>NC_140483.1:70944490-71544490 GCF_964271855.1 Acomys minous | reverse complement strand
TTCCCCCAGGGTTTCTGCTTGATTCCTTGACATAATTTCTTTTAATGATGGTCTGTAACTTAGAAGCTGAGATAGACCT
Organism: Acomys minous; assembly: GCF_964271855.1. Classification (NCBI taxonomy): domain Eukaryota; kingdom Metazoa; phylum Chordata; class Mammalia; order Rodentia; family Muridae; genus Acomys; species Acomys minous. Next base: position 71,544,411 of record NC_140483.1, on the reverse strand, counting down.
TTTCCTCCCATAAAATGTTTTTGGCTATAGCATTTACCACATCCACAGATGGATAAAGGTTTATTCAGGTTGAACAATAGCGGTTTATCTACTGGCATATAGAGATCAGTTGTTATATGGTTATGCAGATGTGGAGCAGCCTTGGCACTAGATATTGGATGAAGATAAAGAACAAGAGAAACCCCTGCAAAAGAAGCTCCCACAAAAGAGCAGTTAATCAAAGATCATGCATGATACTGTTTTGCATTCGTACCTACAGCATGGATAACAGAGGACCAGAACTGATGCAGGTGTCCAGGGTAGCATAAACGTAACTCTTCTCAGTTTGCCAAGTATAATTAATTTCTCTTTTATTTTAAAATTTTCTCTGATAGTATAAGTAAATATTCGCTTGAGAAGATACAGAAACTGATAAATATACAGAAAATAAGCCATAAAGATTCGTCCACTTAAATCAAATGAGTCTGTAACTAACTTCTATATTTCAAATATTTATAAACATCTTATAGGACTACATATATTTACATGTAGACTTAACACTTTAGTTTCTGGGTCACATTGTGATATAGCAACATTTTGTGCAAAAAAATTTAGAGAGAAATTTTAAATTATTCTGAGGTCACACATCTCATGCATAGACCATTATGTTTTCAAGCATTTTTGTCTTGGAGAAATTTGTGAGTCCTCATTATGACAAATTTGTTATAAAATCCTTGTCCTAAGACTGATTTCCAACAATGGAGATATGCATAAAACTAGAGAGGACAAGAGAGACTGGCAGGTCCCAGCAGGAAAACTTGATAAAGGCAATAAGTTAGTTGAAACAAAATATGAAGTAATAAAGTGAAAAGTGGGTGGCAAAGTACTCTAAGCAGAAAGAATTATGTCCGAAAAACTGCACCTCTTTAATAATTACTACCATAGAGGTGAGGTGATGCACATGCACATTTGTTCATGTAGAGCCCAAAGGTCAACCTTCAGGGTTTTTTTTTTTTTTTGCCAGAGCCCTTTTCATCTTTGGCAGAAGACAATCCCTCAGTATGTCATGGAGCTTGTTAATTTAGCTACACTGTGTACCATAGAGCCCCAGATATTCACCTGTCTGTGTTCTCCAAGCACTAATACTACAAGTATGACCTACCATGCCAGCTTTTTACATGGGTCTGCCTCTATGGATCAAACCTGGGTTCTCAGGTTTGTATAAATGACACTGGATACTAGCTGAAGATCAATAACAACCCGACCATCTATTTGTAGCAGACATGAAGGCCCCTGTGTTCATAGGTAAGCACTAAAGGAACTAGGAGTGTTAAGCCCACAGGGTTGTGTCCTCAGAGGGAGTGGCATAGAGCCTGTTTTCTGCCCAGAAGGCTGGGAGCAGATGTGGTGAAGGCCCTGGTGACCTTTACAGTATCTGAGTGGCTAATGTGTGGCTACATCAGATCCTTCCCCAGACCCTTCTCATGAGCTGGTTTTCTCAGTTATTCTCTAGAGCCTATCTTTATGGGAAGTGTCCCTTGTCTTTGTACTTTACAATGAGTTTTTGGTATAATCATATCTGAAGCTCCATACATGGCATTGAGTTAAGTATCACCAGGGTACTTTTTTTTCTAAATTGCACTGGCCTAACTATACCTAAAATTAACTACTTGGGGTCAAAAGAGTTAAATTCTTGAAGTTTGAACCAACACATGCTATTGAGTCCTGTTGAACTGAATTATCTTGTTGCCTTCAGCACCACTGTTACTATGCTGGCTGTGATGGTCACAAAGACTCGCACACTACTTAGTTCCAATTGTACCTTCTGCAATGGCACAGAGCAAGTTTGTCCCTCTTACAGTTTACCAGCCATTTAACACCCAACAAATATCTTTCCAGGTTGTTATTAGATTCTCACGAATGCTACAGTGAAAAAAAATACTTCAAAGATCCTTGACTTTAAACTTCATATCTAGAAATCAAGACAAATTAGGTACAGAACACCACAGTTCCCAACCCGCCAACTTCTACCTCTCAACTCACTTCTCTTTTACTATTCTTCTGTATGTGACAAATCTTCTGCATCCCTGAAACACTACCTTTCAAGATGCTTTGCCACCTCTTCTAGATCTTCATTACCTTCTTCCTAGTTAGCCCAAGCAATTAGGCTGATTTTCAGTTCTCCTCAGACTTCAGTGCCTGGAAGGTTCCCATCATAGTTTTGCCAAGTGTATCTCTGAGTTCTCATCACCTTTAGATGTGTGATTTTTGAGTGCTGAAGGGAATGAGGCTCTTAGAGGCAAAACAATTCACAGTCTTACAAAGATGTCGAGTGCTGGGATGAGAATTCCATTTCAAGTCTGTCAATATTCCTCCATTCAGTTACAGCTACCCTCTTGTTGTCTCATTGCTATTTCCTCTGATTATTATACAACTAATTATATTCTATAAGTAATTAGATTTAAAGTACCCTGACTTGGGTAACATATTGCCTTTTACCACCTAGACTGTCCTCAAATTTGCTATGTAACCAAAGATGACTTCACATTCCTTATTATTCTACATCTGTCTTCCAAGTTCTAAACTTACAAGCATGTGCCATAAGCTTGATTCATAGGGTGCTGAGGAACAAACCCAGGTCCTCATGAATTCTAAGCAAGCATTCTACTAAATAAGCTGCATCCTAAACCCAGTAATATTTTACCTCTTCTTTTCTTAACATATAATTACCTTACTTTTATGTAATCAATCAAATGTGATTTAGATAATTGCAAGTGGTCCAGGTATTACATTGTATTTTCTATGTGTCCATCAGCCATTGACACAGACATCACACTGTAGATATTATTGATGACAAGTCTATGGGTTTGTTTGAACCTGGCTCCTCAGGAGTTGCCTTCCCATGCTAGCTTCACACAATGGGAGAGCAAAGGCTTAAGCAGCTGCATTGTTTAACTGCTAAAAAAAAAAAAAAAAACGAACATGCCTACATTGGTTAGCTTAACTTTTAATTGAAAAGGTGTTGTCATCTTTAAAAACAAGACCATCAGGAGACATGTGGCAAAATGTTAATGTATTGCTGAATATTTGAATTCAAAAGAAGGCCACAGCCTATAATTAAATGTTTCCAGCTAAATTTTGGCTTCTTTCTTAAGAACAAACAAGAGCAGGTAGGTAAGGGATTAGAGTTCTATCTAAAGAGTATGAGGGAAGTATATGAACATGCTGCCAACAAGGCTTGCACAGACATCTCAAAGATGTGGGTGTTATTCTATATCTTCATGGAGACTTTGGTGGATTAGAATGCTAGCTGAAAGCTTCTCAAAATCTTAAAATTGAAGACACAAATATATTGTGAAGGTAATGCACAGTATATCACAGAGGGATAATTATTCCACCTACCTCTTTAGCTTAAGGTGGACCCTCCTTCCTGAAGGGCCCTTTGATCAGGAGATTTACATACCAACTGGAATAACCCTTAAAAGAGGTGGCAATGGCTAGTCTCCATGTAAAAGAAGATTCCGCTCTTCACTGTAACAAATCCTGGTTACAACCAGCCTCAGACATCTGTTGCTGGACCTCCTCCTGGTGTGTTCATGAGCTTAATGTTCAATGGGTTTCCTGCCATCTCTGCAGGTCCAGGTCTGTTTCTCATCCTGTGTCTTATCTTTGTTCTAACTGTAGTCTTCCTTCTCAGAATTGATTGTAGAGGGGCTTTCCTATTGCTCTGCCATAAACCTTTATTTATTTTATCTTATATTTTTAAAATCTATGGCAGTAAACAAAGGTTTATATTTGTAATATTGAATACAAGAATCTCAGTATTCTTGCCTCCTGGAGCTCACCATGCCTCAGTAAATGTTTTATTACTAAATGAATAAAAAGCTTCAATTAATGAACACAAATGATTAAACTTTTTCCAAGCTACCTATTAGCTGAATATAACCAGACAGTTGCTCACCATTAATTGTGAACCATCCAGATGTGTTCATTTTAGTGTTTTTTCTGTTTCCTGAAAAAATTGACATTAGTCGATCACTGTCTCTAAGCTGAAGAACTAAAAATTCTTCAACTCTTTGGTTGCATAAGAATATGTTGGAAGCTCTAGATCAACACTCTCTGAGGCTAGAGAATGCAAGTTGCATTCTCCAGTAGAAATGAACTTGACTATTGGTTTTTAAATCCTTTGGGAATTTCATCACTAATTGTAATGGCTGAAAGAACTCTCTCTCTCTCTCTCTCTCTCTCTCTCTCTCTCTCTCTCTCTCTCTCTCTCTCTCTCTCTCTCTCTTTCTCTCTCTCTCTCTCTCTCTCTCTCTCTCTCTCTCTCTCTCTCTCTCTCTCTCTCTCTCTCTCCCTCTCCCTGTGTGTGTGTGTGTGTGTGTGTGCATGCATGAGTGAGTGAGCAATATAACTAGGTAAATGAGCACACACATGCATGCATGTGTGTGGAGGCCAAAATAACTTTGAATGTCATCTCTCAGGCATCCTCTCCCCTTTAATTTTTGAGACAGTGTTCCTCATTGGCTTGTTACTCACACAGTAAGCCTGGCTGGCTCACCAGGGATCTGCCTGTCCACCTCTCCAGTCCTGGGATTATACATGCCTGCCACCATGGAACCCAGTGACCTAACTCATCATACCCTCATGCTTATGAAACTAGCACTTTACCAGCTGAGCTAGATCCTGCACCCGGAACACATTTTCAAGTCATTTGCACAACTAAGAGCTAAGCTTATTCTTGTGCATTCAGGACATGATGGGAGCCATCCAACATGATGTATTAGTGAGCAGTTCTTTAGCTAAAGGTGCTATGCAGCAGCAGAGTACATGAGTTGATCAGATTTTTTGAATATATGCATGTTGCCTTTTCCTAAGCATGCACTAAATTAAAACAGGGTTTCCATGAGAAATGCAAGTCACTGTTTTCTCAGCAAATAACACTACAAAAATGGTACATTTATGTTTAGGTGTGCACATTTATACTAGCACGGACTTTGTGGATAAAGCTGTTTGTATAACAAAATTAAACTAGATAAGAATGCTGTTTGTGATTTTTCAGGGCAATGAGATGGGTGAGATGTTGGAGAGATACATTCTGAATTCTTTGCATGTGAAATGTGGGAACCAAAGAAATTTTACTCTGGGTTCTCAGATAAGCATACCTTGGAAATTTTAAAATATAAACCCAGAGAAGATGAAAGATATCACCTGCCCCCCTTTCTGAAGAGAGAGGGACAGAGAATCTGGGAATGAGAATGGCTGTAAGCTGCTTTCCTGTTTCCACATCAAAGCTGATGGGCCTTGGCATAAGACCCTGCTGCCAATCACCTGTCAGCAGCTGTGCAGCCTCATGGGATAAAGTGCCCCATCCTTCTGCTCTGACAGCAAACCAGTAGACACGCAGAATCATGGGATAAGGAGGCAGGGAGTGAGTATGAATGAGGAAAAACAGTGAAAGTGATGACTTTGCTATGCCACCTCCTCTTTGTTCCATTAGTGCCTTTAAAAATACATACAGGGCCTGGACCCCCAGGGCTTGTTGGCCACCCAGTCTAACTTATTTTAAAATGTACACACAAAGGCTAGATCATTGGGGTTAACTTGTCAGATGTGTACTGTATCTGGAGAATTCCAGAGGATTAAAGAAGCCTGATTTAGAAAGCAATGTAGACAACATTTGAAAAATGACAGTCAAGGTTGTCCTCTGTCACCCACACAAATACATTTCCATGCAATGAAAAAACAGATAGCATCTTCAACAAATGGTGCTGATCTAGCCTGATGTCTATGTGTAGAAAAATGCAAATACATCCATATGTATCACCCTGCACAAAACTAAAATCCAAGTGGATTAAAAAACTCAACTTAAAACCTAAACACTAAATCTGTTAGAAGAAAAAGTGGAGAAGAGCTTTGAACTCTTTGGCATAGGAGACAACTTCCTGAACAAAAAACTAACAGCTCAGAGTCGAAGATCAACAATTAATAAATGAGACCTCAGCCGGGCATGGTGGCACACGCCTTTAATCCCAGCACTCGGGAGGCAGAGGCTGGCAGATAGTTGTGAGTTCGAGGCCAGCCTGGTCTACAAAGTGAGTCCAGGATGGCTAACACTAACACAGAGAGACCCTGTCTCGAAAAACCAAAAAAAAATAAAATAAAATAAAAATATATGAGACCTCATAAAATTGAAAAGCTTCTGTAAGGCAAAGAACACTGTCAACAGAACAAAACAGTAGCCTACAAAACATGAGCTATTCTCCAATCCTACATCTGAGAAAGGGCTAATACCCAAACTCTATAAAGAACACAAGATATTAAACACCACCAAGCCAAGTATTCCAATTAAAAATTGGGGTACAGAACTAAGCAGAGCATTCTCACCAGAGGAATATAAAATGGCTGAGAAATATTTAAAGAAATGCCCTGATGTCCTTAGTCATCAGGGAAATGCAAATCAAAACAACTCTGAGATTCGATCTTACACCTATCAGAATGGCACATGCTGGTGAGGTTGTGGAAAAAGGGGAACACTCCTCAATTGCTGGTGGGAGTGCAAACTTGTACAACTACTTCAGAAATCAATCAGGCACTATTTCAGGAAATTGGGAATAATGCTACCTAAAGACCCAGCTATACCACTACTGGGCATATACCTGAAAGATGCTCTACCATACTACAAGGGTATTTGCTCAACTTTGTTCATAGAAGCTTTAATCATAATAGCCAGTATCTGGAAACAACCTAGATGTCCTTCCACTGAAGAATGGATAAAGAAACTATGGTTCATTTACCCAATGGAATACTATTCAGCTCTCAAAAACAATGAAATCTTGAAATTTGCAGGTGGAACTAGAGAAAGTCATTCGGAATGAGGTAACTCAGACCCAGAAAGACACACCTGGCAGATTCTCACTCATAAGCTGATGTTAGGCACTTAATTCAGGTTAACCACATTACAATACAGAAACTGATGTGTCAACCAAGGTCCGTGTATGATGTGGACCTCGACCTCCTGCTCAGATGTAGTAGATAGGCAGCACAGTCTCTGTGTGGGCCCCACAATATGGGGAGTAGCCATGGACTGGCTGGGACTCGGGCCTCCTAATTTTGTTCACTTCCAGCCTGGTAGGGTGGCCTTGTCAGGCTACAGAGGAAGAGGTTACAGGTAGTACAGAGGACACTGGATAAGCTGAGGTCAGATGTTAAGGGAGAAGTGCTTCCTTTTCTAAGGACCAGGAGAGGAAGGGAAAGGGGATAAGGGAGGGGATGCAATCAGGAGGTGATGAGGGAGAGGGTGGGATCAGGAGTTGAAGAAGAGGGGGCTTCAATTGGGATGTAAAGAATTCAAACTGCAGAACAAGCGGGTAACTAATATTGTTAATCCCACTACATGGGACTAGGTCTGAGACTGGCTGAGATACAAAGTATGTATAGACAAGGCTTCATGTTGGTCATACACTCTCTGTGACTTATAATTAGAGGCCATTCTTAGTATTACATGAAGGAAGATTTGCAGATGTCTTATTTCTGCTCATACAATAAACAGATAACCAGCCTTAATTGCTCTGTGCATCCTGCACACCTCATACAATCACAATGTTAGAATTGTATAATGCTTATGAGAAATTATGTTTTCAGAACAAAAGAACTAGACACTGAAGCTGGATCAGACATGACAAGATTCACTCTTCCCAGCAAGCTGGATGCTAACATCCTCCACCCTCCATGTTCCAACCCCAGGCGTCTCAGTTCCTGTTACCCAACAAAGCAGAACAGCTTCCAAGACATCACTGTAGAAAGCTTCTGATTCCAATTCGTCCAGGATATTAGACTGTCCCACACTGGACTCCTATTAGGCCAGGAATTTCACAACATTTGGAAAATGGGCCACAGTGCTATCCCTGGCTTACTTAATCATTTTCCCCATTTTTTTTTAATATTTTTATTTTTGGGCCCCTTCAAAGATATTATTCTCCCTAAACCAGCCCAAAGAAACCTTAAGAGAATGATGTCGCATTTCCTCTAAGGAGAGTGAGGTGAGAAATATAGAGGGAGGATAGAACAAAAGGTAGATTATTGAATCTATTCCTCATCTCAGGCCCTTAATTGTTACTCACATATAAGGTTGTTTTTAATTCAATGTTATAGAATTTTGTATATTGATGCAAATCATGATCATGTCAAGTACTAGTCTAATTTTATCACAAGAATATATATTCTAGGTCTAATAGATAGGTATGATTCTATAGATATATATAAGGCAAAATAGTTAAATAAGGTCTTCAAAGGCCTCAGAGACCTACAGAATATGATGGCATTTAAAGATGATTTTATTATTCTAAATATTCTTTGACAACAAGACAAGTTAACTCCTGGCATCACTCAGCGTGCCTCGAAGAAGATCATGACCATCAAAGAACCTCCTAATGGAGTTGTCTTCAAATGTAGCAAACCAGCCATGGAGCAAAATGTCCTTGATTCTGCCACAAACAGAACTCTGCCTAAAAATAGGCAAGTTTAGATGCAGGCAGAGTCAATGGCTGAATGCTGCCAAGACAGGGTAGGCAAGTCCTCAATAGTTTCTGCTTCACAAATATGTATGTCAGGTATATTGGGCCAGCAGGCTGAAGATGATGCTCCAACATTATAGAGAATGTTGGGTGACTGTTCAGGCTGTAAACTGTCTCAGTCATTTTTTTAATTTTAGAAGGTGCTAACTTGTACTTCCAGTTCACTTGGATATTTTAGTTTTATTCCTTCTCAAGTCTCTGATGGGCTTGAAGACAAGATAGTTTAGTCTTACAATTAAACTTAGTAGGTTGGGTGTTGAGAGGTTTTTAGATCAAGATAGACGTTTTAAGTTAATAGAGATTAGATATGAGAGATATTGACCTTCATTCAGAAATTTGGACCCATTTTTCTGAGATAGCACCAGATAGATTTCCAAAGTGGTTGTACTAGTTTGCATTCCCACCAGCAATGAAGGAGTGTTCCTCTCTCCCCACATCCTCGCCAGCATGTGGTGTCGCTTGAATTTTTGATCTTAGCCATTCTGATGGGTGTAAGATGGAATCTCAGAGTTGTTTTGATTTGCATTTCCCTGATGACTAAGGAGGCTGAGCATTTCTTTAAGTGTTTCTCAGCCATTTGATATTCCTCTGTTGAGAATTCTCTGTTTAGTTCCATGCTCCATTTCTCGATTGGGTTATTTGGTTTGGTGGTATTTAATTTCTTGAGTTCCTTATATATTTTGGATATTAGACCTTTGTCAGACGTAGGGTTGGTGAAGATCTTTTCCCAGTCTGTAGACTGTCGCTTTGTTCTCTTGACAGTGTCTCCTGCCTTACAGAAGCTTCTCAGCCTCATGAGGTCCCATTTATTAATTGTTGACATTAATGTCTGGGCTGTTGGTGTTCTGTTCAGGAAGTTGTCTCCTGTGCCAATATGTTCCAAGCTCTTTCCCATTTTTTCTTCTAAGTGACTTAGTGTCTCTGGTTTTATGTTGAGGTCTTTAATCCACTTGGATTTGAGTTTTGTACAAGGTGACAAATATGGGTCCAGTTGCATTTTTTTACACATAGACATATCTGGTGCTATCTCAGAAAAATGGGAATAGGGCTTCCTCAAGACCCAGCTATTCCACTCCTTGGAATATACCCAGAAGATGCTCCAGCACACAACAAGAAAATTTGCTCAACCATGTTCATAGCAGCCTTATTCATAATAGCCAGAACATGGAAACAGCCGAAGTGTCCCTCAATAGAAGAATGGATAAAGAAACTGTGGTACATATACACTATGGAATACTATTCAGCTATTAAAAACAAGGACTTCCCGAAATTTGTGGATAAATGGATTGAGCTAGAAATGATCATAATGAGTGAGTTAACCCAGAAGCAGAAAGACTCAAATGGTATATACTCACTTATATCTGCATATTAGCCCAAGGGGCATGTCCCACGAAAGCCTTCACTTACCAGGAAACTGAGACAGAGGAGAGGACATTCTAGTGGGATTCTAGATGAGAGAATCATGGGAGAAAGGCAAAGTAGAAGGACCCAGAGGGTCCTAGAAGCCTACAAGTAGAACATTATGATAGGCAGATTTGGGCATAGGGGTCCTGCTCAAACTAAGGCACCAGCCAAGGACAATACAGGCGGTAAACCTTAAACCCCTACCCAGATCTAGCCAATGGTCAGAACACTCTCCACAGTAGAGTGGAGAGTGGGATATTACTTTCTCACATACTCTGGTGCCTCACCTTTGACCATGTCCCCTGGAGGGGGAGACCTGATGGCACTCAGAGGAAGGACAGCAGGTTACCAAGAGGAGACTTGATACCCTATGAACATATAGAGGGGGAGGTAATCCCCCTCAGGAACAGTCATAGGGGAGGGGAGTAAGGGGAAAATGGGAGGGAGGGAAGAACGGGAGGATACAAGGGAGGGGATAACCATTGAGATGTAACAAGAATAAATTAATAAAAAAAATAAAATTCTATTAAAAAAAAAACAGAAATTTGGACCCAACAAGATAGGAAAGATGTTTACTTCGTGTTTGCCAAATGCAAATAGCCAAATCACTATTAATGTAACATTTATGCAATTCCTGATTGTCTCGTGGTTCTTCCTGTTGTATGTAGTTTATTTTATTCATGTGTAATAATATAAATGTATACATTAAAAAAGAGACATAATTTTTAAAAGTGTGTTTGGGCTGAGGAATTGGCTATGTCAGTAAATACTTTTGCATGAGCATGATGACTTGGGTTCAACTCCAAGAAGCCAGGTAAACACAAACACACACACACACACACACACACACACACACACACACACACACACACACAACTCACAACTCACTATAGTAAAGCTTGCCTGTAATCTTAGCCATGGGGATATAGAGACAAGTGACTATAGCTCACTGGACAGCTATTATAGCTGAATTGGTGGGCTCCAGAAAGCCTTGCATGTACTTACTCACTCTCTCTCTCTCTTCCTCATCTTCTCTCTCTCTCTCTCTCTCTCTCTCTCTCTCTCTCTGTGTGTGTGTGTGTGTGTGTGTGTGTGTGTGTGTGTATGTATGTATGTGTGTGTGTGCATGCTCAGGTGCCATAGAGAGGCTGCACACGCACATGTGTGATCATCTATATGGAAGCTATAAATTAACCTTCAGGTGTTTTCCACTTTGCCTTTTATAAACAGTCTCTCACTGGCCAGTGGCTCACAGAGTAAGCTACACTGGCTGTCTAGCGAGCCTCAGAGATCTGTCTGTGTTCACTCTCCAAATTCTGGGATTAAAAATGACTAATACCAGATTTAGATTTGTTTACATGGGTTCTGGGGACTGAATTCATGTTCTTGTGTTTGTGTAGAAAATTTTTTATGAATTGAGCTGTCACCCTTACCCTGACTGTACTTAGTTAATGAACTCAGTTTGTCTCCTAGTTAAGAGATTGTGGTCTATCCTCTTCTCAGAAATCACCCAATTTCAAGAGGAGAGTCTGTCATCTACCTAGTGATGGAGGCTTGACAGCCTTGCAATCGTTCTGCCCATCACACATGCTCTAGTAGAAATAGTAAGGTATCTAAAATCATAGTAAGAATTGTGCTGGAGAGAAATGCATAATAGAGTAGTAAATGGGGCTGAAAAATGGTTCAGTAGGAAAGAGCACATACTGCTCTTGCAGAAAACCCAATTTAGATAATTTACAACCATCTGTAACTCGGGCTTCCAGGCATTCAGTGCTCTCTTCTGGCCTCTGTGTGACCTGCACTCATGTACACATACCAACAAATAGACATGCACATATTATGTGTACATAGTTAAAAATTAAATCTTTAATTATGAAAAAGTAACACAAACTTGATCTAAAAGATAATCTGACTCCTCAATAAGGAAACATGATGCTTAAGAAAGTCAAGAAGCAGAAGAGTATTCTGTGGAAAAAAAAGACATGACCACAGCCCATAGTTATATATTAGAGAACAAAAGAAAATTTAGAATATATTGAACATCTGTGTTCCTGGCATGAGGATATGCATCATGAGATAGATATACAGAAAAACATACAGCTTCAAGATGTCTCATATTATTGAAAAAATAGCCAAATTAGTAATCAGCAAAAGAAGCCAAGTGACAGTGAATTCAAAGATGGGAATAAAGCCCCAAGGAAATACCAAATGTCAGAGGCAACTTACTTTGAGTCTCATAAATTGGGGACATATGAACAACTGTAATACGGTTTGAATGTGAAATGTCCCCCATAGGCTGGAAGTATGTCTGAATTGGCTACTTCTGTGTAAAAGTGAGAGACCTGTCTCAAAATAACAAAACCAAAACCAAACACAACAAAAATAATGAGTAAGGATGGTTGCTCAGGCATAACAGCAATGTTTTTCTTCTGTTTTCCACATTCATGCATGCACTCCCTCACACATAACCACACACACACACACACACACACACACACGCAAGAAAACTGACACAAGCATAACTGTACCAGAGGTTTCCTATGGAGAAAAGAATAACATAACAGAGGCGTTCTGGAGCACATCATGGAAGGCTTTAAATGTCAGGCAGAAGAGCCAAGAGCTGGAGTGTCACGTGGAGGTTTAGAACAATCTATTCCTGTACAAGCAACCTGATGGCAGTAGGCAGGGTCACCCAGAAAATGTTGCAAGATTTTGTAGTCATCAAATGTCATGTGTTTCTAACATTTCCAAAGTTCGCACTGTTTTGATATGTGAGAGGCTTACTTCCTGGCTATATATCATGGCCACGTGGGTCGGCAACATATTGCTATTATTGCATCCCTTCTGTTATCAGCACAGGATTTCTGGATGAAAGAGAGGTAAACACATATGTTTAGTCAATCTCCTTGAGCCATAAACTGTGTGTTTTTAAATAGCTAAAGTTATTCTTTTCTCTATGTATTCCTTAGACATTTCACATTTCACACATATAGAATTCCCTGTAATTTTTTAAACATTCATAAATATGGTTTATATCCATGTGTTCTTTTACAGTATCCTTTTCATTCAAACACTGCATTTCTCATGAAATATCAAAGAAGTTTACTAAACATGTCTGTCTATCATAATCTTACATATTTGCCTTTATGTATAAAGCTGTAACACAGAGACAAACATTGCAGAATACAACCATCACAAGAATTCATCTCAATAGAAGAACATTGTTAGAAAAAGAACAAGGGTAAAAATTAACAAGGATAATATATAAATTATTTTATCTTTATGTGTGTGTACATGTGTATATGCATCCATGATTGGATACAGGCATGCATGTGTCACGTGTCATGGTGCACATGTGGAAGTCAGAGGAGAGCCTCAGTTGAAAGAGAGGTAAACACACATGTTTGGTGCAGCTTGCCTTCCACTTTGTTTAAGACAGGCTCTCTTCACGGTTCATCACTGTATATCCCAGATTCACTGGCCTGCAAGCATCCAGGGAGTCTCCTGTTTGCTTGTCTTCTCCCTTCAGGACACTTGCACTACAGATGTACGATATTGTGGCCGGTTTTATGTGCTTTGGGGCATTTGGACTCAGGTCTTCTAGCTTGTGCAGAGTACTATAGCCACCGAGTACCTGCCCCAACTCTGCTATTTTTTAAAAGTTTGACATTTTATGAACAAATTAGAGGGGTAAGGTGAGGGAGATTGTATAGAGACTAGAGCCAGCTCCACAGAAAAGCAGGGACATCAGCCCTTTGAAAGTTCCTGAGAAGTGTGATGAATACCACAAATTTGGAGAGAGCTAAATAGAAGGCAAAAAATGATTCCAGCTGTGGTAAAGGGCTAAGTGGATAAAGGGCCCTCTGTACAAACCTGCATGCCTGTGTTCTGATCCACAGCACCTGTGGCTGTGAGTATAGTTCCAGCACAAGGGAGGTGGAGGCAGAAGGATTTCCAGACCTCACTGGCCAGGCAGTCTAGTTGATAGGAGAGCTTCAGGTTCAATGAGAATCCAGATTTCAAAAGGTGAAGGTTTATGAGGAAGGCACCCCACCTGATTTTGATTTCTGGCCTCCATATATATGGTGATACACATGCACCTCTCACACACACATAATAATAACAAATAGAATAGCTCAAGAAAAATTTTAATTTTTTTCTTCTTACTAGCCAGAACCTTATGATGGACCGAGGAAATGAAGCAGAAGCTAGGTGAAAGTTGTATGATATCTGTTCTCACATATGAACAACATACATGATGTGTATCAAATCTTAGATTGATGGAGTCAAGAGAGTCCAAGGTCTGTGTTTGGTCTGGAGGGAGTTTCACTCTCCCAAAACTCATGTCAAAATTTGGTCCCTCTAATGGTTCACCTTGACTGTCAATGTGATGGGGTTTAGAGTCACCATGGAAACAAATCGCTGGGTACATCTGTGAGGGAGTTTCTAGATCTGGCAAATAAGGTACAAGGTGTGGGTGGCAGTATTTCATTGGCTTGTCTTTTGGAAAACAGAGAAGAGAGAAAGTGAGCTGAACACTATCATTATCACTCTTTCTCTGTACTTTATGCTTGCAGTTGGAATACACTAGCTGCTGCACATACTTGCTCTCATGTGTTCTCTGCCATGATAAACTGCACATCCCGGAACTCTGAGCCAGGATAAATATTGTCACACTAAACTGTGCCTTGTTAGGTGTTCAGTCACAGCAACGAGAAAGATAACCAATACAATTTTCTGACAGGCTTTAAAGGAACAATTAATGCCATTCTCATAAAAAGAGATTAATACCATTCTTACAAAACTAGGTGGATCATCCAAAGATTCTAGTTAGAAGAGAGACTTCAACTTCTGTTTTTTTCTTGTCTTTCTTCTTGCCCTTAAGTTTTCCACTGAGACTTGATGCAGCATGGGGTTTCCAACCAGAAGGTGAGTAAATGCCAACACCATATGTTAGCCAAAAGAAACACCTATTAATTGTTTCCTGCATGTATATTTGAGTGTGAAGTGAACCCATGTGCATATGCATGTACAGTGAGTTGAAATATCTCCACATTCCTTAAACTTCTATGCTTTGTGTAGAGAAATTTCTGATGTTCTTTCATAGCAACAGAAAGAAGACTTTAATGCTTCCCAGCAAATGCTGCATACAGTTGCAGCCACACTCTTCTATTCTATCTTAATTGAGAGAACCATTGTATTCATAGTTATAAGATGGTAAAATGAAATCAGGATTGAAGATTAGAATATAAGGTGCATGGCCTGGTATCTCAAAACTTTTGGAATATACAACTGTTCATCTTAAATATTAATGAAATTCTCTATGAAATTGTACAAACAATACAGAAAAAATTGGAAGAAATGGAATATTAAATACAAAACTCAGTGAGAAATCTAATCTAGATAAAAACAAAAGAAAAGTTCTCAGTTAGGAGACAAATGATTTATGTAAAAGTATAATAAAATATAATAATATGCAAAAAACTAAATAATTGGTGAAATATGTACTGTGTCCTAATTTGCTCATGACTCTAGGTATGAGCTTGGTGCTAAGCTCATACCTAGAAAGAGAACTGGATGAACCCCAGATAGTAAAGGAGGAAAGAAATGCTGTGAAAACAAATCACAAAAGGGAGCTGAGATTACTCAATGGGTAAATGCACATGCTACATAAGCTCAGAGACCAGAATTCAAATCACCTGCACTCACATACCACTTGAAGTATGGTGACACATACTTATAACCTTAATAATGGCAGACCCAAACAGGCACATCTGGAAAGCCTGCTGTCAAGTCAGCCTACTGAGGCCTGAGAGCTTCAAGTTCACAGGAAAATCCAGTCTCAAGGGAAAAGGTTGAGTGGTGGAGTCAGATATGTGATGTCTTCCTCTCACATACATAAACATTGGCTCACATACTTCCACACACATGCTTATAACATTGTGCACTTACAAATACAATATAAGTAAATCTTAAACATACATAACTAGTGATTAAACTGTTCCCAATAATTACCAAATGCATTGCTTTAATACCAAATGTGGGGGTTTCTATGAGTAGCATAACATTTTCTTTTTCCTATTACCAAGGCTTTCGTGTGAGTTTCCATAGTGATGAACAATAGGCACTTTGATGCTTTCACCTTCCTAAAAACATAATGGCTTGTGATTACAAGTAGTGAGCTTTTTGCCAGGCTCACTAAGGAATTATGATTAATGAGGTTGAATTTATCAATAGAACTCCCTTATAGTTGTATTATAGAATTTAAGATCAACATTATGAAATAGAGGCTAACTTATATTTCCCTTGATAAAATCAAGAAGTATTAAGGCTAAGTACATTGGTAAAGATTAAATAGGTAGCCTAGATTCAACATGAAACATGAACGCATGTCTGTCTTAGTCCCAAGTCTACATTTTTTAATAATTGTATCTTATGCCTAGGTGTGTGTGTGTGTGTGAATATGTGTGCACATGATCACATGGGAAAGTCAGATGTCAAAACCGATTGTCAGTCCTCAGGAGATATTTGCCTTGTTTCTCTATAAAGGCTCTCTCTTTAGCCCTGACCTCACCAAGCAGGCTATTTATCTCACTCTCCAGTGATTCCCCAAGGCCTTCCTACTTCTGCCTCTTTTTCACTTGGACAGCAATTGCACACTACCATGCCCAACTTTATGTGGATTCTGTACCCTGAACTCAGATCTTCATGCTTGCATGGTAAACACTGGCCATCTGCCCCACTCTGCAACACTAATGAGTTAAGCCCCTTTTTCCTTTTCTAGTCTTCAGATAACACAAAGATGGGTTTTAATGAAGAATTTTCAACAGAGGTGATTGGCAATTCATGCTATCCTATGGAGATTATATATGTAACTGTCAACCCAGCAAGTAGGGAAATGAGCCTGTGCCCAAATTATGTAAAGTAAGTACAGAAACACTTGAACATGTCCTTTGGGCACTTTGATCCATGTGGTTGATGTGATGCCTGAAAGAGCCAAAGTAGAAGATGAAAGGTGCATTTGAGGAGATGGCTCTGTAGGTGAAGCATTTACTGCACAAGAATGAGGATCAGGGTTTAAGTCAGCATAACCCAGATGAAAAGCTGGGCAGGTGTGATGGCCACCAGTAATCCTAGCATTTGGGAAACAGAGACAGGAGATCATCAGAACAAGCTGTCCAACCATATTAGCCTAATCTACAAGCAAAATCACCTTCTCTCATTGGACCTGGGCCTGCAGTGAGCCAGAACATCTGGGCAGGATAGCATACCACTGCAACATCTTTTGTCCTATGGCAACAGGAAAGCAAAGAAAAAGTGGGAGAAGGAGGAGGTCTGGGACAAGCCTTATCAATCCAGGGCAGAACCCCAATGACCTCTTACCTTCATAGATAACTCACCTAAAAATAATGTCTTCATACTATGAATCTATAAGGGGTTATTACCATATTTTATTACATGCATATATGTATGTATATATGTATGTATGTATGTATGTATGTATGTATGTATGCATCTATGTGTATGGACACATCTTTTCATGGAGGTCATAACTTGTGAGCGGTAGTTCTCTTTTGAGCATGGATTGAACATGATTCATCAAGTAAGGCATAAAGTGACTTTATCTACTGATTCACCTCACCAGACCCCCAAGTTCTATATCCACTCCTGGAATTACCCCTCTAATCATCTGAGCTTGCTAAGCATTGTTCTTTTTCCATGCTAAGGAGGTCCAAGTAGATAAATCAATAGAGCCACCATTTGCCAAGAGATCGTCACTGATCACAATTCACATTTGTTGATGTAGTTCCTGGCATCAGATAAACTCTAACTAGGATGCCTTAAAGGTGGTCTTAATTTAGAGAGTAGCTATGTAGGGTTTTATAGTACTAGATTTAAAAATATGCCTCTATTTTTCTTTGATTGGATTTCCTTTTAAAACTTTACATATTAAACCTTGCTGGTCTTGAAAATCATAGAGGGCGATTTCAGTGATTCTAAAGGATAAAGTGAAATAGATCAGAATGTATGTGGATCTGAGAAACAGACGTGCAGGTTACATATGACAGCAGGGAACAGCAATCATGCACAAATTGAAGCATAGGATGGGCATGAGGATGCATTCATTGAACACCTTGTAGCTGCTAAAATAAAGAAAAATATGAAGGATGTGAACACTTAGAAATACGTGAGAGATCCTTTGGAGATTGCTGGAACTGAAGGGGCTTCAGAGACAGCAATATCATTGAGAACAAAGACCATGTAACAATACTGCCACATCAGTGAAGACAAAGATGATGGCTGGATTGTTCAGAAGTTTTGTTGTACTGTGATAAAATGCTTTAACAATAGCCACTTAATAGAGGAAGCATTTATTTTGGCTGATTGCTCAAAGCTTCAGTCCATTTTGGTAGGGAACTCACAGTGGCAGGAACATGAAGTAGTTGATGATTTTGTAAGTACAGTCAAGAAGGAGAGAAATATGAGTATTAGCGGTTGGTTCACTTTCTCACTTTTGATCAGTTCAAGATCCCACCTCATAGAATGGTTTTACCTACATGGTAGGTCTTTCTACCACAACTAACACAATCTGAAAACCTCTTCACAGGCATGCTCAGAGATTGATTTGTTTCCGTGGTCATTCTAGATCCCGTCACATTGGCATTAACCACCACAGGTTCAGTTTATCCCCACATGGTGGCTTAAGAAAGCAGAATTTTAATTGTTTATTGCTCTCTGTGTGTTCTATCTGCAGCTTTGCCTTTGACACTTTGTGAATTCCTTAGGGGAAGATGTGGGTCATAATTTCCCTCATGGCAGCACGTTTGATGATGTCTGGTGTGACAGGTACTAAGTCTTTAGAAGGCATCCACTTAATCTTGTTCTTCATGGCATATACTGCAATGAATAAGAACAAAAATATCTTTTATTCTTGTTGAACATTGTGAGTTGCAAAATGTTAGTTAATCAACAACAAAAAAATATACATATTGGATTTCTCATGTGGAAAAATTGCTCATAACTATAATAGCCTGCACCTTCACTCTAAGCGTATGCTCTTGAAGAACCTACACAGCTGATATCTCCTTTCTTGGAGCAGGATGATATTTGATTATTCCTAAACCACATAGAAATGAAGAGAAACATAGGCTAGAACTATTGCAAAGCGATAAATGCTTTCCTTCCATTATTTGTCTCTCTGTGTTCTTTTCTGAAACAACCTAAGTCCCTTTGCCCTAGCTCTTGTAGAAATTCAAATGGCTCTTCAATTTTACTAATTATCACCCTAATCCTATTCCATAATCCATTGGTTTATGTTCAAATTGTTTCATTTGACTCTAAGCTCCTACACATTACTTATTTCCCTAACTTAAAAGTATTTAATCATTAATCAAATAAATGAATAGGCTTTAGCCTTAGCATAATGTAGAAATTATCAAACCCTAATGACTGCATGAGAAGACCTCAGACTACTCAGATCCAGGGATAATGAAAATGTTAAGTACATTGAGTGCTTACCGTGTAAGTTCAGATTCTCATTGACCCAGGGAAGCTGGGCATGGCAGCACACATTTGTAACTCCAGAATTATAGAGAAGAGAAATATGAGGACTAAAGCTCCCTGGTCATACAGACTGATCAAGTTACCTTGTTTCAGGTTCTGCAATAGACTCAGGTTTAAAAGGGATCCTGCTTTAAAATCATGAGAGGTTCAGCGTGAGAACATACCTTAAATAATAAGATTCAAAGAGGAATCTTGCCTTAATAGTAGAACATGGAATAAGGGACCCTACTTTAAAGAGTAGGTTACAGAATGATGAACTAAGACATCAGGTATGGACCTCTGGACTCCATACTCATGTGCACATATGTGCACAGGCACTGATAAGCACAAGTACATCTATGTACATGTACACTCATACACACCATGCTACACAAAGGAGTGATAGGGAAGGACAAAAAGAAACACACACACACACACACACACACACAGAGAGAGAGAGAGAGAGAGAGAGAGAGAGAGAGAGAGAGAGAATATTTGAACTATGTAACTCTCCAAATTTATATCCACTGTATTTATTCAAAGCATCTGGATATTTCAGCATCTTCAATTCTGACATATGTGAGACTCTTATCCATTTAAATTTTTATCTGAATTCTTTGTCTTCCATGTCGTATTCTACAGCAGGCCTTGGAATGCAGGGTGCTTCAGCCCCAACTTTTTCCCATATTTTCTTCAGTTTTCAATGCTCACTGCTGCAGAGAATTCCCATTAACATGTCAGCCACATCAAGTAAAGAACGTCCTAAGTAGACACTTAGGTGAGATTTCCAGTGAAAAGAAAATTGTCATAATGCTGGTAAGTGGGTGAGCTGCCACCCATAAAAGGGGGTAATTATAGGTAAAAAAAAAAAAAAGAGTTGCCTGGCCAAAGCCAAAATCAATAAGGTAAACTACAATTAATGACTATTTCTTGAAAATCCTCATTCAAAATGAGCAGGTAAGAGATGGAACCAAATAAACCATTTTGTCCTGGATGGGACCACCATAAATCAGAATGATAAGAGAGATGTTCTCAGTCATGGTTTAATATGCTGCTCCTGTTGAAGCTCTTGCTCCCAACATGCCTAATTTAATCCACAGTCAGTGCAGTCATTGTCACCCACACTGAGAGAATGCATATATATGCATATATTTGTAAGCTGTCTGCTCCAATTCACATGATAGTTTCAAACTCCAACCATTCATCTTATGACATTGTTACTTTTCTTCTCTTGTGCAAAATTCTGCTCTTCAAGGGGCACTTGTCACATAGAAAACTGAAGTGTTTGTTGACTGCTTATAGTGGGTTCAATGTTAGGCCATTCACGCAAGCAAATTCATCCCCAACCCACTAAAAATCTATCTCTCTCCTCTAGAGGAAGGAACATTATTACTTTTAAATTATGTATTATTTTATAAATTATGTTTTCCTAACTGCATTTGGCAATAAATAACATAATAAAACATAAGGTCTGAAACTCATTGTTTTCTGGGTCCAGTGAGATAGCTCAACAGGTGAAAGCTCTTGCCTGGAAACCTAGAATGCTCTCTTGGTACTGACATAAATGTGGAATCAGAGAACTAATCCCACAGAGTTGTCCCCTGTTTTCCAGCACGGTACATGTTCCCACACATGTACACCTTTATGTGGGTTTTTGACCTTGTATTTTTATTACATTGTTTGCTGTCAAATTCATTTAGTCCTCCAACAGGTATCAAAATATGTGTAAAAGGTTGTGTAAACATATATTTTTTCTCTTCCTTTTATTCATTAAGCAAGAGATACAATGTCTTCTTATATTGTATTTGGTATTGTAAGTAACTTAGAGATGATTTAAAGCATAGATGGTGCATGTGGGTCATATGCAAACACTGTACCATATTCAGAAGGACTGGAACATTATGTGATTTTAGTGCCTTCAAGTTGTTCTTGAACCAGATCCTTGGGGAGGTGGAGATATGACTGTGCATTCCTTAATGGTCTTCTATGTTTATTGGTTATTCTCACCACTTTGGCCTTCCTCAGCTTCCTTGCCTGCAATGTCCTCTGCACCTAAGTCTACTTCTCAGTTCTATGATGTCTCCATTTTCCTCAAGCTTTCGCTGTTTTTCAACTGCTTCTTTTCTTCCTCTGTAATGGACCCATCCCTTCCTCCCTGCTGCTCCACTCCTGCCCTAATGTCTAATAATCACTAAGATTTACTTGGCCTCATCACACCACACATCTGCCGTAAAATACTTTTGTAGGCTATGTTTTTAAACAAGAAGCCATAGATATTTATTCTTGAGCAGCCAGAGATGCAACAGGCAAGCAGAGTCTAAATGAAGCCTCCCACACTACATTTGAATTACTTAGCCTCACACAACCTTAGGCTCTTGCTTGTAAAATAAGACAAAAATATCTGCAATATAGAAAGTTCTTTAGGTAGCAAGAGATTTTTAAAAGATACCTTAAATTTTCTACTTCATGAGACAAGTTATCTAGGGCTTTTCCCCTCTAGAATGGTGTGTTAACTGAGATGAGGGTTACTGCCTTTTGTTGGTAGCAGAATCCCATGGGTCGGTATCCTGGACTGCACAAAAAGGAAACAAAGAACTAACTGAATACTAACATTCATTTCTCTGGGCTGTAGAAAAACATGCCTATCCACCATGATGGGTATACCCTTGAACTGTGAGTCTAAATAAACCCTCCCTTCCCTGAGTTGGTTTTTGTCGGAGTGTTTTCTCACAGCAACAAGTAGCTAATTCAAGACTCTCTTAGGTTCTTCTCCCCACTCAAAATTCAACTATGCTGTGAGGCTTTTCTTCCTGTGAAGTAAAAGAGGAATAGGTTCTTCAATTGTCTAAGGTCTCGAGGGATGAAAAGACGATGATGTAGCTATGAGAGTCTTACCTGCGGTATAATTTTACCCTTCCCCCACGTCAATTGCAATAGCTATCAATTACATTTTCAGTCAACATTATATTGAACAACTGCCAGGTCTTATTGCATTAGGTGCCAGGGATATTAGAAATTATTAGATTTTGTCCTTGCCACTGAGGAAACAGAGACATGTAAACCAGTAAAAGAGAGCACAAGTAGTGAGTAAGAAGATCATGGCAAAATTGTAGGATTGGTGACAGTAGAAACTTAGCAATCATATCAAGCTCATAACACAGGGAATAGAAAACCTTAAGCATGAATTAGTATGAACATTAAAAGAAAAAATATAAATACAGTGGAGTATCTAAAAACCATCAATGTCTGCATCATGAATCCCAGGAAAAGAGTATGCTGTTTTGCTTAATTAAGTGACATGACTTTCTAATATCTTCATTAGATAGGAAGATACCATTTAATGAATATATCTTCATTATATTCATTTGAAAAGCTTTAAGCATAAAACATTTGATATTTAAGGGAAAAAATCCCTTGACTTTTTTTTATGGTATCACTTTTGTAGCATCATTACTTACAAAAAAACAAAATGTCATCTGATAATATTTTTAGCAGCTTCATCCAAGTTATTTTTCTTTCTGTCTTTTTTTTAATGTAGCGAAAGTTTCTTTTTGTTTCACTCATTTTCCAGTTAGTTCTTTGAGAAAATTTTTATAACATCTTTAATCATATTCATTCCACCTCTTACAAAGTTCTTGTCAACTACACAATTGTTATTGGTGTGAACATATACACTGTTTTAGATTGTTTCTTTGTTTGGAAAACAAAATAAAGTTTACTTGTTATAATAATAATTAGGATATTTTCATTTTCTTCTTTTCATGTGTTTGGTGTATGCTGTGCACATGTGTGGACAGATGTGTCTTTCAGTACTCGTTGATGCATGTGGATGCTTGCTGTTGATATTTGGAGTGTTCTTTGATTACCCTTCCATCTTGTATTTTTCAGGCAGACGTTTCTAGTTAAGCCCATGGCTTTCAGATCTAGCTAGTCTTGTAAACCAGTTTACTCTGTACATCTCCTTTATCCATGGTGACTCCTTAGCTTTGCCTGCATAGACTGGAATTATGGACAAACATTTACATAGATACTGGTGTTACAAACTCTACTGGCCTTCTGGCCAGCAAATGGTTTAACCACTTTGCCATCTCCCTAGCTCATGATCACTGTTATATAGAAAAGAAGATATTTAGATTAGCTGCCATCTCAAGGTATATACAACCTTGTTTCTTCCTAGCTATACACATATTTTTCTGACACTCAATAATATCCTGGTACATGGTACATTCCATTGAACTGTGCTCCTTTGTCTTTTTATTATTATTATTTAAAACATTCTCCCATTCATTCCTTTGGAATAGTCTTCCCTTGAACCCTTTACTTCCCCTACTCTGTGCCTCTCCTTAATTAAGCACTTCCATGCCTACTATTCCACTTCCTTATCTTCATTACACCTAAAACCTATATTACCGCTCTCCTGATCTCTCTCTCTCTTTCTCTCTCTCTCTCTCTCTCTCTCTCTCTCTCTCTCTCTCTCTCTCTCTCTCTCCCTCTCTCTCTCTCTCTCTCTCTCACACACACACACACACACACACACACACACATACACCATTGTGACCCCTCTCTAAACTTTTTGTCTTGATGCTAGTGAACTTGGCATGGCAGGTGGTTAAACTACTCCCAGAAGCCACTGCTGCAGTCCACTGAAGTAGTAGCAGAATAACATATTTATCAGATAATAAAACTAGATGTGTTTCTGGATCAACCTACCATAGTGGAATACTAAAACACCCCCACCCCTTCTGAATACCCATCAAAAAGTAGCAGAAGAAGCTGAAATGGAAATAAAGAGAAAAAATGTGTAAAAATAGTTAATATAGAAGTGTTTATGTTAATAAAAATGTTCTATATAGTTCAAATGAAGTTACAACTTGTGGGGTGATGATGCCTCCTGGCATCCCCACCACCACTACCAAGAATCATAAACTATATATATATTTTTAAATCAAAACTACTCTTGAGAACCTTTTGTTTTGTTTTGTTTTGTTTTTGTTTTTTTGAGACAAGTCATCTTACTCATAGAAACTTCAAAATAATATAAGTGATCTTTCATATCAGCACTTGGGAAACAGAGATAAGTCGATGTCTGTGAGATCCACTTTATACTGCTTTACACAGTGAGCTCCAGGCCACATTCTCTCTCTCATATATATATATATATATATATATATATATATATATATATATATATATATATGAATATATGTTCTACTTTAGTTGTGTGTATGTGTGTGTATGTGTGTGTGTGTGTGTGTTGATTGATCTTGAACCACCAGACATTCAGGTGTTAATTTATAATCCCCTGGGGTTTTTACTTTTCTACAAACAAACCCTCATATAACAAAATTGATGCTGTGTAAACTTGCCTCCAAATTATCCCTGAATGACCAATAAGTTAATGCCTACATCTGAACAGGGCAAAAGAGAAGTAGGCAGAGCAAATGTTCTCAGGTTTGGAAGAGAAGGATCATAGGAGAGGAAGATAAACAGGAAAGAGAAGGAAGAGGAGGAAGAAGAAAGGAATTTCCATGGGTTAGCATAAAACAGAACCACAGAATGGGAGGATCTTGCTCTGAGCATCCAGAGATGGAGAGTAAAAGATCAGATGGAAAACATGTGAAAGTATGTATTGGAATTATAGATGGGGAAGTAGCCCAGATAGAAAAGACTATAGCAAATGGCATGGGATTTTGAGCTGGGAGATAACAAGGTAGCATAGGAGATTAGTTTCTGCCCAGGTCCAATGTATAGGTGTATTAAAATCTAGCAGATGTCTGGGTCTGTTATTTATATAATAGCAAGTTATATAATAACTTCAACAATGATTATATGTAATTAATAGTAGATATGACTATCCCCTTTACTACAACATATGTGTGTGTGTGTGAGTGTGGCACACTCCAACGGAGGGAATACATTCTGTTTTTGTTGCCCTTGATCGACTCCCAGATCTTCTGAAGACATTACATACTTTGGACACAGAAGGTGAAATAGAAGCCTCCTTCCTGGAACTAGTTCAATCTGAACATGCTATGCAATCACATAGGTGAAAAAGTAAGCAACAGTCCTAACCAGATGTACAGTCTATGAACCACAAAAACAAGCACTGCCCAAATACCATTGAGTGTAGTAGTAGTAGTTATACTTAGGGGGCATTCAGCAGTTGTCTAACTAGACTTAAGACAATAGAAGGGACTTCATGCTGAGTTCTAGAAACCTAGGTAACTACCCATGGCTCGTGAAATCATAGACAGACCCCTACAGGAGACCTAATACTGTCACTTTCTTAAACTGATTGAATTCCTATCTATATTCTAGATATTTATTTTCATGTGCACAGACGAATATACCTCTCACCCTTCATCAAAAAAAATGTTTCTTTTTATAACTGAGACAATCACAGAAATCCACAACTGGTCAAAATACAGAGAACAACTGACTATGGGGTGCAAATCTACGACTGATACACTTACAACATAATCTCTATGTCAATGGTCCAGGAATAACTTGAAAGAGGGACTAGAAAGAGTGTAAGAGCCAAAGGACCAGAATATCTGCTTGTGAAACCGTGTCTTTTGTACATGCTAGAGAAATTGAACACATGAAGTCTCAAAATGGTTTCCTAAACAGTACCTGCTTATCACACCAGTTAACACACCAGCATGGGGGGAGGGGAGTTTTACAAGGTCTACTCATACAGCAGTGGCTCTCAACCTTCCTAATTTTAATATAGTTCTTCATGTTGTGGTGACGCCCAATCATAAAATTATTTTTGTTGCTACTTCATAACTCTAATTCTGCTACTGTTATGAATCATGATGTAAGCATTTTTGGTGATAGTGGTTTGCCAAAGGGACCATGACTCACAGATTTAGATAAAAATTTACAGGTAACTAAGTAATGGCTTCTTGGAAAGGTAGAATCAGTTTTCTCAAGGGGCAAGCCTCCTGATAGGTTATCAAAACCCAAGGAGCAACACTAAATGGATTGATTAGGCTTCATTTAAACATACATATGCATATATATGAAACAATAATTAGAAAAGAAGTCATGAATTTGAAAGTATGGAGGAGAAGATGAGAAGGATTGAGGGTGGAAGGAGGCATGAAACCAAGGTAAATATAGTGCTCATGCAAGAAACTCTCAAAATATATTTAAATTAATTTCTAAAGTGTTACTGATTACAGATATACATGTTCTATATATGACATAGAGAGAGATAGATGATAGATATATAGATAGATGATGCATAGAAAGCTAGATAAATAGCTAGATACATACATACATACATACATACATACATACATACATACATAGATGATAATACATACATGCATACATATATTATATACATAGGTGATAGAATAATAGATACATAGATATAGATAGATTTATAGGTGATAGATAGATAGATAGATAGATAGATAGATAGATAGATGATAGACAGATACTTCTTACTTTATTTTCTGCATGGAATTGTCTCCTAAATCCATAAAATGAAAAAAAAATCCATTGATCTTCATGTCCCTGACATAGAATGGTGTACTTTATGCAAAGAATCAATACATCCCCTACCATGTATGTTAGCTCAGCTCTAAATAACTTATAATGTCAAATATAATGCAAATGCTACATGAATAATTGATATTCTGAATTGCTTAGAAAATAATAACATGAAAAAATATTTTACATTTTTAGTTCAGATGTAACCATTGTAGGTACTACAAAGTACATGTAAATTGTCTGGAAAACTATTTAATCTATGCTTGTTTGAACACACAGTTATGAGAC
The DNA here is from genome assembly GCF_964271855.1 of Acomys minous. Lineage (NCBI taxonomy): Eukaryota > Metazoa > Chordata > Mammalia > Rodentia > Muridae > Acomys > Acomys minous. Next base: position 71,517,118 of record NC_140483.1, on the reverse strand, counting down.
CCACTGATGTGCAAAGTAAAATGCACAACAATTACTTTTTAGTTGAAGGAAAGAAGAAAAATAGACAGCAAAAGAAAAAGTGAGAGGAAGCTCCTTCACATGTATGCAGGGGCGGGGGTGGGGGGATTCAAGGGAAAGGAGACCCTTCCCTGCATGTGGTGCTGCCTTCTGGCTTCCTGAGGTTACACCTTTCTCCTCCTCCCAGCATCACTGTCCAAGGCCATCACGAATAGCACTCACTGGGCAAGGCAGTGCCCTCACAGTGGAAGAAGTGTGTTGTTGGTTCCACTGTAGGAGGATGCCTTCAGATGCGGGCTACACAGGGTTAAAACTGAAGGCCAACCCCTAGAGGCCCCATTGTTGCTGTTCATCTCAACCCTCTTTGTTACTTCTCAAGCAATTGCTCTGCAGGCTATAATTTCTTGTTTAGTCTCTTGGGAAGTTTCAAAGCACACACTCCCTAGCTTCCCTGTTCAAGCGAAAGAAAACACAGCATCCCTTGGCCCCCTTCCGCTGTCTTGCTCCGTTTCTTTCTCATTATTGTAGCATTTCCTGATATTGCTCTTTGATTGTGGCTCAGGTCTGGCTTCTCTCTGAGGATTATGGCTGTTCTTGCCTGCTTCCTTGGTTAGAGTTTTAATTTCTTCTGCATTAGGGAGAATTTCTCTAAGGAGAGTCTCTTGAGCCAGTTTGTGGATTTGGCCTGTCTTCAATTTCAAATTCTTTTCTTTCTTGATGTTAACAGGAAGTTCAGAAATTTCTATTTCTTTGCCTCTCTCCAGGCCGACTGGCCCATGGTCGGCCAGTGCAACTCCCTCTTTCCCCAAGCACCTAGCTCCACTGTGCACAAATGTCTGCTTCCCATTGAAAATGCAAATTTAATTTCAGCAAAAACAACGACAAGAGGGTAAAGAAAATAGAAAAAAAAGTCATTATGAAATTAATAAAAGTAATAAAACTTAGAGACTTCAAGATTGAACTCATGAATCTTTTGTCTATTGCTTTCCCAATCCCTTCCCCACCTTGAACTGCAGGAAACTAAAGAGGAAATGGTATCAGTCTTATGAGACCATACAGCTTTGATCTAGTGGAGTTATTTCAATAAGATCAAGAGTTCACACTTTGGCTTTTGTCATCCCTTGGAAAAGGAAATTGCTATATATGTTCAGACTTGAAGAGCTAGACGCAGGTCATCCATCAGGGAGCTGGGAAAATAGTCCTCAAGCAAGCATGAGGACTAGTGTTCAGCTCCCCTTACCCTAGTAAAGATCCAGGCATGGTAAACATACACTTGTAAATCCATTGTTGGGAAGTAGAGACAGGTGGCTCTCCAAGGTTCATTGGCCAGCAAGTTGACCTAAATAGAGAAATTTGAGGCTCAGTATGATACCCTGTCCCAGAAATTAAGGTGGGTAGTAAGAGACACAATATCTGACATCAGCCTCTGGCCTTCTAACTTATACATGTACATGTGTGGGCACATGCACACACACACACAGACACACACAAACACAAACACACACACACAGACACACACACACACACACACACACACACACACACACACACACACACCAGCAGCAGCAGCAGCAGCCTGACAGTCTCCACAGGGTTTGGGTAGCATCTGGCTGCTACAGTCAAGAACTATGTGAAGGAGCTTTCTGGAAGTTTGAATTAGATGATAGATAAGGTCTATTATAATGTTCAAATGTTCTTATTTTCAGGTGACATAAAATAAAATAGATGTGTTAATTAAATTTTTAATGAAATGTTCTGACTTGCTCAATTCTAATCCAGTCCTACAAGATATGAAAAAGATATTTTTCAAGCTTTTATATACAGTGTTTATTATATGCTAAGCATATGTGCATATGTTCCCTTCTTACCCCACTCTTCCATTTCTCTCCTGTTCTCCTTTCTGTTATCTCCATTCTGACCTAGGCAGTTTTATAGTTTTGAAGGTGTGTGTGTGTGTGTATGTGTGTGTGTGTGTGTGTGTGTGTGTGTGTGTGTGTGTGTGTGATTTTACTATCTATATAAGCTCTTAGAACCATAAATGAGAGAAAACACATCTGCAGTTGGTTTAATTTGCTTAATATGAATATCTCCTGTTTTACACAATTTTGTGAAAATGGCCTAACTTCCTTTTCTTTTTTTAGTATTGTTTTCACTTTTTGAGAATTTCACATGTGAGTACTATGATTCCATCATTACCCTCCTCCCTCTCCTTCCAAATCCTTCCATGTCATACTCTCCAGTCCTCAGATTCATGGTCTCTGTTCTTTACTGTTGTTATAAATATACATATGCATATACATTTATAAACACAACCTGTTGAGTTCATTATTTAGTGTTTTTGACTGGCCACTTTGTTATAGTGTTTACTTCTGGCCACTCAACTAGGGGTCTCTCCTCTCTCTCTCTCTCTCTCTCTCTCTCTCTCTCTCTCTCTCTCTCCAACCATGAATTATCTATGACTCTTTATTGAGGGGTGGGGTTTTTGAGATTTCCTCTAGAATAATGTTTAGCTATTCTAAATAATTATCTTTATATCGATAGTTATATCAGTCACCCCTCATCAAAGAAGCTTCTTTTTGTAGCAGAAGATCATTACAATACACCACAAGTAATCAAATTGTGCGGTACTTGGCTCCAGTTCACATACCTGAAGCACACTCCAAGTACGAAAGACTCAGGGAACACTTTGAAAGAAAGATTAGAATGAGCTGTGAAAGAGTGTCTTCTGTATATGACAGTGAAGTCATATCAGTGAGATCTCAATATGGTTTCCTAATCATATCTGACAAATAAAAGCACAAACTGACATTGACATACCCACTTCCTTTATGTTTGGGCTCCAAAACATCTGTTGTATATATAAATCACATTTTCCTTTATTCACTATTCTTCTGTCCATGTTAAACAGGTGCGCACATGTGCACGCACACACATACACACACACACACACACACACACACACACACACACACACACACACACAAGATCACAGTTAACTAGGATTGTAATCAAAACCAGCAGCATCATTTAATTTAATTACTTATTTTTAAACAATTTATTTATTCTGTGTGGGGTATGTGGGTACATGAGTTCTGTCACATCTGGGTAGGTCAGAGAACAACTTCTGAGACTCAGTTATCCCACTACTTTGTCTCTGAGGTAAAGTCTTTCATTTCTTCTGCACCTGGGCTGTGCACATGACCTTCCTGTAGATTCCCCTGTCTCTGTTTTCCATCCTGCTGGTATTATAAATACCAGCTACCATACAGACTTTTACACCATACCTGTGATTGAACTCAGGTTATCAGACTTCTGTGGGAAGGGCTTTTACTTTCTGAGATATCTCACCAACTACATCTTCTTTGAGATGATTACATAAAATAAAATATAAAATTTAATACTCATTGAAATTATATTAATTACTAATATCCTCCTCAGTTCGATCTTGATTTCTTTTCTGTAAAAGGTTATTCTAAGATCCACATGGCATTGTCATGCTCATTAAGTGGGATGAATTAAATGAAGGTTGTGACAGAAACAAGAATAGAACACAACTGGGACTGGGGAAATGGCTCAATTGGAAAGGTGCTTACCGAGCATGCAGGAAGCCCTGTGTTGGATCCATGGCACCACCTAAATGTGGAGTAATGACGTGCAAGATAAAGTCATCCATAGTTACATAGCAAGATTGAGGCCAGCCTGGGATACAGGAACAGCTGACTTGCCAACATAATTAAACAAAATGGTAGAGCCAGAGTGATGATATGTTGGGTTACAATACTACACAATTGTGACAATCTAACTCAGCCAGGTAACAGAAAATATCTGTCATCCTATGGGGAGACATAAGGCAGAGACAGGAGAATACATGAAAGCTAACTTGCCTAGAATACAGTGGAAAAAATAACAAAGAAACCCTGCCTTAAACAAAGGTTAAGGTCAGGATTGAAATTGATGGTTATCTTTTGACTTCTGTGAATGCAGAATGAGCATACATGCAAGCAAGCACACACACACACACACACACACACACACTCACTCACTCACTCACAGAGGTAAAATGCACAAAAGAATGGATGAAAGAAAGAAAACAAGCATAATTAAAATGAATTATTTCCAACTGCTGTGATTGCTTCTTGTAACATAGGATGTTTGGGTATGACATCCGCAAAGAAAGACCTATGTAGCTCAGTTGTCCCACCTGGCTTACATGAGAAGAGCAGTAATTATTTTCCTACCCAGAGGAAATGCTTCCTTAAAGACTGGACTCTTTATTGCCAAATCTCCTAGAAATTCTAGGCATTGAGGACATGTCCTTCATACCAACTTGGAAGACACATACATACACAGCATGACAGCATGTCTGACTCACTGTCACAGAACACAAGTATACAGATGTCTGCTGAGAAGACTTTTGAGAAGAAACAAGGGGCAATATAATAGAAATCATTGGAGAGAGAGGGAAAATAAAACTTTCCTTAGACAAGTTTAATATGAAGTCAATTGGGCTAGAGAGATGGCTCAGCAGGGAAGTCCTTGCCCAGCAAGTGTGAGAATGTGAGTAGGTTCCCAGAACCCATGCAAAGCCTGGACATGGTGCCACTAACAGTAAAAGATTTCTCAACAAGAAACCACCAAAAGTGAATTCATAATAAAAGCAGAGCGAATCCCGTGTTTCCACCAGTGCTTGTCCATGTTCTATCTGGTGACTTTGCTGCAGTCTTGAAACCAAACACACAGAAGCACACATTGCACTGTGCGTTCTGATCCACCAGGCCATGCCGTCAGCACTGTCTAAAATACCTTGGCTGGGATCTGCGACTATTAAATGTTACAAATCACCGTGTTCTCATTTTTAACTGTGTGTGAGTGTATCTGTCTATGTAGGTGTCTTTGCCTGTGTTGGGGTAACTGTACGTGAGTGAAGGTCAGAAAAGGTATTATATTTCCTGGAACTGGAGTTCAGGCAGCTGTGAGCCACTGAACTGGGAAAAGGAACTGAACTCAGATCTTCTGCTGGAGCAGTACGTACTTTTAAACACTAATCCATTTCACCAGACCCATACTGAAGTATTTTTATCAGCATGCTAACTGTTCTGCTCTTTTGGACACATAATAATTTAATAATGAGAAACATAGAGTTTTAATATTTGCCTCCTCAGCTTGGAATGTCAAACTATTCTATCTTTGGCTTGTGTTGAGTTAACATTTATTTTTAAAATTTGCTGTCTGGGTTCCTGCCTTAAATTCCATAAAGTTGTGGAGTTAATTTCAACTTAGCATCAGGACATAAGTTTCAATAAGATGTTCCATCTTGCCATATCAAATATTCAGCAAAGACTTGCTTCTTTATGTAAAAAGGAAAAGGCATATGATGTCATTAGTATGTGTTTTATTTGTCTTTAATAGTTTTCATGCGTAGTGAATATATATGTGTACACCCACATACATATAGTAAGGAATTGTTTTCAAGTAAAAATTTTTATCATAAATAAATGCCTTGATATGTATACCTGCGTTTATATGTGTATATACATATACACATACACAGGAAAATATTTAAGAAGTTCTTTTGTCTTAGACTGGGAATAAGTGACTATTTGTTCATTCCCTCAGCATATGCTTTGATGGAGAATTCAGGTATCAGATGTTTTAGTGAATGGAGGACATTTGGACCATCCATTCTTCATTCAGCATAGTTGCTAAGGCCACTGCAGTGATGTGAGGTAGTGGTGAGAATAGAAGTCTATTTGCACTGGGCAGAGCACTCAATACCTTATACAAATATTCTTCTTGTCACACTTGACCTCAGTGTTATCTTGTTTACAAATGAGCTGCTAGGGTCAGAAACACCACAGGGAATTCACCTGCAAATAGCCATTAAGTATTATTGTAATACATTGGGTTAAAAAAATATGATATTGATAATATCTTAGTTAGTTTTATGCCTGTGATGAGACAGCGTGACACAGCAAGTCTTCTAAAGAAAAATGTTTAGTTGAGGTTTGCTTACAGTTGAGAGGATTAGTCCATTGTCATCATGGTGGGATACATGGTGGCACCCAGGCAGACATGGTGCTGGAGAAGGAGCCAAGAGTTCCACATACTGACCCATAGGCAGCAGGAGGAGAGAATAAGCAACTGTGAGTCCACTGAGCTTCTGAAACCTCAAAGCCCACCCCCAGTGACATATTCCCTTCAGTAAGGCCACACCTCCTCCATCAAGGCCACACCTTCTAACGGTTCCACTCCCTAAAGGCCTATGGGAACCATTTGCATTCAAACCACCACAACATCTACATTAACAATGAATGCTTGCTAAATGTAAATCAATTCTGGAGTAAAGATTGCTTATACTGGAGTAATATGAAGTAGTTTTGCCCAACACAAAGTTTTGTCTTGGTAAACAAAAGCTGACTATAAATTTCAGTATGTGTTGGTCACTTTTGTCATTACTGTGATAAAGTATTTGAAGAACAATTTTGAGAAGAAAGTGTTTAAGGTCCCAGTATATCATAATGGGGAAGGTATCATAGCAGGAATGTGAGGCAGCTGGTCACATTGCAACCACAATCAGGAAGCATAGAAAGATGAATGCTAATGTTTAACTACTTCATCCTTTCTCATCAGTCCAGGGCACCATGCCTGGAGATTATTCTCCCACAATTAAGATTAGTCTTCCCATCTAAATTAACCCAATCTCTAAACTTCCTCACTATTATGCTTGGTTTTAGTGTCAACTCACCATAAATTAGAATCATCTGATCAGAAAGCCTCAGCAGAGAAAAAGTCCAGATTGTCTTAATTGATGAGGGCATTGCCACCCCAGCCATAGGCAGATCCTCTGGAAACAAGCTAAGAAAAAAGGACACAGCAGAAGGAAGATCATGCCTCCTGTTACTAATCTCATCTTTCTCTTGCTTCATAGACAAGTTACCATGGTGCCATTGTTGCCTTTTCCTTCACTGGTGCCAGAACCAGAATTCTAGGCTCCTGTCATGGATTAAGGACTCATAGAAGCCTTGTGGGCTTTCTGTGTCAGACTGGGACTACGGCGCACCCAACCAGTGGACCAAGCCACTGCCAGGTTCTGGTTTCTCAGGTGTGATTTAGCTGTTGCTGGTATATTTAAGGTAAACTAACCATAAATCATTTAATGCATATATTGTTTACCGTATAGGTTCAGGATTCTTGGGCTACGCCCTAGCTCTGCTGTTCAGACTGTTGAGCAATGTAAAGCTCTAAGTGCTCAAGTAACATTATTCTTCAGGCCAATGAACACACACCCCTCCTGTGCTGACTCGATCAGGACCATTCTAAAGTACAGCTGAAACTTAAATGGTTTGATCCTTTAAGGTAATTGCTATAATCTCATGTGTTGTTCTTAAATAAAATAAATGAGCCAAGACAAAAGATTTGATCATTTATTTCTGACCTCTGCTTTCCAGTTACATGTAATGATTATTAAGGATCCAGCCATCCATGAGTTGCTGTTTTTAATTATAATAAATTAATAAATTTATATACAACTTTAATATAAAATTGTAAGAGTTTTAATTAATAAATACAAATATAAATTTAATTATAATAGGGTATATATTAAGAATAAAGTCATCACTCATTTATTCAAATTAAATGAATTTCATTGTTCCAGTCAATTACTCTAGGTGTGCACTCTACTAAATGTCTACAGTTGTTCTGGGGAGATGGCTCAGTAAGTAAAGCACTTGTCATATGGGAATCTGAGTTTCAGTCTAAATAAGACAACAGAAAGATGGGCCTATGCTCCTATGGACCTGTGCTCCGATGAGGAGGTAGAGACAAGAGAATCCCTGAGTATATATGTTTACCTTTGAAACCTCAAATTTCCAACTGTTATCTCACTTGAGGAAGTAGTCACTCCGTGCTCAGCAAATGTAGTCCCAGCTCCACAGCCTGAAATATTGCCTTTTCTATCTTTGACGAGCAAATTAATCCTTCGTTGCCTGCTAAAACACCAGTGACCTTTTTTTGAAGGAGATGCAAAACAATACTGATGTCCCTCAAGGCCTGAAACTAGTTACTTCTACACTTATAACTAGACTTCAACTAAGGTAAGCTAAGCAGGCTTCCTGCAGGGAAAGACAGAGCATACAGATAGCTTAGTGAACTAGTGAGGTGAGGTGAGGGGCCAGGAATTCCCAGTACCTGGAAGCTCACTATATATGGAAGAAAAAAACAGAAACTAATGTGTGCCCTGTGCTCCCACAAGCTGAGGCATCTGGCTAGAAAGTTACCTCTCTGCCTAGGAGGCCTTCCTCACAACAGTTTTTGGAATAGAGCCTTCTTCAGCTAGCCTTCAGAAGGCTGAAGAAAACTCAGTGACCAGATTCTCAGGCCAGCCTCCCAGAGAAAGTAACCCACACTAAGAGACATTTTGTAATGACTTGAGAAAAGTCCTGGTTCTTGCCATGGTGATTGCAAGTAGTATCTAGTGAGTAAAGGTGAAATACACTACTCAGCACCCAACATTGCAAAGACTATTCTTCCACAGGGGAGTCTATACCCAAAAACCAGTTAGTGATATTATGAAACTCGGCTGAGCCCCGTGGGCAAGTCAAATTTGATCCATGCTTGACTGTTTCTGGAAACTGAGAATCAAGGGAAACCCAGCTATATACAACATCTAGTGAATTTGCCAAGACCTGAGCCAAGAAGCTCTGCCAAGCATGGTGCCTTGAACAACCCATTCTTGGTGGTAAATAGCTATACTGGCTCAGGACCTCTAAACATGATTCTTGACCAAGCAGTAGCAGCACACATTTTTTACAGCTTTGCTTTTCGATTCTATATACTCACAGTCAATCATGGTCTGGAACTATTGAGAAAAAGTTTTAAAACATAAACAACTCATAAATTTTTTTCAGTTAAACACTGTTCTTGTTTGCCTTTTGTAGCTGAAGGCAGAAGCAAACCAACAAACAAAGCCACTCTGACCAAAAGCAACTTGCAGGAAGAAAGGGTTTATCTGGATGACACTTTCAGGTCAATGTCCATCATTGAAGGAAGTCAGGGCAGGAACTATAATAGAAACCATGGAGGAATGCTGCTTGCTGGCTCAAGCTCATTCTTAGCTCAGTCCTACCTGTCTAGGGCATGATACCACCTACAGTGGGCTAGGCTTTCCTATATCAATTAACAATCAAGTATATTTCCCACAGGCCAGTCTGATCTGGTCAATCCCTCAATCACAACTCCCTTATCTGGTGACTCTACACTGTATGAAGTTGATAGTTAAAGCTAAGTGGAGCATTTTCCTGTAAGTAGTGTGATAAAATCTCAAGCCGTCCTATTCTAATTCACTTTAGGCATGAACCATTATATAGATTTGGCAACATTCTCATTTACAGAAGTCCACTATGGGACTTTGGAGCCTGTCTCTCATCAGTAACAAAGGAATGGAACTACAGTATGTGCTTTTCAAAGAATAAAAACAGCTGTATCAAGTTGGGGTGGGGAAGCACAAAGCCTCCTCCATCCTAGGAGTGTCACTATCCCACAACTACTCCTGCAGGAGGAGGAACATATTCATGGGAAGTCCAATACTCCCTGAGCAGAAGTAACCCACCTCAAGAGCTTGACAGTGAAAAGAAAAGAATGAGCCATTTTGAGATACATTCACCAAGCACTGTGGATACTATTGTTAATTTCTGGTATCTATTCTGCATCATTTCCTTCACCAACAAAGACTATAGTTTATTCAGATAACTGTCCATGTATGTGCTTCAGGTACAGGCTCTTTCCTATTCCTTTGATTTAGGCACAGGCATGCAAGACACGGAAGACAAATGACAAGCAAGCAAAGGCCACTGGGAGACTTCCAGGAAAGTGTTTCTGCATGCTTTACCCAAGGCTTTGGGAGAAATGCCTTATTAGATCCTACTGGGCATTGCTGAATTTGTATGTGACACTGTGGCACTCTGCAGCAATCTTGCAACTCTAATAGAAAAAGTCTAAGAGCAAGCAGACCCGTTAATGACAGCACAGAGAAAACTCAGGAGAGATATTAGTTCTGACTTAACCAGCCCTGGATAGTTCATATATAAGGATTTTTCCTATCTGACATTAAAAATTAATTTGTATAAATGCCTTGGTTGGATCACAACAATTGCTATACAAGCATGAGGACCTGAGTTCAAATCCCAGCTCCCATTTATTTTCACTTCCTGGGATTCTTCCAGAGAACAAGAGTTTTCATTTCTCTAGAGAAAAATTCCACATTCCATGTTCTAACATCTCAATGTGCATTTCTTCCAGTAAGGCTGACCCATGAGGAAGTGTGGGAAGTCATCAAGAAATGAACTTCCAAGGTTATCACGAAGATTTGATGTATAGTTGGTGAAACTGACAGCCACAATAATCTTTCTGTCAGATTTGACATGCTTTTTCTTAAGAATTTAGCATACTGCATTTTAGTAGCTTATTTCCTTAGACATCTCCTAACTAGATGATGAACTTCCTGAGATCCCAGACTAGGAATTGGGTCATATTATTATCCATATCTGGTTGAGCATTCAGAAACTGACAGATATCTTATGAATTATTGCTCAATCAAAATACAAACTGAAACATTCACATTTTACTTTTACTGTAGGCTTTTATTCTTGCACTTTGAGCTACAAAATGTGGGAGGTTAAAAATGTAATAATTTGTTGTCTTTCAATATCTTTTTGTCTTTTTTATTGTGCTGTTTCAAATATCCCCAAGGCATTTTAATCTTCAAGTCTCTTCTCTATTTCCCTTCCCACATTGGTGTGGCTCCTTTGCCCTCTATTCATTTTTCTTAATCTCCTAGACCAAACATTCCATTATTAGGACAAATGTTCCAGGCACTTAAAAAATTTTTTTTTGATTTGAGGAAAGGATGTTTCTCAAAATCCAATTAACCTACTCATTTAGCTGGCTCCTACATCAGAAGATATATTTTAGTAAAAAATTTTAACTGAACTTTTAGTTCAACTCTATCATACCTAAATAGCTCCTGAGACAATCTTATCAATGCTTTTGTCAATTCGGAAATACCCATGAGTTATAATCCTGATTAGCACATATACATATACGTGTGTGTGACTGTCACATTCTTATGTGTGCATATACAGTATATGTACATATGTTCCATCTCTCTATTAATCATCTATCTATCTATCTGTCCATCCATCTATCTTTCTTTACTTCTATCTTATTTTTTGAGACAAGTTCTAGAGTTCCTAGATTCAGCTGGGCTGGATGGCCAGCAAATTTCTCTGCTCCCCTTGCATCTCCAGTGCTGCAGTTAAAGGAATGCCCTATCTGGGTTTTCATAGCTGCTAGAGATCAGAAGCCGGGTCCTCATGTTTGCACTCTGCCCACTGAAACATCTTTCCAGCCAGGACTATCACTTTCTCATAGCATAAATAATTGTTAAGCACAGCATTTTAGGTAATATCAACTTATTTCCAAGAAGCCAGACTACTTCTAGAGCCTTTGTTGTGCTACCTCTGTGCACTGCATGGGGCCTCTGAGGATTTCGAAAATATTGCAAATATCATTCATAATATAATAGAACTCTCTAGCAAGCCACAAATGAAATGAGAAGCACTTCCCATTTCTCTTTCATAGCATCTGTGTTCTATTTCCCCCATCTTTAGAGAGGGAATACTTTACCTGAGGAGTAGGAAAGAGGGATAAAGAATAGTAAGAATGATTGAAAAATCCAAACAAAACCCAGCACCAAGCATGGGACACCTTGCAGTTGTTGGTCAAGGAGTCCAAGAGACTCCTAAAATAATGTAATAGGCTATTGGCATTGCTCTTGGTTGTTTCCAAGAACTTAAAAGATATAAGACCTTATTGCAGAAGACACCATGTACTTGAGACAGAGGACTTAGAGAAACAGCTGGACATGAATGAGAAGCAGCCTCCCAGAGGACTACTCTCACAATACCAGAAGATACTATGCAAACTACCAAGGGAGAAAAGCAATGGATAGACTTACTCAGCAATAAAGAGTCAACCCAATGGCCAGAACACCAAGATAGCTTCGAGGGCTCAACAGTTGCACTTATATCCTGGGTCCAACCATCTATTTGGACATTAGCCCATGCCAAGAATTCTTGTGTCATGCTATATGTCTAGCTAATGACTTGTGGCTAATGAAGTGATGGACCCTAGACAAGAACCCACTACTGCCAATTTCTAAAGCAGTATAATTTCCAATTGTTTTCTCAATGCAAATCTTTATATTGACAGATAAGTGTAGCTCTAACCTTTCAGCAACAAAGTCTATTTTTGCAGTAGATAAAGAACAATTCGAAAATCTACAACATATCAAAATGAAGAGAACAACTGACAATGGAATACCCAACCACAATGATACATTTACAATGCAAACTCTGTGTTTAAGGTTCAGGGAACATCAAGTAAGAGGAAATGGAAAAGTTTAAGATCCAAAGAACCAGGACATCTCTTTAATATGTGACAGGGAGCTGCACCCATAAATCTTAACAATATTGCCACTTCAATAAGACCTGTTCAATGACAATACCTGTTGATGTCCTAACATGGGCAGGGGAAATCTTATAAAGTCCTAACTAAAGAGCTATAGGCAATTAATGGAACCAAGAGAGGGAGAATATAGTGTACAGGGAAGAGCCTTCTGAAAACCAATGCTCAACCCTGAATACAGAAGCAAGCCTGAAGGAACTCAGCAAGTTTTATTTATCCATATGCAAGTGTGTGTGTGTGTGTGTGTGTGTGTGTGTGTGTGTGTGTACCTGTGTGTGTCTGTGTGTGTGTGTTAGTTTGTGTGTGTGCATAAGAGAAGACATGAATTTGAGAGAAAGAGGGAATACAAGGAGTTGAATGGGGAAGAGAATTATAGTTACTCATTTAGCAGTTTTTGTTTTTCAAGCAGGATCTCATGCATGCAAGAATGCCCTTGTATTCATAATGAAGCTGATGATGACCTTAAATTTTTGGTCTTTCTGATTCTACCTAAGTGTTGGGACTAGAGATAAGGACCACAACTCCTCATTTATGTGGTCTGGGATGGAATCCAGGTCTTTGTGCCTGTGAGACAAGTATTCAACTGAGTTACCTTTCCAGCCTTATCCACTTTGTTTGATGGAAGAAATTGTGTGAGTTCACATGTTAACCAAATCATTATTCCTTGCCTATATTTGAAGCATGGTAGTGGGTGTAATCTTCTGAAACATCATTTGAATAGACCCTTTTTGTTGTAGAAACTGAGTGACAGAACTTACTAAATGCATTCACTCTTTACTTGGACCTGCAGATGTGTGTTGGGTAGCTGAAACAAGACAAAAGTTTGGCAACTTTGTGTCTTCATTTTGAACCTGTCTCCTTTGCCATCTCATAGTTTGGCTGAGAGTCCTGTTCAATTACTTGTGTAGACAGTTAAGTATTGAAGAAGTTATATTAGTTACTCTTCTGTTGTTGTGATAAAACACTATAACCAAAGAAAATCAGAAAAAAGAATAGTTGCTTTGAGCTCACAGTTCCAAAGAGATAGAAAGCCATGATGGAGGAAAGCAGGACTATAAGTAGTAGGCATGGTGGCAATAGTATGAAGTTGGGAGTTCACCTCTTCAAATGCAAAAATGAAACAGAAAGAAAAATGAAAGTAAGTGAGGATTTTTAATTTCAACCCTACTCCCAGTATGTACTTCCTCCAGCAATACTGTACCACGTAAACCCTCCAAAAGTGCCACTGGGGAGGAAGTACTTAACTGCCAAGAGCTATAGGGGACATGTCTCATTCAAACCACTATAGAAATGTCTTTATAAAACTAGTCACCCATCTGTTAAGGCCAAAGGCACTAAATAAGGATAACTAAGGTTTTTTTAATGGATAGAAATAATCATAATCAACAAATTATCAACTACTAATTTTTACAACATCCTGTTCCAGATCACATGAGTAGCATAAAGAAGCCTCCAGTCATTTCTCTAAACCTATATGGAGGCCCAATGTTGACCCAATTACCAATTACTCTGAGTCATTTTATCCTTCGGTCACACTGGATTCCACGGAGCAATGGGCCTGACCAATACTAGGACAAGAATGAAAATTAAGCCTAGAAAGCAACAAATTTTTCCATAAGGTTGTTGTTGTTTTTGTTGTTGTTGTTGTTGGTTGTCATTGTTGTTTCAACACAGGGTTTCTCTGTGCAGTCCTGGCTGTTCTGGAACTCACTCCGTAGAGCAGGTTGGCCTTGAACTCAGAGAAGTACCTGTCTCTGCTTCCCAACTGCTGGAACTAAAGGCATGTAACACCACTGCTTGACTTTCCACAAGTTTTAAAAAAGTATTTCTTCTTTATTTATTTGCCTGTATGCATGAGTGAATGTGTGAATGTATGCATACGTATGTGCTGCTGCCTGCATCTATTCATGCATACAGCAACCAGAGAGGACGACAGGGAGCTTCTCTCCTAAGATTTCTTTTGAGGCAGAATGTTTCCTTAAACATGGGACTCAGGTTTCTTCAGTGAGGCTGGAAACCAGTGAGCTCTAGTAATCCTCCTATCCATGTTTTCCTATAAACAAGGCTTATGGGTATGTGCTGGACACCTGGCTTTTTATATGAAACTCTGAATCCAAACCCCAGCCCTAAATATTGTGCAACACAACCTCTTAGTTGCTAAGCCACTACAAAAAAAAGTTTTATGAAGTAATTATTAACCAGAGCACGTTCTCACCATGGTCTGTCATTGCAAGGGCAGGCCCCAGCTTTCACTCCTTCCCTGTATAACCTGGAACTACTGGGAACACCTGAAAGAAAAGGCTGAGAACCATGGTTCCCTGGTTATTTCCTAGTAGAGGGATGCTGACTACTTCTTTCAGGCTTTGCTATAGCCTTGATTGTTTGATCTTTTGGAAAATTACTGGCTGTTGTTCTCTATTGTAACCCAGACTCCAGTCATAGCCTTACAACTCCAGGCCAGCCTAATACTGAAATTAATTTTGGTTTCCAATCTTTGTATAGGTTTTTTTCAGAAGGTCATACATTTGAAACACTTCAAGTCTCATAAAATCTGGATCAATTGCTATATTAATCATAGGCTAGACGCTTACTTGAAAGATCAACAGTATGTGGAATTAGAAGTTGCTTGAGTTTTTTGAAACACTTTTTGGAAACACAGGGATTGTGAACTAGTCACTGATTTCTCTGACTGTTTCCTCAATCACAAAAACAGAAACACTTACTCATGGGGTGGTTTGGGGAATCACCTCTGACAAACATGATCTATCGCTGAGAAAAAAAGAGGTCAGTTCCATGTAGAACAAAGTTGACTTGTTCTTCCTTAACCTGCTTTTACCAAAAGCCTCAACTCTAGAAAAGAGATTCTTGGAAGAGACACTCTGGGAGATGAAAAGTACATGAAGCACCTTAGATTATTGTCACTTCTGGCTGCTGTGATAAAATAACCCTGATATAACAATGTAAGGGAGAAATAACTTATTTCACTTCATAGTCCATGGATGCAGTCCATCATGTGAGAGAATCACAGCACTGGGTGCTTCTGGGAGCTGGTTACTTTATACCCATAGTCAGTATGCAGAGAGACTAATGAATGCATGCTAGTGTGCAACTTGCTTCCTCTGCTTTGTGCTTACCAGGATCCTTTGCCCAGAAGACGGTCTCATGGACAATTAACACAGGCCTTTCCACATCAATATCTGTCTCCAACATTCTGGATTCTATGAGATTAACAATTAACATTATCCCTCCTTTCTTTCCCCACCCCCCCTCACACATACACATACACACACACCACCACCACCACCACTACCACCACCACCAGTTCCTAGCTATAAGATTTATTTTCTAACAAAAGCATGAGTAACTATTGTTGCCTGAATTAAACTCCATATATATATACGCCTCATCACTTTATTTGAAAGTCTGAATCAGGCTCATTTTATAATCCAATCATAATGTTACGTGAGAGGAAGTCAGAAGAGATTCTTTGTCTTAAGTCTTTATCTGCAGAGGTATCAGGGTATATATAAAGCTTCTATGAAAACCAAAATGAGAGGTGGACAAGTACAGAGAGACAGTGAGTAGGGTGTCCAGATGCTGGATGAGGTCTTCTTCCTTCAGAGGTATGCCTTTGTCCCTCTTCTCTGGTGGTGTTCTGTAGACCAGAGAATGCTCGGCCATAGCCATAATTTTAGTTCCCAATGAGTGAATTTAGTAAGTATATCCAAAGTAAAAGAACAAAGACAAAGTAGCAGATAGATTGAAGCAACAAATAACCCATCATCGTACCAGGAGTTCACAGCGTGCAGCAGAGACAAATGGAACAGGCCAAGTCAAAGCTTCTGAAGGCATTGTCAAACCTGGGTCTGGCAAACATCCAGCAGAAATCTGCTGGGACACTGAGGCAGCTAGCTAGAGTTTCTAATTAAGATTTTCCTCCATGGATGAGCTCTTGGATTCCTATTCTCTGACAGGCATTTTAATATCATGGACATCTATTCTTAAATTTGTATTATAGAACTTCTCAAGGACACCCAAGCTGCCTGCTCCTTTTTTGTTGTTTTTCTTTCTCCTTGGTCGAGTTAGGGAGGCATCCTGTCCCATAAAGAGGAGTTCTTGAAAACTGTCTTTCTCCTCAGTAGAGTTAGGGAGACATCCTGCCCCAGAAAAAAAAAAAGAGTTCCAAAAAAACATTCAAAATAAGCATCCTGGAATCTGCCACATGAGTGCCTTCCTGGCCCCCAAAGTACACTTTTAGTCAGACTAAACGGCACAGAACAATTTAGCAATTTGTATATTACATGTGGGAACCATGCAATGGACTTCTGTCTTCTGCTGATGGTGACTAGCATTGTGACTGGAATGTCAGGGCTTAAAGTCCCAGCTCAGTTAGCCCCTTTAATCAAAGATACTATTTCAATATCGCAGCCAAAGAGACAAGCCCTGGTAAAAAAAAAATCAGAGAGCATGGATTTAATCAATGTGCTTTAGGAAGAGGAGCAGATAAATGGGCTCAGTGACCCAAGCTCATCTCCGAGGCACTAATAGGAGCTATGGGTCAAAGTAAAGGAAGAATCAGAGCCAGCAGCATGAGGATAGTAATTAAACCATTCTGGTGAACAGCCATCTAATTGCAACTCATCTCCTTTATAGTTCGACAAGGGGGGGGGGGGTCCAAAGAAATTGTAACTGCCTCTGTTACTCAAGGGAATCAGCCTGGCCACTACAATGAGATAAAGGCTGGGAAGATGGCTCTGCTTTTAAAGTAAGTGACTAGACCTCAGTTTGGGTCCCTAGCACTCATATAAAAAGCTGGGTATAATGCTGTAATCTGAGTGCAGGAGAGAGAGACAGAAAGATACCCAGGGTATCTTGTAAGACTATGTAGTTAAATCAATGGGATCTGCAATGTTCCACAACAGACCTTGTCTCCAAAGTAAGATGGACAGCGTTAGAGGAAAGATACCTATAATCAATCTCTGACCTCCATGTGCACATGTACACACACACACATATAAACAAGTACACACAACACATACATACACATACACCCCCACACACGCACACACACACAAGAGTGGAATTATTCATAGTCACTGCAGGTTTAGCATAATGCCTTATTTTTGTGATTTCAGCTTTGAGTAAGTTTGAACTAAATGCCTATCATAAAAGCAAAGGAAAGGTATCTTTTTAAAATTTTTTTATTTTAATTGTATTAATTTATTCAGATTACAACTAAATTGTTATCCCATCACTTGTATCCTACCATTCCTCCCTCCCTCCTGCTTTCACCCTATTCCCTTCCCCTACGCCTATGACCAAGGGGGACCTCCTCCCCCACTATATAGTCATAGGCTATCAAGTCTCATCTTGGCAGCCTGCTTATTCTTTCTTTGAGTGCCACCAGGTCTCCCCACCAAGGGGAGGTGGTCAAATATGGAGCACCAGAGTTCATGTAAAAGTCAGTCCCCACTCTCCACATAACTGTGGAGAATGTCCTGTCCGTTGAGTAGATCAGAGTAGGGGTTCGATGTTTACTATTGTATTGTCCTTGGATAGTGCAATAGTTTGAGCAGAAACCTCTGGGCCCTGATCCACCCATCATGATGTTCTTGTAGGTTTCTAGGACCCTTTGGGTCCTTCTATTTTTCCATCTCCTATATTTCTCTTACCTAGAGTCTCAGTAGGATGTCCTCACATCTATCCCAATCTTCTGGTAAGTGAAAACTTTCATGGAACATGCTTTTGGGGCTAGTGCCCAATTATAACTGAGTATATACCATGTGAGTCTTTCTGCTTCTGGGTTAATTCATTCAGTATGATCATTTCTAGTCCCCTGCATTTGTCCACAAATTTCTGGGATTCCTTGTTTTTAATAGCTGAATAGTAGTCCATAGTGTAAATGTACCACAGTTTCTTTATCCATTCTTCTACTGAGGGACATTTAGGCTGTATCCAGGTTCTGGGTATTATGAATAAGGCTGCTATGAACATGATTGTGCATATGTCCTTGTTGTGTGGTGGAGCGTTTTCTGGTATATTCCAAGGAGTGGAATAGCTGGGTCTTGAGGAAACCCTATTCCCAGTTTTCTAAGAAAGTGCCATAGAGATTTCCAAAGTGGTTGTACATGTTTGCATTCCCACCAGCAATAAAGGAGTGTTCCTCTTTCTCCACATCCTGGCCAACATGTGGTGTCACTTGAATTTTTGATCTTAGCCATTCTAATGGGAGTAAGATGGACTCTCAGAGTCATTTTAATTTGCAGTTCTCTGATCACTAAAGACGTTGACCACTTCTTTAAATGTTTCTCAGTCATTCGATATTCCTCTATTGAGAATTCTCTGTTTAGTTCTGAGCCCCAATTCTCAATTGGGTTATTTGTTTGGTGGTGTTTAATTTCTTGAGTTCTTTATATATTTTGGATATTAGCGCTTTGTCAGATGTAGGTTTAGTGAAGATCTTTTTCCAGTCTATAGGCAGTCGCTTTGTTCTGTTGACAGTGTCTCTTGTTTTACAGAAACGTCTCAGCCACATGAGGTCCAAAAGGTATCTTTTTAGAAAAAAAAATAAGGATGACAGAAGGGAAAAGTAAGGTGGGAGTGGGCAAGGACTCTTTTCAGATGAACCCTAGTTTTCTGATTCACAGCTATGCAGAAGTTTTATGAAGCTGGAGATTTAGTCCATTGTCTGCATGTTGATGCAGCAACACACCACTTAATAAATTCCAAAAGTAAGCTGAAATAAATTTCTATATCATCATCAATGGGTACTTATCACCATTTGGTTAAAAGGACTGAGAATAGTCTGCTCAATCAGACATTTATTTTTGCTCCCAAGCAAACCATCAACCTCAAAATCTTTCCTTTATATCAGAAAAACAAACAAAACTATTAAAAGATGTTAGATCACAGAGACTCTAGCTGGCTTTCTCTGTCTTGGAGACATGCCCCCACCAACACACACCTGCTGTCTCTCTACTTGGACAGAGACTTAATAAAGCACACTGAAGCCCTGCAGACTTCAAAACTTGGAGCAAGTAAAAAACAACCTTGCATCATAACTTAAATCTTATTGTTGGCATTGAAGTAGCCTGGCCCCAGGTTGCTTAAAGACTTCTGTGCAACCACCACCAGGGGCACAGAATAAATAGGACAAACCAGCCACCTGTCTCTCTCTGTTTGCCTCTGTCTCTGTGTCTCTTTCCCTGTCTCTGTCTCTGTCTCTGTCTCTGTCTCTGTCTCTCTGCTCTGTCTCTCTGTCTCTGTCTCTGTCTCTGTCTGTCTCTGTCTTTGTCTCTCTCTCTCTCTCTCTGTCTCTGTCTCTGTCTCTCTCTCTCTCTCTCTCTCTCTCTCTCTCTCTCTGACTCCTCTTTTCTTCTGTCTCCATGCTTCTTTCTACAATAAATGTTATACCATGTGTGTTGTGTGGTGCATATTTAACATTGGTGGCCTGGTACTGTGATTCCAGTATTGCCTATGTACTCTGAAATCCCTTCTACCAGACTCCCTCTACCTGCCATAGTGCACCCAACAATTTGCCTTTTGTCCCACCAATAGCTAACTGCCACTCCATCCAATACCAACCAATTGGTGAGTTTTTCCTTCCTGGTCAGTGTAAAGGCCAATGACCTTCTGTTTTGGTTGATCTCCATGTGGACACCTTCCCTGGGTGAGACTTCCTTATCCTATGGCACAGTTTTCTTTTCCTCTTTTATGCACATCAAAAATCCTGGATCCAGGTGCAATTGTGCCACTCAGGCATCTGCGCTGACCACTGGCAAACTGTGTGATGACATGTTTGACCATCTCCTATCAACTCTTTTCTAATCCCCGGAGCTCTCTGAATTCACTTCTCTCTTTACCCACCTATGGGAACAGAGTCCCCAACTCAGACCTCCAAGCTTTTTGGAGAAAAATACCTTCTAAATTGTCTCATTACACTGCCAAAGAAACCAGGAGAAAACAAAACAACATACACACACACACACATATTCCTTTCCTATACTGTTTTGTCACTCCAATACTTGATGTTAAGGCATCTCCACCATTGATGCACCCTGCTGGAGCTGGGCAGCAGTGATGGATTCTTCAGAGCATGTTCAACTTTCCACTGCCACCTCTGGGGGCAGTAGAGCATGAGCCCTGACATCAGACTGTGATTTTTCACTACTGCTGAGGTAAAATTAATTCTAAATTCTACTTAGATACTCCCCATGTGACTCTGGCTCCAGCTTTCCTTCACTTCCTGCAGCTGCCATCTGCACCCATGGTTCTAGGTCCTGCCTACCCAACACCTTTGCATGGTCTTGGTGGGGGCTGATGACAGCGGCAATTGCAGCAGCTCCTGACATGGCTTCTATGGCAGTGGCTGCCCCTAACGGTAACTCTGGTGTCAGCAGCTATGACTGGGACCCATGGCAGCCCTGGTGTCTTCTTAAAATCTGCCTGCTACAGGCTGCTCACAACACATGGCAAGTCACCATGTTGATTTAAGGATAGAGGGGGTGGAACTATGGCCTTGTCCACATCTTGACTGAGGGTAATCAAATGACTAGCAGTCATATTTGTTTTGGGAAAATTGTGGCTATGACTGCCATCTTTTTTTAGGGATGCCAGCCCTGTTCAAGTCTTTGCTGAACTCCAGATTTAACTTCTGTCTTTTGAGCTTCTGCTAAAATATAATAAGTCTCATTTTAAATATATAGACTTTTATATAAATTTACATTTATATTTTTACAGTATGCTGCATATATGAATAAACCATGGTTCAAATGTTTTCATATTTTTTATTTCAAGGATATAAAGGTCTCTTCAAATTAACAAGATGTCTAACTACCTATGCTTACTAGTTGTTAGATGAATATTATTTCTTCCACTAGAGATTCCTTCATGCTTACTGGTCAATGGTTTGGTATAATAAATCCACATGCAGTTTTTAAATTGTTCTACAATGTTCTAGTATCTTGCTAGCCCCAGGAACTGTGATATATTAATTTTAGAAACATTCATTTATTTACAATGTTAAAACTTGATTATCATGCTCTGCCTCCACTCTTAAAAGCTTAAAAATAACTGACTTAAATATGATTAGCCTTGTTTTTACTAATCTATAGTATAGCTTTGGATTTTTATAAGCTATGGAATTTTTATAAATCAAACCACACAGAAAATTGTTCTGTTCTTTCTTTATACTTACTATGAGTGTGATTTTTAAGGCTTCAGTTTGACAGAGAAGAAACCTAAAGTCCTACTCTTTAATTATTAAAATCTGATAAATTATTAAAATTTTATAAAAATTATTAAAATCTTATAAATCCTTAACCTGGTCAAACATATTTTTAGTCATATGTGACACATTTTCAAGGTCAAACATTGAGTAAGATCATTACATTCTGTTTTGTATTTGCAAGGTATAATCACTAAATACAGACAAAGATTACTTAACTAAAATATGCTAGACCTCAAGTTTGTCAGAGATCTCCTAAATATGGCACTTTATACATGTAACTTTAGCATAAAAAGAACATAGATTTCCAGATCCTAACAGTAGTTCCCCAATGTCTCTGAGAAGATTTTTGGCACAATGACAGATGACTTCAACTCTGTCTGGATCGTGGTACACAAATCACTGGGCGAGAAGGCCATCAACAGCTCACCCTCTACTAGAGCCCAGCCTTAACTGGAAAAACTGAACACCCAGAGAGTTATTGTCTCACATTGCTGCAAACAAAGTAAAGTTAGTCTCTTCATGTTCTCATTCCACACACACACACAAAAATTAATAGATCTTCTGCACCTGATGACTAGATTGCCTGCCCATGTTACCACAGGAGCCTGAACAACTGTATATCTGTCGAGGTGTTGGGATATGACTAACTAGTCATCTCTGTCATTTTGATTGGTACAAAGATTGATTTAGATTAACCATGTATCCTTCTCAGGTCTCTGATCACATTGACAGCTAGGCTCACTGGTAGCTTGATAGCTATAAGAACAATTAGCTACTTAACTGAAAGTAATCTGCCATGTTAGTTCATTAGTCAATTAATTAGCTAGTCAAAACTACTAGTTGCTAGATCTCTTATTTAAAAAGACAAACAGGGTTGCCATGCTCATAGGCCTCATATTAAAGATAAACAGGCTTCAGATACTTTCCCAGTCCTCTTCACTTACAAGAGACAAGGCCTTAAGTCTCACTCCCAGAGCTGCTGCTATCAAGTCTAGATACAATCTACCTTGTTACCAGATTTAAAAGGCGTTTCTCAGATACAACCCTTTACCATTCTTTTAGCTAAAGGACAGTGTCTGCTCAGAATAATCACCTACATCTTATGGTAAATAATTAGACAAGAACACAGAAGTTTAAATTTAAAAGAAAAGCTCCTAAGAAAATATTTTAGTGTCTAAGAAGAAGGTGTTTTATGAATGTTAGAGGGTCTAAAAGGGTGTTTTAAGGTTGGTAAATATAAGTCATGTATGTAAGTGGCTCTAACAAGGTGTTTTAAAGTTGGTAAATGCAAGTTATAAAGGTCTAAAGGTCAAGTATGTTTTAATGTATAATAAAAAATTAAAAATGCTTCAGATTTCTTCTTGTTGTTATGCTACTGTTGTTTTAACTGTTCAAAGTGTTTACACTAATCACTGGAGCTCTGATTTATTAATCTGTGTTAAATAAAACATTCCTGTATATGATGCACTATCATAGTTCCAAGCTCGAGATTTTAAATTTCGTTTGGTTTGTCTTTTAAATAAAGACTTAAAATGCTTCTCAATATGCTTAATTTATATACATCTAGACTTCTGAGCAGAGAGAAGAAGCCCCTCTTTCAAGATTTGTACTGATGCTAAAAACTTAAGGTCAAGTGAGCTGTTGCCTTTCTGATCTACAGGAAATTTCTGTCCTCCCCACATTACCATTACCATTACCACATTACCATTTCACAGATGTCAGAAAGATCCATAAGGCCTTTCCTAAGTTCACTGAAAAGAATGTTCATACTTTTAACTCAAAAGTTTTCCTCAAGCCTTTGCTATGCTATAACACAAAGATATATGTCTGCTACCTTTTCCTATAGTGTGTATTTCCCTGAAAATTACAAACTGGTGATGCTAATGTTTCCAAAATTTATCTCTTTTTCTGAACATAAAAGGATTCTTGTAAGCTACAGGAAATTCACCCCTCAGGTCAAATGGAATCCAGATAAGCACTGCCAATCAATATCCTAATTTCCCACCTACTGCCTATCCCAGGGTGGGATCTCTCCCTCTTTCCCTGGTTTTGGGACTCCTTCAACTACCCAATTGCTACATTATTGCACCCAACACCCTCTGGTTGGTGACTCTTCCCTTCTGGTTGACAAAAACTCTTCCTGCTGTTCTTGCCAACCTACATCCGTACCCTTCATCTAGGACCTTCTCCCTTGGGTGAGATCTTCTTCTACCAGCATGGTTCCCCCACCTCATTCATGGTTAAAATCCAGGCACTGGCTGCCCCTATCTTCTTGGGCCAGGCCCTGGGACTCGGACCACCACTGACAAGCTGCCGGAATAGATTGCAAAAATCTTGTCAAGTCAAACATTGCTATGGGGGGACACCCCAAAGGGTCACTGACTTCTACTCTCCCCATGGGGGTAGTCCGTGCACTATCCCTTCAGGCTTCCCTCTGGGATGCCTGCTAGAGAATTTTACATCTCTATGCCTGCTTTAAGGCATGCTAAGGCCTTTCCTCTTCTTTTCTCTCCCAAAAGTTTCAAATGTATACCTAAGGTAAAATGGAAGGAGGTTCCCCACATTCAACTTTTTTTTCCTCATTGTTCCAAACTCTGTGTGTGTGTGTGTGTGTGTGTGTGTGTGTGTGTGTGTGTGTGTGTGTGTCTGTATGTGTATTCCAGGATCCTGCCAAAGAAGCTAACCATAGGTGTTCCATTCTAACCCCATAAGTCATACCAGCTGGACCTGCATTGTCCCTTTTAGCTGCAGATGTTCTCAGACCCTGGACAACATACACAACAGCCTGCTTTTCCTGGAATTAGGCTTCATTTCAGCTTTGAACACCTGTCACCACTCCGGTGTCAGCAGGGTACAGCTAAAGATGACTGATTTCTCCACCCCTTGTCCATTAATTACCAACAAAAAGGCTGGAATGCTGTGCTTCAGACCTGTGACAAACATCTCCAGATTCTCCCAGTACCCCTCAGTCCTGCTACTGGACATGGATGGCATGCCCTACCCTCTACTTTTCCAGCATGTAATCCAGACATTCTCTCTCTCTCTCTCTCTCTCTCTCTCTCTCTCTCTCTCTCTCTCTCTCTCTCTCTCTCTCTCTCCCCCATTAAATGGCAGCCAGGAGCTGCTTTCAGTAAACCTACATTTATATACTTTAACTTGCTTTATGTGAAAAACAATTCAATGCCCTCATTTTTTAAAGAGGAAATAGTAGGAATGTTGGAATGTTGGCATAGAAGTGGCCTGCCCCAAGTTCTTAGTGACCTCTGATGTCACCTGCCATCACGGCACACGATAAACAAAGCAAACCTTCCACCTCCAAGTGTTGCTCTCTTATTCTTACCTTATCTCTCTTAGTCTCTTCCTCTCTCACTGTCTGTCTCTCTGGGAGCTCTCCCTTTCTCCCCTCCACATACTTCTACAATAAATCTTAAACCATGTGTGTCACATGGTGCATATTTAACTTCTGGCATAGAATAGAGCTTGCATTACCTCTGAAATCTATATAAACCAGAAACTCACTTTGTTCTGTGGAACCTAAAGTTCCAACTTCATTCAGAACCCCGTTGTACTGTTTACACTTCAGTGTCCTAACTCTTCAAAGACTTGTCATGTCTGCCGATGGTCCTGAGCCTGCAGCACCCTAATGTTCTGCCACATGGGGGATTCATCATGCCTAGCTGTTGCCATAAGCCTATAACTGCTCTAAATAACACTCCTCTGAGGTACTATTTTTGTCATCTTCCTTTCTGTGAACCTGCCATTATGTTTAATAGCTAACAAAAACTATTACCATTGTCTTATGCAGAGTTGGTATCAGTGCCTTACAGTAATAGCAAATGAATTAAAAATGAATATGACTTTGGTAGATTCTGATAAGCAGGCTTTATTCCCTCCTACAGTCACAAGTTTACTTCAAAATGTATGTCATGCTATCAACTGACAAGGCAGGGTAATGACGGCCACACTACAACTGGCAAAAGGCGGCTTCCACAGTCATCATCAGTGGCTGTCCTTGGTACACATCTTACCTAAAGAGTATTCCATAAAATCCCCAAGGCTGGCAAAGAATTCCTGGTCCACCTTCCAGACTGTCAGCTTCAAAGAGCCAGCCCTACCCCTTGCGACAAATCAGAGATTTTGCATAACAAAAGAATAATTGAATCAGTAATGCAACAGTACAAGACATAGATCACCAATTTGTGGGAGAATTTAAGTCATGAATAATGAACGGATTTCCTCTGGGTAATTTATGGTCCTAGCACTCAGGGAAGCAAGCAGAGAAGGTGTGCCAATGCAGTCTACCCCTGACCCAGGAGAGCTCAGGGAGGCCCCTCAGCTCATTTAAATCTCTTTCATTGTGACTTCCAATTAGGGTGGATAGCAAGGTGGCAGGTGTGAAGACGGGGATGTTTTTGTTTCATTATGTTTTACTCCCCACCCCCCTGTCCATGCTTTGTGGCATCTGGCCCGAGAATAAAAGAGAGGTTTACCAAAGCAGCTTAATATTGAGTGAGCAGCTGCCAAGGAGCCATAGCTTCTAATAACTTGTGACCTCTATTGAATTTGAGTCATTACAACAGGTCACATTGCAGAATAAAAACCATCTAAAAGCTAGTGTTCCCAATAGATTAGTTATTCAGAAGCCAAATCGTAGAAAAATAGATAACACTCAGTTTCAGGTATTTAAAAGACTGTCTTTACTCATCTATAGAATATATATTTCTAAACAATGTATAGCCAAGATCTCCTTTGCATATTGTAAGAAAAATATCCTGAAGAATTGCAATTGACTTTAACATCAATATAAATGCCATTGTGGAACAGTGCAGTAATAAAAGGGCAGGGAAAGAATGCGGAGAGGGTAATGGTAGTATAAAGCAGAAAAGACAAAGAATAGAAAGCAAGCAAGGAAGTCTAAGAGAAAGTCCGTGAAACTCTTTCAAAAAACATCTGTGTTTTTTTATTGCATGTTTACCTCTTAACTTTGAAATTTTAATTTATTATAGTTTATTCAAATTACATCCCGAATGTTATACCCTTGCTAGTATCTTCTGGTTCCCAACCCCTCCCTCTTATGCCCTATTCTCTTCTCATAGACCTTTGACAGAAGGGGCCCACCTCACCCACCATATGACCACAGCCTATCAGGTCTCATCTGGATAGCCGGCTTCCCCTTTCTTTGTGTGTCCTGTGGGCCTCCCTACCAAGGGGAAGTGAACAAATTGGGGCACCAGAGTTCACAACAGAGGCGGTTCCTGCTCTCCCCATACCCATGGAGAAGGAGATGTCCATTGGCTACATCTGAACAGGGTGTCTAGATTTACTGCATGCATTGTCATTGGTTGGTGCAACAGTTTGTGCGGGTCCACTTGGGTCCAGATCCACTGGCCTTGATGTTCTTCTTGTGGGGCTTCTGAATCCTCTGGGTCCTTCCATCCCCCATTCCTCCATACCATTCTCATCACTAGACCCTGAGTCCAGCAGTGAGTCCCAGCATCTGTCCCAATCCCCTGCTGAGTGAAGTCTCTCAGAGGACATCTCTTTTGGGCTAATATCCACTTATGAGTATATACCATGTATATCTTTCTGGTTCTAGGTTACTTCACTCAGAATGATCATTTCTAGTTCCATCCAGTTGCCTGCAAATTTCAACTCCTTGTTTTTAATAGCTGAGTAGCATTCTATTGTGGAAATATCCCACAGTTTCCTTATGTGGTCTTCAGTTGAGGGACATCTAGGTTGTTTCCAGATGCTGGCTATTATGAATAAGCCTGCTATGAACATGGTTGAGCAAATGTCTTTGTTGAATGGTAGAACATCTTTCAGGTGTATGCCCAGGGGTGGTATGGCTGGGTCTTTAGTTAGCACTATTCCCAATTTTCTGGGAAAGTGACAGATTGATTT
Organism: Acomys minous; assembly: GCF_964271855.1. Classification (NCBI taxonomy): domain Eukaryota; kingdom Metazoa; phylum Chordata; class Mammalia; order Rodentia; family Muridae; genus Acomys; species Acomys minous. The sequence goes on along the minus strand of NC_140483.1, from coordinate 71,489,445 downwards.
CCGAAGTAGTTGTACTAATTTGCACTCCCACCAGCAATGGAGGAATGTTCCCCTTTCTCCACATCCTTGCTAGCATGTGCTGTCACTTGACTTTTTGCTCTTAGCCATTCTGGTGTGTGTAAGATGGAATTTCAGAGTCATTTTGATTTGCATTTCCCTCATGACTAAGGACATCAAGGTATTTCTTTAAGTGTTTCTCAGACATTCGATATTCCTGTGCTGAAAATTCCCCGTTTAGCACCGTACCTCATTTTTTAATTGGGTTATTTAGTTTGATGGTATTTAATTTCTTGAGTTCTTTATATATTTTTTTATATTAGCCCTTTGTCAGATGTAGGGTTGGTGAAGATCTTCTCCCATCTATAGGCTGTCATTTTGTTCTGTTGACAATGTCATTTGCCTTACAGAAAAGCTTTTCAGTTTCACCAGAACAAATAAGGCCATACAATTATCTCCTTAGATACCAAAAAAAGCATTTGACAAATTTCAACATGAGTTCATGTTTAAAGTCTTGGAGAGATCAGAGATACAAGGTGCATACCTAAATCTAATAAAGACTATATATAGCAAGCTGATAGTCTGCCAGGGACCAAACGGCCTGTGGCCGACCCCCACCCATTCAGCATCTGCAACAAACATCCTGCTTGGCCACTCATTAGGCATGCAAGGCATCCGGCTTAGCCCTGAGAAGAGAGCGATCCGATCCTGAGATAACCACAGAGACATCCTGCTTTGCCCCACCTAGGAAAACCCCTCTCCCTGCAGATGTTCCCGGGGCTCAACCCCAGAAGATTTTGTACTTTTCCATTTACCCTCCCCGCTCACCCCCGCCCTCCCTAAAGCAGGTTTTAAAAAGCCTGCCCTCACCTTCAATAAACGGCTCTTGACAAGCTATTGTTTCCTTGAGCCCTGCGTCTCTCTCGCCCATTGCTTTAACCACAGGTTGCTACCCCCCTTGGCCCCCCAATAACTGACCAGCTGGACTGGTTATGTGGATACTTTTAGTGGAATAGTCAACATCAAATAGATGGAGAGACCTCAAAGAAATTCCACTAAAAATAGGGAGTAGATGAGGCTGCTCACTCTCTCCATATCTCTTCAATATAATACTTGAAGTTCTAGCTACAGCAATAAGACAACAAAAGGAAATCAAGGGGATCCATATTGGAAAGGAAGAAGTCAAAGCATTACTATTTGCAGATGATATGATAGTATACATAAGTGATCCTCAAAATCCCACCAGAGAAACTGATAAACACCTTCACCAAAGTGGCTGGATACAAGATTAATTTAAAAAATCAGTAGCCTTCCTGTATGCAAATAACAATGGGCTAAGAAAGAAATTAGGGAAAATACATCCTTCCCAATAGCCACAAATAATATTAAGTATCTTGGTGTACGTCTAACCAAAAACTCTGCATTTCTATCAATGATTACAAAAAAGTATATTAAACAAAATTATGGATGTTGCTGGAAATATAACTCTGTGGTTTAAAATGCAGCCTTCTTTCTCAGAGGTCCTCCAGATTCCATCTAAACAAGTAACACACCCTTTCTCCTCCCCACTCACTCTCCATTCTTAGCACCTACCTCTGGCAGCTCACAACCACCTGGAACTCCAGCTCCAGTGCCTTTTTCTGGTCTCAATGAGCACTATATTCATACACAAACAAAAATTAAAAATTAATAAGTTGATCTTGAAAAAAGAAGTATGACCATGATGCCCAAGAGTAATAATGGCTACTCTTTACTCAGTTGTTGATGTGTCTTAGGTTCTACACTTAGCACTTTAATATATAATTTTCCTTTTTTTCCAGAGCACAGTTTCAATTTTATTTCTTTCTTTCTTTTCTTAAAATTTTTATATCCACTTTACATCCCTATCATAACCGCCTCCCTCTTTTCCTCCCAGTCCCTCTCTCCTACCTTATTCTCCTTCCCCTCTCCTCTTGTCCTCAAAAAAGGGGGCCCATTCCCAACCCACCCCAGCATATCAAGTCATATCAGGACTGAGCACATCTTCATCCACTGAGGCCAGGTAAGGTAGCTCAGTTAGGAGAAAGTGATCAAAAGCAGATAACAGAGTTCATGTCATAGATAGTACCCACTCTAGTTACTAGGGGACCCACATGAAGATCAAACTGCCTAAAGAATACATATGAATAGAAGCACTAGTTCCAGTCTATCCATGCTCTTTGGTTGGTTCTTCAGTCTTTGTAAACTCTCATGGGTGGGAGGCCCTCCTTGACTCTCACTCAGACAGGGAAATAGAATAGACAGAGGTTAATGGAAGTAGAGAGGAAACTGATAGGAAAGGTTGTGCAGAAGGAAAAGGAGTGGGGATCAGATGTAGATAGAGGGAGGAGGAGGAGGAGGGGAGGTTTGAGGGCTCGGAGAGAGAAGTGAATGTGAAAGCGAAAGCGTCACTGAGATAAGCTAGAAATCTGCAACAGGGTAGGCTACAGGAAGGATGTGGAAATGTCTATATAGTAAATATTTTTATTTAATCTTACCAGTGACTTTGCAGAGTTGCTAATATGTTTTTCTCCATCTTCTAGTTAAGAGTCAGAGAACCAGAAATGTTAACTAACTAGAGGAGAGTGGGCAAGTGAATTTATTATCTTTCTCATTGTCATGAAAAGAAATAATACAATTATATTTAGGCACATACTGGCTAACTTTGAAGTGGCCAAGGCCTAGAAGTACCCAGATAAAATTTCCTTGAGTAACAAGTACTTGTTGAGAGCTTTCACTTTTTTGTTTGATTTTTAGACATAATCTCATATGTGAAATAGGGACTTTAAGCCCCTTTCGGTAGCAGAGAATGACCTTGTATTCCTTCTGTCTCGACCTCCCTAGTGACAGACCCACACTCACTCTTCTACTGACACACTCCCTCCTTCTGCCCATCCAATTTGCACTGCTAAAGGACTACAAGTCATTTAGGTCCATAAACACATTACTTTGGTTTCTTTGCATTCAAAAAGACATTGAGAAGCAGAAATGAAATTAAGGGCATTTACTTACACTTCATCAAATCCTGTCAGTGGGCATCTTAGAATTTATAGAAAGCTATAAAACAAATACTAGAATGTAGTCATACGGCTGATGCTAATTTTTGTACCCCCATCCTGGTTCCAATTCTTGTTCTAAGAATCTCCTGTCTCAATGTTATATAAACACTGATCACCAATTGTCCCCTGTATACCAATAAAGCAGCTTACAGCCAGTCGTTAAGCAGGAGAGGGAATAAGGCTGGACTTCCTGCCAAGTAGAGGAGGAGGAGTTAGAGGAAAAAATAGGAGATTCAGCCAGGAGTCTGAGCCATTGGAGAGGTCCAAGAGACATCAGATAGGAACTGGAACAGGAAAACTTACAAAGTGTACAAAGCATTTCTGAGATGTATGCTAGGAGAAAGCCAAATTAGCTTAGAAGGTTAAGAACAGAATAATAACTGCCCAGGTCTTATAATGGGAAGTTGTTTAAATAATATAATAGAATCTCAATTATTTGTATGACAACCAGATTAAGAGAGAAAAAAGAGAAATGAACATATTTATTAAAAAGATAATGTTAACACTAGAATACCTTTATGTTTTAACAGTGACACAGGTTAAGTGGTCTCTCTATATAAACATATATGTGTATTCGTATGTGCATTATTATTCTTTGAAAATTTCATACTTGTACATACTGAAATACAAGTCATAACTACTCGACATTTCTTCTTCCAATTTGTCCAGATCCTCCAACATGTTTCTGTTTCTATGTCAAATCCATGTATCTTCTTTTCCATATACACAACCTACTGGCTCCAATTAGTGCTATCAATGTATACATGAATTTAGAGTCACCCACTAGACCATGTGCACCCTGCTAATGATTACAGTGCCCAAAAAGAATGCTTCTCCCTCCCAGAGCAGCCAGCAGTTGCCAATATCTTCTCAGTTATGGAAAGAGTCTTCTTCCTTTCATCCATGTTGACATTGTGGCTGCCTCAGTCTTGCTCAAAAAGCCATACTGCCATGAGTTCATGAACGCAATAGCCATGTCATAGCTATAAGACAGCTTTTCAGAGCTCTCCTCCCCATTCTCTTCCCCACTTCTAGGCTAATGGGTGTTTCTCTAGCAAGAAAATAAAGCCTGAGGCTAACATTGCTTCCACTCTGTGCTAGAGGTAGTTTTGTTTTGTTTTTTAATTCAATTTTCAGGTTCAGAAAAACAGGGGTCTTGGGTATCCTCTGATTTTAAAGAGGATCTGAATTTTGTTTCTTTATTTGTTTCAGAGGGCATCCTCCTTCCCACACACCCACAGCAATGAATTCTTATGCTAACAGAGTTCTCTTGGCCCAGGTCTATTCCTTTGATGAATGTAGAGTCTGCTGCACTCTGCTGCATCTTTGGAGGTTGGTGTCAGCTGCTGTTCCTACATTCCTGCTAAATGCACTAATCTTACAAGTGAAAAGATGGCATAACACAAGTGTTTCTTTTGACAACACTTCTGCTGCTGTCAGGGTTTCAGCACAGGGTGAAGGCTAGCCCGTCTAACCCACTACCAATTGATCAGGACAAACAGCTAGAGTTGTCTTTTGGTTTTGTATTATTCTCTTGACTTCTAGCCAGTAAATTCCTATATTTAAGCTTGAATACTTCTCTCATTAAAAACAAAACAAAACAGGAAAAGATACACATACATGGACCTATGCAAATGTGACTAAACACGAGAATGCTTTCACATTAAGATATACGGAGGCAAACGTGATACTAGAATTTTACTTTTTTTTTTTTTTTTTAACTTACTGGCTTCAATATGTGACATGGGGACAGGAGACATAGGTCAATGTTTAAGAGAACATAATGCTTCTGGTGAAGGATCCAAGATCAGTTTTCTGCACCCATGTTGAGCAGCTTCAGAGCTGCCTATACCTCCAGCTACAGAGGAACTGAAGTCCTCTTCTGGTTTCCATGGCACTTGCACACTTATGTGCATATCTACCTTTAGACACATGTTGTACATATACTTGAAAAGTAAAAACTTTTTTTTAGAATATAGCATGGTTCATTTCATACAGTCTTAGAAAGACTTAAATGGAAATGCAGCTTCTATTGAAATTTCATTTGAGTTTCAAATAAATACAAAATGAAGAAAGTATAGAGTCAACCTGTGAGCTTAAACACTTGCTACTTGTATCTTCTTTGACTACCCAGATGTGTTTCCAAGTTTTCCTTAGACTCAGTTCCCTCATTATTATGCCAACGACCATGATATGTTATCAGTTTCCTATAATGGATTCCAAATCAGCAATTTAAAAATAAGATCTATTGGCATTTGTATTTCAAACAGAGAGTCCTCATTCAGCCATCTATGTTGACATAAACAAATGTAAGCATAGCTTTAATAGACATGGAGCTGAGAGGTAAGGTTATCAGAGAGCATGTGCAGCCTTGCTGTGGGAGGAGTGAAACAGAGTCTGGAAAATATCCACTCAGATATCCTGGTCCTTTGGTCCCAGAATAAAGAATTAAACCAAAGACATGTGAAAAAATGATAAAAATTAGAGATGGTATATTAAGGAGAGAAAAGCACTCTCAAATGGGGGAAATGGCCAGAGAGCTGGGAAAACTTATAAGCTATAATACTACTTATTCAACAGGTAGAGTAGTGAGCCTCTAAGAGTCATTTACATAGCATCCACGTTCTCCCAGTCTGACTATAAGGGCCTTTCTCACTCAAATTATGTCCTTTACTTGTACCTCAGGTGGGGAGGAGTCTCTGAGCCTCATTCAAATACCTTCTTTAATATGTTAATCAGACGCTCCTTTCTTCCAGTTTTCTTTTTTCTGACTTAGTTTGGGTTGAGAATATAGGAGTTCCTGCCTCAGCCTCCTAGGTATCCCAGGTAGCAATTGATGCTACGATAGCAGTAATTGATACTATTACTTAAGCAGGTCAATATTAATTTACTGAAATAAAAGAAAATAAATTCTCCAGCATTTAGAGATTGAAATGAAACATCGAAGTGTCTTAATGACCCTTGCTAATGTCAAAGGCACAGTAAATTCAGACTCATTTCAACCAAAAATAAACAGGAAAAGATAAAGATAAATTGGACTTTTTAATCACAAGAAACCCAACACAAAGTATCTATTCGAAGGTTTTCATTTGGTCATGGATAGATTTCAGTACAGAGGGAAGAAGAAAAACAAATGGAGATTTGTTTGACTTAAACAAGTTGCTCAGGAGGACAAAGCTGGAACATTTGCTAATCAGAACAAAGAACAATGAAGAAAATACAAAATGAGGAAGCTGCAAGATGGCTTAGCAGGTAGAGGTCCTAGCCCTAACCCTGGCAGTCTGACGGCCTTAGATAGGGACAAGTCAAACTAGTGTAGCCCACCCACAGCCTCTGATTTGAACCTTGAAGCTTGATTAATTTTGGAACTCATAACTCTTCGTGTGTGTGTGTGTGTGTGTGTGTGTGTGTGTGTGTGTGTGTTCACTTTTGTGTGTGTATGCATTTGTGTGCAAGTGCAAATGCATCTGTGGGTATATATGCTACATGTCTTCTTTAATAGCCCTCAATATTGTGTGAGTGTAAATGCGTTAGTAGGCATAATACATCTGTGTGTATGTGGTGTAGGTGTGCATATATATCTGTGTGTGATGTCTATTCCTAAGCCTGTGTGCTAAGAGCATAGGAGGATATTGATTGCCCTGTTGAATTACTCTCAGTCTCATGTCCTTCAGGCAGGGTCTCTCACTGACCCTGGAACTAGACTGGTAGCCAGCAAGACTCAGTGATTTTCCTGGCTCAGTTCCTCATAGATCAAGGTTACAGTTGGGTAACCACTTCTATTTTTAAGTGGTTACTAGGAATTTGACCTCAGGACCTCATGTTTGCTCACTAAGACCTCTTAGCAACTGAGCCATCTTCTCAGTCCGTGTATTGTTTCTCACTGGCTTGAGAGGTCAGCAACTTGGCTGGATTAGCTGTCTAGGGAGTCCCAAAGGTGTCACTATCTACTTCCCAATACTGCCACTGCAGGGCACACAGCACCCAGCTTTTTGCAGTGGAATTTGTATATCTGATTTTAGCTCCTCGTGCATGCTCAGTAAGCATTTTACCAACTCATCTGTCCTCTCAGCCCAGAACTTTTCAATTTTGAGAACAGATAATAAGTATATGAAGCATCAAGTCCTCAGTGTAAGACTACATCCAGAAACCAGACACAATGACAATCCTGAAGGGAGTGTATGAATATTCACAGTGACTATGCTGAGTCGATAAATAGCCTCACATCTGTTCAGATCATATTTGCTTCCAAATCAATGCATGTGGGCTCAGGTCTCACTACCAAATCAGTTAACAGATTTATATATATATATATATATATATATATATATATATATATATATATATATATATATATATATATGCAGAAGAAAAAAAAGAAAGCATAACAGAATTAGCAAGAACATTAGGAAGGACTGGTTAATCCTGTCTAGGAATATAAAAGATTTTACCTTCTGCAAACTCCCCCTTGCATTTATATATTTATCTGTCCTTTTGAATTGTAAATTCAATCCTAGTTCTTTACTTCTTCCACCTTTCTCACTGTGTGAAATGGTTTGGAACAGATTATGCGTGTTGGTTTGCATGACAAATATTCCCTATAAGCTCACATGTTTGCGCACTTGGTCCCCAGGTGGTGATGATTTTGGGGAGGTTATGAAACATCTAAGATGTAGAGCCTTGTTGGTGGAAGCACGTGACTAGGGGCAGGCTTTGAAAGGTTATAGCCTCATTTTACTTGAGTTTGCTTTTTTGTTTTATGAGTTATTTGGAGATGTGATCTCTCAGCTTCCTGCTCCAGTCACTTGTTGCCATGCCTCTCCCATGATGAATTTCATTCCATAAGTTACTTTGAACATAGTGTTTTATCACAATATCAAAAAATAACTAAGGTTTGATAGATAGATAGGTAATAAATAGATAAATGATAGATAATTGAGAGATAGGTAGATGATGGACAGATAGATAAAAATAACAGATGATAAATATAGATGATAGATAGATAGATAGATGGGTAGATAGATACATAGATTGATAGATAATGAGTAGACACATGGAATAGTGGGTAATAAATAGACACATTAATTGTGGATATATGGATGATAAATAACCAATAGTCATTACTCCTCAAAGGCTATAAGCTCTATGAAAACCATATATACCCCAGTGAAAATCACAGGCCACTGAGGTTTGTATATACCACAGGATGTGGACAATTGGTACTCAAGTATTATTTTCAAAATGTTATTGTTTATGTCTAGCATCTTCCAAATGTTTCTTAAGGCAGCTTGTTCTCCATGTTTATAAATGTCTCATTTATATTTCTTTTCTATATGTATTAATATAAAATCAATTGTGGTTTTGTTTGAATATCAGAGCTACAAATTATCATTTTACTTTCTGTTCTTTGGAATATTTTTCCTACTTTTGTCTTGTTTCTGTGAATATTCATTTGTGAAAGGCATCTAGAACCTTCCCCCTGGGTTATACCTAAAGTAATGCAGAAAAGAAAAAGAAATGTAAAGAATCTGCTTGAAGGTTCCTTAGCGGATAAAAGGGCTTGCACATGGGATATACCCCTTGGGCTAGTGTCCAGATATGAGTGAGTATATACCATTTGAGTCTCTCTGCTTCTGGCTTAACTCACTCATTATGATCATTTCTAGCTCAATCCATTTGTCCACAAATTTTGGAAACTCCTTGCTTTTGATAGCTGAGTAGTATTCCATAGTGTATATGTACCACAGTTTCTTTATCCATTCTTCTACTGAGGGACACTTAGGCTGTTTCCATGATCTGGCTATTATGAATAAGGCTGCTATGAACATGGTTGAGCAAATTTTCTTGTTGTGTGCTGGAGCATCTTCTGGGTATATTCCAAGGAGTGGAATAGCTGGGTCTTGAGGAAGCCCTATTCCCATTTTTCTGAGATAGCACCAGATAGGTTTCCAAAATGGCTGTACTAGTTTGCATTCCCACCAGCAAGGAGTGTTCCTCTCTCCCCACATCCTTGCCAGCATGTGGTGTTGCTTGAATTTTTTATCTTAGCCATTCTGATGGGTGTGGGACAGAGGGGAGGACAGCACATTGAGACTCTGAATGAGAGAAGCATGGGAGAATAGCAAAGTAGAAGGATCCAGAGGGTCCTAGAAACCTACAGGTAGAACATTATGATAGGCAGATTTGGGCACAGGGGTCCCACTCAAACTAAGGCACCAGCCAAGGACAATACAGGCAGTAAACTTTAAACCCCTACCCAGATCTAGACAATGGACAGAACACTCTCCACAGTTCTCACATACTCTGGTGCCTCACATTTGACCATGTCCCCTGGAGGGGGACACCTGGTGGCACTCAGAGGAAGGACAGCAGGTTACCAAGAAGAGACTTGATACCCTATGAACATATACAGGGGGAGGTAATCCCCCTCAGGAACAGTCATAGGGGAGGGGAATAAGGGGAAAATGGGAGGGAAGGAAAAATGAGAGGATACAAGGGATGGGATAACCATTGAGATGTAACAAGAATAAATTAATAAAAAAATAAAATAAAGTAAAATTTTAAAAGGGGGGGGGCTTGCACAAAGGCTATTAGCTAAATTAAAACCTCAGAACCCACAGTACAAGGAGAGAACCAACTTCCAAACATTATATCTGACCTTCCCACTCATTCTCATTCTATGGCATATGTACTTCTATACACACACACACACACAACACACACACACACACACACACACACACACACACACTTGCGCAGAACCTACAATGCTCAGATTTCTTTGAATACATTTTCAAATTGCTCCAGATGATGAAATGTGAAGTTTGAAAAGTGATTCTACTATAATTCTGAATGTATGTCAGTCCATAAAGATTGAAATGAGGTCATGTGCATACTACACCTAAAGTTACACATACTGGTAACTTCCTTTTCATCTTTAAGATAAGACTGAGGTTTTTTTATACTTTCAAAATATAGTATTAAACTGACTTAATAAGTTAATAAATGTGAGGGTAGGACTGGTAGGAGAGGAGAGAGGGGCCTGGGATCAGGCTGTAAAGTGATTAAATAAACAACATTTAAAAAAAAAAAAAGAAAAGAAAAATTTTGTCAAACAACAAGAAAAAGTTGTTGTTGTATGACACTATTCCTGGGGAGATCTAAAGAAATGTCTGTGTACCCCCAGATAGGCAGAAATAACAACAGAACAAAGTCCACCTCTGATCCAAAGTGTTTCCTCATTTACAGGAATATGCATGAGGGCTTACTGTTGGGAACAGGAAAGAGTAAAAGACACCAAAGCCTACTCCAGCATGGGTGACAGCTCAGGAAAGCTAGAGACTGGCTGGCAGCACAATGGGTTCTTTTCTGGTGGCTCCTTCACTCTAAGCCTCTTGTAGGCAGTCAAAGTTGACCCAAGGCCTTCTAAGCAGTTTGACGGCTCTCTGCTTCTTCCAGGCTACTAAGCAGTCTCTACTTCTTACAGGTGGCTGGACATGTCTGACAGTTTTCTTTGCAAGTTGTTCTTGCAAAGGATTTAGCCACACCAGGCAGCTCACATCCATTTGTAACTCCAGTTCCAGGGAGTCTGATGTCTTCTGTCTTCCACAGGCACCAGACACTCAAATGGCACACATACATATGGGAAAATACTCACAACCATAAAAATTAAATAAATCAATCTAAAATATTTTTTAAAGATGACATTTTAGTTCAAAATCTTTATAAAGCTTTTAGAAGTGATAGGGCCCATCCAGAGTTATAAAAGGCCTCAGTAGGGGTATGATTCAGAGGCCTTGAGAAATAAAACTTACAGAAGAGCTTCAGAAATATATTAAATAAGTTCATAAGAAAAGATAAACAAGAAACAAAATAGGTAAGATAAATTGCACACACACACACACACACACACACACACACACACACACACACACCAAGTTTGGCTCCCAGCTTGAGAATTAGCCTTGGCTCCTTCTAGACCACAAATCCTGAGTACTGACCCTGAGGAAATACTTGGCAGAAGTGTTTCCTCTAAGATACTGCTCTCTTACTAATCACAGGAAACAAAGAGGAAATGCTGATGCTCAGCTTATGTTTTCTTTTTATTCCGCTGGGACTCTAGCTCATGAAATGTGGGACAGGAACATTATAGTAGATCTCCTTCCCTCAAACAACATAATCTAGATGATCACTCACACTGAAAGATGGTTGGTTCCATGATGATTCTAAATCCCATCAAGTTGACAATCAAGATAAACCATCTACAGTGGTTTAAATAAGAATGGTCCCCCATTGGTTCATGTATTTGAATTAATAGTCTCAGTTGGTGGAACTGTTTGGGAAGGATTGGGAGGTGTAGCCTTGGTAGAGGCAATTTGTCACTGTGAACAGATTTTGAAGTTTCAAAAGCACATGCAATTCCTAGTTATCAAAATCAATATCTGTGTCTGTCTGCCCTCCTCATATCATACTGTAGATTAGATGTAAGCTCTCAGCTACTGCTCCAGAGCTATCCTCCCTGCTGCCATGATCCCCAACAGGAGGGTCTGAAACTCACCTTCTGAAACTGTAAGCAAGCTTCCAACTAAATGGCATCTTTCCCAAGTTGCCTTGGTCATGGTGTTTAGTCATGACAAAATAGAAAACTAAGGCACCCTGAAGGTGGAGAGCTGGAGACATGGTTCAGAGGTTAAGAGCTCTGACTTTTCTGTTCTTCTATAGGTCCTGATTTCAATTTCCAACAACCACATGATATCTCATGACCATCTCTAATGGGATGTGATGCCCTCTTCTAGTATGCAGGAATACATTTTTAAAAAGGCACTCATATACATAAAATAGAAATAAACCTTTTAAAACTATTTTAATAGATTTTATTAATTTATTTATATTACATCTCAATTTTTATTCCATCCCTGTATCTTCCTATTCCTTACTACCTCCAATTTTCCCCTTACTCCTTCCCCTATGACTGTGACTGAGGGGGACCTCCTCCCCCTGTATATGCTCATAGGGTATCAAGTCTCTTCTTGGTACCCTGCTATCCTTCCTCTGAGTGCCACCAGGCCTCCCCATCCAGGGGACATGGTCAAATATGAGGAACCAGAGTTTGTGTGAAAGTCAGACCCTATTCTCCACTCAATAGTGGAGAATGTCCTGTCCATTGGCTAGATCTGAGTAGAGGTTTGAAGTTTGCTGCATGTATTGTCCTTGGCTGGTGCCATAGTTTGAGCAAGACCCCTGAGCCCAGATCAGCCCATCATAATGTTCTTCTTGTAGGTTTCTAGGACCTTATGGATCCTTCTATTTCCCCATTCTCCCATGCTTCTCTCACCTAGAGTGCCAATAAGATGTCTTCCCCTCTGTCCCAGTTTCCTGGTAAGTGAAGAATTTCATGGGACATATCCCTTGGGCTAGTGTCTAGATATAAGTGAGTATATAACATTTGAGTCTCTCTGCTTCTGGGTTAACTCACTCATTATGATCATTTCTAGTTCAATCCATTTGTCCACAAATTTTGGGAATTCCTTGTTTTTAATAGCTGAGTAGTATTCCATAGTGTATATGTACCACAGTTTCTTTATCCAACCTTCTACTGAGGGGCACTTAGGCTGTTTCCAGGTTCTGGCTATTATGAATAAGGCTGCTATGAAAATGGTTGAGCAAATTTTCTTGTTGTGTGCTGGAGCATCTTCTGGGTATATTCTAAGGAATGGAATAGCTGGGTCTGGAGAAAGCCTTATTCCCATTTTTCTGAGATAGAACCAGATAGATTTCCTAAGTGGTTGTACTAGTTTGCATTCTCACCAGCAATAAAAGAGTGTTCCTCTTTCTCCACATCCTCGCCAGCATTTAGTATTGCTTGAATTTTTGATCTTAGCCATTCTGATGGTTGTAAGATGGAATCTCAGAGTTGTTTTGATTTGCATTTCCCTGTTGACTAAGGAGGTTGAGCATTTCTTTAAATGTTTCTCAGTCATTTGATATTGCTCTGTCAAGAATTATCTGTTTAGTTCTGAGCCCCATTTCTCAATGGGTTATTTTGTTTGGTGGTGTTTAATTTCTTGAGTTTTTTATATATTTTGGATATTTACCTTTGTCACATGTAAGGTTGGTAAAGATCTTTTTCCAGTCTGTAGGATTTCGTTTTGTTAAAATAAACATTTAAAAGAAAAAAACAAAACAAAATCCAATCCCAAATAAAAATATACATCAGGTTGAAAAGTAAACATGATTTCTTAAGCTAGACAAGAACTTGGACATGTTTTGGGTAAAGGAGCAGATAGCAAATGCGTTAGGCTGTGTGGGTCATGTGATACTGTCACAACTCATATTTGCTATTACACACACACACACACACACACACACACACACACACACACACACACAAATAAACCAGCTTCGAGCCCAACTTTAGTGAAATCTGAAACTCACAGGGTTTTTTATGTATTAGACAATTGTATTTTCCTTTTGATTTTTAAAAACCACCTAGAACTTTAGAATCCATTCCAGAATCTAGATCTAAGCAAAAAACAAAATGTACATTATGCCAGAATAACCCATGTATTATAGGTGGTTGATCCCTGCAGTATCACTCACAGTAGCCACCTAGTCTATTAGTGTTAGTTAGTTTCCTTCTTGACTTGGAAAGTCTCCTTGGTCTTTCTCTAAGTTAGATTCTATTTACCACTGAACCCTCCCTTACATATTTTTTTTACTAATAGTTGTTATCCCATTCTCAACCCCTTGCCTGCCTCCCCTTCTCTTTCTCTGAGCCTCTGTCCCACATTGATCAGATTTTTCCTACATCTTGACTTTCCTGAATGCAGACAGAACCTTTGACAGCTCCTTTCCACATCTTATTACAGCAGCTTCAACCTAGACATTGGTCTATTCAAATACCATTATTTATTTTGATGTTGCTAGGCAAGCTACTACTTTGACATATTAAAATGCCTTTCCTCCATGCATTCCTAGTTTCACAGTTCAAAGAAGGAGAAAGCCTGTGATTATTTCATGCCCAACCCATCTAAGTCTTCTGATCTGAGGCTCATCTGTCATGCTGAAGGTAGACGAAAGGTATGGCCATTCTATGACAATTTGATAGATCTTAGCAAGCAGAGTTCTTTTTGGAGATTGTGTTTTATCTGAAGCATATGAGTGAAGCAATGCACAGGTTATGCTACAGTATTCCTTTGACACTTGGCTATAAATACAGCAAGACAAATTTAAGATCACTTTCCCTTGAGACTCAGAACTCTCTGACAAGTGGCTCCACTCTCTGTTTTCTGCTATCCAGACACTACTGGGCTCCAGGGAAGGTTTTTTTCTTATGGTCATGGGCAGAGTCCATACCTCACTGCTCTGAGTAGGGTCTTTTACAGAATGAACTCTTAGTTATCTTTCTACTGAACTATGAATTCATTAATAATCTCTTAGTTTATCTAGTCACTTAACTCTCTAAGACTTTATATTTTGAAAAATGCAAATGAAAGATCTTAAACATAATAATGTCTATGAAAGTAAATCATGTCAAGGTATAGAAAAGAGATAAGCAATCCTTTCTGGAAATGCCACATAGTCCTACATCTCTTAGTTGACTCCAGATTAAATCAAGTTGGCAATGAGTGTTAGCCATCGGAACAACAAACCAGTTCATCAGACTGAAACACTATGCCTGGTAGAGTTTTAATTTAGATTATAACATAAGAGTATACTTCTTGGTCCACTGGCCCTCCTTGAGCTTCTCATAGCTACGTTTGGGTCTAAGATATATAATCTCTCTTCAGTGGCCAGCCCTTAGATGGGTCTGCTTGCAGGATCAAAGCCTTTCTCTTCTTGAACTGAGCTGTCCTGTTAAATTCTGGGAGGTTTTCACACACAAAGTCAGAACACTTTAGTGAATTCCAAGTAACTGAAAGAAGCACCACAGACTGTGCCTGATTTCCTGAAAAGAAGAAAAACACTGAAGAGTATTATAGAGAAAAGATCAGACAGAGCTATTCCTTGGGCTGTTACTTGATGTTTCCAACCTACTTCAGCAGAAGATTCTTTTTAAAAATTATTTATATTACATTTATTTATTTATCTATTTGTGTATATGTCTGTCTCTGTGTGTGGGATATGCATGTGTGTACACAGATACTTACAATCAAATCCAGAGGTAGATCAGCATTTAGCATCTTCCTATGTGTCATTCTCCACTCTCTCACTAAAGCCTGAGATCAGTCTTTTGACTAGAGTGGCTGGACAGAAGGTTTCAGGGATGTACCTGTCTCTGTCTGCCCCCCTCCCAGCCCTGAGTTCCAGACTTGGAAACAGACTGTGGTTCCCAGATTCTACATGGGTGCTTGAGGATCTGAACTCAGAGCCTTATGCTTAAGTGTCCACCACCTTCCCGTTGGAGTCATCTTCTCAGCTGTATTCTTAAAAGTAAGTGCAGGACATGATAAAGTGTCCTTCACTGCAATCAGAGACACAATTATGTTGACTATTATCATCTAGTATTTATTTATTTTGATACTTTTATAAATCAGTAAAGCCTGTAATACATTTTACAAACACACACATACATACACACACACACAGTCCTCACTTGGCTCAAATTATGGCATTAACCCAGATGAAAGAGCATGTATTTGTCGACTGCTCAAAAACATGTTAGAAACCTACCCTCATGGTGCCCTCCTCCCACAGCCATGCTCTGAGATGAAACAGAATGCCTAGTGAAGAGTTGGTGCTACCTCACTAATAGCTTTGATTCTTATGTCACCCCCAGGTCTTGGCAAAGACACCACACGCTCCAATCTTGATTGCAGTCACCCTGATTTCAGAGTAAGGCTTGGCTTGTTCTCTATCCTACCTCTGCTTTGGGTACAAGTTGAGGCTGATGAGTAGGAGTGGGTTTCCTAAACACAAAAGAAAGAATAAATATACCTGTGAAGAGAGAAAAACCAATACAGTCTATTAGAGGTTTTGGCCATCCTGTTTGTCACAGAGAATAACAGATGCATTAGTGCACACAGCACTTACAACTCAGAGGCAGTTGCTACACAAATGACAAATGATGTTCCTATAATTTATAATTTGTCTTTTTTCGCAGTTACAAAACCATCATTACGAAAAATTATGACAACTTGCCAATTAAACAGAACCACTCACCCATAGATGAAGCATGTATCTTTTCATTTTGCAAATTAAGTTCGCATGGGAGGTAAGATTGGGAATAAAAAGTGTGGTGTGATGATGAATTTGAGAAGCTTAAGAGGTACATGTTAAAGCGACTCACCCCCACCTCCTGTCTAATGCCCTGGAACCAGGCAGAAGCCAACTACCAAAACACCAAAGCCTTTCTATTTTCTTCTTCATAACAGTATCACTTGTAAGGCTAGTTAATTTCTTCTTCTTTTACTATTATTGTGTCAGAGGACAACTGATCTAATATATGTATGGGGGTATATTATTTTTATACTGTATACAGAGGTAATTGAATTGTAAATGTGATAAAAAAAAATTCAGTAGTTAAACCACGGTAAAAATTGGAGGGAGAAGAAACATTTTCTCATGGGAGAGTAGCATAGAAAGGGATGGGTATGCAGTCCTGGAGAGGTGGCTCAGTGGGTAAAGTGTCACTGTACAGCATGAGGACCTGAGTTAAAATCCCTAGAATAGATGTTAAAAGCCACATATGACAACCCTGTGGATGAGGAGATGGAGACAGGCAGATGCTAGAGCTGACCGGCTGGCGGCACTAGGCAAATTCGTGAGATACAGATTTATATAGATGCCTATATCAGAACAACAGGTAAAGAATGATGGGTGAAGAACATCAACCTGTGGCCTCCACATGCAAATACACGCACACACACGGACATGCAAAAGAAGAAAGAAGGAAACATGCACAGTGTGATAACAGATGGCTAATTGGGGGTATGCAAAGACCTGACAGAAAGCCTCATCAGAGGCCAGATAACAACCAGCCCTGAGAAGGAGAAAATGACAAGTGCAGTGATCATTTTGGTCCAAGTGACTTCAGAAACCAAGAGCTTGAAGGCAGCACCCTTAGCAGCTCATCTTTGTTCATATGTTTACAATGAGTTGTGAAGAAGCCCAAATGTCATTCTTTCAGAGTGGAAACTTTCAGATCCAAAGGAAACTCCATTTCTCCAAATTAAGCCGGTTAGACAAAAGCCAGCATTCCTCAAAACCTTGTGAAAGCCATTTCCCTTACCACTGGAAGAAAGGACAAATGGTTGTCAGCACCCTTAGCATATAAAGCACACACTGGCTACTAGGGTCCCTCAGTATCACAGTGACTTGTCACACCATGCTGGATCTTCTCAGCTTATCTCACTCCTCCTCCCCCTGAACTTCCTCCAGCTCAGGAGTCGCCTTCTAACCTACTATTTTAGCTCTGCTCTCTCTAGGCCTTCTCTTTCTTGACTGCCCTCTCTTTCTCTTTGTCTTCATATCTCTTTCTTCCCCTCCATCTGACCTCTTGTGGCCAAGTTCAGTCTGCTGGCCATATTCAGTTTGCTCTGGACTCTTCCAGGTGCCTCTGACTCTTCTCTCACTCATATATGCAATAAAAGCCTTTACCTTAACCAACCATCAAGTGGTAATGCCGTCAGTTAATATAGAAATTTACATCCTTCTCTCGGACTATAGCTTTTAGTTTGGAAGAAACCACTCCTTTGTGTCATTCATAGTTAAACAAAGATGATTTATGGAAAGTCTCTTGCTGGTGCTCAAGCAGGACACTGGGGGATTGTCCTTTTTGGTAAATGATTTAATGGAATGATTATTAACATCATGAAAAGACAGCATTGGGAAAGATGCTCTGAGAAGAATTCAGGCACCAATACCAGAAACAGACACAAGATCTCTGAGAAGAGGTGCAGGAGGAAGAATGTGGGGTACCTTTGTATAGGTCTTAGAGGAAGGTGGGTTTTTATGTTATCTGCCTGAAGCTTACAGTACTTGTTGGTGGGCAAGCTATCCCTAAGTCTTAGGTGGTGGATAAGGGGGGCACTTTTAAGAAGATAGTAAATAGTCTTGTTATTAGATGACTTGGAAGATGGGATAAAGTGAATAGGATGGAGCAAATTTGGCATTATATGCAGAGAGGTTGTGCCACCAGAAGCCTGTCCCTGTAAACCTCCTTGAGGAATGGGAATTAGAGTGTCTATAATTCCCACTGAGGTCCAGGCATTTTCATCAGAAAGAGTCACAGTGGGGATTTTGATAGGAGGCTTGCCATCTCCTTATAGCAACAGTGATAGCAGATGCTGCTGCAGGGGATGTGAGATGATTTGCCCCTAGCCCCAAACTTAGCAATATGTTTGTCCATTCATATCTCTGTCTCTCTCTCTCTCTCTCTGCCTCTCTGTCTCTGTCTCTGTCTCTGTCTCTGTTTCTCTCTCTCTCTCTCTCTCTCTCTCTCTCTCTCTCTCTCTCTCTCTCTCCCTCTCTCTCTATTTCTCTATTTCTCTCTTCCTTTAGTCCTTTCTTCTTCTTTCTTCCTCCACTACCTTCTCCTTCCCTCCTCTTCTTCCTCTGCCTTCTTTTCTTTTCATGGGTACGTATATACAAAGTCTTATGTACAGTATGTAATAATTTGGAGTGGAGGTCTTCTAATCACTTGTTCTAGTTCCCAAATAATAAGACAGATCTGTAGATTTATTAAATAAAATTTAAGGCACTAGAGATGGGTAAATATTGATCTATCCTAATCCTCTATGCCATTATGGCCACTTCTCAGCCACATACCTCCCCTTGATTTAGTTTCCATATTGATCCTGCCTTGGCTGCTTCTGCTTCATCAGGTCTGTGCTTATGGCCTCATCCTTTCTGGTCCTTTTCTTCTTTCTCCTCCTTCTACTTTATGGTCTCTATCTCAGACTCCAAGACTGGGAACAGAAGTCTAGCCCTAATATCTCCTCTACCGAATTGTAGGCTGCTCAGTTTCTTTATTAACCAATCAGAGATAACTGGGAAGCAATGTTTATACACCATCAATAAAGGAGATTCTTCATAGAAATAGACACAGGCCTATACTGTAACCAGATCTCAGGGCACAGAAGTCAGCATCTGAACACACCAGGCCAACCACAACAATCTTACTTATGTATCCTGACTGGACAGAATCTCACTATATAGACCATCCTGGCCTGAAACATATATAGAACTGTCTTTAGGGTCTAATTTATAGAGCTATTGTGGGGCCTTATGAAGCAAATCCAGCTTCCAAGGTGAATACTCAGCTTCCAGTTTTTGTTGTGTGCTGAGTTTGAAAGGAGATTTATTTCCTTTTTTTGTGTTTAGATGACAAAATGCCCAAATTGGTGCCCAGCCTCTTGGAAATGGATGTGAGCTGCAAATACCATCCCAATGTGGGTGTTAGCAAAAATGTGTCCTTACCTTCTGTTGGAATACAAGATGTGCCAGCTATGGTTATCATAAAGGGCTAATTAATTTGAGAATGGACAAAGTCCAAAAAAGCAGAATCTTCGTTTGCAAACAATTGTGTTACAGCCAATGAAAGCTTTAACAACAATAAAATCCAAACCTCTCAAACTCATTTTTGTATTTTGTGATAATGGAATTCTCATGTAAGGCAAAATGTCTTCAACATGGATGAAGCTGGAAGCTGACACTTAAGCAGATACCCTTGTACACAGTATTGTGTGTAGAGTTCCCACTAGTTTCAGGACACGTTTCACAGAGCTGTTTCAAATCTCCCCTGGGAACTTATACAACACAGACTCGATTTGAAACTTGGCAAACATGGCCCAAACACACACATTTGTTTCCTTTTTTAATTTGCTCGAGTTCATCATCAACACAATCAGAATCCCTGTGCAGTTGTTACTGGACTAGTTAATTATCAAGAATAAATAAATATGAAAAGAGAAAATGAATGTGCTGTTTAGGATGAATTTTACCCATTTGGGGCAAATATTCAGTGATAATCTTTTTTCACTCCTAAGCAAGGAGGTGATAGGTGATTTGCATGATGTATGATCCTAATGTTTTTACCATGTCTTAAGCCGATCAATGGTAGTACCACCTTCACCTTTGTCGAGTGTGCAGCTTAGTTTTAATTGTCAACTTCACACAACCTTGAATCACCTGGAAAGAGAGTAGGCATATCTGTGGGGAGATTATCTTGATTGTTAATTAATGCAGAAAGACCCAGCCCACTGTGGGCGGCTGGCCCTGGGATGTGTAATTGTGAAGAACATTAGCTGCAAGGAAGCAAGGAGTAGCATGGATGCATTCACTTCTCTGTGTTCCTGAATATAGATGTGATATGACGAGCTGCTTGAGCTCCTGCCTTGACTTTCCTCAGTGATGGACAGAGACATGGGAGGGTAAGACAAATAAACCCTTTCCTCCCCTGTGTTACTTTTTGTTACAAAAACAAAAACGAGACAAGAATGGTGTCCCATAAATAAAAAATTGAAAGGATATGTATATAATTTGAGGGCTGAGACCCTAAGTGGTTCCTTCTTTTAATGGCCAAACACCTGACCAGAAGCAACTCAATGGAAGAAAGGCTTATTCTGGTTCACAGTTTAACAAGCATGGCAGAAATAACACAGCAGCAGGGACTTGAGGTGGATGTTCACATTATGTCCACAGTCAGGAAGCCGTACGTTGGCAAGAATGAGGCTAGGTCTTATAACCTCACAGTTCAGGCAGTGATTTACTTCCTCCAGTGGTGGATGCAGCACCTCTTAAAGACTCAACAACTTTCTGAAACAGTACTTTCAGCTAGGGCCTAAGTGCTCAAACATATGAACAGATGAGGGAAATTTTACTACCAAAATTTACCACTACAGGCTTGCGTAGTGGTTTACATAAATTTCCTAAACAGCAAGAGTGTCATTTATTAGGGTACAGCTCTCTTTCTGAATTTCCTGAGACAGAGAGTGAAGTCACATAGATATAGACAGTTTTCATCCTCCATCAGGACAGGGAAGTCTGTGGGTGTGGGTTAGCTTTATTTCCACCTGATACCAAGTCAAGTCTTCTTTTCCTTGTAACATATTCTGACTTCTCTGTACACAGAGCTCAAACTCCACTTTAACTCTGAATGTCTAGGGCCCTTTTTGTCCCCTTTCCTTTTACTGTTCTATATCTTGCAACTGCAGGAGTGAAGGCTCAGGCTATTGAAAACTTGATGTGGGTTCTATCCAGTCTGCTTGTAACCATAGTCTCCTTGGATGATTTATTATTCCCTATTTAAAGCCTCCATGTATAACCTCTCCTTCCAGGACACCTGAATGGCTAAGTTTGCAAAGACCCACACCAGGGAACAGAAATAAGAATAATCCCAATAGTCTCACATTTAATCAAGTCACAGGAAGCCTGAATACTCTCTGTTCTTTCTGAGAAACTGTGGGGATTATCGATATAAAGTTGTGTTTTTATTATATTTTATTAATTTATTCTTATTACATCTCAATGGTTATCCTATCCCTTGTATCCTCCCATTCCTACCTACCTACCATTTCCCCCTTACTCCCCTCCCCTATGACTGTGACTGAGGGGGACTTCCTCCCTCTGTCTATGCTCATAGGGTATCAAGTATCTTTTTGGTAGCCTGCTATCCTTCCTCTGAGTGCCAGAAGGTCTCCCCATGATGGGGACATGGTCAAATATTGGGCACCAGAGTTCGTGTGAAAGTGTTTGTTAAAATAATTTCATATAGGGTCTGGACAGAGATTCAGTGGGTAAGGAACTTGTTCAAGCATGAGGATCTGAGTTAAAATTCCCAGTATGAACATAAAAGCTCAGCATGGTAATATACTCTTGCAGCATGATGTGAAGCAACAACAGGAGAATTCCTGGAAGCTCTCAGACCAGATAACCTGGTATGTGCAGAAGCAAATGACAGAAAAAGCCCTTTCAAACAAGTCAGGACCACATCCAAGGTGGTCTTCTGACCTCCACACACATACCATGGCATACACCTGCACTCATACGTAAGAACCTGCACACACATGTACATCATACATGTGAAAAGACAATCAAATAATTGTATGTATGTATGTATGTATGTATGTATGTATGTATGTGTATGTGTGTATATATATATATATATATATATATATATATATATATATATATATATATATAGAGAGAGAGAGAGAGAGAGAGAGAGAGAGAGAGAGAGTCATTTTATCAGGAATATGGAAAACAGGAAACATTTAAATATAATTTATGAGATAGGAAAAGGGTTGAGTCACATTATCTATGGCTGTAGCAGGAGGCCGCTAACTTATACAAAAGCAGAGCATGAGAACGACTGGGCTAGAAAAGCACACAGCTGGCAAGCACAGTCGGTGAGGCTGCCTAATGAGCACCTGGATGAGATAACATTTGCAATCTGACAGGGCATAATTTTAAGGACATACAGAAAAGGTAAATTACAGTCCCTGTGACTGTGAATTCTAAGACTCCCTCAAACACAGGGGTCAGTAACCATTCATTTTGTCTTTCATTACCCTAGTCCTGATCATAACTGATATTTGTCTTATGTTTCCAAATTCAGTCAGAATGGGCCAGTTTATGCCCCTGTGGCAAACAGCCCTCAAGATACAGTAAGTTTCTCCATGAAACATGCATTACTCCCTCCCACAAATGTCCAGGGGCAATACTTCAGGCTAATGGAGCTTCTCTCCCTACAAAAGCTTGTGTGGAGTAGGAAAAGGAATTGTAGGGAACCAAACACTAGCTTTCAAGCTCTCATCTAGAGTTATCACAGCGTACTTCTAATAAAATGTCATCTGTCAATGTGAAGTACATGGTCATCTATCATTTCAAATATGGGAGTAATATCAGTTCTCACATGCAAACAGGAAGACAAAGACCAGAACCTTGTGTGTACAACCAACATGAACACCTCAACCTCTAGACAATAACACTTTTGGGAAACAGACTTTATACTCAAATTGTTGTGGTAGACATCCTGAAAGGTCCTCAACCAAAAAGTGAATTTCAAAAGCAACTGGATACGGATGCTTGAGTGTGTTTAGATTGGTGAGCTGTTAACATTAAAGGGTCAAATCAGAAAAGGCCTTAGCCTTTGCAACCCACTCTCATCTGTGAAATGTCACATGACTATTTGTGGTCATCAGACTACTCCACTGACAGGTAAATGTCAAGAATATATTTATTCTGTTGTTTGGGCTTTTCATGAAGAGATATTAATAAACATCTGTCTATAGATATGAGATAGGGTAAAGACTCTTCTACACAAGTCTGGCTTAATGAACCAGTGAGTTTATTGGGGTTACTTACAAGAACACTGGTACAAAGGCACAACATCACCAAAAAGCCCGTAACAACTTATTGAAGCTGCATCTCTGAAGTTCCCTTCACAAACTGTGGGTGATTCCACCAAATAAACCTCAAATGTAGCAGGAAATCTTGTGAACCCTGTAGCTTTACGGAGCTCCCTCAACTTCTCAAATTCCCTTGGCTTCCAGTTTTCTCAGGTGGATCCCTCCTGTTCCAGGGGGAAACATTTTAACTAAAAGAAACAGCTACTCAACACACTCTTTAGTAACTATACATTAAATGAGGCTGTAAATAATCCTCTTCTCCTCTGTGGTGGTCATCAAAGTGGCTAGACCAAGGCAGGGTACACAGTACACAGACTGTGAGTATGTGGCTACTGAGCACTGACTTAAAATTGACAGATAGACAAGTACAGAGATAGATAGATAGATAGATACATACATACATACATACATACATACATACATGTACATACATAGATGACTTATAGGTGACTGATAAATGATATGTAGGTGATTTATAGATAGATTAGTGAAAGATTGATATGACAGATACATAGATAGATCATAGATTAGATCATAGATAGATAGATAGATGATAGATAGATAATAGATAGAAGCACATATTCATAGATAAATAATCAACCATGTAGATTGATAAATGGATAAATACAGATAGATAGAAGATGGATAAATGATGAATAAATAAAATGATAAATACATACATATATAAATAGATTTCAAACTAATGGATGTGAGCTGAGCCCCTCATGTGCCCTCACTGCATGTAAATTTATCTAGCAAAAGCTCATCACTCACTATTTCCACTCAGCCTGGACACACGGAGTGAGTTGGAAGACCTCTGAATCGAAATGACATTTGGATGAGCCCATTTGAGGACAGTCATTAATATTGCTAACAGGCCCATGTGTTAAATTTGGCCCAACAACGCCACCAGATGCATTCTCCCAGGCAACCTGGAGGCCTTTTTAATGATGCATCTAGGCCAAGAACACTACATCTGCCTCTATTCAGGCAGCCTGGCCACTTGGCTAGAAACAGAGCATCATGACAAGAACTACTTCCTAGGGAGGCTTCATTTCATGAAAAATGAATATAGCTGGGGAGCCACGTCCTGCAGCCAGATCTGGTCTACAGATGGTATATCTTCTAATGACAGGGTAAGCTATTTGAAGGGTAATCTAGACCAGCTTCCAAGTTAGGTAAATTCAACAAGGTTTTATATATAGCCTTATATGATGGCTCATCTTGATTATTGCCTTGATGATATTTACAGTCCCCATGAAAACAAACCTCTGGGCATGGAAGTTTCTAGACTGTGCTACCTTAGTTGAGAAATAGCACCCTAATTGTGATGGTTTCTTCCCATGGGCTGGAGATCCAGACCAAATACAAAAGAGAGAGTCAGCAACATTCTCCCCTCTCCTTCCTAACTGTGGATCCAATGTGATCAGATACTTCACTATCCTGCTGCCATAACTTCTTCACCCATGATGGACAGTGCCCTCGGCCTGGGATCCAAAATACAGCTCTTTTCCTCTTTAACTTTATTTTGTTAGGCATTTTGTTCTTGTCAGTCAGAGAAATAACTCATATACCTTGTGATAAGAAAAATGAGATATCAGAAATTCAGTACAATTATTAACAAGTTTCCCTTTGGAAAGAGTGTGCTAATAGAATCAGACTTTGTGAAATCAGAGAAGGATGTAGACTCCTCTAAGACTTATGATTTTGCTAAGGAATTAAAAAACAGTATTCTGTATGTCACCTGTAACCCACCATCCTGTTTTTCATGAGGACACCAATGCTGGAAGCTTTTATGACTTCCCTAATGATCCAGCAGTTGACAGAATCCCTATTTCTAAAGTCCACTTAACTCTATCAGAAAATGAGAGCTGAGTTCTGCAGATAGGTTTAGAATATAACTAATTAATATGAGATATTACTTAGACCTTCCATAGGATAATTCATTTAGCCTTCATAGCAACATATAAGATATCATTTGTTTACAAATAAGGACACATGTATAAAGAATCCGAGTAAGCAATTAGCTTAGAGTAACAAAGGAAAACAGAAGAGAAATGAGATCTCAACTGTATGTATGTCCCTTACCTGCTATACTGCATTAAATAGTATAATCTGATATTAGGTGTCATTGATTGATTGTTATGTTCTGGCTCAAATCAGGAGTTTCCCAATTCAGCCACCTTTGTTCTTTGTTCTCACTATCTAAAAAATGAAAGCTTCAAAGCTTAGGTGTGGATAAAGTTCATGTAGGTAAATGGAAATGAGAGAGATTAAGATACAAAGACAAAGATAATAATATATAAAGATGAAGAAGATGAGGAAGAAGAAGAAGAAGAAGAAGAAGAAGAAGAAGAAGAAGAAGAAGAAGAAGAAGAAAAAGAAGAAGAAGAAAGGCAGGTCAGTAGGTAGATAGATGATAGGTAGATGATAGGGATGATATATATATATATATATATATATATATATATATATATATATATATAGAGAGAGAGAGAGAGAGAGAGAGAGAGAGAGAGATCAAGCTGTCTAGATTGACAAACACATAGATATACAAATATATGGCTACATATATTCAAGTATAACATATACTTATAGAGATACATAGATCAATATATAGATACAGATAACTGATTTCAATACTCTTAAAATTTCTGCTCAAGAAGAGGACCTCACAGGTGAGAAGGGCAATTGCTAGACTTCCAATTCTAAACCTCAGAAAAGTGGAAGGCATTCATACAGCAAGACTGCCTCGTAGGAAGACTACAGCTGAGGCTGTATGTCTCCTAATTTTATATAATCGCACTGTACAAACCTGATACAGAAATGACAATACTGTTAGCATCAAGGAACTGCTAATTTAGACAGATCCACTCCTGCTAACTACTGTGGGAGAGGCCTAAGCTGACAGCTGCAGAACATGGCAGCCTTTAGAGAGTCTGAAGTGATCCCTAAGAGGTTAAGTGTTCTCCAACACATTGGAATAAATTTCCCATTAAGTCTAACAAATGGCATGGGGTCACATGTAATATAATTTGGAATAAGTAAAGAAATATTTTTGGATATAAGATACAAATTAGATTTTATATCCAAATTGAAATCTTTGGTGATTTTCGTCAGAGTATGTGAGTAATAATCTTTTCTATTGTGCTCTCCCCACTTCCTCAATGGAAGAGAAAAGAAAAAGGAAGAAAATAGCAAAACCACAGAGATTTTCAGCAGCGGCTGCAAAAACAGGAAATATCATCTGTTAACCTCAAGCAATGAGATCGAGATATTGGCCTTCTCAGGAGTGTGTTGTATGCCTAATTTTTCCATTAAGACATTCGTGGCAGAGACCAAATCATCACTTCTGCAGTGAGCACTGACTAGGTACACTTGCTTTGTTGAAAGGGAGGGAAAAGACTATGTGTATTTAACAACTTTATGATCATGCTTTTAGGCAATGAGATGAGGGTAACTATGACTTTGCGACGGCTTAAGGCAATTGGTTTCACTGAGAGGAGGTGACACGTTGAAATGCAAAGAGCAAGAAAGCAGAGGATGCTTCCCCAGTAATTGGAATCCAAGCAACAATAACACGGTGTTATCGAACGCTTGCCACTTCTTTAAAAAAAGGTCTCCTTTTTTCTTTCTTGAAAATAAAACCTCACTTACTGTGGAGCATCATGATCTTACCCAGAGGAAAAAGGGGAAATTAAAAATTATTTTACCTGAGTGCATTTGCCTTTGAATCAAGCATGTGCTGAAGTCTGTGCAACGTCTGGCTGCAGTTTCTCCTCTTGTTTCCTCTTCTTATAAAATCACGAGATTTTATAGGTGAGGGATGTTTTAGGGGTAACTTTGAATCCAATTTTCATTTTGTGGATGAGGAAATAAAAACATACTAAAAGTAAAATAATGGCTGGCAGGTAGGCTCAACAGATAAAGGTGCTTGTCCTCAATTCTGACAACCTGAATTTCATCTCCAGAAACCACGTGGCATACAGAGAGAAGGACTAATGCAAGTTTTCCTTGGAGCATCATTCATGTGCCATAGTTTGTATGCATGGGCACATGTATGCCAGTGCATGTCAATATATACATGCATGCACACACTAAACAAATAAGCATAAAAAGAAGTAAAGTGACTTGTTATGAATGTATAGTCAGCTTATGATTGTTCTTATACTTCTATGGCCAGAAAAGATACGGTCTTAGAAGTACAGAATATTAATACACACCAGGTCAGAAAGGACTCCAAGGACTAGGGATCAGTTATTCTGGGTGACTGGAGTAAAAATATCCACTAGGGCTGGGAGGTGGCTCAGTCAGTAAAGTGCTTCCTGCTCAAGTACTGAGTTTATCCCCCAAGAAGCCATTTTAAAACAAACAAACACAAACAGATGAAGACAGCCAGGCATAGTAGGATCCACTTTTAATCCCAGGAGTAGAGAGATAGAGACAAGAAAGAGTGTTCTTAGAGTTACCAGCCAAATTGGTGAGCTCTAGGTTCAATGAGAGATCTCATGACAAAAAACAAAAGTGATGAAAATTTTAAAAAGATACCCTAAAATCGACTTCCCATTTCCATATATATGCACATACATGTGCACATGGGCTCACACATACACATGCACACACATAAACAAAGATCTATCATCTGTTGATGGTGTTTTTAGTTGTGGGGTTTTATTATTTAAAAATTACACACACAGTCTAAAGCTAGCTTGAACTAAATCTTCATGGAACCAAAATGCCTGAATTTACCGTGATTTCAATTACAATTGCTGTACAAACATTATGGAATACTTTTGCTCTCAGGTCTGTCTTTAGCTCTCTGTCTTGGTCTCCCCTTTGCAGTATGTAGCACCAACCATAAAGCAAGTAGGAAGACCATCCATATACCTGTATTCAAATCACCCCAGTTCAGCTTTGCCAACTTCAGTAAAATATGTGCATACCATGCAGAGCATTAACAGTAGTTACAGGGAAGAGTATGAATTTCTTGTTTGGGTCACAAACTAAGTGCTCCAGTTTCCTTTCTGTGGTTGAGATTAAAAAAACACTCTGACCAAAAACAACTTGGAAGAGGAAAGGGATTATGTGACTTATAGTTCCAGGTCACAGTCCATCACTGAAGGAAGTCAGGCAAGAATTCCAGCAGAAACAATGAAGGAACTCTGATTTACCATTTACTCTCAGGCTAGTGCTTAGCTAGGTTTCTTATATAGCCCAGAACCACATGCCTGGAGGATGGTGGTACCTACAGTAGGCTGAGCCCTTCTATAACAATCACAGATCAAGACAATCCTTCATAGATATGCCTTAAGGTCAAATTGACCTGGTCAATCCTTCAACTTAGACTCCCTCTCACATGGCTCTAGACTATGTTAAGTTAGTAGTTAAAGCTAACTAGGATGCTAACCTTCACACAGAAAGCCAGTCAGTGTGATTGGCTAGATTTGTGTTATAATTCAATTCCGTATCTGAAAGGATTTGAAGGGGTGTGGGGGACTCGCTGGCTGTGGTGCATAAAACCAGAGCTTCTTAAAAGGAAAGAGACTATCTAACAGATAAAACAACATCTTGAGTTCTTTTTAGTGACCTGAAAAAGCACACACAATCTGCTATGGTTAATCTTATTCGTCAATTTGATGGGATTTAGAATCACCATGGAAACAAATCTCAGGTCATATTTCTTAGCAATAATTTAGATTAGGTTAGCTGAGGTAGAACAAGTCATCCTAAATACGTGCAGCACCATTCCAGTAGCAAGGCTCCTAGACTGAATATAAATGAAAAAGCTAAACTGAGTAGCTTTCACATCTCTCTACTTGCTCACCATAGGTACAATATGACCAGAGGCTCCAAACTCTGCCCTGGATGGCCTGCACCCTCAAACCTGAGCTGAAATAAATGCTTCCTTAAGTTACTATTTTCTGATAGAAACATGACCCATATATGTATCTTGTTGAGCAATCAATTTTACATCACAAGTAACAGTTGTCTCTACATTATTACAGTTCTGCCAGACACTCCCCCAGGGGGCAGAGCCCAAAGTCAGCAGCAGATGCTACACACTGAGTTCATATACTGAGTACTGCTCATTCTCAAGGCAAAAAAAATTTGAACCTCTGTGCCAGCTGAAAAACTAGTTCAGTATTCTGTAATCTATGGATAGAACAAACGGTCAGTTTCATCATCTATAACATGTGGGTTATAAAATGAAAAATAATGCAAGAATTCCAAAAATCTCTCATTTAAAAAGGATAACATGTTTGGGTGTCCTTGCCTATAGAGTGAGTGTGTGTACAATTTCAAGAGTTAGGGTCCTGGACTGAATAAAAAAATGAGAAAGCCAAACTGAGTAGCTTTCATATCTCTCTGATTTTATATCTCTCAGCTTATTCAATGTGGATACAATGTGGCCAGATGCTCCAAACTCTCTGGACAATAATGACAGAGTCACTTGTCTTGGTCAGTGAATCAGCCCAGATATCTAACACACTGGACGCTCGTTTCTTAGAGACACAATCATGATGATATT
Source organism: Acomys minous (assembly GCF_964271855.1). Lineage (NCBI taxonomy): Eukaryota > Metazoa > Chordata > Mammalia > Rodentia > Muridae > Acomys > Acomys minous. The sequence goes on along the minus strand of NC_140483.1, from coordinate 71,459,491 downwards.
TGGATTTCTTTAAAAGACTGAAAATATATATTTCTATGTTTCTTTAAAATACTAGTCAAGTTCAAGTTAAAGGCTATTATATTTGTATGAACGCTGTGTGTGTGTGTGTGTGTGTGTGTGTGTGTGTGTGTGTGTATTTGTGTGTGAATGTATTTATATGCATGTATACAATGTGGCTTAAATATAAACTGTTCCCTATGGGTTCATGTATTTGAACACTTGGTTCCAGATGGTGGCACTGTCTTGAAGGTTCTGGAACCTTTAAGAGGAAGAACACTATTAAAAGACCTGGACCTACTTCCCTCTGACTCTCCGCTCTGTGTATGTAGGTGCAATTTGACAACCAGCTTCCTTTTCCTGCCAGCATGCCTTCCCTGCCTACTGCTGCATATTCTCCACCATGATGAGTTGTCTCCCTTTGGAATTTTAAGACCAAAAAAATATTTCTTTTAAGTTTCTATATAAAGATACTTTTAATCACAGTAACAAGAAAGTAACTAAATGGTGTCTGTTTGTGTGTGTGTGTGTGTGTGTGTGTGTGTGTGTGTGCGTGTAACATGAGTGAGCACGGGTGAGTGTCTGCACAAGTGCATTCATACACGTGGATGACAGAGGTTCTTGTTAGCTATCTTCTTCAGTTGCTCTCTGATTTTTTGAGACAGATTCTCTCACTGATCTAGGAGTCTCTCACTCAGCTTTACTCTCTGGTCAGTGGACTCCATCTAGAAGCCTCAGTCTTCGTGTGTGAACACAGGTCAAGAATGGAGTCATGTGAGAAGACTTCTGAGTACTTGTGACAAAACTCCAAGAAACCAACACAAGAGTCTTGTGACCTCAGTGTCTTCAAAAATATGAAACTGTTCTTGGATTATGTTTTAATGCTACCTGCAGGTATAACAGATAGGAGTGAGTTGACTTCAGATTATACAACTGGCTGTTGGTATTTGTGTATATGCCTCCAAGGAAAACCACTGTGATTATATACTCATGCAATTCCTTTTAACCCTCAGAGTATAAGTTGTCTGAAGCACTAAATAAAGTTGACTATTGCATGAGAATTTAGTCTGTTTCATTTATTGACTCCATTCTCCCAGGTCTCACCCTTTCTAGAGCAATGATCTTCCCTACCTCTCAAGCATTGGGATTGCAACACACACACACACACACACACACACACACACACACACACACACACACAGACACACACACGTGCACACACACACACATGCGCGCACAGGCGCACACACACACACACACACACACATACACACACACACACGCATGTATGTATATGCTGCCTCATCTGGCTTTTTCCATAGGAGTTGAAGTTCCAAACTCAGGTTCTCATGCTTGCTCAGAAAGTATGTAACTGAAAACCATCACTCCGGCACAGTGCGGGGGCAGTTTTAATGATACAAGCGCTAACTGTAGTAGATCACTTCTCATAGCAATAAGCTCTGATACAAGTCTTAAGTGACATAATGAAGTACCTACAAGAAGTTCTGTGACAGATGTTAGTGTTAACAGACAATGTTCCTCAGCTGGGTTTCTTTCTGAAACTTAACCTCATCAGAAGAAAGCTCCCTATCCCAAGTTTTATCCATCGTTTGGGTTTATTTGGATTTACACATCACAATCAATGTACTCAGACCATTTGCTTAATACTAAGGAAGCTCAAGGGCTAGCCCTGATTCATATTTCACATTGGATCAACATTTACGGTTGCTGCATCACCGTCCTCACACTGAATGCCTTCCTCCATAGCTGTAGATCCTGAAAGCTGTCTCACAATAATCTCCCTACTTACAAAAATCTATCTGTCTACTTCTCAAGGAGCCCAACCTATGTTAGATAGTACCAGAAAATATTGCAAAAAATAGTCTGGACCTGAGTTTGGTATGCATTCTGCAGGCTGGTACGAAGTAGGCATTTCTGGTTTCTTTGAAGACTCGGTTGTGTCATGTGGTGTTTTTCTGAGAGATTCATTGTGGGAAAGCATATGATGTTTTGCTTGGAGAAGACATATAATATGGAGCATGATGTTTGGACAGAGTATAAATAGAACCCCATGGATAGTGAGATGATACTTTTTGCATTGTTACACTGCTACACCATTTAGCTCTTTGCTGGTCTTCATTGGTCCTTCTTCATCTTCACTTCACAGAAAAAACTTTCCAGAGAACTTTTTGTGGTCTTCCAGCTAATTTTGGCTGTTTCCTTGGACGAGTGCTGATTTGGTGTTATCTTGTTGTTTCTGATGCATTGTGCCACTGCTACTGAGCCATGTTGCTGTTTGCTATTTACTGGACTCCTGGTATCCTGACAATGAAGAGTGGAATTGCCCCAAGGAACTATGTCTACAAAGGTCTATATCCTCCACCACTATTGACATTCATCCTCTCCTACCTCTGGTAGATGAGTTAGAAGTAAGGCTAAAGTGTTTAAGATTTTGAAAAATCTAACCCTACACTGGTAGGCAGTAAAAACCCTGCACCTAGAGAGGGGAAGAGCCATTGGCACACAATAACAGGATAATGGTTACAACACCACCTAGTTTTTGACTGAAGTATCACACCAGGGAAAGAGAAAATACTGATCCATATAATATATCAGATGACTAAGATGCATGTGAGTATCAGGAATCAGTCATGAGACCTTCAGCACTAGATGGAATCCTCTTGTGAGCAGCAAGCACTTTGGGCATATATGAATAAAGGCTGAAGGTGATAAATATCCAAAGAGAAAGATAGAGAATCTTCTTTAATGTATATAAAGATATTCTCAGCCAGATATGATATGTGGGGACCCGAGCCAAATTCTGCCATGTCAGAAATCCTGTGCTTAGGCTGTATGCTATGACCTTCAAGTTGCTGACCTTTACCTCACCACAAGGTCTTGTGTTCTAGGCTATCCTTAATCTATTTACCTTTGAAAGAAGTAGGGAAGTCCCAACTTGGAACCACCCAGAGGATTTAGAAAGTTCTTACAAGGAACTACTCAGAGAACTAATAAGTTCTACAGGGAGCGATTTAGGCTATTGCATTCTTGCCAGGGGGCTAGGGTGAGTGAGATAAGAATAGATCTTATTGACCTTGCCCTATATATGCTCCTGCTAGTCGGCAATAAAGTGAATCCTGATCAGAAATGTCCTGACTTGATTCGTTATTTCTTGTGTCTCTGTATCCTACTTTCAATCCCCACTCCCTCTTTTGGGTGAACCCTGATTCGATTTTTCCCGCAGGATGGGACCCGACAATACAGCACTTCCGAAGCTAAGATAGCTATAATATACATTTGAGACTAACATGGTACACACAGAGAGAGAGAGAGAGAGAGAGAGAGAGAGAGAGAGAGAGAGAGAGAGAGAATGGAAAAACACAGATAGACAGACGTTCTTTACCAATAAAGACTCAGGAGCCAGTTGCTCTACTGAAAACCTACTAGCTCAGAGAGGCAGAGAAAGCACCCAGTTGACCTTCCTACTGAGCTCAAGTCCCAATGGAAAAGGCCCAAAAAGGCTCACTAGCTCAGCTTACTGCCCAGGAAGAATAGGTTAAAGCACCCAAGGCCAAAGTCTTGCTAGCTCAATGCCCAAAAAAGCCAAAGGACAAGAAGTTAAGGAGCTCAGGATCTAGAGAGCTAAGAGCCAAAGAGATAAAAGCTAAAGAGCCAATAGCTATAAAGAGCTAAAACAAGCTTCTTTTTCTATATGCTATCTTAAATACCTTCAACTCAAAGTCCTTCCTACTCTTTAATCCCTGTCAGATGGTTTCTTGCTCCAGCTCTTGACCTAGGGTTAACTTTATTAAATCCTGTGTACGCATAGCTCTTGGATTAAAGGTGTGCATTAGGGCTCAACTATGCCAAACAAAAGGCAGGGCTTGACTGTTCACAAATCTCAGGGATCACAATGGGGTCAAATACAGGGTTTCATAGTTCACAATATCAGGGATTTCAATGGGATCAAAGACAGGTTTTTAGAGCTCACAATCTCAGGAATCACATTAGGAAGAAATATCTTGCAACAAGTTTCTAGCTTGACTTCCCAAAGATAAACTGTGATCCAGACATGTAAACCAAAGCCTTGGATTTGGCCAATGTTTTGTTGAGGCAACAGACAGCAAATAAAGATTTATGACAATTTAAGCATGGTCCTGGAGTTGGAGAGACAGCTCCAACTTGGTGCTTAGGAGCACTTGTTGCTCTTTCAGAGGACTGGGATTTGGTATTCTGGACCCACATCAGACAATTCACAACCACCTGTAACCCAAGTTTTAAGGTATCTAATGTTATCTTCTGGACTCCCACCCATGTGTGATGTGGGGCACATGCATTCATGCAAGTACACTCACATACACATTCATAAAAACATAAGTAAATTTCAAGTAAAACGTGCTTTAAAATTCCTTGACAATCCTTATTTAAAGACACTGACGCTTATTTGCTTCTTCAAATCTTAGAGGCTTATGACTTCTTTAAAGCAAAGAACAGCTACAGTGAGATAGCACGTAAAGAAGTCACCCTGGGCTGTTCAAATGACAGAGTCGCTGACTTTCTAACTGGCATCTGGCCATGTATATGCCACTTCATAAATACATACCCAATTAAGGTTTCTAGTAACTGCCTTCCTGCTGCGCTCTGACTGCAGCTTCCTGGTAGAAGCAAGTGAGGAGTCCTCTGCTAGAGCATCCTCAGATCCTGACACAGAATCTCAATGATAAAAATATCTATTATACTCAATTACATATGGCTATTAGTTATCTGGGAGTGGGAGAGAAATTAGTAACAGAAAATGGCTGCTGTTGTAATTAGAACCTAAATATAAGCCGGGCGGTGGTGGCGCACGCCTTTAATCCCAGCACTCAGGAGGCAGAGGCAGGCGGATCGCTGTGAGTTCAAGGCCAGCCTGGTCTACAAAGTGAGTCCAGGATGGCCAAGGCTACACAGAGAAACCCTGTCTTGAAAAACAAAAAAAAAAAAAAAAGAGAATAGAACCTAAATATTAGGTAGGCAATTAAGGGGTAATAGACAGAAGCCTGGGAGACAATGGGGACTTTTAGAGGAAGCATGATGAGATTTAAAGAGACTGTTGCTGCAAATTTCAGTGAACATAGTTTTGGGGCCTGAGTGACTTCTCAATCCATATACTATGCTGGAGTCAATACAGGCAGGTGCTTCAGTAGGTAGGCCCTGCTCAGTTGTCAGACCACAGGCAGCAGGATGTCCTAAATGCCTGTGCAAACCCAGGAGTCCTACTGGCACAGAGTCTGCATAGGAAATTTGAATTAAACCTTCACTTTTCTAATAAGTGAGTTTTCTATTTAGATTTAACATCTTTTTTGTTGTTTTGTTTTTGTTTTTATTTTTCAAGACAGGGTTTCTCTGTGTAGCTTTGGCTGTCCTGGATTCACTCTGTAGCCCAGGCTGGTCTCAAACTCACAGCAATCCACCTGCCTCTGCCTCCCAATTGCTGGGATTTAAGGCATATGCCATCATGGCCTGGCTTAGATTTAAGTTCTTTATGTTTTATACTAGACAAACAACACCTGAGAAAATGATTTTATCATTTATGTTTATTCATCTTCTTATATTGATGAGAAAAGCTTAAAAGTATGTTCAGATAATAGATACTCCTGGATTGTCTGACATTTGAGGTAATTTGAACTCTAGTAAGCATCACATCAAATATCACTGATTACTATTGTAAGATCCATGGATAAGAATGGCATATCATAGTGCCTAAAGACAAAGATTCCAAAGCCAGACACTTAGGTTTTATTTCCTTCTCAGGTCTTCCTGTGCACACTGAGAAAGCAAGCAATATTAGCTACCAGAATTCAGTTTCCTCATTCACAAAATAGAGATAACAATTTCTCATTGAATTTTTGTGAAGAATAAACGAATTTGCAAACCTGCCATCTCTTACATTATCTCTATATGTCAGTGTCTGATCTTTAGGAAATGCTGCATAGGTAGCTGTTATGATTAAATTTTATTAAAAATCTATGTTCATTCTCCGTGTTAGAAACTTTATTTCAGTGCCACTGTAGGAGTTGCAACATCTTTCTGAAATATCCATTATTTTCACTATATTATATACAGCAAATGCAGATATTACATAACATGCTGCATGATTAACTGTAAATGGCATAGCAAGGTTTTGAACTATGGACATATTCCCACATTGATGCTTTCTGGGATTTGTTATGTTTCCAGTTCAATGCCAGGCCTTTGGCAAAAACATAGAGAAATATTATACACAACTCCTGCCCTTATGAGTCTTGAAACTCCAGAAGTCATTCACAGCTTCCAGCAAAGTACTAATCTTCCAAGATCACTAGGGAAGACAAGAGGAGCAGCTGCAGGAAATTTGGCTCCATCTGAAGAGCCAAACTCTGAATGTTATGGAAAGTAGCTGCCCCGGGTTTCCCTGAAGAGCAGTGAGCAGTCAGGTGAAGAGATTCCATCTTTAAAAAAAGGCTCAAGTTATCTCCCTTCTGGGATCTTATATTTGACATTAGTTTGGTTCCATTCTTGCAATAAAATGTTGTGAGAAGGATTGCCATGGAAGGTTGCTTCCTCTAAATAACTTGTAGTCATTAGGGAACAAGCATTTTTGGAACTTCTAAAGTAATATTTACATTTTAATAATACTTCATTGGAAGTGAACTATTTCTTGAACTTAGACCTTCCCTGTGATATTCAATACTGTATTCTGAATGTTTTCCTGAATGATCCTATAGATAATAGATCTATCTTCAGAAAATAAAGTAATACTGAAGTTGTCTTCCAAGCTTACTTACTCAACAGAACATATCAGCACCATTACTGTCAGTGGCCTTGCTTCTCCTTCCAGAAAATTGGCAGCTGCTGTTGAGATCTATCTCTACCTCTCTTGTCTTTCCTCTTTCCTCTATTTTCCTCTTTTTCTTCTCTCCCTCCCACTTTCAACCCATTCTGTCTCTTAATTACACCTATTTTACTGCATCCCAATTTAAAAGACAACACTCAGATTATGACTAATTTTTATGTGTGTATGAGTGTGACGGATAGGGCACTGAAATGATATAAGAAAGTACACTGATGGCACACCAAGACAAAGGACAGGACATGGGAAAACTGTGAAAGTATAATAGAGCACAGTAATGACATATGAGGGCATTGAGAAACCAGAAACAAACAAAAACAAAAGAACAGTGATGAAACCATAGGGCACAGTTATGGCACAAGAGGGAACTGTGATAGCACAGTAGAACACAGTGATAACATAATAGGGCACTGTGAGCCACAGAACCCAATGATTACAAGATAAGCCACAGTGATGACACAATATGGCAATGCTATGACTCAGTAGGGTACAGTGGTGGCTAAAGGAATAGTGGTTGAAAAATGCCAGGTTTATGGCAAAAGAGGACACTGTGGTGACTCGATAGTACATTGTGATGGCTCAATACTACACTGTAATAGTACAATATTACACTGTGATGGTACAAATGAAGGAGAGCAATGGCACCATAGTACACAATCGTGACATAATAGGACATTGTGATGGCTCACTATAACATAGTAATGACATAACAGATTGCTATGATGGCAAAGTAGAGCAATATGAACATGAATAGGACACAGATATGGCAAAATATGACACACAAGAGCACATTGTGATGACACAATAGTACACAGTGATAACACAAGAGGACTGTGTGCTGACTTACTTGGGCACAAAGATGGGACAATAGTCCACAAAGATGGCACAATAGGACATACTGATAACACAAGAAGGGATTGTGATGGCCTAATAGATCGCTTTAATAATGCTATATGGAAATACAGTGATTCAATAGAGCATAGTGATTGCACAATAGACAGCAAAATAAGACACACTGATACCACAGTAGGGACCATGGATGACACAACAGGCAAAGAGAGAGCTCATCAGGACACTGTGACAAAAATAAGACAATGTAATAACTCAAAGAGCACATTCATGTTATGATTGGGTACAGTCATGGCACAACAGGCACAGTGATGGCAAAATAGGATATAGTAATGACATATTAGAGCACAGTGAGGACGCATAATGACACTGAGATGATAAAAGAGAGCATAATTAAAGAACAAAGGGCAAAGTTATTGCACAAAAGGATACTGTGATGTTGCACAAGGGAAATGCAATGAAACAATGAAAAAACAGCTGAAACAGTGGAGTTGAGCCAAGCTGAGCTTAGAAGACAAGGTGTGTGCTGCAGAGGACAAAGCATAAATGACCCAAGACCCTTGGAGAAACAGAAAAGATCAAGAGTGGATCCGAGATATTGTTATTTGCACAGTTGGAGTTTGGTTTTGCTTTGATCTAATTGTGTTTGTGCCTGGTTCTTCCCTCCTGAAGTAACAAAGTATTTAATTTATTTTTGATTTTACAAGAGTCCACAGTTGAGACACTTTAAACTTTTAAAGAGATCTTAGAGCTTTACACTGGATTTTTTAAATTGGATATTTCAAACAGACTTTGTACTGTTTTTTTTTTTACTTTGTACTATTTTATCTATATTTTATTTATTATAATTTATTCACATTACATCCTGATTCCCATTCCCACCCTCCTTCCCTCTCCTGTTTATTCCCCTCCCCTCCACCTATGATAGGGGTGGTGCTCCTACTCCAACTGTCTGGTGACAACCTATTAGGTCTCATCAGGATAGCCTGCATCCCCTTCCTCTGTGTGCCCACTAACCAGTCTTGCCAAGGGACAGTGACTAAATCCTGGGCAACAGAATGCATATCAGAGGGTCAGCAGCAGCCCCCTTCTCCTCATATAGAGAATTGGCAGTCCATCAGCTACATCTGAATAGGGGATCTTGGTTCTCTGCATGCATTGTCCGTGGATAGTGCATCAGTTTGTACAAGTCCCCCTGTGTCCAGATCCACATGCCTTGATGGTCTCCCTGTGGAGTTCCTGCTCCCTCCTGGATCTTCCACTCCCTCCAATCTTCTCTACAACACTCAGCATTTCACCCAGAGTCTAGCTTCAAGTCCTAGTATCTATCCCAATCCCCCACTGAGTGGAGTCTCTCAGAGAACATCTATGTTGGGCTAATATCCATTTGTAAGTGAGAATATACCATGTGTATCTTTCTGGGTCTGGGGTACCTCACTTAGGATAAGCTTTAAGTGTTTCTCAGCCATTCAATATTCTTCTGATGAAAATTCTGTTTATCTCTGTATGTACAGACATTGTATTTTCGACAGCACAGCCAAAACTGTACAATGGAAAAAAGATAGCATCTTTAACAAGTGGTGCTGGTCTAACTGGATGTCTACATGTAGAAAAATGCAAATAGATCTATATTTTTCACCCTCTACAAAACTAAAGTCCAGGTGGATTAAAGATCTCAATGGAATATCAGACACATTAAATTTATTAGAATAAAAAGTAGGAAAGAGCCTAGAACACCAATAGCTCAGGCTCTAAGTTCAACAATTAATAAGTAGGACCTCATGAAACTGAACAGCTTCTGTAAGACAAAGGACACTGTCAACAGAATAAAGGGGCAGTCTACAGATTAGGAAAAGATCTTCACCACCCCTAAATCTGACAAAGGGCTAATATCTAAAATGTATAAAGAACTCAAGAAATTAAACACCTCCAAACCAAATAATCCTATTAAAAATAGGGTGCAAACTTCTTCAAAAAGTTTACATTTTTAAAGACTGTGGGACATTTAAAATTTGTAATATTTTATATTGTGATGTTCATATTAATGTGAGATATTGGGGATAAATAAGAAAGGAAAGTTGTGGATTTACAGTGATGCCTTTGTATGTCAAGTTAACAAGGGGTCAATTGTTCTGGATTGTTTTATGTCAAGTTGACATGAGCTAAAGTCATCTGAGAAGAGGAATCCTCAGTTAAGAAAATGCCTCTAAAAGATCTGGCTGTTGATAAGCATGTAGGGCATTTTCTAAATTAGTGATTGATAGAGGTCTATCCCATATGTCCCATTATGTCTGGGCTTACAGTCCTGGATGCTATAAAAAGAAGACTGACCAAGCCAGATTGAGCAAGTCAGTAAACATCACTCTCCCATAGCTTCTGCCTCAGCTTCTGCCTCTAGGTTTCTGTTCATTTGAGTTTCTGTCCTGAATCCCTTCAGTGATGGACAATGATATGAAAGTATATATGCAAACCCATTCTTCCCAACTTACTTTTGGTCATGGTGTTTCATTATTGCAGTGGTAACCTTAAGACAATAGAGCACTATGATGATTCAGTAAGGCATACTAATGTCACAATAGAACACAGTGATGGTACACGAGGGAATTATTATGGAACAATAGGATTTTTGTAATAACTCAGTAGACAATAGTAATGTTACATTGAGACACACGATGACACAATTGAAAACTGTCATTGCACAATAGTGCACTGATGGTACAAAAGAACACTGTGATCATACATTAAGATATATGATTGTAAAATAAGCTAATGTTATACATGTAATGGAACAATGATCATTTAGACCACAGAGATAGCACAACAGGACAGAATGATGGCACAGTGATGGACCAATATGCTCCTGGGATACCATGATAGAATACTACAATGAAAAAATTAGGATGTTGGAATGATTCATTCAGGCACAGTGATAGGATAATAGAACAGAGTGAGAACCCAAATAGGGTACATAAATAGCATAATATACCATAGTAGTAGCAAATATGAAGCTGTCATGAACAACTAGGCAACTATATTGGCACAATTGGGTACAGAGGTGACAAAATAGGGAATACAGATGGTACTATAGGCCAAAGGGATGGCACAAAACAACACTAATGCTATAGTAAGACACTGGCACTGTGATAATTCATTAGAACACAGTAACATAACATTAAACCACAGTAATAGAACAACAGGACACAGTAATAACTCAATATGGTACAGTGTGGGGAGTAATAAGTCACAGTGATGGCACAGTAGGTCCATGAGAATATTGTGATAAAACTTTTTAAAGAACAATTTGTTACTGGAATGACATTATTAGATACCACAATAGGATGATAGGACAAAGGAATTTCACAATAAGAAACTGTAGTGTTACACTCTGACACTGTGTTGGCTCAGTTGGGTACAGATATGTCACAATATGCCACTGTAATGACACCGTAGGGCACTGTGATGACTCAAGCAAAAGAACACAAATGAGGCAAATAGGCCATGGTGATGAAAATTAGGGAAGGGTTGTAAGTAAGCACGGTGCAATGATAATATAATAGGGCACAAAGAGCATAGCAGTGGCACAGGAGGACATAGTGATAACACAATGGGCACAATGACTATGGCACAGTAGACCAATTTCATTAAAAATTAGGGCTCAGTTCTGAGTTAATAGGGCACAATTGGCCAAATATACTGCATAACAATGAACTTGATGACACCATAGGACACCATGATGACATTATTAAGAGTGAAAGGTTAATAGGGAATAGTGATAACAAAACAGGGCACTGTGTTATCACAATAGCACATTGTGATAGCACAATATGCCAAGTTCATGACTCAGTAGGGCACAGTGATAGCACAACAGGCCACAGCAATGACAGAATAGGCCATAGTGATAGCACATTAAGATACTGTGATGAATCAATAATAAAGATTCCTAAAGCACAATGGTGATACAATGAGCCAATTCTATTGCAAAACGGACCAATTGGACACTACGATGACAGTATAGTGTCCTGTGAGGACACAATAGAACTCACTGATGACAGACGAGGGACTGCAATGGTACAATAGGTTATTGTTATTACTCAATGGGGCACATTAATGGCACAATGAGCCATACATATGACACAATATTGATAGTGATGACACAATAGGCCCTATTGATGGTATGATAGGGCACAGCTATGGCACAGTAGGAAGATTTTATGATATGTTGGGGCACAGAGTTAGAAAAATTAGGCACAGGTTTGGCACAATAGGCCACAGGGATAGCACATTATGACACTATAATAACACAGTTGTCAACTGTCAAGACTCAATAGGGAATAGTGATGGCACAATAAGCTTTAATGATGGAAAGCTAGTGAACAGTGTTGACTCAAAAAAAAAAAAAGCCCAGCTATAACATAATAGGTCCCAGTGGTGGCACATTAGAGCATACTACTCGTACATTAGGCCACAATAAATGCAAAAAGGGCAATGTGGCAGCATATTAGGGCATAGTGTTGGTTCAGTAGACAAAGAAATAGGCAAAGAGACTTTGGTGACAGAGGAGAGGACAATGTTGTGGCATAGCCTTATCTAATAGAAACAACAAAATGCATAAAGCCAGCACAGCTGCTTGACAAAGATCCAGCAAAGCTTAGCTGCAGGATGCAATCCCCATTGTGTTGTCTTTAGCTTTTAGTTTTGATCTCATTTGAAGATAATCAGAACAAAGTAAATGTAAAAGAGTAAAAAATATTTGGTGGGTTAGAAGAATTGACAGCAGATCCTATTAAAAGCCTCTTCCTACCATACCCTCAGGTGATTATATGGCATATAAGATTGGGGGGCCACATAGGGTATGCCTTTCCAGAAAAAGATACAGCAGCAAAGTTAGATTGGCTGGAGTTATCTCAGCCATACACAGGTGCTTATACTGATGGACAAAGAATGGTGTAGATAAATGGTAAAAGAATAAAGCATTAAAACCTCCTTTCACAGAAAAATTACCTCATACAGTGCAACTGTAATCTCATAAGACCATGAAACAAAAGAATGCCAAGACAAGACATAAATTCTACAAACACATAAAATATGAACATTTTACTATGCCAGAAATTGAATAATAAATGCAGCAGCTTTGGTCTGAAGATTTTTCTTGGGCCTAATGACAATTAGCACTCTGACCATTAACAGTTGATAATACACTGCTAGGGACATGGCAATCTTCCCAGACTGGCTTGGATATTATTTTCTATCTAGTGCCCTAGAAACTACAAGATTCTTAAAAGTTGGATTATAGAATTGATAAAGGAAAATTGTAAAAAAAATATATATATATAACTCTGTTCTGTCATGGTTTATCAATGATGACTAAACTTATGGCCAAGAGGAAGTTAAAACATGTGTTCAGGAACAAAAATTATATGATCTGTATTTTGGAACAACATGAATCTATTCTTGCCTACTGAGTTCTATATAAATAAAGAAACACTCTGACTGCCAGTCAGTCAGACTGCAAGATTCCCCCAAGCATCATGCCTGACTCACCATTGGCAACTCCTTACCTCTACTATGGGATCTGACCATTGCTGTGGCTAGCTAATGGAAATGTTGATACTAAAGGGCAAAGTTATAACACAACACATCACTGACTGGGATAACAATGTATAACACTACGATGGAATAAAAGAGCAATGTAATGACTTAATACAGCACAATGATGAGTCAACATGGTGTAGTGGTGATGCAATAGGGCACATATGCCTTACTAGTTTAATGCAATGACAACATTGTAATGACACAATAGGACACAGTGATGTCACAGTAGTATACATATATATATATGCATGGTAGAAGGCAGTATTCTTATGGCATAATATGTTATTTATTGTAATGACTCTCAGTAGAGTATAAGAGTTAACAAAATGGGAATTACAGTGGCAAAATTAGGCACTGTGATGGCACAGCACAGTGAATGATGGCATAATAAAACAAAATGATGGCAAGACAAAATAATGGGACAAAGGCCACAATGATGAAGGAATAGAACATAGTTATGGCAAAATGGGGCATTGTTGCCAAAATAAGACACTGAGATGATACAATAGAACACCACAATGTCTCAATATGACAGAGAGTTGACAAAATTAGGCATAGTAAAAGCATATTACTGTGTAATGATGCACAAAGGAATAGTATGATGACTTAAGAAAACAGAGGTCTGGCAGAATAGGACACAATGATGACAAAATAGGGCACAATGTGAGCCAAAGATGTCACAGGGATAGTACACTGTGACAAAATGGCAGCACTATAGGCAAATGAAATGGCAAAATAGGACAGTGATGATGACTCATTGAGGCACAACAATGACATAATAGTGTACTGTGATAAATTATTGGAGCAGCAGTGCTGGCACAATGTGAAATAGTGATGGCATATATGCCACTTTAAATGAGTAATATAACATTGTAATGACATGGTAGGTCACCATGATATTCTCCATAGGGCACAGCAATATCATAATATTCCACATTCATAGTACTATGAGCCACAGTGAAGGCATAGAAGAGTTCTGTTATGGCAGAAGAAGACTCTATGATTCCAAAAGAGGTCACAGTGTTAACACAAAATGCCACAGACAAGTCAGAAAAGACACTGTAATGACATAGTAGGACTCTGTGATGACTCAGTGGGGTACAGTTACGATATAATAGGCCACAGTTATGGCAAAATAGGGAAGTTTTGACTCAGTATGGCACAGTGATGGCATAGTAGATCAGAGTGATAGCACAATGGAAGACATGTTTGTTACAAAAAATACAATGGTGACATTATAGAATGTAATCATGGCACAACAGGCACACTGGTCACTTAATAGGGCCCAATGGTGCCATTATATTACTGGGTAATGGCACAATAATACACATTCATAGCAGTATGGGCCACAGTAATAGCAAAAATGCAAACTATGATAGCAAAAGACCACGGTATGATGCCAAAAATAAGCCACAGTGATGGCACAATAAGACACCTAATAACACAGTAGGGTGTTGTAATGACTCAGTATGGCACAGTGATGACACATAGTCTACAGTGATGCAAAGATAGAACAGTGGGATGATTCTATAAGGCACTGTGATGACTCAATATTACAAAATGAAAGCACAATAGAATAGAGAGATGGCAAAATTGAGCATAATGAAAGGACATTGTGGTAAATGGTGCACAAATAGATACTGTGATGACTTAATAGGGCACAGGGATGGCACATTTAATGTACAGTGATAGCAGAGTAGGGCACATTGTGAGCAAAAGATGCCACAGCAATGGCAAAGAGGGAAAAGTGGTCATTGTCAAACCAAATGAAACAATAGGACATTGATGGTACCTTGGAGTACATTGAAAGCATAATAGTGGACTGCGGTGACCCTTTGGGGCACAGTGATGATACAATAAGCACAGTGTTGTCTTAATAGAGCACAGTGATGGCACAATAGAACAAAATTAAGGCAAAATGGTGAATTTCATGACACGAAACAACACTGTAATAACTAAGTAGAGCACAATGATGGCCCGACAGGACATAGTGATAGTACAATAAGGCACTGGGATGTCACAATGTAGTAGTGATTGTACATTAGGGCAGCTCAGGGGCTTACAAGGACACAGTGATGGCCCAATAGAATTCAGTGATGGGACAATAGGGCACAGTGATGGCAATTGGTTATTGGGGAAGAACCATAGAACACTGTAATGACACAAAAGGGTGCTATGATGTTTCAATAGGATGTAGTAATTGTACACTATTAGCAATGATGGCACAATAAATGACAGCGATAACACAATTGGGCATGATGATAGCAAAGTCTGAAATTGTGATGACCAAATAAGACTGTGAAGGCAAAGCAAGCCACTGTACTGTCACAATTGGGCAGAGCAATAGATAAATTGGCCAAACTTATAGCACAATAGGGCAATGTGATGGCAGATAGATAACACTGATGGTACAAACTGACATAGTAATGAGACATTTTGCTAGGTTAGGTTGGTGGCTCACTGAGACATAACAAGGCATAATAATACCAAAATAGGCAAGAATAATAACAAAGTAAGACAATATGATGACAAGAGAGGATATTGTAATGACCCAATAGGGTACAATGGTGAAACAGTGGGACTAATGCAGTGACATATAAACATACTATAATGACACAATCGGATACAGTGAAGGTGCAATGCAGAACCCTTTGGCAGAAGTCATAATTGTAGCTGTACAATAGGATGCTGTGATGGTAAAACAGAATGCCATGATGACACAATAGAACATTGTGAGTACACAAGATGGAGCTATGATGACTCAAAGTACTCAGTGATTGTATAACAAGGCACTATGTTGGCAAAACAGGTCATTGTGATGAGAAAACAGAGAACTGTCATGACTCAGTAGAGCTCAATGAAGGCATCAAGAACATGGTGCTGATCCAGTAGCCAGAAAGGTGACACAATAGGACACTTTTGATAACACATCAGAGCACAGAAGTTATTCAATATGTCAAACAATGACAGCAACGTCACCATAGGGCACTGTGATAGTACACTCAAGAACACTGATAGAAAAAAGGTCTATGTTTTGATGGGACATTATAGCCCAGAGATGGTTCAGTAGAATATAATGATGCCACAATAGGACACTGTAATTGCACAGTATGACACGGTGGTGGCAAAGTAGACCAGAGTTATAACAAAATAGGATGGTGGCACAAATACAACATCACAACAACACTGTGATGCCCCAGTGAGGCACAGTAATGGTACAATAGACTAATGCAAAAACAGTAGAAAATAGACTAATGCAGAAACAGTAGAAAACTATTGTACTGTGAGACACAGAGAAGGCACAAGGGGAAAACCTTCACCATACAAGAAAATTATGATCATATAATCAGATATTGTGATGGCCCAATAGGATGCTGTGATGACAATGTAGGGAAATGCAATGACTCAGTCAGGCACAGTGATGCTTCTATAGGACACAGATGGCAGAATAAGGAACCTAGATGGCTCAGTACAATACAGTTAATGCATAGTAGTAATGGCATAGTTGGGTACTGTGATAATTTATTAGGGTCCAATGATGGCACAATAAGGCACAGTGATGGCAGTAGCCCACAGGGAAGTGCAAACGAACACTCTAATGACAGGAGAGGATGGCATAAATTGATACTGTGGTGGCAGTATAGGATAATGGACTGCCAGAACAGTGAAATTTGAAAACTCATTAGGGTAGAGTGATTTCACAAGATGGCAGAGTGATGTCATAACAGGTCACTGGAATAGAACAATGTGACACTGTAATGACAAAGTAAGGCAACATAATAACACAGTAGTATACAAGGATCACACAATATACAAGGGCACAGTAAAACACACTGAAGTAAAAATAGGCCACAGTAATGGCAACCTGGAATATTTGATTGTCTTCTTTTTTTTCCCAATGTACAGCTGCCATTGTAAAAGGCCATGGCTTCCCACTGGGAAAGAACTAGAGAAAGGCTAGCAGTAGAACTTTTAAACAATTTTTCAAGGCCCTTCCTCAAAGAAGTCCATCTCTTTACCCAAGGATTCTGGGTCTGCAAACTGGCTCAAATCTGGAATTGGTTCATGAGCTGATACTCTCTTTGTCACAATCTAATATAGACTGTGTTTCATTTATTTGGGAATTTTTTGCTTATAAAGATAAAAGAAAAATGCACTAGGCTTCTTTACTATTTCATGCCTGGAAACACCAGATTGATAAGCCAGTACCAAAGAACTATACTGGTCAATGTCACTATAAAATTCTCTTTGCCTCTCCTGATCATTGAATGTTAGGCCATTGTGGACATTGCTTTGTCTATGCTGCTCATTATAATAACTACTATCATGCTGCCTTTGGCAATTCAATGCTGCCACCTACTCCTACTACTTTGGGGTCCAATTAAAATCATTGCCTTTAATTCATCCAACTGAGCAGCAGTGTCTCCACCACTGAAGTCAGAAACAAGGAAAAGAACAACAAAACTCTTCAGATGTGCTGGTGCCCTTCCTGCTGTTTTGCATTTTATAGGATTAGTAAAGGTCATGTCTTCTGGGCCTTCCCATTGTGGAAACTTAGGTTTTTACACAGAATTTTCTAGCATTGTAATTTCTCTTAGCTTTGAAATCCCTTCATGAACACTAAACCAAGGGATAATAGGAATCTCCAGTTCCCTTTAATTAGGCAGTCTTTTGACAAATGATTAAACTAGTCATTTAAACAAAGTTTTGACATTTTAACTTTTATTTATTATAATTTATTCATCTTACATCCTGATTATCCCCCTCGCTTGTATCTTCCAGTTCCTCCGCTCCCTCCCTCTTCTGCACTATTCCCCTCGCCTAGACCCTGAGGAGCCCATTCATCCCCTGACAATATTTTTTAACTGTAGGAACTTTCATATTAAATCTATAATCTCCACTCAGAAGGCCAATAACCATAAATTTAACCTGATCCAGTTTTATGTTCCTTCCACCATTATCCCACACCTTTAAAATCCATTTCCACACATATTCCCCAAACTTCTGTTTGAATTAATTAGCAAACTCATTAAACTCTTTAATAGTATAGCACACATTCTCATGAACTACACTCATTCCACCTCTAGGATCCTGGTTATAGGTTTAGGGACAACTATTGGTGGGCCCTGAGGAAGGTCAGAATTGTCTTGCCTAGCAGCCCCTTCAGTGAAAAGAGTTACTGCTGGTTTAGTAAACAATGAACAGTTAATTTCCTCAGACAAGGTTTTAAAAAGGCAGTATTTCAGAGGGTGAGAGTAGCGTATATCTTTGCTGAAGGTACAGAGACTACTTCCTCAAGTCAGATAAACCCTTGAGAATCAGAGTGCTCAAAGTTCTAAACTTCACTAGCATCTTCCCAGACACCTTCATTCTAAATTACAGACTCTCATTCTTTACCAATTAATGCCCTTAGGTTAGTTGCTGACATTTTGGGGGGCTGTCTCACTTTATATCAACTTGGCACAAGAAAGAGTCATTGGAGAGGAGGGAACCTCCACTGAGAAAATACCACCATAAGATCAAGCATATGGGTAGGCACATAAGGTATGTTCTTCAGCACCCAGGCCACTGTGAGTGGTGCCACCCCTGGGCAGCTAGTTCTTGCATTGTATAAGGAAGCAAAATGAGCAAGCTATGATGAGCAAGCCAATAAGCCACACCCCAAAATATATGAGGCAGAAGGTGACATCTGAGAGATTTCAAGCAGGAGAAATATGTGATTCCAGCTGCTGACTTAGACATGGAGGGCTTCCAAACAGAGCAGAAAGACTTTGGAAGACCAAGGAAGTCATTTTCCCCACACACTGACAGCCAGCAACCAGAAAAGAAGCTCCATCCTGCAGAGGTAGGGATTGGATTCCAACTATACCATGGCTGAATTTGAAAAGCAATTTCTTCCTGAAATATTTTGCTAACAGACCAGAACAAATAGTAATGTGACCTTGGCTGCAGGAATCTCCAAGCAAAAGAACCATCCCAGCTAACCTGTACTTCTGATCTACAGAACACAGAGGTAAATTATGCCATCATAGAAGCTGACTCTTAACTGTCATATGGCAGCTTTCTTCTTCCTTTAAATATTCCAAATACAGTGGATGGAAAAGGAAATGATATTCCTATTTTTCCAATGTCATTCCACTACCTGAATTGCCTCTTCCTACAGTCAAATGATAAAGTATATTCTTTTCGGTGTAATGTGGTCTTTTGGATCTTTTTCATTTTGTTTATGAGGCCATTGTTTTGGTATTTAGGATAGGTATTTGGTATTATGATTAGGTCTTTCATTGTTTATCCTCATATGAATATATCACTTCCCCAACTAGGTGTAGGCTTTGAACTTTTTCAAACCATATCCTCTGAGAGTCCACACTAGCATGTTTATCAGCTGGCAAAGAACATGCTCCCGCAGGAGGCAGTCCTTCTTTTAGTGGACAAATGCCACATGTTCTTTCAAAAGTCTGTTTCTAATGAACAAACACAGCACACACTCACACATGTCTGTTTCACACCTAATACTTGAGAACAAAAACATGTTTATATCCACTACAACTAGATTACAATTCCATGGAAACTTGAAGTCTTGCCTTATTCATTACTATGCATACATCTATGCACAGCTTGTGAGTGGTGTGTGTGTGTGTGTGTGTGTGTGTGTGTGTGTGTGTGTGTGTGTGTGTTCTGTTCTGTTGTATTTTCTACAGCATATAGTAGTTTTTTAAATTCTGTAATCTGGCCTGTTTCCATTAACTTAGTGAGGTTATCATCTTTCATTCACTGGCATATTTCCAGAATTTTAATCTATACTCAGTGTCTTAGGGTTTCTATTGCTGCAACTAAACATCATCCCCAAAGCAACATGGTGGAGATGTGGCAGATTTATCTGGCTTACACTTCTACAGCACTGATCATCATCAAAAGAAGTCATGACAGGAACTTAAAGAGGGCAGGAACCTTAAAGCAGGAACTAATGAAGAGGCTATCAAGGAGTGCTGCTTACTGTCTTGCTCAGCCTACTTCCTTTTTACAACCAGGACCACTAGACTACACATAACATCACTGACAATGGGCTGGACCTTGCCATGTCAATCATACATTTTCTCTTGATTGAGGGTTCCTTATTTTAGATGACTTTAGCTTGCATAATTTGGCATAAAACTAGGCAGGACATTTGGAAAACATTTTTTTGTGTGCAAAGTACCAGTGTCCAGTGTCCTTCACATGGTTGGTGAATAACATGGTGCTAATGGTGGTGTCTTGGAACACAAAGAGGAGGAGAAAGATGAAAAAGAGCAGGAGAAACAAGAGAGTGGTGGTTGATTTTGAGATAACAAAGAAAAGACTGTGGAAGTATAAGAACTTGAGTTCGTGTCCCAGAATATAAGGATGGGAAGAGATAGGAGCATTATTTGGATTTGGTGGCTACCAACCTAGCTGAAAATTTCTAGTTCTATGTTCAAGAGGCCCTGACTTGAACAGAAACAAGCATAGTGTGATGGAAGATGATGGCCGCCACCCTCCTCTGGCCTCTTCACAGCAACAAATACACACACAGCACCAGACACACAAAAACTTAATTAAAAGTCTCAGTGTTCATAGTTTACCATGTCTTTCATATTGATCACATTGTCCCCAGGGACTACTTGGAAATAGATGGTCTTTGCTTGTTTGCTTTTGATTTTCTGGTTAATTTTATTGGGGTAGGGAGTAGTGTGTGTGAGTAGGGACCAGGAAAGATGCAAAAAACTACTGAGTTTAGGAAAATATCAAAATCAACACATTCCAGGCTAAGGAGCCCTGTTCTGAAATTACATTGTCTAGTGGTGATGCCAAGAGACAGCTAACTCCTCAGAGGAATAAAATATAAAATAGAGTATATTCTGGAGACAAAAATGAGCCACGTCACCCCAGAGACATGAATTTATATATTCTCCATGCAAGTTTCTTTTTTATTGCTATGAGAAAATACCATGACCAATATAACTTGCCAAGGGAAGTATTGAATTGGATTTTCACAGGGTTTCATGGGGTCAGATTCCACAGTGGTGGAGCAAATGCATGGCAACCCTAAGAGCTGAAAGCTCATGTTTTGCTCTCCAAGCAAAATGCAGAAATGGAGCTGCACTGTGGAGTGTTTTGAAATCTCAAAGTCGGCCTCTAGTAACATATGTCCTCCAATAAGGCCACACCCCCTAATTCTTCCCAAAGAGTCCCACCTACTGTATATAAAGAATTCAAACACAGGATCTGGCTGGTGGTGTCTCATTTCTTTAATCCCAGCACTCTGGATGCAGAGGCAGGAAGATCTCTGAGTTGCAGATCTGCCAGGCTTACAGAGCAAAGTTTAGGACAGCCAGAACTACACAGAGAAACACTGTCTAGAAAAAAACAAAACAAGATTCCAAGATGGCAGGGTGGGCCTTGTTTAGCAGCAAGACTAATCAAGTCAGGGATTTTGACTATTTCTTATCAAGAACACCAAGCTTCCCACAGTGGTAGAACTCCACTGTTCAACAGAAATAAACTACAGAAAACCTACATGTCCCCGAACTCACAGAGAGCATGGAGCCCCTGGAGAGCAACCAGCATGGAAGCTGGAGAAGCAGTGGCAGCAGACGCTGAAGCAGGTAGCTGGGACCACAAGCAGGGTCCCACCTGCAGAGGTTCTCTGGACAATACTAGGTCCAGGGGTAATGGAGAATATGCATCTGGGCCCACCAGTCCACAGAGAGACCCAGAGCCCAAACAGGGGACCAGGCAGCTGTGGATACACCCTCCAGCTGCAGCTCTAAAGCTGTACACTCAGCTTGTCTTTTGTAAGACTGTCCCAGCAGTGGGACAGGCTCCCACCATTGTTAACCAAGAGCTTGGTATCTGAGACTGAACTGTGGGCAGTGTATATCCAGGCTGGAGCCACTGGTTCAGGAAAATGGGTAGCTTTGACTCCAGACTGACCCACTAGTCCCTAGAAAGCCCCAGGGGCCGGTATCCAAATGAGCGTAAGCACAAAATCAAAACCTAGACCCAAGGGTGTTGGCATCAACTGCACCCCCTATCTTCCTCTCTGACCATCTGTGGGCCCACTAGTACAGGAGGAACAGAGAACATAGATTAGACCCGCCAGACCATGGAGAGACCCAGGGCCCATACATGGCCCAGGCAGCTGCAGACACACCTCCAGCCACAGCTTTAAAGCTTCTCACCACCAAGCATGCGTGCCTGTGTGTGTGCCACACCTGCCCACCCTCTGTCTCCCTCTCTGGCTGATCTGTGGGCCCATTGGCCCAGGGGGAATGGAGGGCATGTATCAGGGTGCCAACATCAGAGACAGCAAGATAAACCAATAAAACCAATAAAAAAAATGGCATCTCTATATCCCTACTACCCAAATGAAATCAACCCTGAGAACTCAAACACAATTGAAACACAAGAAAATGACCTCCAATCCATAGTAATGAAGAAGATAATGGAGGAAAAGAATAAGATTTAAAAACAAATGCAGGAAGTTGCAACCAAACAGATTGAAAACATTGCCGAGGACAATAGAGAGGGACTGGAAAAAATCCAGGAAAAGACAATCAGATAAAGTAAATCAATAAAACAGTTCAAAATCTGAAGATGAAAATGGAAACAATGGTAAAAGCACAGATAGAAGAACGACAGGAACAAGAGAACTCAGAGAAGCAGTTAAGTAATACAGACCTAAACTTTCTTACACAATTCAAGAGATAGAGAAATGAATCTCGGCAATAGAAAATACTATGGTAGCAC
Organism: Acomys minous; assembly: GCF_964271855.1. NCBI lineage: Eukaryota > Metazoa > Chordata > Mammalia > Rodentia > Muridae > Acomys > Acomys minous. The sequence goes on along the minus strand of NC_140483.1, from coordinate 71,436,414 downwards.
TTGAAACAACCATTAAAGAAAATGCTAAATCTGAAAAATTCCTGACACAAAACATTCAAGAGATCAAGGACACCATGAAAAGATGAAATCTGAGGATAATAGGAATTGAGAAAATAGAAGACACCCAGCCGGCTCTAAAGACCAGAAAATATCATCAACAAAATCATAGATGAAAATTTCCCCAATTTAAGGAAGGAGGTGCATATAAACATACAGAACACCAAATAGAATTGACAAGAAAAGAAAATCCTCCCCTGACATAATAATCAAAATACAAATTATACAGAAAAAAAAGAAAAATATTAAAAGGGGTAAGGAAAGAGAGCCAATTAACATTTAATGGCAAACCCAAATTCTCAACAGAGACCATAAAAGATAGAAAGGGCTGCAAGCCCTAAGAGACCACAGATGCCAGGCAAGACTACTCTATCCAATGAAACTTTCAATAACCATTGATGGAGAAAAGAAGATCTTCCATGATAAAACAAATTTAAACAATATCTAACCACTAATCTGGCCTTACAGAAGTTAATAGAAGAAAAACTCCAACCCAAAGTGACAAATTACAACCAAACCTACATGGGAAATAGATAACTACACCATCGCAAAAACATAACCACACAAGCACTCTACTGCAACCAACATCAAAATCAAGGGACTTAACAGTCACTGGTCACTAATATCTCTCAACATAAGTGGTCTAAATTCTCCAATAAAAAGACACAAACTAACCGAATAGGTGCAAGCTGGTGTAGCCATTTTAATGTCAAATAAAATAGACTTTACACCAAAACTAATCAAAAGAGATGAGGAAGGACACTTAATACTCATCAAAGTTAAAGTAAAAGAAAATGACATCACAATTCTGAACATCTATGCTCCCAACACAAGAGCACCACATTGTAAAGGGCCTATTAACAAAGCTTAAACCACACATAGGTCCCCACACACTAATAATGGGAGACTTCAACACCCCACTTTCACTGAAGGAGAGGTCACTGAAGCAGAACTAAGCTGAGAAATAATGACATTAACAAACTTCACGAATCAAATGAATCTAACATATCTACAGAACTTTTCATCCAAACAAAAAGGATTATATCTTCTTCTCAGCACCTCATGAAACTGTTTCCAAAATTGATCACATAGTAGGTCACAAAGTAAGCCTCAACAGATTCAAGAAGATTGAAATAATACCATGTATCCTATCAGATCACCATGGTCCAAGGCTGGACTTCAACAAGAACAGAAGTAACAAAAATGCTATACAAATATGGAAACTAAGCAACTCTCTACTTAATGTCACCTGGGTCAGGGAAATAAAGAAAGAAATTGAAGACTTCCTGAAATTTAATGAAAATGAAGGAACAACATACCAAAATTTGTGGGACACATTAAAGGCAGTGGTAAGAGGAAATTTCATAACATTATGTGCCTTTATAAAGAAATTGGAAACATCCCATATAAGCAACTTAATGACACATCAGGAAGCCCTAGGGGAAAAAAAACAGAAACACCCAAGAGGAGTAGACATCTGGAAATGATCAAAGTCAAGGCTGAAGTCAATAAATTAGAAACAAAGAGAACAATTCAAAGAATCAACATAACCAGGAGCTGGTTCTTTGAGAAAATCAACAAGATAGACAAGCCGATAGCCAAAATAACTAAAAGGCAGAGAGACACTCTCCAAAACAAAAAAATCAGAAATGAAAAGGAAGACATAACAATAGACACTGAAGAAATACAAAGAATCATAAGATCCTACTTTAAAGGCATATATGCCACAAAATTTGAAAATCTAAGGGAAATGGACAATTTTCTTGATTGAGTTCACTTGCCAAAATTGAATCAAGATAAGATAAAAAAATTAAATAGTCCTATTTCTCCTATAGAAATAGAAGCAATCATTGATAGTCTCCCAACCAAAAAAAGCGCAGGGCCAGATGGTTTCAACACAGAATTCTACCAGCCCCTCAAAGAATAGCTAATACCGATACTCTTCAAGCTACTCCAAAAGATAGAAATGGATGGAACTTTACCAAATTCATCCTATGAGGTCAGTCTTGTTGATACCTAAGCCCCACAACGACTCAACAAAAAAAGAGAATTTCAGACCAATTTCTCTTATGAAAATTGATGTAAAAATACTCAATAAAATACTCATAAAATGACTAAAGGACCTGTCAGAGATATCATTCACCATGACCAGGTAGGCTTCATTCCAGGCATACAGGGATGGTTTAATATGCAGAAATCCATCAATGTAATCCACCGTATAAAAAAAGTGAAAGAAAAAAAAACCACATGATCATCTCCTTAGATACAGAAAAAGCATTTGACAAAATCCAACACCCATTCATGTTTAAAGTTTTGGAGAGATCAGGAATACAAGGCACATACCAAAATAAAATAAAGGTTGTATATGGCAAGCCAATAAGCAGCATCAAATTAAATGGAGAGATACTCAAGGAAATTGCTCTAAAATTGTGCACCAGAGAAGGCTACCCACTTTCTCCATATCACTTCAATATAGTTCTTGAAGTTCTAGCTCGAGCAATAAGACTACAAAAGGAGATTAAGGTGATCGAAATGGGAAAGGAGGAAGTCAAATTATCCCTATTTACTGATGATATGATAGTGTACATAAGTAACCCCCAAAATTCCACTAGAGAAGGCCTACAGCTGAAAAACACCTTCAGCAAGTTGTCTGGATACAAAATTAACTCAAAAAAGACAGTAGCCTTTCTACATACAAATGACAATCATGCAGAGGAAGAAATTAGGAAAATTACAGCCTTCATGATAGCCACAAGCAATATAAAATATCTAGGGGGTAACTCTAACCAAGAAAATGAAGGACTTGTTTGGAAAAAAAACATTAAATCTCTCAAGAAGGAGGTTGAAGATGACATCAGAAGATGGAAGGATCTCCCTTGTTCCTGTATCAGGATAATTAACATAGTAAAAATGGCCATCTTACCAAAAGCAATTGACCGATTCAGTGCAATCTCTATCAAAACACCTAGACAATATTTTAAAGATATTGAAACATCAATTCTCATCTTTCTATTGAAAAAAAAAACAGAATAGCTAAAACAATCTTATACAATAAAGATCCTCAGGAGGAATCTCCATACCCAATCCTGAGCTGTACTATAGAGCAGCAATAATTAAAACAGCATGGTACTGGCCCAGCAAAAGGCTAGTTGATCAATGGACTCAAATCAAAGACCCAGAAATGAATCCACACACATAGGGTTACTTGATTTTTTACAAAGAATCCAAATCTATTCAATGAAAAAAGGATAGCATCTTCAACAAATGGTGCTGGTCAAACTGGATGTCTTCATGTAAAAAAAATGCAATGGGGCCCATACTTGTCACCATACACAAAACTCTGGTACAAGTGGATTAAAGACCTTAACATAAAACCAGAGACATTAAGTCAGTTACAAGAAAAAGCGGACAAGATCCTGAAACACATTGGCACAGGAGACAACTTCCTGAACAAAACACCAACAGCCCAGGCATTAAGGCCAACAATTAATAAATGGGACCTCATGAGACTGAGAAGCTTCTGTAAGGCAGGAGACACTTTCAACAGAACAAAGCAATAGCCTACAGACTGGGAAAAGATCTTTACCAAGCCTACATCTGACAAAGGGCTAATTTCCTAAATATATAAAGAATTCAAGAAATTAAACACTACCAAACCCAATATCCCAGTTGAGAAATGGAGCTCAGAACTACACAGGGAATTCTCAACAGAGGAATATTGAAGGGCCAAGAAACACTTAAAGAAGTGCTCAATGTCTTTAGTCATCAGAGAAATGCAAATCAAAATGACTCTGAGATTCCATCTTATACCCATAAGAATGGCTAAGATCAAAAACTCAAGTGACACCACATGCTGGTGAGGGTGTGGAGAAAGAGGAACACTCCTTCATTGCTGGTGGGAATGCAAACTTGTACAACCACTTTGGAAATATATCTGGCACCATCTCAGAAAACTGAGAATAGGGTTCCCTCAAGACCCAGCTAACTCGCTGGAATATACCTAGATGATCATCCTCCACACAACAAGGACATATGCTCAACGATGTTCATAGAAGCCTTATTTGTAATAGTCAGAACCTAGAAAACAGCCTAAATGTCCCTCTATTGAAGAATGGATAAAGAAACTGTGCTACATTTACACCATGGAATATTTCTCAGCTATTAAAGACAAGAAAATCCTGAAACTTGTGGACAAATGGAGGGAACGAGAAATGCTCATACTGAGTGAGTTAATCCAAAAGCAGAAAGACTCACATGGTATATACTCACTTATAATTGGGCACTAGCCCAAAATGTATGTCCCATGAAAGTCTTCACTTACCAGAAGATTGCAATATATGTGAGAACAGCCTACTGGGACTCAAGTAAGACAAATCTAGGAGATGGGGAAATAAAAGGACCCAGACGGCCCTGAAACCTACAAGAAGAACATCAAGATGGGTGGATCAGGGCCCAGGGCCATCTGCTCGAACTATTGCACCAAGCAAGGACAATACAAGTCGAACGCATATGCTGATCTAGCTAATGGGCAGGACATTCTCCACAGTTATGTGAAGAGCATGGACTGACTTAGACATGAACTCTGGTGCCCCATATTTGACCACCTCCCCTTGGTGGGGAGGCCCAATGGCACTCAAAGAAAGAATAAGCAGGCTACCAAATGAGACTTGATAGCCTATAACCATATAGTGCTGGAGGGGATCCCCCCTCAGTCATAGACCTAGGGTAGGGGAATAGGGTGAAAGGAAGAGGGAGGGAGGAATGGGAGGATATAAGGGATGAGATAACAATTGATTTGTAATCCAAATAAATTAATTTTAAAAAGAAAAATAAAAAGAAATAACAAACCAAAACAAAAGTGATAAAAAAAAACAAAACAAAAACAAACAAACAAACAAAAAAACCCAACCAATCAACAAGAACAAAAATATAAGAACCTCTGGAGGTTATTGTCATCTAATAAATCACAAAACTGTGTTTCAATGTGATAATAGTTTCATGAAGTTTTCATTGTAACAAAGGAACGAAATTATAAATTAAGACATTTTTCAAATACTTGAATGGGAACATCAGGTAGGTATATTACAGCTGAGTAAGAAAGTCTCTCCTATAGGCCTCAGATGTTCTCTGATGACACTTGTACCCTTTGGGTTGGTGGAAGCTAACAGTCTTTTTATATATTCCAAAGACTTTACATGCTAGTCACAAGGATATTATGTCAAATACCAAGGTGAGCAGTAAATTGTTATATAGGGACTTAAAATAATAACCTGAGACAATTTGGCTCTTAATATGCAACATTCAGTCACAGAAGTTTTAATCAGTCAGGTAACCATGTTTAATGTTTAAACAGTTGTGGATTTTCTCCTCCAGGGAATATTAGTTTATCCTTGCTCTATATGAGTTTAGGTTCTTGGTTGTAATACAGAAACTAAGAAACCATTTATAACTTGCACGATGTACAGCTCAGGTCTTAAGAGTGCTATAATAGCACATGAATGATCACATTTATGTATTCAATATTTCATAGATGTCTCTGGTATGTCTAGATATGCTAATTTGTCAATTCCTTAAATTAAAATATGTTTCATGAACTACAAATTAGTATATCTTTCCTGAAACAGCTAACCCTAAGGCAATGATTACATTCATAAAAGCTAAGTGAAAACCAAGCATTCAGCAAATTACCTAATTAAGACAGCATAGCCATCTCTTAACAGCCCAGTGTGCTCTCTCTGTCTTTAAAAGGCAGGCCTCATTTGCACAAATATTCACATTCTGTCCAATAATATTTATTTTGTCAAGTTATGAAACATTGCTGCAAGGTTGCTTTGTATATGTTGGGGTATCTAAGCCTCAGAGAAAACACTTTATAGTGGCAATGGATTTGTTTGTGGGTCCACCTCACTAGAGGAAAGGGGATGATTTGCCAGAGAATTTTTCTCACAAATTTTTCTAAATAAATAATGTATAGATCTTCCCAAAAGCCAATATATCACTTTTCAATTTCTTGAAGCTAACACAATTAAAAAAGAAAATTTAGTTAAGGAGGAAAATGTAGCTTTCAAAATCAGAAGCTTGTAAACTCTCTTCACATCAGCAGTTCAATTTAATCCGAATGAAAAATAGATCCATCAATGTCTATTCAGCTCTTTGGAAAACCTGAGGGATGTTTTCTTCCTCCTTGTTGAATCTATGTGTTATGTTATTTAAGTCATATTAATTCTGGAACATTCATCATAAAGAACACCAAGATATTGTACTTTATATTGTTTCTTATTCTGTAGACACACACATACACATACACATACACACACGTGTGTGTGTGTGTGTGTGTGTGTGTGTATACACAATGTGTGTACAGGTGTAAATGCATGTGTATGTATATGTAAATGCACACACCCATGCATATTCTTGTGAAAGTCATTTGTTAGTATAAGGTGTCTTTCTCTATCATTCTTCATCCCACTTTTTGAGACAGCGTCTCTCACTGTACCTGAAGCTCAGCAACTACCTAGGCTCCTTGGTCAGTGAGCTAGTGAGCACCCGTGATCCTCCTTTTTCTACCTCCCCAACCCTGGGATTCCAGATATGGACCATCACATCAGCTTGTATGTGTGCTGAGATCTGAACTCAGGTCTTTATGCTTGCACAGCTAGAACTTCAATCAAAATGGTATTTTTTTCAGCCACTATATCTGGTAAATATTCCTTAGATTTTTTTAGCTATAGGTATATTACCATGAAAATGAGAAGGGGGTCATTTTCACCTTATAATAATGCTTAGTAGTACAAAGGAAGCATCCAAGTATTGTGGTGTGAACTATGACCCAGGTATCTGATTCTGACTCAGTGGCCTTTCTCTCCTACTGGAACCTCTTCCTTCATCAAATCCAAGTTCTCACTCAGAGTAACTGTCTACGGGAAACACATTTCAGAGATTATGCTTTCTGAAATATCATGTCAAATATGATGAAATATAAATGACTAACATAAAAGATGATGAAATATCATACAAGTTTGAATCCAACTAGTTTTTTAAAAATATATATCATAATGTGCTGCTTGTTTTGTCAATTTAACATAAGCTACAGTCATTTGGGAAGAGGGGACTTGATTAAGAAAAAGTCTTCCTCACACTGGCCTGTAGTCAAGCTCCTGGAGCATTTTCATGATAACTGCTTGATGCCGGAGGACTCAGTTCACTGTGGTTGCTCCCTTGGGCAGGTGGTGTATACCTGGGGTGTATAAGAAAGTTACTAAGACAGGGTAAGCAAGTCAGTAAACCACATTCCTACAAGGATTATATAATCTGGACAAACAAGAGTATCCCGAGAAGCTGGTTGGCCAACTTGCTTGATGTATACAGTAAACTACAGGGAGACCTTGTCTCCAACAAAGTGGAAAGCACAGACTGTCCCACTTTCCACTAACTGAACATTACCCAGGGCTGTTCCATGACCTTCACACACACTCCACACCTGTTCCCATACTCACACGCAGAATTTGTACACACACACACACACACACACACACACACACACACACATTTAAAAAGAGGATGCAGGCTCCTCTTCTCTCTGTGTAACTATTTATCTATCTATCTATCTGCCAGTTATCATGGTGAAGAGCAATCATGTGTGAGGTCTACACACTGAGGACTTAAAGTAGACCTTTTGTCAACACCTTTCAAGGTAACTGAGGGTCCCAATTCACCACACATGGGGAACTGTATCCTACCCATGACCACTTAAGTAAACTTGAAATAATTACCTTCCTCAAATCCAGCTGTCAGGTAAGGCCACAGTACCCATCCATGGATACCATAATTACAACCTTCTAAAAGAACCTGCTTGTGTCAGATGCACCTAGACCAAGAAGAGTCAGATGCCCAACCCATGGAAACTGTGAGATTACCTCAGTTTTGGCATCACTGGTTTGGGAAAATTATGACACAGCAACTTAGAACTAATATGCTACCTCTGGAAACACTGCTGAGTCCAAGCAGACCGAAGAACTTCCTTAAGAAGGTTGCTTCTCTTCCACCACCAAATAACCCTGAATATGTTTGAGCTTCTTCCACCACCAAATAACCCTGAATATGTTTGAGCTTATCTCCATAACCAGTGTCTGTGTCTCATTCTGAGCCTCACTCAACACAACAGTGACAAGCTCTAACTTCCTGGGTTTAAATCCTATAGCCAGGACTCACTAATTCCCTACCTGTGGAAGCTGCTTCCCTTGTGCCCAGGTTCTGCATATGTGTGATGAGAACAACAACAGGACATATGCATCCTCAATAGCTTTTATTGTCAACTCAACACAGCCTAGAATCATTTGAGAAGGAAGTCTCCATTGAGGTACTACCCAAATTAGGTGGTCTGTTGGCTTGCATGTAGTGATGGGTTGTCTTGATTGTTTAGGGATGTAGACAGGCCCAGTGCATAGTGGTCCAGCCACTCCCTGGACAAGTGGTCCAGGATAGAGAAGAAGGATAGGTAAAGTAAATATGAACCTGGAAGCCAGCCAGCAAGCGTGGTTTCTGCTTCAGGGCTCTGCCTTGGCTCCCCGACATAACTTCTCTCAGTGGCATTCTCTGACATGGAAGTATGACCTAATTAAATCCTTCCCTCCTTGAAGTTGCATTTGATCAGAGTTTTTTATCACAGCAGCAGAAAGGAAACTAGAAAAGCTCTGCATAGATTTGGTATTTCATGGTCATAGTCTCAGCAGAAAACAGAGCTCTGGTTACATAGAAAAAGCAGAGTCAGTGTTTGCTTGTAAGAATAATATTACTTGGTCTTTCTGTCCATCTAACTACACTGCAATCTCTTTGAGGTCATGGGTCATCTCTCATGTTATTCCATGCCTCATAGACATAGATTGTTAAAGAAGTTTTTACATGTTGACTCTACAGAATATTGATCAGTTAAAGGTCCATTGCTTTAACATTTTATTTGCACTCCTATATCAGTCATCTCTTCTGGTTCTGTAACTTTTTGAAGCCGTGGTAATCAGTGGACTTTATAAAATATCTGATTTTTTATTTCAATTACCTTCAGCCACTGTGAAAGACATATTTAATTTTTTTCAGCGAAATCAAAGAATAGACACACATGATTTGCAGCTGAGACCCCGAATATTGACAGTGAACATGAAAACTTCAGGTGGTAGAATTTACGGGCACCTCAGTTTTGATAGTGCTCTCTAAGAAGGTCTACAATTCATCAGAATGGAATCCCTATGGCTGTAGAGCAAAGATGGCTTAGTGTACTGTGGTTTGTGTTTCCAAATCCAAAATGGATCTGGCCCAACCATTGACTGCTGCCATGTTCTGTGCTGCCCAAAGTGATTGGTTCTCACAGAACTGCTTAGCTGTCTGCTTCCTCCAGGGATATGTGGCTTTCACAGAGGTGTACAGATAGGTGCATACTATTACCTGAGAGCCTACCAAAGGTGAAAAGGATTGAGTTTTTCCCCAGACCTAGAAGATACATGCCTTCTGCGCCTTATTTATCATTGTATTCATTATTGTCAGGATGATGTGGGTATACCTTAAAACTGAGACTCTGCTACAGAGCACAGGGCCTTTGCAAACAATATGCATGAGTTACTCAGGCTGGGACTTGCAGTGTCTAGTGCTTGGCATAAAGCATACACTCAGTGATTGACTGGGCACAGGTTAACGTTGTAAAAAATGTGTGTGTGTGTGTGTGTGTGTGTGTGTGTGTGTGCATGCATGTACATGTGTGCATGTATGTGTATTTATGTGTCTGTATCTGCATTTAGGGGCTTAAGGACAGCCTCAGAGTCATCCTTAGGAACACGAGCTATCTCCACTGAGACAGGATCTATTCCTGGATTTGGGACATACTAATTAGGCTTGACTAGCTAGTCATCAATCCCCCATCTCCATCTCCCCAGCACTGAGATTTCAAGTACTTCCCATCATGCCAGGCTTTTAAAATATGAGCTCTGGGGATCAAAATCGGGTCCTCATGCTTGTAAAGCAAGCAATTTATTAAATAATCTATTTATCTATAGCTCTTAATTTGAATCATATATGAGTAAATAGAAATGGTAGGTAGGTAGATGATAAGATAGATAGATAGATAGATAGATAGATAGATAGATAGATGATACTCAGTCATGTCTGAAGAGGAGATAATCAGCTGTCAAGATCCATATGAAAAAAAGGATCTCTAGGAAATGCATGTAACTGCCAAGCATCCTTCCAGTTCTCAAGTTGCAGCTTCTTTGCAGAGCTCTCTAAATATGCTGGGCAGGTTTAAGCCCTTTTCTTATTATTTTGATTGATTAACTGTTGGCAAGAATATTATTAAAATGACCATCATCCCAGAAAAAAAAACATTGGACATACACATACATATACACACAGGGACAGAGAGACAGAGACAGAAAGACAGAGAGAGAAGAGAGAAAAATCTTTCTCACATCTGTCATCAAAAATATAGATTGTCTACTAACATCAAACCCAAATTTTAACCTTAAAGGTGATTTTTAAAGGCCAAATGGTATTTAAGAAAGAAATGAATAAAAAACTATTTTTATTAAGCACAAATATTTACTGACTGCCTAATCCCAGACATTGCTTAAGAAATCTTAAGTATATTACTGAACAAAAGACACAAGGACTCTGCCATTAAGTAGCTCAGATTGTGTAGTAGGCATGAGGCAGCTGAGGAAGGACACAGGCTGTTTACAACAGGCACAAATACAAATCTGTAAAAAGTGTTCTAGAAGGTGACGACCATTATGACTGAGGCTGTCAGTAGGCAGGGGCATAGACAGAGCTCCTCACTGCCACCTCCAGCAGCCAGAAGACTTCCTTTTCTCCTTACGGACCTCCACTCAGGTAAAATCAGGATCTGTGGCTTCAGCACAGAAAGGAATTTCAGGATGAGCCAGTATAAAGCAGAGCTTGTACTTATTAAAAGGCATTTTAATGCCGCTCTTAACCTTGGGGGTGAGTAGAGACACTGGCAGAAATCAAAGGACATACACACAGCATGAGTATGGTCTTCTCAAGTAAATGTTGCATTTGGGTATACTTTCAATCCTTTCGTGTTTGTTTTCTGTGACTTTGTAGGTTACATTATTTAAAGAGTGTAATTCGTTACAAGGTTTAAAGGTTAAGGTATTTTTCTTTAGTAAACAAAGCTGAAGGGGGGATATGTAAAGGATACTGTTTGCGCTTAGCAATGAGAGAGACTTTCTGGGAACTGAAAGGTTATGAGTTATTTTGGCCTAAGGGAACACAGTCTATTTATTGTCTTTGATATTTCTGTTTGAGCTGTCCTTAGGGAACATGGACTGCTGGCGGGCAGTTTGGGCCTTATCTGTAGTATCTAAAACTTCTTACTTTTGCTGTAGGGAATGCAAACCAGCCATTGGTATGCAGGGCCAATTTTCCTTACTGTGCTTTCTGGCCCATGTTCCCATAATTTTACCCATCCCACCCCAGGGCAACAACACTAAAATCATGGGTAGTCCATGGAATTACAGGTCAGGACTGAAGATTGTACCTTGAGGATTCTCACAACCCATTATCTTACCCTTTCTAAGGTCATCTCCTTTATTATTCCATCAAGTCTCCAGGCTTCAAATATAATCTATATGCAAATGGAACTAAAATTAAAATGTCCATTCCTCATCTTGAGGGTTGCCCAGACATGCCAACCCAACTGCCTATGAAGCATGTCCACTTGGACATCTGAGAAGCATTTCCAATTCACATCCAGAGCTGGCCCTGTGTACTACCCCCACCACGAACTATATTCTCTCTGGATTCCATTAATGGAAATGTGATTATTTTCATCACTCAAAAAAAAGCCAGGGAGTTTTTTTTTAATTTATTCTAAATTAAATTAAAAAATTCTAGTACCCCCCACACCTGATCTGAGAGTAAATCCGGTCAACTATCACTCCAAATCTCACCCTTATCATCTCTCTGTGACCCAAGTTGCCCTCTGTCTGTGGGTTGTCTTACTTCAGATAATGTTGGAGGTACCATAGTCATTCCTCTAGAAACATTTGCTCTCATCCTTAAAACAGTCTGTCTGCATCTTACACCCATCAGAATAGCTAAGATCAATAACTCAATTGACGCCACATGCTGGCGAGGATATGGAGAGAGAGGAACACTCCTTCATTGCTGGTGGGAATGGAAACTAGTACAACCACTTTGGAAAGCTATCTGGCGCTTTCTCAGAAAAATGGTAATAGGGCTTCCTCAAGACCCAGCTATTCCACTTCTTGGAATATACCCAGAAGATGCACTACCCCACAACAGGGACATATGCTCAACCATGTTCATAGCTGCCTTATTCATAATAGCCAGAACATGGAAACAACCTACGTGTCCCTCAGTAGAAGAATGGATAAAGAAACTGTGGTACATCTATACTATGGAATACTACTCAGCTATTAAAAACAAGGAATTCCCGAAATTTGTGGACAAATGGATTGAACTAGAAATTATCATAATGAGTGAGTTCACACAGAAGCAAAAAGAGCTAAATGGTATATACTCACTTATATCGAGACACTAGTCCAAGGTGTACGTCCCCATGAAAAACTGTACATACCAGGAAAGTGGGTAAGAGGGGAGGACACCCTATTGAGACTTTAGGTGTGAGAAGTTTGGGAGAATGAGGAAATAGAAGGATCCAGTGGTTCCTGGAAAACTACAGGCGGGTCTGGGCCCTGGGGTCCTCTGCAAACTATGGCAACAGCCAAGGAAAATATAGGCAGTAAACTTTGAACCCCTACCCAGACTAGCCAATGGACAGGACATTCTCCACTGTTAAGTGGAAAAGGAGATCTGATTTTCACACAAACTCTGGTGCCCCATATTTGACCATGTCCCTTGGATGGAGACGCCTGGTGGCACTCAGAGGAAGGATAATAGGTCACCAAGGAGAGACTTGATAGCCTATGAACATATACAGGATGAGGAGGTCCCCCTCAGTCACAGACATAGGGGAGGGGAGTAGGCAGGGAAGTGGGAGGAAGGGAGGAATGGGAGGATACAAGGGATGAGCTAACAACTGAGATGTAATATGAATAAATTAATTTTAAAAATTTAAAAAATAATAAAACTGTCTGTACCATAGTCATGCAAGTGATTGAGTTACTTCTAAGTCAGCCATTACCCCTTCCCAGGTCAAGATCCTTCACCGCAGACTCGCAGTCTCACTCCTTATCAAGGACAAGAACCTCATGCTGGCTTGGGAGCCTTTTGGCCTGAACATATTGCTTACCTGATATCATCAATTCCACCTCACTCATCTTCTCCAAACACTGTGTTCTTTGGAGTCCTGAGATGTTCCAGGCACAAGCCTTCTTCAGTGTTTCATACCTGCCTGTTCCTCTACTAAACAACTTGTTCCCTGACACCCAAGCACCTCGTCCTCCCTTACTTTAAGTCACATTCAAATGTTTCCCTTGACCTGACCCCCTTAGGAATACCCAGCACAAACTATTGCTACCCTCCCACATGACATTTCTTCCAAGATGATGGGTCCTGTCTACTTTCATGTGCTCCACAGCAATGCAGTCAGCTGATATTTTAGACATTTTACCTTAAACTTTGTTTTTAAAGACATGCAAATAAAAATATTACTCAGAAAAATGTACCAGGCTGTATGTCTATCCACCTTGATGAACTTCTATTTAGTTATAATAGCCTTTGTAAAGCCAAGGAGTTTCACAGTGGATTTTATACTCTCATTAGCAAATATGTTTCTATGCATTTATCCTGTCAAGTCCAGATTTATACATGGGAACTTGCAATTTGAGCAGAGACTCTATGTTCATCAAGTAAGTACTTTTACCTAAGTTCAGTTTTCAGTACCCACATTGGACTCCACCATGTTTTCTGGCCTCCTCAGGTACTTGAATTCATGTGTGCATAAACACCTCCATACACACACCTGCTCATAATTAAAGCCAATTAAAAAATTGAATGCTGAGCTATCTCCCAAGCCTTTCTTTTAAATAAATATATTATTTAAATATTATTTACATAAAGATAAGTACAATAACCATGAGTATACTGTCAAAACAATACATGCAAAGTGAACATGCATTCAGATCAAGACAACAACATTATGAGCATCTCATCAGAGAACTGAATTGTGGACATCCCTGAAAGTATCAAGGCTGGCATGGAAACTATCTGTGTGAGACAAGATGAAAAAAATGAGAAACAAACACAATTTTATAAAAATAACATTAATACAACGCTTTCTTCTATATCCTCAACTCACTTTTTATTGAAAACAGGGTCTCTAAGTTCTGGTTGATCTTGAACATACTCTTTAGTCCTGGTAAACCATGGATTCTCTCCCTGGCTCACCTTGCAGAAGACCTGGGATTTAGGTCCAGTGCCTTTAAGCCTGCCATAGCTACACTTTCAGGGACATTACTTATCTTTGCCTTTTCAACAGTAAGTTCTCACACATGTTCCATTGTTATTACAACTGTCAGGGAATTATTTAAGAAATTGTTGTCAACTTATTTTTATTACTATTATTGAAGTTTATTTTTATTTTATTAAGGTGTATATGCTTACATCTGTGACTATGTATGCCATATGTGCTGGTGCCTGTGGTAGCATAAGTCTGTAACCCCAGAGCTAGTGTTACAGGTAGCTGTAAATGCCTGATATAGATGCTATAAACAAAACTCTGGTCCTCTGCAAGAGCAGCAAGTGCTCTTAATTTCTGAGCCATCAATTCAGTATGCCCCTCACTCAATTTTATTTTTATAATTATAGTGTCTGAAATTTTTGTATTACTTTATCCTTTAAATATAGATGTGCAGTAAATCTATACTTTTGAATCAGGTGTGAAGTGAGAGTGAAGATTCATCTCAAAACATGATATTTCCCCCATCCCAGTGCAACTTATTCCAAGCTGTCTGCCATTCCCTACATCACACAAGACAGTACGGTTTTTTTAACCCTTCAATAATATTACAGTATGAATTAGTAAGTAGTTCAAATAAGAAAATATCCAATAGTAACTATATCCCTCAAGAATATAATATTTATTCTTTTTCACAGACAATCCCACATGAGACTTAGAATTAATTTGTCAATTGCCATACTTTTTTTTTTAATGTTTTTGAACTAACGTGAATTTGGGGGGAAATGCCAGCTCTATTATATTTAAGCATGGAACTCACAAACATGGCATATCCTATTTTAATTTAAATATTTTGCCTCTCTCAAAAATGTCTTACACTTTGCCATTCTGTGGATCATGAGTACCTTTGATGACATTTATTTCTGGGAAAATGGATAGTAACTGAAATTTTGTAAATATCACTTTAAAATGTATTTCTCTTGGGGGCACAAGGTGGCTTAGTGAGTAAAGATACTTGCCACCAATCTGGAGTCCTGAATTAAATCTCCAGGACCCTCATGGTAAAAAGAAAGAACTGACTCCTACAGATTCTCCTCTGACCTCCAAACAATGCACCACAGTGAGTCTCTCTCTGTCTCTGTCTCTGTCTGTCTGTCTGTCTGTCTGTCTGTCTGTCTGTCTGTCTCTCTCTCTCTCTCTCTCTCTCTCTCTCACACACACACACACACACACACACACACACACACACACACACACATACACACACATACTCACCTAAGTTTAGACCACACATATGAAAGAAAATGGATATTTTCTTTCGCATTAGCCTGCCCCTTTGGATATTTTCTTACACCCTCATCACAGACAGCCACCTTCAAACATCATGCTACACATATGTATAAAACAGAGATGTATCTGTAGATACATATATTTAAATCTCAATTTCAACTTGAGAAAAATGTGATCTTTTTTTCCTTATTGAGTCTATCTTCTGTCACTTAAAATGATAATCTACAGTTTTAGATTCATGTCCTACTTCTTTGTGGTTGGAGAAAACTCCATTTTATCGATGCTCATATTTTCTTCATCCATTCTCTTCCTGATGGGGATCTAGGCTGGCTATATATCTTAGCCATTATGAACAGTGCAGCAGTAAACATAGACACACAAATATCTTTTTGGTACATTGAGTTAGAGATGGTTAGGTATGTGCCCAGAAGTGGTGTAGCTGGATCATACTGCAGTTCTATTCTTAATTTTAGAAGGAACTCCTTACTGATTTTCACAGTGAATTGATCCACTTTTATCCCTACCAACCAGAGACAGGTGTCCATTTCATTGGGCTTACCAGTATTTTTTGTCATTTCTTTTCCTGATGACAGCCATTTTGACCAAGGTGAGACTTTATCTCATTATCTCACAGCAATTTGTATTTGCATTTTTTTATATAACTAAGTGTGATGCACTTGTTCAGGCTATTTGTGTTCCTTTGGTAGAAAACTGTGTCCTTTGATTAGCATACTTACTGACTCAGTACTTGCTTTATTAGTGTTTAACTTTTGCAGTTGTACAGGTATTCTTGGTATTAATCCCTTGTTTTATGCATATTAGTTAGAGTTTTCTCTTATCCTGTAGGCAGTCTTTGCACTTTGCTAATGGTTCTGTTGCTTTTGTTTGTTTCTTTGTTAACAGAAGCCTTATCACTTTTGTAAATTGACTTGTCAGATATGAGAATAGATTTGTTCTTTTCACATACACCTATATCATCAAATATTTCTGCATGTTTGATTACAGCAACTAAAAATTTTAGATTTTATATTAGTCTTATGCAGAGTGAGAGATACAAATCTAGTTTCATTCTTCAACAGAACATCTAGTGTTTCCAACATGAGTTTTTAATTTATGCTAACAAAATTTGTCTTCAGTAGGCTTGTGTTTGTTCTTTGTTTTATTTTGGACTATTTTTTTTTATTGTTGCATTTCCCCAGTGTAAAATAAAATCAAAGCAGCGAGGACAATATGTCTACCTCAGGACCCAGTAACCCTACTATGGTAGTTTCTCAGAAATGAAAGCATGAGACAAGAATTTCAAAATAGCTATAATAAATATATTCAAAGACCTTAAAGAGGATATTCATACCTCCATTGATGAAATCTATGAAAACACAAAGAGTAAAATGAAATGATGCAGAAAGTTCTGAAGACATGAAAGTAGAAATTTAATCACTAATGAAAACTTAAAATAGGTAAAACAGGAAATAAAAATTTAGAAGGTCAAACAAAAACCTCAAAAATAAGACCAAGAGAATAAAGAGAAAGAAAGAAAGAAAGAAAGAAAGAAAGAAAGAAAGAACCAAAGAACCAAAGAACCAAAGAACCAAAGAACCTTGGGTATTGAAGACAAGATATAAAAGATTTATATTTCAGTCAAAGAAAATGTTAAATCTAAAAAAAAAAAAAATCAGACTCAAAACATTCATGAAGTAGGAGACACTATGATAACAACAAATCTATGAATAAATGAATGGAAGAAGAAACCCAAGTCAAAGTAAAGGAAAGATTTTCAACAAAATAATAGAAAAAAAATCCCTAACCTAAAGGAGATGATGTCTACCAAGGTACGAGTAGCCTACAGAATGCCAAATAGACTGGACCAGAAAAGAAACTCCCCACAACATATGATAATCAAAACACTACATGTGCAGAACAGAGAAACAATATTAAAAGCTGTAAGGAAAATAGATCAAGTAACATATAAATAAAGATTCATCAGAATAACATTTGTATCGATGGAGACTCTTAAAACCAGGGAGGCCAGATGAATGTTCTATAAACTCTAAGAGACCAAAGATGCCACACCAGACTCTATACCTAGGAGAAAACTTCAAACACAATATGGAGAAGGAAAAACATTCCACAATAAAAGCAAGTGTAAATAATATCTTATTTACAAATCCAGTTCTACAGAAGTCACTGAAAGAAAATGTCAATAGCAAGAGATTAATAACACCCCCAAGAAAACTTAAATAATGACTAGTATTAAAGTATCAAGTCAAAAGAATGGGGAATACATACTACAACAACAAAAAGTAAAAATCAACAAACATGCTCATTGATACTCTCAACATCAGTGGTGTCAATGCCTCAATGCTCCCCTAAAGATGGACAAAAAGATAGTAGATTGTTTTTTTAAAAAAATGGATTCCATCCTTCTGCCATATCCAGGAAACACTCTTTAACATCAATGATTAACATCACCTCAGGGCAAAGGATGGAAAATTTATTCTAAGCAAATGGACCTAATAAGCAAGATAGTATAGCGATTCTTGTATCTGACAAAATAGACTTCAAACCTAAACTAATCAGAAGCAATGTGGAAGGACACTACATATTCCTCAAAGGAAAAACCTAGCAAGAGTATTTGCAATTGATAGCATCTATACCCCAAACAAAACAGCATTCAACTTCAAAAACAGAAATGAAAACAACAACAACAAAACACTACTACAGTTTAAATCATGAATTGATCATCACAGAGAGATAATGGGTGATTTCAATACCTGACTTTCAGCAATAGACATGTCATTAAGGCAAAACCAAACAGAGAAATTCTAGAGCTAATTGATACCATAAAACAAATTTACATAAAAGATACTTCTAGAATATTTGAGCCAAACACAAATTAATATATCATATTCTCAGCATCTCATGGAACTTTATTCAAAACTAACCACATACTTGGATACAGGGCAAGTTTAAATAGATACAAGACATTGACATGACATTCCACATTCCTTCTGGCCACCGTCACAATTTAAAACTGGGTATCAGCAACAAGAGAAAGCTTCCAAATTCATGGAAACTAAGCATGAATCAATGAAAAGATGGATTAAAAGTGGGTCAAAACAGAAATTAATTATTTTTTAAAATTTAGAATTGAATAAAAAAGAAAACACATCATACCAAATCTATCCAACTCAATGAAGTTGTAATAGCAAGTTTATAATACTAATACTAAATGACTATGTAAAAAATGAGATCATACTAGAAAAAAAAAGAAGCAATGAAATGAAAAGTTAGTTCTTTGAGAAAATTTAAAAAACTAAAGAAATGGATAAATTTCTTGATATATGCTACTAAAAAAAGTTTAATCAAGATTAGCTAAGCATTCTAAACAGACTTAAAAACCCTAGTGATATATACCCAGTAATGAAAATTCTACCAAACAACAAATGAGAAAAAAGCCCAAGGCCAGATGGATTTAACACAAAATTCAACTAAATTTTTAAAGAATTAATGGCAATACTCTTCAATGTATTCTGCAAAAATAGAAACAGAAGGAAATTTGCCTAATTATTTTTACAAGGCCTCAACTACCCTGATAGATAAGCCACATAAAAACCCAACAAAGACAGAAAATAATAAACAAATTTCCTTTCTGGGTATAAATGTAAAAATTCTCACTAAAATCCTTGGAAACTGAATAGAAGAACACATCAAAAAGAGCCATCATGATCAAAAAGTTTTCATTTGAAATGTACAGTGATGCTTCAACATACAAAAATTAATTAATATAATCTACTATATAAATAGGCTAAAAGAAAACATTTAAATTATCATCTAATTATATGCAAAAAAAAAAGCCTTTGACAAAATCTAGCACCTGTCATGACAAAAATCCTGAAGAGACTAGGGATATAAGAGGCATACTCCAACACAATAAAGCTAATATCAACTTAAACAAAGATATTTAAAGCATCTCCACTAAAATCAGGGACAAAAGTAGGTTGACCACTCCCTCTATACTTACTTAATATAGTATGTGAAGTCTTACATGTACTCTTGAGTAATAAGACTGAAGAGGATCAGGAAGATACAAACCTAAATGGGAGAAGTCAAAGATTACTTATTTGCAGATCATATGATTACACATATAAATAATTCTAAAAATTCTACCATGAAACTTCTATACCTGATAGTTTCAGCAAAATAGCAGCATGCAATATTAACACTCAAAAATCAAAAGCTTTCCTATATATAAATGACAGACTGAGAAAGAACCAAGGTAAACAATAACTTTTACAATAACCTCAAAAAAAAAAAACATTTTGGAATAACTCCAACCAAACAAGTGAGAAACTTGTATAATTAAAACTTAAAGAAATTGAAGAAGAAATCAGAAGATGAAAATATCTCACATACTCATTGATCAGAAGGAGAGAACATGGCTATCTTACTAAACAACACTTTCATTGCAATCGTCATCAGAATTCCAAAACAGTTCTTCCAGAAATTGAAAGGACAATTTTCAGCTTCATATATAAAAACAAAAAAGTAAATGCTAAAAACAAAACGGAAAAAGAAAAGCATCATCATCCCTGATCTCAAATTGTTCAAGTTAATACAGAATTGTATTTAAAACACAAACAACCAAACAAAAAATCCAGAAGCAGTTATCAAAAGTCTCCCAACCAAAAACAGCCCAGGAACAGATGGATTCTGAACAGAGTTCTACCAGTCCTTCAAAGAAGAACAAATACCAATACTTCTCAAGTTATTTCACAAAATAGAAACAGAAAGATCACTCCCAAATTCATTCTATTAAGCTACAATCACCTTGATACCTAAACCATACAAAAAGAACTTCAGACCAATTTCCCTTATGAACATTGGTGCAAAAATACTCAATAAAATATTTGCAAACTGAATCCAAGGACACATTGCCAAACATGACAAAGAAGGCTTCATCCCAGGCATGCAGGGGTAGTTCAATATATGGAAATCCATTAATGTAATCCACCATATAACAAACTGAAAAAAACAAAACCACATGATCATCTCCATAGATGCTGAAAAAGTATCTGACAAAATCCAACTCCTGTTCATGTTAAAAGTCTTAGAGAGATAGGGGATACAAGTCACACACCTAAATATAATAAAGACAATATACAACAAGCCTATAGCCAATATCAAGCTAAATGAAGAGGAACTTAAATCAGTTCCACTGAAATCAGGGACAAGAAAAGGCTGTCTACTCTCTCTGTAGCTCTTCAATATAGTACTTGAAGTCCTAGAGCAATAAGACAACTAGAGGAGATCAAAGGGATACAAATTATAAAGGAAGAAGTTAAAGTATCACTATTCATGGATGATATATCATACATAAGTAACTCCAAAAATTCTACCAAGGAACTGCTAGACATGATAAACTCCCTAAAAAAACTGGCTGGATACAAAATCAACTCAGAGAATCAGTAGCCCTCCTGTACACAAATGACAAATGGCCTGAGAAAGCAATTAGGGAAACCACATCCTTCATAATAGTCACAAACAATATAAAGTATCTTGGTGTAATTCTAACCAAGTATGTGAAAGACTTGCATGAAAAAAAATCTACAAGTCTCTGAAGAAGGAAATTTAAGAAGATATCAGAAAACTGAAAGATCTCCTATGCTCTTGGATTGGGAGAATCACCATAATGAAAAGGTCATTTTAACGAAAGCAATCAAAATACCTACACAATTTTTTATAGACCTTGAAAGATCAATTCTCAACTTCATATGGGAGAACAAAAGACCCAGAATAGCTAAAACAATCCTGTACAATAAAACATTTTCCAGGGAAATCTTTATACTTGATCGTAAGCTATACTGTAGAGCAACAGTAATAAAAATGGCATGGTATTGGCATAGAACTAAGCTGTTTGATCGATGGACTCAAATTGAAGACCCAGAAATGAACACACATACCTATGGACACTTGATTTTTGACAAAGAAGCCAAAATCACACAATGGAAAAAGGATAGCATCTTCAACAAATAAAGGCTGATCTAACTGGGTGTCTATATGTAGAAAAATGCAAATAGATCTATATTTATCACCCTGCACAAAACTAAAGTCCAAGTGGATTAAACATGTCAACCTAAAACCAGATGCACTAAATCTGTTAGAGGAAAAAGCAGGGAAAAACCTTGAACTCTTTGCCACAGGAGACAAATTTCTGAATGCATACCAGTAGCTCAGGCTCAAAGATCAGCAATTAATAAACAGACTTCCTGAAACTGAAAGGCTTCTGTAAGGCTAAGGACACTGTCAACAGAACAAAATGATAGTGTACAGACTGTCAAAAGATCTTCACCAATCCTACATCTGACAAAGTACTAATATACAAAATATATAAAGAACTCACAAAATTACACAACACCAAATCAAATAACACAATTAAAAATGGGGTACAGAGATTAATAGAGAATACTCAGCAGAGGAACTTTGAATGGCTAAGAAACAAATAAAGAATTGCTCAAAGTCCTTAGTTATCAGGGAAATGTAAATCAAAACAACTCTGAGATTCCATCTTACACCTATCAGAATGGCTAAGATCAAAACCTCAAATGACAGCACATGCTGGCGAGGATGTGGAGAAAGGGGAACACTTCTCTATTGCTGGGGGATTGCAAACTTGCACAACGACTTTGGAAATCAACTGATACTTTCTCAGAAAATTGGGAATAGTGCTACTGCAAGACCCAGCAATACCACTCCTGGTATGTTGACTAACATTCAACTGAGCTAGTACTTAAAAGTCATGAATATTAAGAGACAGAATTTGTTCTATTTGTTCTGAGTGGTTTTAAACAGCAATGATTGATTTTTATAGAAGTGAAATTTAATTTTAGGTGAATATCATGGGTTTCTGGCACATTTGTTCTTTACTTGGAGAAAAAAAAATGTGTTCTGATTTGATAGTCTGGCTGAAAGATGCTCCACCAAACAACAAGTATGTTTGTTCAACTACATTCATAACAGCCAGAAACTGGAAACAACCTAGATTTCCCTCAACAGAAGAATGAATAAAGTACCTGTGGTACATTTAGACAATGGAATACTATTCAACTATTAAAAATAAGGAAATCTTCAAATTTCCAGGCAAATGCATGGAACTAGAAAAATATCATTCTTAGTGAGGTTACCCTCACATGGTATATACTAACTTATATGCAGATATTAGTGTTAGCTTGGCAACTCTCGCTGCCCTCCTGGCCCCCACATCATCCCATAAACCCACTCCTTTTTCTACCCTGCCCCCTGGAAGGAAAGCCTTCATATTCCTGGTATTCCTGAGAACTGCCCCAATCTTCTCACCAGGAGCCATCAGTTATCCAAGTCCAACAGGTGGCAAATATGTCACCTTCCTTCACGTGAAATCTTTAAGTGCCTGCCATAGTCCAGGTGTGACTTCTTCTGGCCTAGTACCTTGAAGCTTCTGGGCTTACCCAGGATCCTCAGTTTTCAAATAAATCTGCCCTTTTTATACTTTTAATCTGGCTTGGATTGGTTTATTTATTTATTTATTTATTTATTTATTTATTTAGGTGGAGATAATCCATCAATGGACTCCACCCAGCAGAGGATTGGGACAGATACTGGGACTCAAAGACACTCTGGGCACAGTGTTGAGAGTTGTATGGAAGAGTGGGGGGATGAAAGAACCCACAGGGGTCAGGAACTCCTCAGGAAGGTGATCAAAGCCAGCAGATCTGAACACATAGGGGTCTGAACAAACTGATGCACCAACCAAGGACAAGCACGCAGAGAACCTAGAGCTCCTCTTTAGATGTAGCAGATGGACCATGTGGTCGGGAAGGGGGATGAGAGAGGGGGGATTGCCTCTGACCCTCTGACATGCAGTCTGGTGCTCAGGATTTAATCACTGACTCTTGGCATGGCAGCCTTGCAGGCACACAGAGGAAGGGGATGCAGGCTATCCTGATGAGACCTGATAGGCTGTAACCAGATGGAGAAGGAGGAGGACTCCCCCACCAGAGGTTTAGGGGAGGAGAATAGGAGAGAAAATGGAGGGAGGGTGGGAACAGGAAAATAAAAGTTAAGGGATAACAATCATGATATAATGTGAGTAAATAATAATAAAAAATATAAATTAATGAAAAACAAAAAAAACAAAAACCAGCATGGACCTGATAGAAAAACAGGCCCATTCATAAATGTAATTGAAATTAAGAACCAGGCATATGTCCATATACATATGGATACCTGATTTTTTATAAAGAACCTAGGGATGTGCACTTGAAAAAATGACAAATGATGTTATTTAAACTGTATGGCTGCATATAGAAGAATGCAAGTACATCCATAATTTTCACCGTGTGCAAAACTCAACTTCACATGGATCAGAGACCTCAACATAAGGCCAAATTCCCTGAATCTGATACAAGAAAAGGAATAAGAAAAGAAACAATAAGTAGGTTTCACCTTACTGGCACAGGAAGAAAAACCTTTCTGAACAAAACACCAATGATGCCTGCACTAAGAACAAAAATTAGTAAATGGGACCTCTGGAAATTAAAAAACTCATTATGTCAAAGGACACCACTATTTGGACAAAGTAACAGCCTATAGAATGGGAAACAATTTTTTATCAAGTACACATCTGAAATTAGGCAGCTAATATCTCAAACGTATTAAGAACTCAAAAATTCAACACCAAGAAAATAAATAACCAAATTAAAAATGGGGGACATATCTAAACAGACTTCTCAAAAGAAGAAACACAAATGGCTAAGAAACACTTATAGAAATGTTCAACATCCATAGTCATCAAGAAAGTATAAATTAAAACTATTTTGAGTTTCATCTTAAATTTTTTCCAGTTATTGCTAATACATATGAAGCTATCACCCCAATCTTCTTCCAACATTTTTCCATTTTTCTACCCAAAATGCACCTATCATTCTCACTGTTACTTTTTCAGAGGCCATGTGTCATTTTCTTGAAATTTTTTAGAATTTCTTTTTCTTTGTGAATATCAGTATGATTATTTTCTCACTTGAGGCTCGGTGAAATTCTTTCTTCAATCTATGACTTAATATTTTCCTTAGTTTTAGAAAGTAGTCACCCTTTTGTATCCTCAATTGTTACTTCTTTTCTCCTCCTCTTCTTTCTCCATCTTTCTCTGTCTTCCTTTCCCTCTCGCTATGTCTCCTTCCTCCCCTCCTTCTCCCTTTTCCCTCTCTTTTCTCCTCTCCCTCCCTTGTTTATTTTACATTTATATTGCATATTTTCTACTGACTTATCATCTTTCCCCTCAACTATTCCCACTCAGGGTCACAATTATCTGATCCACCGTTAAATACAGTTAGCCTCAGTCTTACTTGAAATTTTTCCTTTTGGTTTACTGACTCCATCTCATAATCCTTAATCCTATTCTATATTATTTTGAACATGTCCATTTGCTTCACTTATAGCCTCTTGTTGAAGTCCCTCTCCATGGAATGTGTGGTAAATGTTATCATTTTTTTCTAAAGAATGAGAACATTCTGTGTCTGTGATGATGGGTGGATATATGTGATATCTGCACACATATGAGAGTATTCAAGTGCGTGGAGGCTAAAGGAGGATGTCAAATTACATTCCATATCCCCTTGAGCCAGGCTCTCTACATATTTGGAGGTAGGTAGCCTGGGAATCATCAAACCCCAGTGGCCCTTCTGTCTCTACCCTCCAAATAGTGCTGGGGTTACAAGTATGCCCACAGCAACACCTATTTTTTTTTATGTGAATGGTGAGTATTTGAACTGAGAGCCTCATGCTTGCACAACAAGTGATGTTACTCACTGAGCCCCCTTACCAACTCCAGAACTCATTTTTAATGGGTGCCTAGAACCACAGTCAATATAAACATAGCAGTTTTTCCATCAATTGTTTCCAAATGGTTTAGTAATTGTTGACATCTGGCTGATCTTTTTCATGAAGTGTTTATATGGAGTGATTGTAACTCAGATAGGAAAAATTTGGGCCTAAGGATTGAAATAGTTTGCCTCTAAGTTGCCATTTACAGCAGTATTTCTATATTTGAGGTTGTTTTTAAAATGTTATAACATTTTTTTGTCTGTTTATTGTGTGGGCACATAGGTACAGAGGTACATAAACATACCACGACACGTGGCAGTCAGACGACAGCTTGCAGGAGCCTGTTCTCTCTTCCCACCATATGAGTCCTGGAGGTCAAACTCAGGTTCAAGCCCCACAGCAAGCACCTTTACCCTCTGAACCATCTTGAGGGCCCTAGGATATTTTCTTTTGCTGTTGAATATACCTCTTGCAAGATGTCAGCCTTTCCTCCACACAAGTCACCAGAACCTCTCAGGTTGCCATCTCCAGTTCTTAAAAACTACAAACTTTTTGGTCGACATCTGGACCATCTCAAGGATTAACCTCTGGTGACTGACCTATGGCAGAGAACTACAGAAGCATGAGGTCATGGATTTCTCTACCTTATGCCTGGTAGGCAGACCAGAGTAGTAATTAGTGATGAGAAAAGACATTTAAGAAAACTGAATTTCTAAAGAACTATAAATGTAAAGTGTGTGAGGAAGGGGGTGTTATACCATCATTGAATAGCCAAGGCTGTCAGCCAGACAGAGTATGACCATTGCTTTTGTAGCCTCCTTATGGTTGATCCTTGGTACTTTGGACCAACACCTTTCCAATTGATTCAGTGAGTGGGAGGCTGCTCAAGAAAATCTCCTTGTTGTTTGAGAAAGATAACAGACAGGTTTCCATGTTAGGAGACTTTCCTATATATGATATTAGACTAGGCACATGGTTCTTGAAAAGACCCCCAAAATAAAAATGCTTTTTATAATTTTTATTAAATATTTTTACTTACATATACACTTATATTGTTACACATATATGCAATAAACTATCTACAGCAAGAAGAACCATGACAAAAGCAGGAATTATACTTTTGTTACATTATTAGTGTTTTGGCTATTTGTATTTGACAGCTTTGAAAAAAACATTTTTTTCTATTTTGGTGCATGTAAAATTCTGAATGTAAAACAATATCTATAATATTAGGACATAAAATCCATATTTAAGGGTCCAGGGAAATTGTTCTATTAATAAAAGCATGTACTGCGTAAACACAAGAACCTAAGTTTGAATCCACAGTACCCTGTAAAAAGCTAGATGTGGCTTGTAACTCCAGTACTGTGGAGGTCAGAGACAGGAGGATCTCTGGGGCTTGCTGATCAGTAGCCTACCTCAAGATACAGTGAGAGAATCTTACTCAAAGGCAAACAACAGATTATGAAGCCTGATAGCCCTTCCTGGCCTCTACACACTCACATATAGGCATGAGCCACACATATATGTATACTGTACACACATACCACACACAAACACACTGATGCACATGCAATCCACGATTCACATAATTTCTTGCCTATAATAGATAGACTTTCAAACACAAAGGAAAATCATTTGTACGGAGTAATTGAAGAGAAATTATACTTCTTGTTACTAAATACTTTTAAGAAACCTCTGTTATTTAATTAATTGCATTCATATTTCTTCAAGGTTAGACATTTTCCATGTATAGATGTGGCTCAGTTGGTGGAGAGCTTGCTTGGCATGCTGGAAGTCCTGTTTCCATCCCCAGCACCGCATAAAGAGGTCATGGTGATGCTCTCAAAGTGAGGCAGGAGGATCAGAAGTTTAAGATTGGCACACAGTCAGTTTGAGGCCAGCCTGAGATATAGGAAACCTCATCTTAAAACACATGAACACACAAAATCTCAAGGGGGTTGCAAGTTTCCCCCTCATCCTAAAGTAACTTACAAGGTTATTTTGTTGTTGTTGCTGCTGCTGCTGCTGTTGCTGCTGTTTATTTTGCTTTGTTTTATGCTGGTCTGAAGTGCTCAAAAGTCATTCTAGCCTAATGGCAATTCTTTCTAATTAAAAATATACAAATTAATTTTTTTCTGAGAGTAAGTATTTGAGCTAAAGAAACATTTTAAAGTTCTCTCATTTATATGTAAACCAACAAATAACTGTTTCCTCTCAAATTATAAAGATATAGCATATCTTCTTTCTCTTCTGAAAGTGAGTTTTAAAAACTCTCTGTGGTGACATAGGAATTGATACTTAGGGATGACAAGCTATTTGTCTTGCAGAAAAGTAGACTTGTGCCCTTTTTCTTTTATCACATGGATTCTGATAACATGGGTTCTGAATATAAACCTTTGTTGTTGTTGTTGTTGTTGTTGTTGTTGTTTTTCAAGATGAAGATGCTGGTTAGTTTTAACTCTTTACTCAACACAATTTAGAATCATGTGGGAAGAAAATATCAGTAGAGTAATTTTATTTACTTGGTAGGTCTATGGGAATATTGGTGGGACATTGACTTGAATGATAATTGATGAAGAAGGATCAAGCCCACTGCTGATGGCACTATTCCCTATGCTTGATGCTGAACTGTAATGGAGTGAAGAAAGCTAACTGACCAGTGAGATATCAGGTGCATTCATTTCTCCTGGCTCTTCACTGGAGATATGATGTAACCAGCTACGTGATTTTCTGCTTTGATTTCCCAAAAACGATGGATTTCACTTTGCAATTATAAGCCCAATAAACCTTCCTTATCTAAGTTGTTTATTGTCAGGACGTGTTATCACAGCATCAGAAAGGAAAGTTGGACAGTTCTATAAGTGCTCATCTTGCATGTGCCTGCCTTTCTAACTAGCCACACTTGTCAGCAAATCACTGTCTCAGAATGGCTAACCTGGGAGTCATGAGCACAGTAAGCTGAACTAGATGGCTATCATGAAAAGCACTGACATGGGAAAGCTGTAGTGAGCAGCCTGACACAGGCCTGGCAAGGCTGGAAGTTATTGTCTGAAGAGCAGAGGATGAGTCAGAGGCTAAAGGTAGTACAGACAAGACTGAGTATTTTATCTTCCATGGGATGACACAGTGAATTAAGATGTCAGTGTCATAGTGGTCAGTAACAGACAGGCATAACACCATGCTGTGGCCATTTTTTCTATCTGAAGGGACCAAATCAGACCTAGCACTGACTATCTTACTGTATGAATGTCAGATTAGCCAATGTTTAAATCATTTAAAGGGACAATGAAGGGCTAGAGAGATGTCTCTGTGGGAAAAGATGTTTATCTCCATGATATGATTCAATCTCTGGAAGCCATGAGGTGGAAAAAGAAAATCAATTTCTACCAGTATCCTCTGACAACCATAAATATGATGTGGCACATGTGCACCATACACAAGTGCATACATAAATAAATATGCTTAAACTGTTTTAAGCTATACACCTTTATTAATTTATTTAATTAGCTTTTCTTATCTTTAATTTAAATAAAAGTATCTATACAATATCATCTTAATATTGTTGACCATTAGAAAAACTATTCTAAGAGCTTGCATTTTTTTTCTGGAAATAATGCAAATCTTGACTTAAAGATGTTGAAACATGAATATGCATTAGCTAGTAAAATGATTGTCACAAAGACATTAGTCTGGTACCCAGAGCTCAAATAGAAAGAAAGCCAGGCACAGAGGAATGCACACATGGACTTGGTGAGCATTTGTACCTATCCCTAGGTGGCTGTGCTCTGGAATACAAACAATGTATGAGGCTGGGGTGGTGGGTGGCTCAACTGATAGCCTTCTTGCTGCACAGCATGAGGACCTGAGTTTGAATCCTCAGTGCTCACAGAAAGAGAGCAGATGTGTTAGCATATAGCTGTAACCCAAATGCTCAGGAAGTAGAGACAGCAGGATCTCTGGAGATGACTGGCCATCTAGTGTATCCGAATGATCTGACATAAGGAAATAGTGAGAAACCTTATTTTAAAAAATAAGTAGTAGGGGGCTAGAGAGATGTCTCAGTGATAAAGAGCACTGTCTGCTCTTCCAGAGGTTCTGAGTTCAATTCCCAGCAACCACATGGTGGCTCACAAACATCTATACTGGAATATGATGCCCTCTTCTGTCATGCAGGCTTACATGCAGATATAGCACTGATATACATAAAAAGAAAAAGAAGAAAAGAAAAACAAAGGAGTAGAATGACAAAATAGTAGAGTGACTGAGAAAGACACAAACATGCACACACATAATACAAACATAAATACATACCATACAAACACACAGACAGATACTCATGCACATACAGGAACACACACATCATGCACACACAAACATACAAATATAAACTGCACACACATGCCATATGAACACACAGATGGATAAACATACATATAAACCACATGCAGGAATGAACACACAGAGATTCACACACATATGTATACCACATGTGCCTACACACACTCACATGCATTAACTACCTGCAGTCACATGTAGTCACATGTGCACATGCACACATACAGACATACATGCACACACATACACACATACACACAGGTACACACATTCTATAGGCACATGTATATGAACAATGTCTGTACTAGCCAAAATAAACATTTATTGTCCAGCTCCCAAATCTCTTTTCAAGTTCCATAAGGCACTGAGTTTAAGAAATGCTGTTTCAAAAAGAAAGAAAGAAAAAAAGAAAGAAACATTGTTTCTTTTGATAATATAAATTCCTGTTACTTGAAGATCATTCTTTTAAGAAGTGGGTCATGCATACAGGAGTCCCCTATTCTGAAAATGGTGTCAGCTACAGTTTTATCAAGTCAGTCCTAATGGTTCTTGATTGGTATCAGTTCTTCACATTACTTCCTACAGTGATGAAATGTGGGGGTATGCACATGCACACACATGCAAGCACACACAGGAGCGGGGAAGGAGAGGGAGAGAGAGAGAGAGAGAGAGAGAGAGAGAGAGAGAGAGAGAGAGAGAAATGGGAGCAGAGACCCTCTAAAGCACACAGGCCAGCTAGGATGGTGTATGCAGCAGACATTCCTGTCTCAAACAAGACAGGACATGAAAACCAATACCAGAGATTATCCTCTTACTTCCATGCATACTACACACACACACACACACACACTCCTAACTGTGCTTGCTAGTCTTATGTCAACTTGACACAACCTCAAAAATGAAAATGCCTCCATAAGATCAGGCTGTAAGCAAGCCTTTGGGCATTTTTTAAATTAGTGATTTATGGGGGAGGGGTCAAGCCATTGTGGAGCCACCTGTGGCCTGATGCTTCATGGGTGTATAAAAAAGCAGGCTGAGCAAGCCACTAAGCAGTACCCTTCTATGGCCTTTGTGTCATCTCTTGCCTCCAGGTTTCTGCTCTGTTTGAGCCCTTGTCTTTATCTCCTTCAATATTGAACAGTGACATGAATGTATAAGCCAAATAAACCCTTTCCTCCCCAAGTTGCTTTGGTCATGGTGTTTTAGCACAACCACTGTAATCCTAACTAAGGCACTTATAAATGGTTCTGGGAAAAGAGGGATATTCAGATTGCCTTCCCTTTGATCATGTCCAAGAGTCATTTCCTATTCTTATGT
Source organism: Acomys minous (assembly GCF_964271855.1). Taxonomy (NCBI): domain Eukaryota; kingdom Metazoa; phylum Chordata; class Mammalia; order Rodentia; family Muridae; genus Acomys; species Acomys minous. The sequence continues at coordinate 71,405,165 of NC_140483.1, read as the reverse complement.
TCACTGGAAACTATAGAATCACTCCATCCATCCTCCTCTGGGGAGAGCATTTTCCTGGAAGTACTCCCTAGAGTACCCGTAAGATGTAAAAATTTCATGCACAATTATCCTTGATCTTAATAAATGATTGCTCAATAAGGACTTAAAAGCTAGGTAAGCTATGCAAAGACAAGTGCCATCGCTTGTTTAATGAGGACTAAGAAGTCACTAGCATGCTAGGGAGATGGCTCAGTTAGTAAAGGGATTGCTTTGGACTCCTAGTTTTCTTCTTGTTGGTGTGATAGACCAGGGCCAAAAAACCTAAACCAAAACAAACCAAAACAAAAAAATGTGGAGAAGAAGGTGTATTACAACTTACAGGCCAGAGTCCATCACTAAGGGAAGCCAAATCAATAACCCATAGAATGCATCTGGAAGCATGCACTAAAGCAGAGACATGGAGGAACATTGCTTTCTGGCTTGCTCCCCACGGCCTGCTTGACCTGTTTCTTATATACTCTATGACTAGTTTCCCAGGGGTAGAATTGCTCAGAGTAGGCTAAGCCCTCTTACACCAATCATTAATCAAGAAAATGCCCCCCATACCTGCTTACAGGGCCATTTTGATGGAGGTCTTTTTCTCAATTGAGGTTTTCTCTTTCCAAATGACTCTAGCTTGTGTCAAGCTGACAAAAATCTAATTAGTGCACCTTGAAAGCATGAGGACATGAATTCAATCCCAGCATTCACATGAAAATGTTGGTGTGGCAGTACAACTTGTGATCTCAGAGCTGGGCCACTGTGACAAGCCAGTCCCTGTGGCTTGCTGGCCAGCCACCATTACTTGGAGAGCTACAGGCCTGTGTGAGACCCTTATTTGAAATTACACCTGATAAAGAACAACAGAGATCTTACTCTGGCCTCCACAAGAACATGTACATACACACACACACACACACACACACACACACACACACGCGCGCACGTGCACGCACATGCACATGTTCACAAAATAAGTGACAAAAGAACTTATTACATACCAGCTGGCTATGCTTATAAAAGTTCAGGCAACTCCATTTTAAGAAGACAAGTAGTGAGTTTTATGAGAAACTGTAATTCTCTCTCTTATCATGCAGTAGTCAGTTCTGTAAGTCTGACTATTTTCTTCCCTTAGCATTGAACTGTGGTGTCAAAATTGCTTTATTATTATGGAAATTATTCTCTGAAGCAGGTGGAAAGTTCCATGTATAGGAAGAATGCATCGGGAATATTCATCTGCTACTTCTTCCAGTTCACCATCTCATGGCTGGATGATGCGTGTGTGCGCACACACACACACACATCACATCTCTCACACACACACACACACACACACACACACACACACACACACAGAAAGAGAGAGAGAGAGAGAGAGAGAGAGAGAGAGAGAGAGAGAGAGAGAGTGGAAGTATAAGGACAAGCTTGCCTGAATTGAAACACTGGGGATGTGAGCACAAGCCTTCTCACTTTTGCTTTTTTCTTCAGCCCTTGTGGTCTGCCTCTCTGAAACGCTGGGGAGTCTCACTGCTTCTCCTGACTGTCCCCTAATGTTTTACTTTAGGTTAAAAAAAAAAGAGAAATCAATGTAAAATTCAGTAATGGAATCATTCTCAAGAATTGTTTCTATTTAACACAGTTATATCCCAGCATAATATGCACATAATGATTACAAAGATGAAATTCCAACCATAGAGCCATAGAGGTATAGTGTCAACATTATCCTGCCAGTGTTGTTCTGAGACAGAGCACCTTAAATGCCAAAAAAGAAGGGGGCTATTTAGGCATCCTCTAGTAGGTATATGCTGGGGATAGCAAAGATAAAATGTGCCTAGGCATCCAGTATATTTCTCCACAGGGTTCTCCTCAACCAAGAGGACCAGGTTAAATTCAGGTAGGATACCAAATGCCAATGTTTTCTATAACATTGTAACATACTGTTACTGTTGTGTGACAGACTTTCCTGATGAGAAGTAACTTGCATACGCACATGCACACACACACCTAGCCACTCCAGAGATGATTTTGTACTTGACATGACAGACCAAAGTACAGATACCAACAAAGTCCAACTTGGTGAACCTCACGTTATATTGATGTTACTTACAGATGCAGAAATCACTCAAACACAGCAGCATCACCAAAGCCGAGCACTGGTGACAGGTCAGGGAAATTGAGAACCTGGAGTATGCTGCACACACTGCCTACAGACAGCTCAACATGTAGGGAAGTGTTCTTTGCACTTTACTCAATATGTCTAAACCTCTTACAGGCATCTCAGCTGGTTTCTGCTTCCAGCCTAAAGTATTCTTGAAGCTTTGGCTTGTTTGAGAGTAACTCTCCCACTGTTTATTGTTTACTCTGTCACGGAGAAGCCTAGTGAATCTGGTCAGGTTCAGGGACTTCCTGACACTATTTTGAGTTGTTTACCTTATATTTTAAAATAGTATCCCTCTTGAACAAGTATCCTCATGGTATGGTGGATCCTCCTCTGAGTATATGCCCAGGAGTGTTACAGCTGGGTCTTGAGGTAGAGCTATTCCCAATTTTCTGAGAAACAACCCAATTTATTTACCCCGCTATGTTCATAGCATCTTTATTGGCAATAGACAGAAACTGGAAAAAAATCAAAATGTCTTTCAACCAAAGAAAGGATTTTTAAAAATGTGGTACATCTACATAATAGAATACTACTCATCTATTAAAAAAAAGGACATCATGATAGTTGCAGTCAAATGGATGAAACTAGAAAATACCATCCAGAGTGAGGTAACCCAGACTCAGAAGGAGACACAAGGTATGTACTCACTTAAAAATGGATATTAGCCAATGTTCAGGATAAACACACAACAATTCACATACCTAGAGAAGTGACATGATAAGGAGGGACCAAGTGAAGATGCTTAAATCTCACTCAGAAGGGGAAATAAAATAGACATTGGAAGTAGATGGAGGGAGGGAGGGAACTGGGTGGAAGAGGGAGGGAAAAGGAAAGAAGAGGGATCAAGTGTGGGGAAGACTGAGGGAGAGAGAACAGGAAAAGAACAGTAGTTGGTGGGTGGGTGATAGCTCTAGGATGATCCAGAAACCTAGGACAAAGGCTCCCAGGAATCTATGAGGGTTATGCTAGCTAAGACTCCTAGCAGCAATGGATGTGGAACCTGATATGGCCACCTCCTGTAACCAGGCAAGACTTCCAATAGATGGACAACAAACCACACACTAAATTTTGTACTCAAAATTTGTCCTGTCTATAAGAGGTGCAAGGATAAAAATGGAGCAGAAATTGAGGGAGTAGTCAACTAATAATTGGCCCAACATGAGACCAATCCCATGAGGGAAAGCCCACCCCTGATCATATTAATGATATTCAGCTATATTTGCAGAAAGGAGCCTAGCATAACTGTCCTTTGAGAGGCTTTACCCAGTAGCTGATGGAAATAGACACAGAGACCCACAACCAATCATTATGTGGAGCTTGGGGAATCTTGTGGAAGAAGGGAACAAATGATTGAATCAACTAGAGTAGTCAAGGACACCACAAGAAACTCTACATAATCAATTAACCTGGACCCTACAGAGGCTCACAGAATCTGAACCACAAACCAAAGGGTGTGCATGGGATGGATGTAGGCCCCATACACATAAGAAAGAGATGTGCAGCTTGGTTCTCATGTGGATCTCCTAAAAAGTGGAGTAGAGGCTGACTCTGACTCTGTTGCCTGCTTTTGGATCCCTTTCCCCTAACTGGAGGGCCTTGTCTAGCCTCAGTAGAAGATGTGCCTAGCCCTAACTCAACTTGATTTGCCAAGGCAGGTTGATATCAATGGGAGGCCTCCCCTTCTCTGAGGAGAAAGGAAGGGGAGAATGGGGGAGAAGGGGAGGTGAGAGGGATGGACTGGAAGGAAGGAGAGAGAGGAAGCTGCTGTAAAGTAAATTAAGTAATGAAATGGGAAAAATTAAAAAAAAAATAGCTTCACTACTACAGGAGCAAATATTTCAATCATAGAGGCAACTGCTCCACAACACACACCCATGCTTTTTTTTTTTTAAGCAGGAGTAACTAAAACTCATGTTTAGTAACTGAGATACCAGAAGAACTAAAATTGGAATTCAGGGTTATCAGGGCAAAGGTTAAGAAATAGGCCTACAGGAGATAACCTGGCCAGCTGCAAAGAAGAGCCTCACTAGAAATAGCCTTGACTAGTGACTGACCTGAAGGATCTCACCAGAGATAGAGTTGATAAGAGACCCACTTTTATGGCCACATTCCTCCTGCCCACCAGAGATAGGCTTAATAAGAATCCAGACTCTTCCCTGGACAAGGCAGTGAACAAAGAGAACAAAGAAAGCTAAGCCATGGGTGGTTTTGGAGCCTTTTTCTATAGCCTGTCACTTTAGACATTAGACCTCTTTGTTACTCAACCAATAGATGATTGACAGGTTAGGACCCACCTGCTTGGGGGCACTGGGTGGGATAGGAACCTGTAAATTTACCCTCAGTTTAGAGATTGAGGCTCCTTCTAGATATCACTGTGTTGGTGACTGGTCAGAGCCTGGCTTTAGTCGATTAAAGGTCTTCATTGGTATTGAGTCATGGTGGTTTTATTTGGGGAGGTCTTACAATGTGGGTACAGCAGTAACAATTACATTAAATGTTTTACATGACCCCATTAATCTCCAAAAAAAAATAAAGGTGTTATATCCTGATAGTTTCATGTATGCTAAGCATTACTTTGACTATGGTAAAAAAGCTCATAGCAGACAGAGATGGATAAACAGGAAGGAGCAAGAGCAGGGGAAGAAGTCATAACCCAAAACAGGAAGCCAGAGACAAACAGGGTGGGGTAGCTGGAGTTTAACATAACAACTCTCAGAATTAACCAGGATCCCTGTGCTGCATAGTTTTATGCCAGCCTGACATAAGTTAAAGTCACTGGAGAGAGGAAACTTTGGTTAAGAAAATCCCTCCCCAAGATCAGGCTACAGGCAAACCTGTAATGCATTTTCTTAATTAGTGATTGATGGGGGAGGGCTCAGACCATTGTGGGTGTTGCCATCCCTAGGCAGGTGGCTCCAAGTTCTATAATAAAACCGACTGAGTTCATGTCAGAGTTAGTCGTTGCTCTCCACATAACTGTGGAGAATGTCCTGTCCATTGGCTAGATCAGAGTAGGGGTTCCATGTTTACTTATATTGTCCTTGGTTAGTGTAGTAGTTTGCATGAACTCTGGTGCCCCATATTTGACCACCTCCCCTTGGTGGGCGGGCCTGGTGGCACTCAAAGAAAGAATAAGCAGGCTACCAAGATGAGACTTGATAGCCATAGTCTATGACCATATAGTGGGGGAGGAGTTCCCCCGGGGTCATAGACCTAGGGGAGGGGAATAGGGTGAAAGAGAGAGGGAGGGAGGAATGGGAGGATACAAGTGATGGGATAACAACTGAGTTGTAATCTGAATAAATTAATTAAATAAAAAAAGAAAAGAAAACAGACTGAGAAAACCATGAAGAACAAGCCAATAAGCAGCACTCCCTCATGGCCTCTGCATCAGCTCCTCTCTCCAAGATCCTGTCCAGTTTGGGTTCCTGTCCCGACTTCTTTCAATGATGAACAATGATATAGAAATGCAAGCCAAGTAAACCCTTTTCTCCCCATGTTTCTTTGGCATGGTGGTTCATCACAGCAATAGTAACCCCACCTAGTGCAGTGCCCTTTGAGAAATAATAATCTCTTCTGAAAGTAGTGTTCATGATTGAGTTAGGGAACTTTCAACAGGCTCTATCTCTGAAGAAATCTGATGTCACATCTTTCTTTGTAAACTGAATTTATTTGATGTGTGTAAGCGCACAAGCCACATGCCAAAGCACATGTATGTTGGTGAAAGGACAAGTTGTAGGAGTTGGTTCTTCCTTTCACTAAGTAATGCCTAAGGATAGAACTCTGGTCATTAGGCTTTACCAAGAGGCACTCCTACCAACTGACCCATCTCACTACCCCTGTATGTCACCTCTCATTGTTGCCACACTGGGGCCCAAATGTTCCAACACATTAACTCCAAGAGCAAGACATACCTAAGCAAAATCACTGCAACACATACTCTTTATTTTTTTGAGGCACAGGATAGAAAGCATCTACCTTTATCATCATTCATCCGGGCCCTTCTTTTCTCTCCCTACTCTCATATTGACATTCTAATTAAAAAAGAATCTGAAAATTGTACCTATACCATTAGCCAATATTTAAGATGTCATATACCTTAGCAGACATCACTCATAGTGAATGTACTTGTAATCCCTATGCTAGGGAGAAAGATACAGGTAGACCCCAGGAGCTTTCTGCATAACCAGTATAGCCAAATCAGTGATCTCCAAATGCTAGCGATGTCTCAAAAATCAAAGTGGACAGCTCCTAAGGAACAACACAGAAGTTTGACCTCTAGCCTCCACATGCATGGACACATATGTGCATGAGCACACACACACAAAGAGAGATACAGAGAGAGAGACAAACAGAGAGAGACAGACAGACAGAGAGAGACAGAGAGATGTAAGGCCCAGATTTATGGGAGACCCAAGATGGCGGCGAGCAGTGTGGACCATGTTTGGAAGCTCCAGTGAACAATTCAGGGAATTGCACAGATTTCTGAGCCAGGAACACCAAGGTCCCCACACCACGGAAGCAGAAGTGCTCCACAGTTCAGAGGGACCAGGGTGCGGAGGACCTGCTTGCCCCTGCACACGGGAGGAGTGCAGATTTTCTCAGATCAGAGCAGCAGCGGCAGAGACATCAGTGTCACCAGCAGCACCAGCGGCGGTGGCTGAGGTTTGCAGCTCAGAGCCTTCCAGTGGAGGCGATTGGTGTGGTGGACAGTGGGAGTTGCTTTGGGAGAGGGGAGTCTGGACAGGATTTAGGTCGCGTGGTGCCTTGAGACCCAAACTGGACTCGGCAGACAGTGCAGCCCCAGAGCCCTGGGTTTGCTCAGTGAGCTGTGCCATGGAGACACTGGCTCAGCTCAGCAAGCAATTCTGCCTGAGGCACTACCCCAGCACAGCCACAGCTCCCCTGCTGTGACACAGGCTGAGCCGAAGCTCACTTCCACCCTAGGCATCAGCTCAGCACAGCTGCAGTTTTCCTGCTATGATGCAAGCTGGGCGGAGGGCTCAGTTCCACCCTAGGCACTTGCTCAGGACAGCCGCAGTTCTCCTGCTGTGACACTGGCTGGGCGGAGCGCTCACTTCCACCCTAGGCACCAGGTCAGTGCAGCCACAGTTCTCCTGCTGTGACACAGACTGGGCAGAGAGCTCAATTCCACCCTAGGCGTTAACTCAGTGCAGCCGCAGTGCTCCTGCGGTGACACATGCTGGGCGGAGTGCTCAGTTCCACCGGAGGTGACAGCTCAGTGCAGCCACAGTTCTCCTGCTGTGGCAGACGGTTCAGGCCCTGAGAAACTAGCTGAGCTCGATGCGTGGTCCGGGCCCAGTATCCCTGGCTGGACTTGGCAGGGGACCCAAAAGGCTGTGGATACATTGGTGTGATCCAATGCTCATTCAGTGACCTAGAAAGATTGCAGGACCCACAGCAAAGGGGAACTGAGGATCACTGGCTATGAGAGCCCAAAACGACAGGGCTAACCTCCTGCCATCCACACCAGTGAAGTATCAGGGCTTCCAGCCTACGGAAATCGTGAGAAAACAAGTGAATCTATCATCAGACTCCCTCCACCCAACTCTGGAAGTTACTCAACAAAAACAGAGACGGCAAGATGTCTAAAGGACAGTGTAAAAGCATACGCAAAAAAAAAAAAAACCCAAAACAACATGGCGTCTCCAGTTTCCAGCTATCCCAAAGAAAACAACCCAGAGAACTCAAATACAATGGAAACACATGAAAATGACGTCAAATCCTTGGTAATGAGGATAATAATGGAGGAAACAAATAAAATTTGAAATCACATGCAGGAAGACACAGCCAAGCAGGTGTGAGACATAAAAGAAGCACATAGAGTGGAACTGGAAAATTTTCAGGAAAATGTAAACAACCAGATGAAAGAAAGAAATAAAACGGTTGAAGATCTGAAGACCTATAAAGCAACAATGGAAGAAGCTCAGGAATATACAAATAATCAGATAAAAGAAATAAAAAAATCTGTTCAAGGTATGAAGATAAAAATGGATTCAATGATAAACACAGACAGAAGAAAAACGAGAATGTGAGACCTCAGAGAAGAAGGCAAATGACACAGTGCTGAGCTTTTCTAACAGAATCCAAGAGATGGAAGAACGAATCTCAGGTCTAGAAGATACAATCACAGATCTCATGTGTGTGTGTGTGTGTGTGTGTGTGTGTGTGTGTGTGTGTGTGTGTGTGTGTGTGTGCTCTAAACTACTTGTCTCAGTTAGGGTTTTTATTGCTATGATAAAACACCATGGCCAAAAGCAACTTGCAGAGGGAAGGGGTTGATTCTGCTCATAGTTTCACATCACAGTCCATCACCAGGAAATTCAAACAAGGCAAGAACATGGAGGCAGGAACTGATGGGGAGACAATAGAAGGATGCTGCTGGCGGTTTTGCTCCTAGGCTTTCTCATAACACCCAGGAGCACAGGCAAGCCCAGGATGGCACTGCCACAGTGATCTGGACCCTACTGCATTAATTTTCAATCAAGAATGTATCACAGGCTTGCCTACAGGCCAATCTGGTAACAGCATTTTCTCTTTTTTTTAAATTTTTTTCTCCTTTATTAATTTATTCTTGTTACATCTCAATGGTTATCCCATCCCTTGTATCCTCCCATTCTTCCCTCCCTCCCAATTTCCCCTTATTTCCCTCCCCTATGACTGTTCCTGAGGGAGATTACCTCCCCCTGTATATGCTCATAGGGTATCAAGTCTCTTCTTGGTAACCTGCTGTCCTTCCTCTGAGTGCCACCAGGTCTCCCCCTCCAGGGGACATGGTCAAAGGTGAGGCACCAGAGTATGTGAGAAAGTAATATCCCACTCTCCACTCTACTGTGGAGAGTGTTCTGTCCATTGGCTAGATCTGGGTAGGGGTTTAAGGTTTACCGCCTGTATTGTCCTTGGCTGGTGCCTTAGTTTGAGCGGGACCCCTGAGCCCAAATCTGCCTATCATAATGTTCTACTTGTAGGCTTCCAGGACCCTCTGGATCCTTCTACTTTGCCATTCTCCCATGCTTCTCTCATCTAGAGTCCCACTAGAATGTCCTCCCCTCTGTCCCAGATTCCTGGCAAGTGAAGGCTTTTGTGGGACATTCCCCTTGTGCTAGTATGCAGATATAAGTGAGTATATACCATTTGAGTCTTTCTGCTTCTGGGTTAACTCACTCATTATGATCATTTCTAGCTCAATCCATTTGTCCACAAATTTCAGGAATTCCTTGTTTTTAATAGCTGAGTAGTATTCCAGCTTTATCCCAGTCTTAGCAATGGAAAGGAGAATCTAATTGTAAGAGACAACAGTGTACATAGTCAGGTACAATTATGTATGTTAGTAATTGCAGTGCCAGGGAAGGAGACAGCCTGATCCCTGAATCTGGCTAGTCAGTCAAACCTAACTGACTTGTCAAAATCAAATACAGTGAGCAACTCAATCTCAAAAGGGGGAGGGAGTTGGTGCCTGGGGAACAATGCCAAGGATATCCTTTATCCTCTTCGTGCAGTTACACATATACCTAACACACCTCTGCATTCATATATGCATTCCTACCTACATGAGTACACACAGAGAGACATACAGAATACAGACATGTACCACTATCTCTTTGATTGAAGACCTGAAGATTAGTCCATGGCTTTAGTTTCAACAGGACATGGAGTACATGTGGTCAGGAATAGCTGTAATGCCACTTGTAGACAGGAACTCCACTTTACAGGCTTTTTTTGATACAGCAATCCCTCTGCAACTTGCTGTTTTGTTCCTGCCATCGCCCTGAAGCAAGCCTCTCCTTTCAACTCCTTGTGGCTTTCCCTCCATTTATCTTCCCCATGAACTCCTGAGTTCTCTCTTTTTCCTCCCTTCAAAAAATCCTGTATCTCAGCGGTCTCACTGAGAGAAACCTACAGAAAGGCAGGTACCTATTACACACTGTTCGACATTCCTAAACAGTATTTGTGCTGCACTTAAAAGCAAGAAGAACAAAGAACAGTGGCGTGCCCAGAGGCAAGTGTGTCCTGTCCTCCGGAAATGAAGAAGGAAAATCAACTGAGAATGGAGCAAGAGACAACATGAAATAAAACCATAACACTACTGCGAGTGAGATAAAGGTCAGTGGATCTCAAAATGTCAAGTGACAAAAGGGTAATTTCTCTTCCAGCTTTCAGTTAGTGTTGCTTAGCTGCTGCCAAGGCTTGAATGTATCTGGATTCATTTACATTTTAGTCTCATCTTCCCAGTTTATTAGCAATTTATTCAAGTTTGTGTTAATATTGCCATAAATGTCAATCAGCATCTTAACTGGAAGGGGAAAATTGACATATATATGTGTATATATATAGTCATCCCTGGGTAGGTCATCCTTAGCTATATAGGGAGACTAGCAGAACATGTGCAAATAAGTCATCAAGAAATGTTCCTTCATGGCTTCTACTCAAATTTCTCCCCTTACACTCTGTGATGGCTGTGACCTGGATTTGTAAACTAAATAAATATTGTCTCATTTAAGTTTCTTTCAGTGAAGGTGATTGAACACAACAACAGAAATCCTAAACATTGTTTGTTTAGGACACCTGAAAGAATGAGGAAAGTCCCAGAAACTAAAGATAAACAGAAGAGAACAACCATCATGTTTGCACTTGTATTAGAATCATATAGCACTAGTATGGCTTATTTATATAGTACATTCTTGTAATGCATATATATTGCTTACAAGGCTATTAAAATTTGAATTTATAGCATTTTGAATTATGTAACCTATTGTAGATTATATTTCTTCCACACAAGCTCACAAAACCTCATGCACAAAGGTTTGCCAATGGATGAATAGCTTTGATATATTAAAGCTATTTCAAAGCAGGTCTTTCAAACAATATTTTAAATAATCCAGATTTGTGGCGCAAGAGCCTTTTCTTCCATGGAAAGGGAATTTAGCTGTTTAGTTTCTCATATAAAAGCTTGTCACAATATGGATGGGAAAACTCTAAGGCAAACCATTAACATTACAATGCATTTCAATGTAAGAATCAGAGAAGGGAAAAAAATTCTTACCCAATCTAAACTTCCCTCAGGGAAAGCAAACAGAATCTACAATGATGTTTCAGCATAGATTAATGGAATTAATAACAACAAAGCATCAACAACAATAATTATATTATAGCCAATTAGCCAATTTGAGACACAAGAAAGCAAAACATGAAGCTCTTAAATGTCCTTGGCCCAGTATGTACAGAAAGGGACAGAGCATGAGCAATGGGCAGAGGCACCAGTATCAGACACTTAGTGTGGATCACAGCAGAGCTAAAATGAGCTGGATGGAAACAGGAATTCTGCACCTATCCAACAAGAAGATCCATGTTCCTTCAAGTACTCTCTAGGGCCTCAAATAGTCAGGATGTACAGTCACTGCTGTCCTGCTGATCAAACAAGGTGTGTGTTCAGCACTGCCATCTTCGATTCCCCCATGTACATGTCATTGTTATTCATATGCTGTGATTGTTACCTATGGTATTTAAAAACAAAGATTAGATTCATTTGTGTGTATGTATGTATATATATATATGTATATATATACAAAATTTTATATGTGTGTGCACCTGTATGAATTTATGTGCATCATGTGCACACAGGAGCCTGCAGTAATCAGAAGAGGGCACCAGATACCATGAAACAGGAGTGGTGGGTGTTGTTAGCAACCATGGACTTAATCCAGGTCCTCTGCATGTACAGACAGTACTCCTACTTGCTAAGTGGTCTTTTTAGTCTCCTCTCCCAAAAATGCTTAAAAGTATTAACTATTCATCAGAATCTAGGGAGTGGTGAGGTGAATCAGTCAGTAAAGTGCTTCCTATGAAAGGTGAGCACATGAGTTCAGCTCCCCAGAACACATGTAAACTTCCAGATGTATGATGTAGAAGTGTTATCCTTAAGCTGAGGACCTGGGAACAGGAAGTTCCATATATATATATTCCTGTGTGTGCATATGTGTGGAGACATGCTCATGTATATGGAGGTCAGAGGTAAATGTCTTCTCAATCACACTTACAATTATTTTCTTTGAAAGCATGTCTCTCACTAAAACAGAAGTTCACTAGTTTACCATGGGTGGATATACAGTGAGCTCTGACAGACATGTTTGTGAATCAGGAACTATTGAGAACTTGCTTACCCTGTCTTGGCATAGTTTGGCCATCGACACTGCCTGCATCCAAAGTTTGCCCTTTTTTAAGTAGAATTCTGTCTGTGGTAGAAATGAGAACATTTTGCCCAGTGGCTTGTTTGCCACACTTGAAGCCATCTTCATAAGGAGGTTTTTTGATGCTCATTATCCTCTTTGAGGTAGGCTGGGTATTGCCAGGAATTAGTCTGTCTCATTGTCAGTGAATCTTTAAAATAATAATAAAAAAAAAAACTTTTAATTCCCTCTGTTTGTTGAAACTTTCTTTTGTTTAGGTATCAGGGTGACTGTGGCCTTATAAAATGAACTTTCCATTGCTTCTTCTACTTTATAAAATAATTTGAGGAATATTTGCGTTAGCTCTTCTTTAAGAGTCTGGTAGAATTCTGTGCAAAAACAGTTTGGTCCTGAGGTGGTGTTGCTGTTGTTTTGTTTTTGGTTGCGATTTTAATGACTGCTTTTATTTCTTTAGGGTTTATAGGTCTATTTAAATTGTTTGTTTGGTCTTGCTTTAACTTTGGTAAGTGATATCTATCAAGAAAATTATGCTTTTCTTATATTTAGTTTGAATAAGGTTTTGTTTTTCTTGTTGATTTTTTAAAGGACCATTTGTTTCATTGACTTTTTGTATTGTTCTCATTGTGTCTGTTTTACTGATTTCAGCTTTTAATTTGATTGTTTCCTACTATCTATTCCTATTGTGTGTATTTACTTCTGTTTATGGGGGAGTTCTGTGGGCAAACTACCTGGACTTCTGGAAGCTGGCCAACTAACTGGTAGATCAGGGAATCTCTGCCCCTTTTGGGAGCTAGGACAGGACAACCAGGAGGCAGGGTACTGCAATTCTGGCTGCAAGAGGTGTCTCTGGTACAATAAGGTCTTCTTATCTTTACTTACTGACATATAAGATGTTTCCTTGTATTGTTCATTGAAAATACATTTAAAATCTCTCCTTTCAAACCAAAGCATTTTGTTTTTAATATTTGGAAGTATTTACATAATATATGAACATATACATATATATTTGTACATATATGTAAATTCACAAACATGTACTCGTGTGTGTATATGTGTGTGTGTGTGTGTGTGTGTGTGTGTGTGTGTGTGTGTGTAAAGAGAGACAGAGAAAAACAGCAATGGATACAGAAGAAATAACTAAAAGTCCACCTTCCACACTGCAATTCAGAATAATCTTTAAAATAGAACACTAGGATTAGCAGTGGTCCAAAGTGGTCCCCTGCTGTACCCAAATGTCTGACCATGACTCTCAAGTTTATTACTTTTGCTTTTAAGGTTGTCTTCTCCTTGTGGGTTTTTTCCTGATCTTCTGTCATATTCCAAGTCCTGATGCACTCTGACTCACTGTTTTCAGTGTTTGTCCCCCCATTAACAAATGGCTGTCAGGCTTTTTCTCAGAGGAAGTTTCAACACAATGTAAACCTCATCAGAACCTCCATCCAGAACTACGGGATTTTATATCAATTTTCTCTCTCTGAATGTATTATTTAAACTGCTATTTTTATTGCCTTCAACATCCTGTGGTTCTCTTTTGTGCATTTTTGTTACTTTTCCTCTGATTTTCCCCCAAGCAATATTCACAATGTATCACTATCCCTTCTACCGTAGACGGTGGGCTTAGTATACATTTTCTGGGTGAATAAATGATAAAATATGAATTCACCAGTCTCTAACCATTACATATTTTAGTCATAATCTGTGAGACATGGACTAAGGAAGCATCCTCATACCAGTGCCCACAACATTTTCCAATTCCTGATAAATTATATACAGAATAAGAATATACAACTGCCACTGTTTAGCTTCCCACAACTGATGTTGAAACACTTGGTCTTCAGGTGGTGGCATTGTTTGTCTTACATCTGTGGAAACTTCAGGAAGTGAGATATATCTGGAGGAAGTGGATCATGGTGGAGAGGGAGCTTGGGTATGCAATGTGGTCCCATTTCTTCTGCATCTCTACTTCTTGCCACTTACATATGAGCAAGCAGATTCATACTTTTGTTGCTACAACCCTGGGCCTTTCCCACCATAATAGACTATACCTTCAACAATGAGCCCAAATACATTTTTTCCAGAAGTTGCTTTGTTAGGTTCTTGCTCACAGCAATAATAAAAGTAACTAGTAAAAATAACCATACAATTTTCATTCAAATAAAGTCATGGCTAAGTATAAATGTGAGTAACTCTAATAATTAAGCCAAGACTATAGGCAAAAATCAAGACTATTCCTAGAAAAGCAAACCAACCAGAAAGATGCCTATTACAAAGTTATTGCAGGTACTAAATGAGATATAAAATGTTATACAAGATAGATATTACTAAGAAATCCCAAGACCAGAAAACAAACCGCATATTATATAGATTGCACGGTTTTCATGACTATGACAAAATAGCTGATATAGTTTAGCTTTATGAAGCAAAATGTTTGTTTATACCATACTCTTAGAGGCTTAAAGTACAAATAGCACAGTGATAGCCCTGTGGTGAATGGCAGATAGTGTCAGAAAGAAAGCATCCCATCACAAAACAGGAATCAGAAACGTGTGTCAGGCCATGCATTCTCCTTTTATAACAAGCTTCTCTCAAGAATTGCCTCAGTCTATTCTGAGTGTGAATACCCTGATGCATGAGAGACTTCCTGGGGTGACAGGATATGTGTCTACTCAACCTAAAAAGGAAACCTACAGACCAAAGTAACAAATGCACTGACGTTTATCTTGGTGAATCAAAGGGCTTACTAGGGTTAGTTACAAGAGTGTGGGTAAATAGTTACCTACAGGAGTGGGGAAGAGACAATCGCCTTTTCCAGTAGCCGTTTACTGCTTCTATAACCCTTGTCTATGAAATTAAGCCAAGTTTGACATAAATTTGCTACCATAATTGAATGATAAACTCAAGCCCAAGGAAATCTCCATAATAAAGTGAACTGCACTACAGCTTAAAACATAACCGATACCATCATGACCAAACTACTGAATTTCTAACCAATTATTGCTTACCAAATATGGACAAGGCAATTGCCAAATATGTCCAGGTAGGTTGCCATTTTCTTTCTAGCATAAATATAAGGTATACATGTAACAGAAAGGGACATTCTAAACACTTAAAGCTTTCTCCTTATGTGCTAGGTTACCTATTAATGCCAAGTAAGACCACCATGTTAGTCATCTTTCTGTCACTATGACAAAACTCTAGAGGCAAACAACATAAAAAGAAAGGGTTTATTTGTGTTATAGTTTTATGTTTCAACTTACTCTCACTTGGTCTCTAGAGCATATGGAAGAGTAGCTGTTCACATGATAGCAGCCCTGATATAAAGAAAACTAAAAAACCAGAGACAAATACATTCCCTTCAATGTCATGTACCCATTAGCCCTACTTCCAAAAAGCCCTGTTATATTATTTAATACCAATACATTTAAAGATATTCACCCCCAGTACCGCACTGAAAGGGCAAAGAATTTATTTTTTGTGTGTTTTTGGTGGACAATTAACTTCATTAAGGTCATTTACAGGAGCATACAAGGACAGGAATGACTCAACTGAGTAAGGCCTCATCCAGAAATGGGTTGCAATTCATGAAAGTATCACTAGAGTGTGGTCCACAGAATATGTAATTCATAAATTGCTTACACTGATGAAGAGTGCTCTGGAAGCTCTATTGGTAAAGTTTTCTGAGTCAAATTCTTCATCTTTTATGAAAGGGAGGAAGGGAAGTCACAAAGATCTCATGACAACTCATCAGATTCATGAGCCTTGAGAACCCTAGGAACACCTCTCACTCCACAAAGAAATATTGATAAGCCCAATCTTATAAGGGTTTTATGGATGGTCACAGCTACTCTGATTCAAGAAGACAAAAGTCACACCCAGTGTAGAAGAAAATAAATGGGTGAAAAATATGCTGTCCTTCTTGTTCTAATATTCCTTCTGTCCCTTCATCTACAATATTTCCTGAGCTATCTATGATATATATGATTATTTTCATTTAGGGCCAATTACTAGGATATTATGACAAAGATTCAGCTACTCATTTTCAGTAGTTCAACCTCGTATGAGGTTTTTCAGTATCTGTTTCTTGTTGTAAGAAGTTTCTTTTGAATGTCGCTGACATCAGCTGTAATCCACAGTCCTAAGCATAAATGTTTAGAAGGCAAGTTGGCTGGCACATCCTATTCACTTAATTAAACAATATCTATAGCCTCCCCTGTTGCCTGTGATTTTTCTAGCCTCGGATTTTGCCTTAGCTTACACTACCAAACATGTGTTCCTTCCTGTGAAGCGTCCTTATGTCTATTTAGAAAATTGTTGTTTACCCCCATAACAGTTTTGCCATTATTGCAATAGAAAATGCATTTTGGCTAGAATGCTTAAGGTGTAGTATCTATCATGCAGATCCAAGTAGGTCCATTGATGACAATTCTCTCCCAGAAGTCTACATATATTCTTCTTACACTCTAAATACCAGCCAGTAAGAACAAGCTGCCAGTTGAATACTGGCCTGGTTTCCTCATGTCCTACAAGTGATGCTAAGAATTTTTCAAATAGTTCTGGCATGAAAACAACAGCAATAGCATAATCTGAACTGTGTGGGGGTCACAAGAGTACCCATGGATAGCAACCCATATGGAGGCAGCCTACCCCTGGCACTGGGATTTGTTCTGAAAGCCTTGACTTTTTTTTTTTGAAGTGCCTGCTTTCACCCACACAGGGTGTCTTTTGCATTAAACTCTACAAATGCCACTATTATTGGTTTCTTTCAGGTGCTTTTATAAATCTTTGAGACATACAGAATTTTGCATTATGTAGGCTTGGTAAAGATATTTTCCCAGTCTGTAGGCTATAGTTTTGTTCTGTTGACAGTGTCTCCTGCCTTACAGAAGCTTCTCATAAAGTCCCATTTGTTAATTGTTGACAAAAGCCTTCCTATATACAAATGACAATCATGCAGAGGAAGATATTAGGAAATCTACACCCTTCATGTTAGCCATGAACAATACAAAATATCTAAGAGTTACTCTAACCAAGCAAGTGAAGGACTTGTTTGAAAAAAATTTCAAAACTCTGAAGAAAGAGATTGAAGATAACATGAGAAGGTGGAATGATCTCCCTTGTTTGTAGATTGGGAGAATTAACATAGTAAAAATGTTATCTTACCAAATGCAATTTACAGATTCAATGCGATTCCTATCAAAATACCTACACAATTTTTTAAAGACATTGAAAGTTCAATTCTAAACTTCATGTGGGAAAAAAAAAACCAGAATAGCTAAAACAATCTTGTACAATAAAAGATCCTCCAGAGGAATCTCCATTCCTGATCTCAAGCTCTACTATGGAGCAACAGTAATTAAAACAGCATGGTACTGGCACAGCAAGAGGATGGTTGATCAACGGAATTGAATCAAAGACCCAGAAATGAATCCACACACATATGGTTACTTTATTTTTGACAAAGAAGCCAAATATATTCAATGGAAAAAGGGTAGCATCTTCAACAAATGGTGCTGGTCTAATTGGATATCTACATATAGAAAAACGCAATTGCACCCATATTTGTCACCATGCACAAAACTCAAGTCCAAGGGGATTAAAGACCTCAACATAAAACCAGAGACACTAAATCGATTAGAAGAGAAAGTGGGGTAGAGCCTGGAACACATTGGCACAGGAGATATCTTCCTGAACAGAACACCAAAAGCCCAGGCTTTAAGGTCAACAATATTTATATTATTTTATATAATTATATAAAATTGTTATAATAGTAGATAATATGATATTATATAAATTTACATAACAATATTAATAGTTACATAATTATTTTATACTGATTATATATTTATATTATCATGGTATTTTATATTTTTATTTATTATAATAGAAACCACTAGAGAATATTAAATATTCCCTGCTGGAGAAGTTTTTAAAATCGTTTCCAGCCAAAATTTGATTAAAATCTAAATGTGTTTTCACTCACTGGTCTCACACATTAGAATATGAACATGAAATCTCCAAACCCACCTTTCAATGTACTCCCTAGTGTAGAGGAGGAAGAAACAAAGAGATCACAAGGTCTGATGGTCATCTAGCTTTGCCAAATCAGTGAGACCTAACCCACTGAGATACCAGGTCTTACAAAACAAGATAGATGGCTTCTGTAAAAAAAGAAAACTATGTGAACATGCATTCTTATACATGTCCATATTCACATACATGTTCACCAGCACATACATGAGCATGCACATATACCCACACTCACAAACATGCACATATATACCAAACACAAATATACCTATCCTGGAGAGGCTGGCGTGCAATTCAGCTTAAGTACTACTGATTTATGGGTAGCCCTGCTCTGTGACAGAAAGTTCATGGATGTGTAAGAAATGGGTCCTCCACTTATGGGTACCTCTGTTTTGATTGCCTTGATTAGGAGTACCAGGCTATGGGTAGTCCTATTAAAGGCTTACAGATTTTCACCCCAAAGAGATAGTTCTCTTACTCTGCCAAGTGAGCTATTCTACCCTGTTCCTCTTTATAACTCTGGAAATTCCCTAGGGGCTATCAATTCGCAGAGACCTAAACCAGGCATCATCCTACACAAGGCCATCTGTCAAAAAGACACGTTTTAGGATCTGAGTAAATTACCTCTCCACCTAAAAAGAGGATTGGAATTTAGCAAATAGCAGAGGAAAACTCATCAATAGGTTCCAAGATTTTGTAATTAGTTGCATAATTAATTAAGAAATAAACAGATATTATGTTATTGTTCTAAATAAAAAAATACAATTTAGTAGAGTTAAGCTATCTTTGGTGTTATAAGAAAACAAATCAATACAGTTTCAAACATCATAAAAAGTGCCACACACACACACACAGAAATTACCTTCATGTTCTGTCAATAGATTTTTTTTTCTTGCAATCAATATCTCCTTCAAAAAAGGAGAAAGTTTATTAGGTAGCACATAACATAGTCCCTTTATAAAATGATATGGGTATTTGTCATTGTGTGCTCAGTTGAACAAAGTTCACAAAAAACATTTAGCAGGTACTTTGATCAATGCTGGATATCAGCAGGGAATTTTATATTGACTGAGAAGGTGTCTTGATGGCCTCATTAACATGACAAAGAACTATTTTTTAAATCTTGCTGGAAAACACAACAAATACTGAAGGGCACTGCATGGACAAAGAGCAAATGGAAAGTAATTCTTGAGTCCAGCAACAAAATGGGGTTATATTACCAGTTAATAGATCTGGTTCTGGGGACTGGGTGCTTATGGCTTTCCAGTTAATACTGACTACAAGCTCCAATGCATTGCTTTGCATTTTTCTGGGTACTGGCTTTTCTTCATTGAGAGACCTTGCCTGAGGGACCAAAGATACAAAGCATCCCTCATCTTTGAAGTTCCATCTGGCCTCTGTGCTTTGGTCTTTAGAATGAAGGCAGATGTGCATGGCCTTCCTTGTCACCACACCCACCCCTGCCCCTTTATTGGTATCCTTGCTTTCAAATTCTCTACAAACACTTGTTCCTCCCATATGAGATAATCTCATTTTTATTTAGGAGTTTGGATGCTTTCCTTTCTTTTCTTTCTACCCTTTTCTAAAACACATTTCAAGTTGGTCAGAATAAATACTAAACCCGTGGATCCTTTCCTAACTATTCAGTTGCATGTCACCTTGTTCTCCCTTAAAACTACGACCATTTATTGTGCATGCACTTTATAACATCCTTGTCTTAGTTAGATCTTTATTGCTGAGATAAAGCACCATGCCTGAAGCAACATGTAGAGGAAAGTATTTATTTCAACTTACAAGTCACAGTCCATTATGAAAGGAAGTCAGGGCAGGAACTCAAGATAGGAATCTAAAGGTGGCCAAAACTGAAGAGGAGTTCCTCTTCCCAAATAACTCCACTTTGTGGCAAGATGACAAAACAAACAAACAAAAAACAAACAAACAAAAACCTTGTATTAATCATGCAGTATATTGCTTCCATGACAGATGGTTCTTCATAACCTAAGCTTTAAATTCCCAAATAGATCAACACAACATACAAAGAAAAGGGATTTAAGGCCATGAATGGTGGTGCATGCCTTTAATTCCAGCACTCAGGAGGCAGAGCAGGTGGATCTTTGTTAGTTTGAGGCCAGCCTGTTCTACAAAGTAAAAACAGAGGCATCCAGAGAGGCCTCTGTTACACAGAGAAAACTTGTCTCAAAACAACAAAACAAAACAAACAAACAAAAAGAAAAAGAAAAAAAGAAAAGAAAACTTAATAAAACAGAACAAGTTAACTCTGAGGAAGATGAAGACAGCTTCCACATGGAGATTGCCCATGCTAATTATGAAGGACAGGAAGATATTGCAGGGGATGGCTTGATGGAGAGAACTGTGTGCCCAGATGCTGCAGTCATGTGGTCACCAGGTAATTGGAACACCAGTGGCCAGGCTTTTGCATCATGTCTGTCCCTGAGACAGGGTGCTGCTTTCTCTGGCTTTGTTTGGTGAAGTAGTATTAAAAGTGTTGTAGGGCAAACATTCATATTTATGCAGTATTTAACTTTTCATCAATAATAAATTCAGGTGAAGTCTCATTGTTATTAATATTGATCGATGTTCCAATTGAAAGCACAGATGTCAGGGATTTTTTTAAAGCGGGTTCAGTTATATTTAATAGTGCTGCTGATGAGAGGAGACCTAATGAAAACCAACAGATGGTCTATTTAATATCGCTTTCGGCTCTGAAACATGTGCCAAGTGTGATACACACAAGGAACTGACAGGGCTGTTTCGGGAAGCCTTTAATTACAGCTATTTGCACTCTTGGGCCTGCTGGAATTGCTACAATAACACTGTAACTCCAACACTGGCCAAAACAGAGTTTAAATAACACCCATTTATGATATTATGTGGTTCTGTGTTTCTAAATGACCTTCTACATTCAGTGTCTCCAATAGTTTGTCTGTTCTCACCATCAGGGAGCTAGAGCTGGTGGTCAGGAAGGACTAAGTCCTCCCCTGCCCACATCAACACACTGAGTTTTCCATCCCCAACAGCATCTCTAAGGTCATTACTAGGTTACTCCTAATTTACTCAATTACAGAGATACCTCAACAGGGGTGCACTGCCAAGTCAATGACTATTTAATAATAACACTGGCAATATCAACCACCCCATTTAAGAACTGCGCAAACCACTTGGTAAATATTACCACCCACGCTCACAACCAGACACAAAGAGATGAGGTTGCTGAAGCCAAGAAGTGTTCAGTGTGAAGCTCAAGGTCACACTGCCTCTAAGTGATAGCCTAGGCAGCTTAATTAAACAGGGTAAAACCCTGGTAGATCAACTGATTAACACAAGGAATTATTTTAGAAACTAAGGGAAGGGGTGGGGAGGAGAAGGAATGGGAGGGAAGGAAACAAAGTAGAAGAGGCACTAACAGGGTCAGGGGATTGGAAAAGGAATGGAGACAAGAGGGGAGGGGATGCTGTTGTTTAATCAGAACGTAGACAGCAGTAGAGAACCTCTGTTTAAATGGACAAAAGCAACATCCAATGAAAAGGCCAGGAGTCTGATAACCCTCACCTGCCCTCTTTGCTGGTCCAACTCTCCTTCTGATTGACTGCTACTCTAGGGAATTAGGAGTTAGTATATGCAACTCTGTTGGGGTACAGTAACCTAGAATACTGAACACCAATGGGTGCCTTAAAAATTGTTTCACTCGGAGATTTCCAAGATGGTATCGACCAGTATGCACCGTATCTGATCTACTCCGAGGAGACCAGGGACGTAAATGTAGCCAGAGACTTCTGGACCTTGAGAACTGTAGGTGAGTGGGGCACCAAACTCCGCAGACCACCAGTGGGCCTACCCCCAGGACAAGCAACATCCCGGAGGCACTAAACGCACTCCCCAAACTCTGGAACAGAATCCACCTGCAAACTGCAGCCATCATATAAAACACAAACTCACTGTCTGGGAAGGGGATTTTCCGGAGCCCCCAGCCAGAGGAGCTTCAGGGAATAGGGTGAATCTACCCTTGGATCCCTCCATCCACACCTCGCCAAACTGTGGAGGTCACTCACCCAGGCTGAGTGGAAACACAGGTGGCGGGACCCACCAAAGACAGCTAAAGTGGGCCTGCAACTTGCGGGCCATCCTGGGCCAAACCTAATGCCAGATACAATAGATTGACCCTGCAAACAGGGGCAGTTAGAAACCAGCTTGGACTGCTTCCACAGGCCTATCAGGAGACATGGGTCGTGCCTGCAGTGCCTAATTGCTAACCTAGAGCATTACTGGAGTTTCCCAGACCTGGAGGAAGACCAGGCACCTCCCGCGACCGCCAGAGCTCGGAAACCCTATTGTCTCTGGCCACCCAGCCATAGGGCACTGAGCCTGCACTCCCCAAAGGAGGGATCCTAGCTGGGTCCACTGGCCCAGACAAGACAGGAACTCTCACGTTATTGGGAGACGAGTCGTGGGTCATGGGTCGTGTGTCGTGCGTGCAGTGTCTAATTGCTGACCTAGAGCATTATCGGAGTCTCCCAGACCTGTGGGAAGAGCAAGCACCTCCGGCGACCACCAGAGCTTGGAAACCCTATTGTCTCTGGCAGCCCAGCAGCAGGGCACTGACCTTGCACTCCCCAAAGAAGAGAACCTAGCTGGGTCCACTGGCCCAGGCAAGGCAGGAACCCTCATGGTATCGGGAGACAAGACCCACCTTGGGTCATGCTTGCATTATCTAATTACTGACATAGAGTGATATCAGACCCTCCAGGCTTATAGTTCTGGGAGAGGCTGGACACTTCTACAGGGTATAGAGACAGAGCTAAAAGACAGCTACAGCCCAAAAGATCTGATCCACTTGGGGTCCTGGCTACATAGCAACAGGAAGGATAGGCAGCTAGGATCAACCTACACAACCAGAGCACTTGTGTGCTAACCTTATTCTAGGTCCCAAAACTGCTGATCTGAATTACAGCAGTAAGGTGAAAGCGTCCAAACAGAAACCTACTTTGGATGACTCAGCCTGGAGCCTAAGGTATAGAGAAAAATATCCAGGAGTGGAAACCAAATCACCTGCCTGTTCCAGGGAAATACTCCCTGATCACCACAGGCAAGAGCACCCGACCTATAATCAGTCATCAGCTATCCACCTTCAACCAGCAAAGGTCACTATAAACTACCTTCCACCATCAGAGTCACCAAAATGACAAGAGGGCAGCAAAAGAATGCTAATAAAAACCAAAACAGTTTGGCATCTCCAGATCCCAGCAATCTTAATGAAAACAACCTGGAGAAGCTAAAAGCAATTGATAGTCAAGAAAATGACCTCAAGTCCTTAGTAAGGAGTATGATAATGGAAGAAACAAATATAATCTAAAAACAAATGCAGGAGGAGGCAAATAAGAGGGCTAAAGATTTAAAATAGTCATATAAAGAGGCACTTGGAGAATTTCAGAAAAATATGAATAAGCAGATGAAGGAAATCATTAAAACAGGCCAAGACATGAAGATAAAAATGGAAGCTATGATACAGCAACACACAGAAGAAACACGTGATTGAGAAGCATCAGAGAAGAAAGCAAACATCTCAAAGGTGGCCTTATCTAACAGATTGCAAGAAATGGAAGAACAAATATTGGGACTTGAAGATACAATTGCAGAACTGGAAACAACCATCAAGGGAAATGCTAAATCTGAAAAGTTCCTGACACAAAACATTCAAGAAATAAAAGACAACATGAAAAGACGAAACTCGAGAATAATAAGGATTGAGGAAAGAGAAGGCAACCAACTCCACAGCCCAGAAAATATCTTTAATAGAATAATAGAAGAAAATTTCCCCAATTTGAAGGAGATGCATATGAGCATACAAGAGGCCTACAGAACACCAAATAGAATAGACCTGAAAAGAAAATCTTCCCGCCACATAATAATAACAACACAAAATATACAGAACAAAGAAAAAAATATTAAAAGCTGCAAGAGAAAAAGGCTGAATAACATATGAAGGCAAACCTATAAGAATTATTCCTGACTTCTCAGCAGAGACCATCAAAGCCAGAAGGGCCTGGACAGAGGTTCTGCAAACCCTAAGAAAACACAGATACCAGGCAAGATTACTTTATCCGGTGAAATTATCAATAAGCATTGATGGAGAAAACAAGGTATTCCATGACAAAAACAAATTCAAACAGTCCCTAGCCACAAATCTGGCTTTACAGAAGTTACTAGAAGGAAAACTCCATCCCAAAGGGTCAAACTACAACCAAAACTACATAGGAAATAGGTAACTATACCATTGCAAAATCAAAGCCTCACAAAATCTTGACTGTTACAAATACCAAAAATGAAGGGACTTAGCAATCACTGCTCATTAATATCTCTCAACGTCAATGGTCTCAACTCTTCAATAAAAAGACACAGACTAACTGAGTGGATGCATAAACATGATCCAACATTCTTCTGCATTCAAGAAACACACCTCAACTACAAGGATAGACATTGCCTCAGAGTAAAAGGTTGGGGAAAAATATTCCAAGCAAATGGTCACAGGAAACAAGCTGGGGTAACCGTTCTAATATCTAATAAAATAGACTTTGATGAGGATGGACACTTCATACTCATCAAAGGTAAAGTCAACTAAGAAGGCATCACGATTTTGAACATCTATGCTACTAAAACAAGGGCTCCCACATTTGTAAAATAGTTATTAACAAAGCTTGAACCACTCAGCAATATCCACACATTAATAGTGGGAGACTTCAACACCCCACTTTCACTCAAGGATAAGTCTTTGAATCAAAAACTAAGCCGGGAAATAACTTCATTAACCAATGTCATGAATCAAGTGGATCTAACAGATATCTACAGAACTTTCCACCCAAACGCAAAGGATTATACCTTTTTCTCAGCACCCCATGGAACATTCTCTAAAGTTGACCACATAGTTGGTCATGAAGCAAACCTCAACAGATACAAGAAAATTGAAATAATACCTTGTATCTTATCAGATCACCATGGTCTAAGGCTGGACTTCAACAACAACAGAAATAACAAAAAGCATACTAACACGTGGAAACTAAACAACTTTCTACTTAATGACACCTGGGTCAGGGAAGAAATAAGGGAAGAAATAAAAGACTTCCTGAAATTCAATGAAAAGGATGGAACAACATACCCAAATTTGTGAGACACATTGAAAGCAGTGCTAAGAGGAAAATTCATAGCACTAAGTGCCTTTAAAAAGAAAATGGAAACATCCCACATAAACAACTTAGCAACACATCTGGAAGCTCTAGAAAAAAAAAAAAGCAGAAACACCCAAGAGGAGTAGATGCCTAGAAATAATCAAACTCAGGGCTGAAATCAATAAATTAGAAACAAAGAGAACAATCCAAAGAATCAACAAAACCAAGAGCTGGTTCTTTGAGAAAATTAACAAGATAGATAAACCATTACCCAATTTAACTAAAAGACAGAGAAACACTATCCAAATCACCAAAATAAGAAATGAAAAGGGAGACATAACAACAGACACTGAAGAAATACAAAGAATCATAAGAGCCTACTTTAAAGGCATTTATGCCACAAAATTTGAAAATCTAAGGGAAATGGACAATTTTCTCTACCGATTCCATTTGCCAAAATTGAATCAAGACCAGATAAACAAATTAAATAGCACTATTTCATCTATAGAAATAGAAGCAACCATTGATAGTCTCCCAACTAAAAAAAAAAGCCTAGGGTCAGATGGCTTCAGCGCAGAATTCTATCAGTCCATCCAAGAAGAGCTAATATCGATACTATTTAAGCTATTCCAAAAGATAGAAATGGACAGAACATTACCAAATTCCTTCTATGAGGCCATAGTCATGTTGATACCTAAACCCCACAAAGACCCAACAAAAAAAGAGAATCTCAGACCAATTTCACTTATGAACATTGATGCAAAAATACTCAATAAAATACTCGCAAAATGAATACAACAGCATATCAAAGACATCATTCACCATGACCAGGTAGGTTTCATTCCTGGCATACAGGGATGGTTTAACATACAGAAATCCATCAATGTAATCCACCATATAAACAGACTGAAAGAGAAAAACCACATGATCATCTCCTTAGATGCAGAAAAAACATGTGACAAAATCCAACACCCATTCATGTTTAAAGTTCTGGAGAGATCAGGAATACAAGGCACTTATTTAAACATAATAAAGGCTATATACAGCAAACCAATAGCCAACATTAAAGTAAATTGAGAGATACTCAAGTAAATCCCTTTAAAATCGAGGACCAGACAAAGCTGCCCTCTGTCCCCATATCTCTTCAATATTGTTCTTGAAGTTCTAGCCAGAGCAATATGACATCAAAAGGAGATCAAGATCCAAATGGGAAAGGAAGAAGTCAAATTATCCCTATTTGCAGATGATATGATAGTGTATATAAGTGACTCCCAAAATTCCACCAGAGAACTCCTACAGCTGATAAACACCTTCAGCAAATTGGCAGGATACAAAATTAACTCCAAAAAGTCAGTAGCTTTCCTATATACAAATGACAAACAGGCAGAGGAAGAAATTAGGAAAACTATTCCCTTCACGATAGCCATAAACAATATAAAATATCTAGAAGTAACTCTAACCAAGCAAGTGAAGGACTTATTTGAAAAAAAAAAAACTTTAAACCTCTGAAGAAAGAGATTGAAGATGACATCAGAAGATGGAGGGATTTACCTTGTTTGTGGATCGGGAGAATCAACATAGTAAAAATGGCCAACTTACCAAAAGCAATTTACAGATTCAAAGCAATCCCTATCAAAATACCTACAAAATATTGTGAAGATATTGAAAGATCAATTCTCAAATTCATATGGAGAAATAAAAAACCCAGAATAGCAAAAACAATCCTATACAATAAAAGATCCTCCAGAGGAATCGCCATACCTGATCTCAAGCTGTACTACAGAGCAACAGTAATTAAAACAGCATGGTACTGGCAAAGCAATAGGCTGGTTGATCAATGGAATCAAATTGAAGACCCAGAGATGAATCCACACACATTTGCTCACTTGATTTTTGACAAAGAAGCCAAATCTATTCAATGGAAAAATGATAGCATCTTCAACAAATGGTGCTGGTCTAACTGGATGTCTACATGTAGAAAAATGCAATTAGACCCCTATTTGTCACCATGCAAAAACTCAAGTCCAAGTGGATTAAAGACCTCAACTTAAAACCAGAGACATTAATTCAGTTAGAGGAAAAAGTGGGGAAGAGTCTGGGACACATAGGCACAGGAGACAACTTCCTGAACAGTACACCAACAGCCCAGGCCTTAATGTTAACAATTAATAAATGAGACCTCATGAGGCTGAGAAGCTTCTGTAAGGCAGGAGACACTGTCAGTAGAACAATGCGACAGCCTACAGACTGGGAAAAGATCTTCACCAACCCTTCATCTGACAAAGGTCTAATATCCAAAATATATAAAGAACTCAAGAAATTAAACACCACAAAAATCAAACAACTCAATTGCGAAATGGGGCTTGGAACTTAACAGAGAATTCTCAACAGAGGAATATCAAATGGCTGAGAAACACTTAAAGAAATGTTCATCCTCATTAGTCATCAGAGAAATGCAAATCAAAGCAACACTGAGATTCCACCTTACACCCATCAGAATGGCTAAGATCAAAAACTCAAATGACACCATATGTTGGCAAGGATGTGGAGAGACAGGAACATTCCTTCATTGCTGATGGGAATGCAAACTAGTACAACCACTTTGGAAATCTCTCTGGCACTTTCTCAGAAAAATGGGAATAGGGCTTCCTCAAGACCCAGCTATCCCACTCCTTGGAATATACCCAGAAAATGTCCTACCACACAACAGGGACATATGCTCAACCATATTCATAGCTGCTTTATACATAATAGCCAGAACATGGAAACAGCCTAAGTGTCCCTCAATAGAAGAATGGACTAAGAAACTGTGGTACATTTACACTATGGAATACTACTCAGCTATTAAAAACAAGGAATTCCCGAAATATGTGGACAAATGGATTGATCTAGAAATTATCATAATGAGTGAGTTCACCCAGAAGCAAAAAGAGACAAATGGTATATACTCACTTATATCAAGACACTAGTCCAAGGGATACATCCCATGAAAAACTTTACTTACCAAGAAAGTGGGTCAGAGGAGAGAACATACTATTGAGACTTTAGGCGAGAGTAACATGGAAGAATGGGGAAATAGTAGGATCCACAGGGTCCTGGAAACCTTCAAGAAGAACTTTATGACAGGTGGTTCTGGGTCCTGGGGTCCTCCTCAAACTAAGGCATCAGCCAAGGAGAATATAGGCAGTAAACTTCGAACTCCTACCAAGACCTAGCCGACGAACAGGATATTCTCCACTGGTGAGTGGAGAGTGAGATCTGACTATCACATGAACTCTGGTGCCCCTTTTCTGACCACGTCCCCTGGATGGGTAGGCCTGGCGGCACTCAGAGGAAGGATAGCAAGTTACCAAGAAGAGACTCGATACTCTAAGAGCATATATAGGGGGAGGAGGTCTCCCTCAATCACAGACATAGGGGAGGGGAGAAGGGGGAAGTGGGAGGGAGGGAGGAATAGGAGGAAACAAGGGAAGGGCTAACAATCTATATGTAATATGAATAAATTAATAAAAAAAGAAAAAAATTTTTAAAAAGAAGGGAAAAAAAGCAAAAAAACAAAAACAGAAAAGGGCTGGAGGGGAGGCTATACATTTATGAAAATCATAACTATGTACAACAAACATGCTAACATTAATTTGATTAAAATAAAAATGAAAAATTGTAAAAAGTTAAAAAAAATTGTTTCACTCCTGGAGTTAAGAAGTGGCAAGTGTCCAGAAAGCTTGATGACACTGGCTCATAGGGAATCCCTTGAAGTAGATTGTTTACACAAGACACCAGTACTGAAAAAGGATTCTATGATGAGGCTTAGAATACCTGGGATCCAATAGGCCTCAAAAAATACCACACTAGTTGCCAGGCTAACCGTCTCTGAGGCACTCCAAACTAAAAGTCCTGCCACTAGCATGTGCCCTGGAGGCTCCTTATCTGAAATTATCCACAAACCAACAGGGGCTGAACAGGCAACAATCCGTCTTTTCTTGTTGTTAAACTTATAGAACAATCATGAGAAAACCATGTTGCTTATTACATAGAGAAACGGAAGTCAATGCCAGAAAGAAATGATAAACTTTGATTATTTAAACAAAATAAAGCTGAAATCCTGAACAAAACTGTAACAGCCATGATTTAACTGTGCACCACATACACAGAGTCCACTGTTTTTAAAAGTTGCTCTCCAGTTGGTACTGCTGTTTAGGGAGACTGTGGAGTCTTTAGGAGATAGGACCTTACTAGAGGAAGTGGGCACCATGGCAGGTTCTGGAAGAACATGATTGGTCCACATTTCCTGGTCCATCTCATTGACCCTGAAGAGTTTTAATATTGGAATAATGATGATCAAGATCAGGAAGTCATTGTTTATATTATTCTTGTGCTGTCATACAAAGCAGTGGGTTTCATTGTGTCATTTTTATGTATGTGTTTTGCTTTGTTCTTCACCCTCTCTCAGAACTGCCCTTCCTAGCCTTTCTTTGGTCTAACTTAGTTCTCTGTTTCTGTGATAAAGCTATACCAAAAACAACTTGGGGAAAGTTTCTTTGGCTTAAAAATTACAGTCTATCTTTAAGGAGATCCAGGGAAGCATCTCATTACAAGAACCTAGAGGCAGGAACTGAAACAGAGACCATAGAGGGGTGCTGATCATTAACTGACTCCCCCTGGATTGTTCGTCTATCTTTCTTATATAGATCAGGCCCATTTGCCCAGAAACAGCACTGCCCACATTGGGCTGGACCCCTATGCATAAAATAACGAGCAAGAAAATGACCTACAGACTTCCCACAAACTAATACAATGAAAGTAATTATAAATTTAGATTTTCGCTTTTGTGTATGTCTATGTTTGTACCAAGTTGACACAATACAATTGAGACATTCTTAGTCCTTCTTTACAGCCTTGTTGGAGTAGGTGTGGCCTTCTTGGAGAAAGTGGCACTTGGAGGAAGGCTTTAAGATCTTAGCTGCTCAATCCATGCCCAGTGTCACATTCATATCCAGCTGTAGAATTTTCAGCTCCTTCTCCAGAATTATGTCTACCTGCACACTGCCATGCTTCCTGCCATGACAATAGTGGACTAAACCTCTAAATCTGTAAGCCAGCCCACAGTAGATATTTTCCTTTATAATTGTTGGCCTGGTCATGGTGTCTCTTCACAGCAATAGAAACCCTAACTGAGACAACATTCATACACCCAGAAACATGCATATGCTCACAGACACACAGAGACCAGTGAACATACATACACACATGCATATATACACATACACACACATAAACACAGATACACACAAACCCATACAAACAGTTTTTCTATAAATTTTTGTAGAATAATGAATATTCAGAATTTTCTTGACAGATAATAAAATGTAAATTGCCATTAGAATCTTAAATTTTTATATCTTTTAAGTGTTTACACATATAATATGATAGTATTGGCACATTCAAATAGATGATAAAACAAAAAAATTATCCTGACACAAAGTAAAACATGGGAGTACTGATTAACATATAGTAAGTGTATATTTTAAATTAAAATTTTGAATGGTGATATTGAAGTAATTTCCTATTCATAAGCTAAAACAAGCATTTTCTATTACCAGCTAGATAGTAAGTATTTTCAATGTTGAAAGCCCCAAGGACTTTTTATAAATATAGCATTTACAGAAAATATGTATGAAAATGGGTTATAATAGTACCTCATTTTGAAAACCAATAACAAGCCATAAGCCATTGCTTATAAGCCATAGCATTCCAATATCTTTAACTAAAAGTAAATTCAAATGAATTCTTTATGTAACAAAATTAAGTTACATATAGCTTTAAAATCATGTTGTAAAAACTGAAAAATTAATAGATATAACAATATAAAGAAGTCTTGAACAGATAAGCAGCCTAGATAACAAAACTAATGACATGTACTTTTGTTGTTGTTTATATATTTATAGAAAAAAGGACCAGAAGAAATGAACAGAGATGAATGCAGAAACTTGGGGCTGATTATGGTGCTGAAAATAAGATGGTTGAGTTTTCACCTATAAATAGGACATTTATGCCACCCCTTATGAAGCTCAGGGAACATTGAAGAGGATCTTACAGCAACTAAAGATGTCTGTGGTAAGTTTGCACAAGACTGGCCCTATCAACAGCCAGCCAATCAGGGATCAGAAGGGGCTCATGGGATCCCATACTGCCCTGCTGAACTCTTAGCTAATGATGACAAGCTACAGTCTTCAGTGATTTATCTATTTGCAATCTCTCCAGGCTCAAATGTACAGATATAGTCAGGCCTGGTTAAACTTAGTGAGAAAACTGACTTGAAGGAAAGAGAGAAAGTGACAGGGGTGGGATGAGATGACAGTAACCACAATACATTGTACACGTGTATGAAATTTCAAACAACAAATTTAGTAACAATTATATAGAGAAACAATGTTCTTGGACACATAAGGGGGGATGTCTGAATATATTTAGTGTAACACTGTTTGTAAGAGAAAAAACAACAAAATACTGGTAACTACCTGGATGACAAATGAATGAGAAAATTACGGACAAATTATGGAACACCAACCTTATTAAATGTTTCACAAATGTAAAATTCAAGAGTGATATCTTCACATATTGGCCAGATAAGTTTTCCATGGCATGTTTCCAGAAAAAAAAATTTAAAATGCAGTAAAGAATATGAAATTTAAAAATAATTAAGAAGAAAAAAAATTAAAAAAACAAAAATAATAATAATAATTAACAAAATGAATTTAATTCACTTGTATTTGCATAATCAAAAAATATTAAAACAAAGACAAAATGAATTAAAATAAATTTTGAAAATGTTCATTTTGCTCTTCCATACCCAAAGAAAGTTAGAAAGCCCCTTATAATAGGTTTCTCAAACTCTCAGGATAGAAAAATTTCATATCTTTTGAAAATGTTATCTATAAAGTCTCTCCCTTAGCGAAAGGATCTTGTTGAATTACCTTAAAATTATGCTTTTCACATTCCATTTCTACTCTATTATTCATAGACCCCTTTTCACTCTGTCTTCTGCATCATTCAAGCCTTCTAGGCTTAGGCTGTAGAATAGCAAAAGGCTACCTACAAAATGAATTTGACCTGAGTGAAACTGGGTGCCAATCCCTTATCAGTACCTCAAAAACATAATTCAAGTTACACTGCAAATGGAAAGATGGTTTTATAGAGCAATTAATAAAAACACAAAATTATCAATCTGTAGGTAAAAGCTAATGAATTTTGGGGCTAGAGAGATGGTTCAGGGATTAAGAAGATATATTGCTACTGCACAGAACCCCATTTCAGTTTCCATTACCCACATCAGGTGGTTCACAGCCACCTGTAACTTCAACTTCAAAGGGTCCAATGTTCTCTTCTCTCATCCACAGGCAGCAACACACAGATATGCACACACACACACACAGACACATACACACACAAATAAAGTAAATCTACATAAAAATTGAATGATATATGATAAAAGGAGACATATGATACAGAGGCCATGTTTAGAAAAGTGGGTGCTATTTGAACAACCATAGAAATGTATAGACAGAATTGGTAATAGACTTACGGTTTGTGTCTTGCTTTCTTTTCACTTACATGGCTGTTATATGAAGGATCAGTTTTAAGGAAGCAAACTAGGCAGGAACTTTCTGTTCACCAAGAACTTTCTGTGGTATTTAGACTTCATAAAAGTAAGAAGATGACACGTGTATCCTCTAGACCTCACTGAATTAGGAAATGGCTTTTTGTGGGTAGTGAGAAAAAGTCAGAAATCGAGAGTGACTCTTAGATTTTTCTCTGCCATTCACAGTGACCTTGAGTGTTCTGATATTCAGAGCATTGGCAGGGTGAAAGAACTTGGCAGGAAAAACTAAGGTGGAAGTCCAACTCCAGCAAGTAATTAGAGGAGAAATTTCAGTTCAACATAAAGTAACCTCAGAGGGTACACATTGTCACAAGAGACAAGAATATCTGAGAAAAAGAGGGACTAACGGGGCCAAATCCTCCTGAGAGTTCATGGATGGAAAAGAAAGGCGCAAAAAAAGCCACTGTGGGCCAGGGGGATGAAAGATCAGAAGGCAAGGATTTTGCTACGCAAAGACTGAAGACCTGAGTTCGACTTGTGGACGATGGAGTGTGAATGGAGGGAACTGACTCATGAAATTGTCCTCAGACCACCTGGCATTTGGCACACATGTTCATACACATCACACATACACAGGCACACACAATAATAATAAATAAAATTTAAAGCCTGCTGGATTTAGCCAGAAGGCAATCTGAGATACTCTTGGTCCAAGTTGGGGAATAACGAAGAGCACAGAAGCCAAGTAAAATATTTTTTTAAAAAGACATAAGAAAGAAGAGCAGACAGTGAGGCTATGACTCAAGGAGAAGTCACTGACAAGAAAAATGGAAATGAAGCAGGATCTTAAAGGGGAGACTGAGTCACTGAAAGCTTTACTCCAACTCTGTCATGCTTGAGGTTTTCTTCACGTTTATGATATTGCTTTACGGGAACAAAAGAAGAGAAGAAGCTTCTAGAGCTGAATCTCCAAGTATAAAAACGAACCCCTGAGCCCAGCCATGCCAGATGTGTTGACCTGCAGCTCAGAATACCAGCCCACTGGGAGAAGGTCAAAGATCCTGAATGCACAGGCAGGTGCAGCGGCAGTGAGAGGAAAGGAAGAGAGGGACTCCTAGGGAAGGAAGTGGGGGAGTGGGGTGCTTTCCCACTGTGCTGTGAGACCAGGTCTCAACTCAGGAATAAGAAAGCAATACTAAAGGGAGGTGTTGCAGGGAGCACATCCTAAGACCAGGCTAGGAAGATAGTTCCATTGCTAAAATGCAAAAGATACCTGTTCATGAAGCACTAGGACCAGAGTTCAAACAAACAAAAGACTTAATGTGCTTCTAATCCCATTGCTGGGAACACAGAGATAAGCCCGTCTCATTAATCAGCTAGATGAGCTACAGGTTCCAGAGAGAGACTCTCAAAAAACTAAGAAGATGAGCTCCTGAGGAATTACATTCAAGGTTGACTTCTGGTCTTCAAAGGCATATGCATTCACAAACATGCATGAACATGCATACTTATACATGTACACACACACACACACACACACACACTAAAAAGAAGTTGTAACAAGAACCCATTTGACATTGTTATCTCTCAGGGAAATCTGACCATTAAGCACCTCTGTTCTCTGCAGAGACTTCCTGCATTCCAGGAGATACTGGATGGAGGGGGTGTTGCTGTTTTTTACTCTGTCAAGAGAGAAGTGAAATTTGTAAACACTGTGTGATCTTCCAAGTCCGCCCAATCACAATGAAGCCAGAGTTAAATGCTAGTATATCTAACTTCAAAGCTCTTTCAGTAAAAATATTTTTTCTCTGTTCCTGCCAAAGTACTTAGAACTGAGAACATGAGAAAAATTAAGTGTTTGCTTTTAGGGATGATTTCAAGGTCATAATAAACATGTTTCTGCATAAACTTGGGGAAAGGTGGCAGGTAGTTGTAGGTAAGTGGAAGTACTAACATACATGAGTTCCTAAACTTAGTTGCCACTACTGACAGAAAAGAAGGAAAGAAACAATGGAAGAGGGGGGGGGAAGTTGGAGAGGAAAAAGTGAACTAAAGTAAGCCACTGATACATTTGGCAAGCTATCATTCCATTACATGTTGATGGCTCTGAAATCTTTGTTTGAAGCCCAATTTTTAATGGACTTTACTAAACCAGATAAGATGGTTATCTCTAAATTACCTCTCTCAAATGAATGCTACATGCTATCATGAAGGTGACAATATTTACTCAAAATTAGTTGTTAATTGTGTCTAATTAATAAACTCAGGAATGGTCATGGCCTTGGGTAGTTAAACCCTAAAGTCTAGCAACAAAACAATGTCAGAGTAAACAAATGTCCTGAGGAAATGCCTTTAAATTCTCACCATCTTATAAATCAACCCAGACAAATCAGATATGGTCATTAAGATGCAAAATGCTTAAATAGAGTTCTTGTATAAGCAGTACATAGATAAAGCAGATTGTCCACTTACATGAGACAAGGAATTTGCTAAAAGAATGAATTGTGTTGAACTGTGGATGCTGAAAAAACCCACACTATGGATAAGATAACAGGGTTCATGCCTGTGTGCACACACATAGAGTATACAAAGCTGAACATAAGCCTGTTTTAGTAACTTCTCTATTGCTTCATTAACACAAGATAAACAAAGCAACATATAGAAGAAAGAGTTTATGTGGCCTTCCAGTTCCACATGTTTAGAATCCATGATGGTAGAATGAAGTCCTGGCAACAAGGGCAGAAAGCTGAGGGTTCATATTTTGAACCTCGACCCAGATACAGAGAAAGTAAGTTGGGAATAGTGTAAGTCTTGGAGACTTAAAATCCTGCTCACTTCAAATCCTGCTTCCAGTGAAATAGTCTCAGCATCAAGGTCTCATCTCCTAAGCAGCACCACCAACAGGGAGCCAAATGTTCAAATGTTGAAGACTATGCGGGGTCTTTCAATCAAACCACCACAAACCCCAAAGAAAAGTGTATTTCAAACATAGATTTCTGATTTACAAAAGCTCATGAAGGATTTTATTCAAGTTAATATTTTTGGTGCTTAATCAGATCAATTTAAAGCTATTAAAGGGTCACTAATATGGGATACTGCAACAGGGGTATTCAGTTTGATCACTCAAATATAAGTTTTCACTAAATACCTGGGCATCAATCTAATGTAACTTCTCAGCAGTAGAAATTTGGCATGGTGCTACTAGCCAGCCTTGCACTTCAGATCCACACTTAGCACCACTCCGCTTCCTATTGCTCTGGCAGCTTCATTTAAGCCAGATTTTTTTTTCTGTGTTTATAAGTGTCTGTGCAGTTATGGATACTTAGCATGTGTACATGTGTGCACATGTCTACATGACGGTGGTGGGGTGCTATTCTAGCCGCAATCCACAATGCTAAGCAGTAGAAAAGGACCTGTATTTCTAAGGGTCCATGTTTGAATCTTGGCTCACATATTTACTACAAATTTCTTGGATTGTTTGTGGATTCTTCCAAATGGATAAAACTTTAACAAGGGGATATTTACAATGCACAAACACCACAATGGTTTGCACAACTGATAGAGGTCCTTCTCACATCCAGGGAAGGACCAAAGAGGATGTAACATCCTATAATGCACAGAATAGCCCCACACAGCAAAGAGGTCTCTTATCTAGATGTCCATGTGATGATGAACATTATGTTTAGACAATAATTTACTGTGCTGAAAAGACTCATGAAAACAAAATTATTTTTAGCTCATAAGCCATGAGGAAGTTGTTCCTAACTTGAATGCACTGCCAGCTAACTTGCTCAAGATGGACACCTTTCCAGTGCAGTTGGGCTATTCTTAAAAACTGCTGATTGTTGTAAAATACTTCACTGCCCCAGCTATACTTCCAAAGTAATGGGTCACTAGATTAACAGACTAACTGCTAACTTCCATTGTTCTATAAAATGCTTGCTTGCTTGCTTGCTTTCTTGCTTGCTCGTTTGCTTGTTTACTTGCATGCTTACTTGGATGGCTGAGGCTTCTGTTGGACATCTCTTATGACATCAAGCTTGGCCTGCATCTGGACATGATGTAAGTTAACTTGGTGCTTCAAAATTACAACTGTTTTGGGTTTTGCCTTTAAAATCCTTAGACTAATAATAGCTGTGGCCTTACCTAAAGAGCTCTCTGGTTTGGGACTGGCTGGCTTTTTTTTTTTAATGAAAAGGTTCTATTTTACTAAAATTAAAACTAAAGTAGGACTTGGAAGTCACTGAAAAACCCCAGAACCATAATAACCCAGACATTCTATGGATGGGAAACTTTTATCACTTCTAGCCCTGAAAAGTAAGACCTATGCTGGGACTCTCCTTACAGCACGCTATAGTACCCAGAATTCCCACGCTCAAGGCTTCCACTGTCTTCTTGCAGAGTCATTCTCATGAAACGAAAATTTAGCCAAACCATTTTAATTCTGAGAAACTACATATTGAGTGTCAGTATGTCAACTTGGTGCTCAAGGCTTGTTTTGTAGTCCTGGCAGGCAACATGTGCCTGTAATTTCAGCACTTGAGAGGTTGAGTCAAAATTTCTATGTGTTTCAGGATAGCCTGGGCTACGTATTGAATTCCAGGCTAGCATGTGCTACAACATGAGGTCCTATTTCAAAAGTCAAACAAAGAGACAAACAAAATATAAAGAGACAAACAAGACTATAAAGTCAGTATTTTCCATCTTATTTTTTTATTCCTCCTCTTCTTGCAAGTTCTATGTGTACTGATTCCTTTGCCATTTTTCCATGCTCTGTTCTTTGCTTCTACTGTCCTTCCACAAAGAATCTTCTTTCTTTGTACAAAATTGACCATCCTCATGTTTCTTGGGGTGCCCGTTAGCACACCCTGCCCTGTCTCCATCACTTAGAAGCAATCAGTGTGCCCTTCACCCACACTCTCAGGTCCTCCATCTGAGCCCCCTTCATCACACACTTTTTTTCCCACATTATGTCTAGGACACATGATTGGAAGATCCATGAATTCTTCTATATCTTTCAAGGTAGACAACACTAAATTATTGTTGCACAAATAAAGAAAGAAATTTAATAATGTAAATGAGTCTTTAGAAAAAAATGTGTAATCCAGGTTTCATGGTGCATGCCTTTAATCCCAGCACTCAGGAAGGCAGAGGCTGGCAGATCTCCATGAGTTCAAGGCCAGTCTTGTCTACAAAGTAAATCCAAGATAGCAAAGGCTACAGAGAGAAACTGTGTCTTGAAAAAAACAAACAAAAACAAAAATAAAGAAAGAAAAAATGGGTATTAATATATTTCTAAGTTTCTGGCACAAAGAAGGTGATCAAAAATATTCATTGAAAAAAATATTCATTGAAAGTGTGTGTGAATTATGAGAACAACCAAATGAACTGATTGCTAAAAATACCTTCCACAATCCAACAGATTGCTTTATCATGAAATGATACTGTAGATCATCTTCATGTCAACTGAGTTGACACTAGTTGAATTTATGAATTCAGAAGCTATCCACTGGTAAAGCCATGTGCTATGGGGCACGTGTTCATTTGATAGATACAAGACCAGCTCTTCGAAAACATCTACTCTTTTCTACACTAAATTTTTGGGAATTTGTAGATAAACCTACCCAAGTGATAGTCCTCACAATCACAACAGAGAAATGTCTACTAAGACAAAGGGTTACTGTCATTTATGTGGTTACACCCAATACATGGCTTTTATATACAAACAAGCAAATAAAAGACCATGATACATAACTGATGAAATGGTAAAATTTTAATTCCCTCTTTGCTGCAATGGTTAACATTTATATAATCTTGAGAATCCATGTGAATCTTGTATGCTTCAAGAGTTTCCTGAGCCTTGGAAATTTTGTTTACTTCCTGAATCTGAATTCATCTCTGCTTCAGGCCAGGAAAGGCTGTTTCAATTCAGAGAAAATCCCTACACAAGTTCCCAATTCTTTTGCTGTTCTGTCAAGGCTTTCTCTCATGTAGGAATAAGCCATTCTGGGTAATTTATTTGTTTCAGTCATGGTTCTTCAGAGAAACAAAACCAACAGGATGCTCGTAGATAAATAAATGTGTATTTAATGAAGAAATTAGCTCAGAGGAATCACAGCTGGCCAGTCTATAACTCCTGATTTGAGCTGTCAGTGAGATGCCTTCTGAGAAACATAATGAAATCTTTAGTTGTAATGAAATCCTTCTTACTTGGCCATTTCAGTCCAGTGGGAACAAGATTATGAAGAAATACTAAGAGGGCTAAACCTGATTAAAATCTTGACCCTTTCCAATCTTCTCAGTTATCTGCTGACTCAGTAGATGTAATCTTATTTCTTTGTTAATCAAATTTGAAAAAAGCCTTCTCCCAAAGGCTCAGCTCCCAAGTGATCTATCCAGACCCATTCACTGTTGAAATTCAAGGCACTACCAAAGGACAATCTTATCGGAGTTTACAAGGCACATTTACATTAGGGTGAAAGTAGTGGCATTAGAACTCATTCCAGGTGTCTTTTGTTTAAAGAAATATTTTCACTTACAAACAAACAAAAATCCAAAAGTCTGGGGCTGGAGAGATGGCTCAGCGGTTAAGAGCACTAACTGTTCTTCCAGAGGTCCTGAGTTCAATTCTCAGCAACCACATGGTACCTCACAACCATATATAATGTGATCTGATGCCTTCCTCTGGCTGCAGGTGTACATGCAGGTAGAGCACTGTATACATAATAAATAAATAAATAAATAAATAAATAAATCTTTTTTAAAAATACAAAAGTCTACAGAATCTCTGACCATCTCTAAGAAGACATTTAATGATGATGCTGTCAAAATCCCTTCAAACTTTGGACCTAGAACCTACCAATTTTATTAACCTTAAAATGACTCCTTAGCTGATGTGTTGATGACACCACCTCTCCCTTGTATTCTCTATGTTTTCACCAGAGCAAAAACTCATGGATGCAACTCTTTCCATGTCTTCGGAGTCTATCGATAGCTCATTGTTGTCCATGAGATAAAAGTTCAAACTCCTGAGCCAGGGCCTGAAGACTCTTCCCACTGGGACACCCTACCCACCCTGCCCCAAAGCAGCTCCCACTAAATTTATTCTGGAGTTTGTTTTTCACATACCAAGTAAAGTCCTTATACTATTGCATAAGCTGTGGATTTTCCTGTCATGCGTTCCACCAGCACTTGTGAATCCACACTCTCGCTTGTTCTCATGGCTCAGCTCAAACCTTGTTTCCCATGTGTAGAACTAGGCTCATCATCTTACTCAAGTTAAGCTGCTGTTTCAGAATAGGAAACTGAGATGCTTCTAAACAATCAGATTTTGTTTGTGGCAGATTCAGAAGCTGAAAATTACAAATCAGACAACCAGCATAATCAGTATAAGTTGAATACCTGCCTTGTCACACAGGATCTGAACCTGTTTCTTCACAAAAGTTCTCTGACAGCATCTAGATTCCATGAAGGCAATAACCACATGAGTGAGGGCTCCAGCCAAGGATCTAGTCATTTCCTAAAAGCTGCTTTGTCAAATATTACTACATTATGGATTACATTCTACCACATAATCTTGGATAGAAAGCAAACATTCAGTCCAATGCACCCTTAGCTCCTTTGTTTCATCTCCACTATTCTGCTGTTCTTTCAAATGACTCACACACTTGGTCTTTAGGCTCTTTCAGTTCCAATGAGGCTTATCTTTTGTGTGAGTAAGTGCTTATTGAGTGGATGAACAAACAAATTGATATATCAATTATAAAACAACTGTTTTTTCCTGAATAAACTACCTCAAACTTGCATTGCCCCCACTTCTTAAAAATCATAAAACTGAAGGAGAAATATACATAGTTGTTAAATATATATATACACATATATATATACACATATATATACATATGAATTAAGGCATATATATATATATATATATATCCCTCCTAGTTTTCACCAAAAAATGAAGTGTATTTCCTGTGGGATATATATAGCCTGACGGCTAAGGCCCAATGACATGGGAGCTGCTACATGCAAGTTTAAATTTGCTTTAAGTGTCTTAAAACTATTATTTTTCTATCTTAATTATTTTGAAGCATTTTTGACCCCATGCTGACATGAGTTTGGAGTGAAGGGTTATGTAAGACACAGAGGAGGGTCTTTGAGGAAGAAAAAAACTAAACAGCGAATTCTAGAGACAAATGTGGTTATAGTATGAGCACATCAAGACTATAGGAAGATGAAAGCCTTTAATGCTCTTAGAAAATCATTAAATTCTAATTACTATTGAATTAGGCTGCCACAGTGTCAGGCACCCCAAAGTGTTGCTTCTCAGATTAGAAGCGCCCACCCCATCCTGCTGCTCCTCCAGATGGTTATCTACAGATATCATGCTTCTGATTTGGGACGGGAGCTCCTGAACCTTCCAAGCCATACTCAGCAGGTGTTGAAAGCTAATTACCTGATGCTGCCTCAGAGAGAAGCTAGGTGGATGAGGTGCTTCTGCAGTCTGACATTAAAGGATCAGCTAGCGACTCCTCACTCTTTCCAGGAACTGCTATGATGATGTGAAGGGCTGACATCTGGTCACAGGATGCCCACTTTTCTCCTTGAAACACTCCAAGAAGCACCTTCAAGTCAAATAAAAAAAATGGATTCCAAACATAGTGAAGAAATTGTTTATATATTATTCTTCTTCACACTTAAAACCTCAAAAGTTAAATACCATAATAACTTAAGATGATGATCTTAAGGCTTGAGAAGGCTGAGACAAGAATAGCTGATTTACATCAGTGATGGTTTTCCAGGGCCAGAATCAACAAGATGCTCAAAGACAAATATGTAGGTATTTATTTGAGGAAATGTTTTTCATAGCTGTGGCGGCCAAGAACTCTTGTGAAGTGCTATTTACAGTATGGAGAACTAAGAAAGTTGTAACGTAATCCTAAGGCCTGAAATTTGTCTGTAGGTGGTATAGGCACTCAGAAAGGCTCATCAAAGCCCAAGAACCCAAAGGCTCAAGACCCAGGAATCCACTCTTTTGTCAGAGAGAATATGAAGTCTAAACAGAAAGTGACTGTTTATACCCAAAATACTCATGCCAATATTGTATCAGTAACAGTATTGTATCATCTTCCTTAGATTATATATTATATATTATATATTAATTATATATAATGTTTCATAGTGTATTTTGATCACATTAATCCTCCATCAACGTGTCAATTGCCCTTCCCACTCCTGCTGATCCCCTCCCTTTCACAGCTAGTACCCATTAGTGAGGAGCCATGCTAAATTCAGCCATGTTAGAAATCCCATGCTTAGGCTGCAGGCTCTGGCCTTCAAGTTGTTGACCTTTGCTAAAGGAGGTCTCGTGTTTTAGGCTATCTTTGTACTGTTTACCTTTGAAAGAAATAGGGAAGTTCTTACAGGGATCTACCCAGGAAATCAAGGAAGTTCTTACAGGGAACTACCCAGAGGATCAAGGAAGTTCTTACAGGGAACTATTCAGAGGATCAAGGAAGTTCTTACAGGGAACTATTCAGAGAATTGTGTTCTTGCCTGGGGGCTAGAGGAAGATTGAATAGAGCTTCTGGTGACCTTACTCTATAAAGTCTACTCCTGCATTAAAGTGAGTCATGATCAGAAATCTCCAGACTTGACTCAATTTTGCTTGTGTCCCTGTCTCCCATTTTCAATCTCCACTCCTTCCAGGGAACCCTGTTCGATTTGTCCCATGGGCCGGGAAACCCATTTTATTTTCATATTTTTTATTTTGGTTTATGAACCAAGTAGTTTAATTGGGGTTACTTAAGGGAGGCACAGATAAGGGGTTACTTATAAGCACAAGGGCAACTTATCAATTACTACACAGATGAAAATATCTGTCGTTTCTTTAGCATTAGCTACCTATAAATTCTCAGTGAAATGCAGGGCCTCATGAACCCCTCTGTCCATGATGGAGTGTAGATAGCATAGTCTTGTGCAAGTAAACACTATTGCTGAGAATTCAAGGGCCCAAGGTTCACATCATAACTACAAGACAACATTTCACAACACTCTACACACTTCTTCAGCTCCTGTATTCTTTGTTCCATCTTCTGAGCGTTCAGCATACATAAATTCTCAACACTGTGATGAGTTATGAGTCTCTGCAGTAACCAATGTCCATTGCAAAAAGAAAGTTCTCCACTAATTAAACAATGAAAAACTTTTAAAAAGAAGCACATATATATTTATATATAAATTCAGCAAATATATACCATGAAAGTAAAATGATAATAATAGTAATACATACATTTTATGGAAGGGGAAGAGGGAATTCTGAAGTAGAGAGACAGAGAGAGATGAAAATTTTCCCTTTCTTGTCTATGAACAGGTGGATAGCCCCTCACTTGGTTGGATGATGCTCAGTCACATGCATGACATATGGCAGTCGACTTTACTCAATCCTCTTACTCAATTGCTATTCTTTTCTAGAAATACATGCACAGATAAACACAGGAGAAGGTGTTACCAGCTTTCTGAACATCCTTTATCTCTCTTCCATACTTCATCCACATCTTAAGCTGCTTCTAGGTCCGGTCCGTAGTTTCCAACCTCTTCTAACCTCTTCCACTGGACTCTGGAGAAGTGGCTTCACTAAATGTTATGCTTCTCTTTATATCATGCACCCCTCTGCACGCTGTGCTCTTCAAGATAGGGTTCAGGCACCTCACAATCCCATGGCCTGAATAATGACGCCC
Organism: Acomys minous; assembly: GCF_964271855.1. NCBI lineage: Eukaryota > Metazoa > Chordata > Mammalia > Rodentia > Muridae > Acomys > Acomys minous. The sequence continues at coordinate 71,361,231 of NC_140483.1, read as the reverse complement.
GTCACAGTTGTCTTGATTCCTAGCCTTCTGTCACTCTAAGTTAATGTTTTAGGCCTAATATTCTCTGTTCTTTGTTGAGCCCTAAGGACTTAGAATAGCTCTTTGCACAAAGTGACTATTCTGTATTCAGCAGCATTTATTTACTTACTTATTCACTCATCTATTCATTTCCTTGTGTGTGTGTATGAATATGTACTATTTCATGTGGCAGGGTGGAGGTGCATATGTTTGCAGCCACGGAAGAACCCATGCTCATATGCCAGAAGAGAGCCATGTCATTTCTTGGGTACAATCAACCCTTTTTTTTTTTCAGACAAGGTCTTTCATTGAGATGAAACTGCTCATTCCAGTTAGGTCAGCAAGCCCAGAGATTCTCCTTTCTCTGTCATTGCCCCAAGCATTGGAGGCACAGGTGCATGTAGATGTACCTGACTTTGTATTGTGGTCCTGGAAATCTGAACACAGATTCTCATGCTGTGCAGCAAGCACTCTCACCTACTGAGTCACCTCCCACACTCTTCTTGCTTTTTATAATTAACTTTTAAATTCACGTACAAATTAACAGCTTCCACTATGGCATGTTAAATATGCTTTCCCTCAGATGATACTCCTTCCACATTCCTTTTTCTCCCTTACCCTTACTTATATCCATCTGTCCCCAGAAGTCGCCTATCTCTTTCGCACTTTCATGTTTCAGCTATTATATTACCCTACTGACTGCAGTTCTAGCCTTCCCATAATATCTCAGGTATTCTATTACCCTGCCCACTGCAGTTCCAACTCCCAGTGACATCATGTCTCAGATGTTCTATTACCCTGCCCACTGCAGTTTCCAAATCCCTGCCCAAGAGTATTCTAAGGTGTTATTGATAGAATTGTGTTCATCACCCTACTACTAACTCCACGGTCTCTCAATCCCAAGTTTTTACCATCCACAACTCCACTTAAATTTATTCCCGAAATATGTCATAGAAAGTCAGAGATTGCTGGGCAGGGCTGGGGAGCTTGAGTTTATCATATCCCCTGCTAAGATTTACTGTCTTCCTTGAGAAAGTCCAACGTGTAACCCACCTTAGATTTTGATGCCAGCTCAGCCTACCCTTCATACTTTTTTTTTTAAATTACATCAGTGTGGGGGGGGTCTGTGTGTGTGTATGTGCTCGCATGAATGTGTGTGTATGCACGTGCATACAGATGTATAAGTGTGAATGCATGTTTGTATATATTTATATGTAGGTACAGATGTACATGTGCCACAGCAAACATACAGAATTCAGAGGACAACCTTGAGTCTTCACCACACAGCTTGTTCAATCCAGTCTCTTCCTTGCCTCTGAAACTTCACTTCCTGCCTTGCTGGGAGTGCTTGGATTAGATTCCCATAAGTTATAGGGATTTGAGTCAGGCCCTCAAGTTTGTATAAAAAGCACTTTAATCACCAAGCATATTTACCCCTACATTACCCAATTAGCCTAGTTCTCTTGCCTATCTAAAATCTGAAACCATTCCTTGGAGTCCATGAAACTATGTAAATATTTCCTAACTTGAGTTCCAAAATCCCTAAAATTGATTTATTCCTTTTAAACAAAGGTAAAAATAATTAATAAACAAATCAACAAATAAATAAACAGCATAGATAAAAGTGCTTTGCTTTTTTGTAAATTATCTTCAACACAGACTTTCAGCTTCATGTCAAGGGCCTCCTTTAAGATTCTCATGAGAAAGTCCCTCAAAGACTGTGGCTGAGGCATGCTGGGAGATCTTTTAGGGCTTTGTGCAGATGTGGGATATATTTAGCCACATACAAACATACTCACAGCAGAAATGCCCACCTTCATTAGCACAGCTTCTCATCTCTAAGTGGTACAAGTGTCTCTCGGTGGGAGAAGACATCTTTCTGCTTCCACTGATAGCAGGCATCCCTCCCCTATAGAGACCAAGCTCAAAGAACAAAGTTCAACACCTGGATGCAGGGAAAGGAGCTAATTATTGCAAGTATTTCTTCTCCCCCTGGCATTTCCCTTCATTAATGCTGAAGCTCAGTGGTGACTGTCTTGCTCATCTCTGGCTTCATTAGAACACGATGATCAAAGTCTGATGCACATCAAATAAGTCTGCTTCAAAATCTTAACAATGTTGACACCTTAATCCACTTAATCAATGACAAGGGGCACCTTTCTATGTCATACAGTAGCATGTTTTGCAAAACAGTTGCTTTTAAATAAGAAAATAGAAAAGTTCTAAGGAAAATCAATGTGTGTTATTCTCCAAGGAAACACTGTATTATGGGGAAAAATGGATTAATGGATCATAGTACTTTCTGAGCACCACATAAAAGATATATGTGGTGTGTGTGTGAGTGTGTGTACATAGTTATACATATATGCATATGTTCTCTAATAATGAGGGGAGAAAGGACAGGAAGATGATTCACTTTGATGGCTGTCAGCCTAGCTATAGGTACAATGAGACTTTGTTTCAAGGAAATAGGCAAGGAGCGATGGAATAGGATACCTGACATCACCCTCCACTCTCCAACCTGTCAGCAAACACACAGGTACATGTACCTGCACATCCATGTATGTAAACTCCACACATATGTTATGTATGTATGTCAGATATACTCTCACACATACACATACTTGCACAAGTAATGTTGCACTTATTACACAAAAACATCAGCATCAATGAGGGGCAATTTAAGTGTTAAAAGTTGTAGTGAGGTGAAAAGCTTCACCTTTAAGCCATCTCTGCAAATATGTGTGTGGTGATTCTAATAAGTGGGTGCCATTATTTGTTCCATTTTTTTCTGCCAGAAGGAACGCTGAGGCAAGAGGTAGAACTCTAGCTTTCAGAACAGTTTAAGGAAATGTTTAGTGGGCCCAGTGATTTTATCACAGCCCCTTTGCAGATTGGCCTTGTGAGCACACAGAGGAAGGGGATGCAGGCTATCCTGATGAGACCTGATTGGCTGAGGTCAAACTGTAGGGGAAAGGAGCCCTCCCTCCCCTCCCTCCCATCCCCATCAGAGTTGTAGGGGAGGGGAATAAGGCAGAAGAGGGAGGGAGAGAGGGAGGGAGGGAGGGAGGGAGGGAGGGAGGGAGGGAGGGAGGGAAGGAGGGAGGGAAAGAGAAGACAACAAGGGGACAACAATCGGGATATAATGTGAATAAATTATAATAAATAAAAAAATTTTTAAAGATTTTGGTGTGTGTGTGTGTGTGTGTGTGTGTGTGTGTGTGTGTGTGTGTGTAGTGCCCATGGAAGTCAGAGTTACATGCAGTTGTGAGTTGTCTGACTTGGGTACTGAGATCCAAACTCAAAATCTCTCCAGGTTCTGTGATTATGCTTATACACTGATTCAATTCTCCAGCCTAACTTCTTCATATTCTTCAGCAAACATTTGAAACTATTTCAGTCTCTAAAATGTGTGTGCACAAGACAATAAAACTTTGAAAAAAATAGTTTGCAATATTTAACTGAATTAAGTAAATAGTATATAATAAATAATGACTTTATTCTATGTCTAGCCCACCCAGTCAAAGATGCTGAAATATCTTGAGATATATGTGTCTGTTATAGAGCCATTAATTTTCACAATACATAAAGGAAGCTGGGACTTTTTAGAGTCTGGTTTCTCTGTATGGAAAACAAAAATAAACAAGTTAATGACAACAAATGAGGATGGGTCCTTAGTGTTTCCTTTCCTTTCTCCAAGTGGTGAAACCCCAAAGAGAAACAAAGATGTCCTCCAAGAATATGTATCTCCGCTTCTTGGTCACCCGAGATGTCTTTTACCTCTCCATTTCAGGTGACCGGCTAAGTTCTGGCCCATTCTCCCGTACTCTCGACACTGAAGAAGATGCTTTCAGCTCTGTTTCAGCCAAGTCACATTACCACAGCGCACCGTGGTGTTTAACACACATGCCGAGTTAAAACGTTAGACTCTATGACTAAAAGGGGAAACAGCTGTACGTGCAGCTGGAGGGACTACTGAAGCTTCTGTTAAGAACGTATGCTTCAGATGTCAAACTTCCTCTAAAAGCTGTTGTAGCTTGCGAACTATCCTCTGCAGGCTCACGTGTTTGAACACTTGATTCTTGGATGCCAGCCCTGTTTGAGAAGGTTCCTGAACCTTCAGGAGGCAGAATATCACTGGACAAAGTGTGTCACCGGAGGAGGGCCTTGAGTTAGACTGGCCTTAGTTCCGGCTTCTCTCACATCCTGCTGCAGAATCAATATGACTAGCTGTCTTTCCCTCCTGCTGCCATCCCTGCCCCACCAGGATGGCCTGTATGTTTTCAAACTATAATAAATACATACACATAAGTGTATGTATTACATAAGCATCTATATTATTAACATTCACAGCATTTTCATGCTTTCCTAGGCCCATCTTACATGAAGAGAGCAATAGCAGTGACTTACCTGACGTAGAAATTATCAGGTGTCCCAAAGCACCTTCCATATGGTAGAGAATAGCTTGGCAATGAATAGAGCAACATGAGCAAGGACAGATGCAGGCACTGTGCAAGCAGTGACCCAGTTTTGTCTGCCCAAACCCAGTGCCTGAGCCTCTACAGTGGGAAAGGTGAAGCTTCTCAAGGAGATCTAGAGAAGCAAGTGACTTTCAGAAGTTGTTGTTAGCACATATTAATTCTGCAAAATCATGTGTTTCATTGTCACACTTTCAGGAGTAGACATAATGCACTTAGATCACTTTCATTCCTTACTACTTCTCTTGCCACCTCTTGTCTTCTTCCCACTTCCGCTGACTATTTCCTCTTCTCAGCTAGCTCTCTTTCTTCTTTTGTGTATTGGGGGGCGGGTAGGCAATGAGGTTCACGAGCGATAGTGTTGTTTATGGGTGTATGAGTGATGAGTTATTACAGGAATTTAAAAGTGGCTACATCACTAAAGAAAATCTCTTTTTCCCCTAGCAGCCACTAACTTCCTAAAGAATATTAGTAAGGGGTGAGTTAAGTTTAAAATGAGCTATGGATACTCTTTAGATCAATAGTTAACAGTGTGAACCATTTCCATTCGCATTTCTGCTTTATGGTGCTATCATGGCCAAATATGATCATTTATAATATAAACACTCACATACATTTAGCATTGTATGAACATGCATATCACAAACACCACCTATAGCATAGTACATACACACACACTACCAAACACATGCGCATACACATATACATACATAACATCTATCACACACAACAAAACAACACCAACCCCCCCACATAAACACCATAAACAAAACCAAAACACACTATCTCACACACACAAACACACACATGCAACATACTCACATGTACAACACACACATAAATAATACCACTTATGCACACACAACACACATAAATGTTGGCTCCTACAGCTAAACAATCACAAAACCTTACATTTTGCTAGCAAGATGACTCAGTCAGCCAAATATTTGCCTGGAAAGCATGAAGCCTTGAGTTTAATCCTCAGCAGCAATGAAAACTATTTTGTTTATTATGATCCAAGCCTGCAATCTTACTGCTAAGGAAGCAGAGACAGGCAGATCCCTAGGACGCCTTCACTAGTTGGTTTAACCAACTTGGAGAACTTGAGGCAAGCGAGAGACGCTGTTCAAAATATAAGGTTGACAGCTTCTTGTAGGTTTCTAGGACCCTCCGGATCCTTCTACTTTGCTATTCTCCCATGCTTCTCTCATCCGGAGTCCCAATAGAATGTCCTCCCCTCTGTCCCACTTTCCTGGTAAGTGAAGGCTTTCGTGGGACATGCCCTTTGGGCTAGTAGGCAGATATAAGTGAGTATATACCATTTGAGTCTTTCTGCTTCTGGGTTAACTTGCTCATTATCATCATTTCTAGTTCAATCCATTTGTCCACAATTTTTGGGAATTCCTCGTTTTTAATAGCTGAATAGTATTCCATAGTATAAATGTACCCAAGTTTCTTTATCCATTCTTCTACTGATGGACACTTAGGCTGTTTCTATGTTCTGGCTATTATGATAGGCAGATCTGGGCCCAGGGGTCCTGCTCAAACTATGGCACCAGCCAAGGACAATACATGCAGTAAACTTCAAACCCCTGCCCAGATCTAGCCAATGGACAGGACATTCTCCACAGTTGAGTGGAGAGTGGGGTCTGACTTTCACACGTACTCTGGTGCCTCATATTTGACTATGTCTCCTGGAGGGGGAGACCTGGTGGCACTCAGAGGAAGGATAGCAGGCTACCAAAAAGAGACTTGATACCCTATGAGCATATACAGGGGGAGGAAGTCCCCCTCAGTCACAGTCATAGGGGAGGGGAGTAAGGGGAAAATGGGAGGGAGGGAAGAATGGGAGGATACAAGGGATGGAATAACCACTGAGATGTAACAAGAATAAATTAATAACAAAAAATTTAAAAAAAAGATTTACAGCTTCTGAGGAAAGACATTAGAAACTGTTCTCTAGCTTACATACGTACATCTACATATATGCACATGCACCTTCATACCTGTGAATATCTAACACACAGGAAAGAAGAGTATTGGGCCAGTTAGAAGTAAAGAAGTTAATTGGTAGAAGACATGAAAAGCTTCACTTGTTCCTCCAAGTCTTAACGCCTCCCTTGGCTGAGTTCCAGAGTTCATGCTAATTTGCACGGCTGAAGTAAGGTGATCTATTTATTAAGGCAATGAAGCTGAGCGCTAGATTATAATAATTAACTCCTTGAAAATAATTATTTAACCTTCATTCAAATTTATCAGTCACCAGGGCTTAGTTGGCTCCTTATCACCATCACAAACTATTAGTTGGATGGAGTTTCTAAGTGCAGGTCATAGAATCCATTTCCTCTGCTTTTATTGTAGCTTCATTACTGGGTGATCTTAACAAGATCTCATAATTCAGTAGACTCTATTACAAAGATATCATGTGACCTCACTTATCAGCGACCATTTCTTTATTTGGAGAGAGAAATCCAGCTACCTTAACAACCAAATCATTATAGTGTGCGAGTGATACAGAGGGCAAGGAAATTAATCGAAATTGGCTTAGTCTGTGGAAGTTTGGCTGCCTGACAGTGCAGGTGTCTGCTAAGTATGGATTTTTGAAGTGACAAGATGCTCTGCCTTTTAGAATGCAAGAAAAATATTCAACATAAGTTAGTATGATTGACAGGTTCTTGGGTTTGCAGTTTTTTAGTTCTTAATATCGCTTTCCACTTCTTCCAGCTCATGTTTCCTCCTATTTTCAGCCTGTCTCATATCATTTGGATCCCTTTTACTCTATCATGAGGAAAGATTTAAAAATCTTTTCAAATGTTATAAAATTGTGCAGTGTATTCATAGAACTGTTAAAAATAGAAAAAAATCTGTTGAAAAACAGACTAAAGAAAATCAGACAATATATTTATAATAAGTTATTGGGTTGAGTTTTATCTGTATATTAAACTTTCTACAATCAGCAATTCTGAATTTGATGATAATAATAATAATAATAATAATAATAATAATAATAATAATAATAATGTGTAATTACAATATTAAGAAACATATTAACTACAGTGAGAATTACATGACATTGAGGGAAATACTGGTTTGAGGCCAGAGATGTATTGGTATATTAGAATACTTGATACTCAAGAATCAGCAGCTGAATTTGGGTCCCTAGGATTCATATAAAAAGCTGGATATGGCTTCATAAAACTGTAATCAGAGAGCAGTGATGGATAGAGACTTTGTGGGACACCAGGGCTGTGGGGCACCAGGGCATCAATAAACCAGTGGTCGCAAGGTTTAGTCAGTGATCCTGTCTCATGGAAATAAGGTGTACAGAAATAGAGAAAGGCACCAAATGCTTTCCTCTGCCTCTTTACACACACACACACACACAGACACACACACACACATATGAACAACTCCTGTGCACACAGGCCTACACCACACATGACTTCTTATTTAAAATGTTTGCCACCTGAGCACATCTCATGGCCTTGTGAAAATGTGATTGTTGAGTTTCCACCAAACTCCTTCTACAACACTTTCCCTCTCCAGCTGGTTTTTAGTTTAGTAAAGCAGTCTTTGTAAAGTTCCTTACATGCCACATGGTCTCCTACATAGTTATGTTTTATTGTGCTATCAGAAGAGCCTTCACTGAAACTGTATACTAAGACATTTTCTATATCAAAAATATAATGTCTTTTGTTGATTTTGCTTTTGTGTTGCTAGAGCTTGAACTGGGGGTCTTGTCCTTGATATAAGCACTATGCCACTGAGGTGTGCCTCCAACCTTTGTGTCTGCCAAAAGCAAACAGTCAGAAAGCTAGATGTCAAGTCAGAAATCTCTCCCACACTAATGGCAATACCCCTACCCAATAATGGAAATCACCAAACAGATAGCATGTCCAGTGACAAGTATATGTCTGTGTGATAGCCTTTTGGTCAATAGCAAGGTGTTAGCATTTTTCTATCTGGACCAAAGACAGTCATTAGGTGTTTCAATTGTATACTTACTTTGTCAAACAACTGGTGAAAATAAAATGACAAAATAAAAACTAACAGAAGATATTTGTGTTGCTTTGAATGATTTGGAGATGTGGCCTTGTTGGAGGAAGTGGGCTTTGAGGCTGTAAAAATCCTCAGTCTTCTGTTCTTTGCTTGTTGCCTCTGGATCAGAATGTAAAACTCTAATTATTATTGCTCCAGCACCTGTCTGCATTCTGCCATAATGGCCATGGACTAACTCTCTAAAACTATAGTAAGCAAGCCCCAGTTAAATGCTGGGCTTTTTGAAAATAATAGTTACCTTGGTCACCATGTCTCTTCACAGCAGTAGAATAGTAGCTAAGACAACGTTTTCAGAGTAAATCTTGCCATAAAACTAATTAACAGTCAAGTCTCAAGTTCTCTTGCTGCTGGATCTGGTGCAGGTCAACTGAGCAAATTATCTCTGATTCTGCACAAGAAGAGCTTGTTTAATGATGCCCTGTATTATGAGGATTCCCTGCAGTGGACATGGACACAAGGCTACTAAGCCAAGACACTTCTTGTTCCTGTAAAACAGAACAGAAACATTTGTTGTAGGAGATTTGGACATTTGAGAAAACATGCAAGTTTCATCACAAGTCTTTAGGGCTAGGATTGCTGGTAAATAAAGTGAGGTAAAGGAAGACTTGGAGGGGAAATGTGTTTTGCACAGAAATGAGTTACTTGAAAACATGAGCAGAGTACATCTGCATGGTAAGACCTGGTACAGAGGTCACAATAAATACTGCCCTGATCAATTAATCCCTAGCACAGCCTGTCTCCCTTCCTCTCAATGGGAATCCTTGATTTTCACTTATCTCTTAGGGAAAAATTCTTTCTCCTCTTATTTAGACTGGTGGCAGCAGCCTCCTGTTTAGTTCGTACCTGCTCTGTAGCTATCTGGGCAGAAATGAAGATGTTTCCAAGAGACACTTGTACCCCTTCTTTCAGTTATCATACTATGAAATAGAATATAGACCCTGAGAAAATGGTATTTCCCCAAAAATCTCATGCTAAAGAGAAGGAGGCTGAAGAAGTGTCAGCCAGAGGGGAACTTGTCATCCACAAGATCTTTTGCACATTTCAAACAATTTTTTGGAGCACTTCTCAGACAGACTGGAGGTAAGGTGATGAGTCAATGAGGGGAAGGACCACACCTCAGCTAGGAATGCCATCTGTATATTCCTCTTGCCCTCTTTTAACCCTATACCTCATGTCAGTACTCCAAAGATGGATGAAGAGCAGGAGGCTGGTCACTGAACTTTTTTGTTATTCTATCCAATGTAGACAAATTGAAATCCTGTTTCCATCATTACTTCCTGTTTAAATGGACAACTGAGGATGAGTAGTCAAGCCTTGTCTATTAGGTATGCTTGGGGACCAGTTTCTGCTCCTAACAACTCTAGTAAACCTTTCTGTATTTAATTAGTGTTTCTTCAGAATCCTTGACTCTTTGAAAGTCAAGAAACTGATCTCTGCCCTCCCCCAACCTCCCCCTCCATTTTTATGAAATTTCATTCCCCACCATTCTTCATCCACTAATTCCACTGAGTCTGAACCATAAGTATATTATGTGATTCTCCTCCGCATTAACCATGTCTATTTTATTTTGTGTATTCTGGTGCTTTAGTTGCTTTGTTGTCTGGGGACTTGTTGAATTTTTATAAACTTCCCTTGCAGGGCTAACCAGAAAGGAGGAGCAACTGTAAGTATATACACCTCTCTCATGCAAACCCAGCATCCCAGATTCTATATACAACAGCCTCTAACATCAAGTTCTCATACACAAGACTTCCTCCGTGTCTCACACTTCCTACATCCTAGCATCAGAGAAAAGAGAGACAGCCCGCACCTCAAAATCTCCTACGATTATTTGAACTAATTCTAAGCCTCTGGATCCGACCCCAGTCTCCCAGCTCTTTCCCACGTCAAGCACAAAAGTTCTAGGTTTTGTTTTCACTTCCTCTGTTTCTTGGCATATGCCTTTAGTGGCTCTACGAGATAAAATGTGGCCCGTTGTCTTGACACCTGAAAGCAACAAACTATCTTTTCTGTAAAAATTGCTTTCTGGTTGTTGACCTCATCATCCTTGAAGTATAATAAAATCTATATGTTCAAGCCCTTTCCTCAAAAGTCAATCCCTATAGGAAACCTGCCCAAGCCCTTCCCTCTCTCAGAATAAAGATGGCCTAGTATGTCTCATCAGCCTATTCTATGGGCTCCATGCATAATCCATGAGAGTTCTCAACAGCAACTAGTTATGTGGTTGCTTTTCCTACCTCTATGTCTGACTCCAACTAAATCTTACATAAACACTTAGCACCAGAGCCTAAAATAACACCCATTCCTAGACTCGCCATATGTTTGTTGAAATGAACTGAATTGAAAAAATGATCTCTGACTGCCACAGCATAAACTTCTAAGAAATATATAGAAGAGAAACCAGACTGGTCCAATGCAACACAGTGAATGTCAGGAGAATGTTGAGACAGAAGAGAACACAGACTACTACAAGGCCCCAGAGGATGCACAAAAGATACGATACCAATGACAGTTCAAAAGTATTTGAGTGTGTGTGTGTGTGTGTGTGTGTGTGTGTGTGTGTGTGTGTGTGTTCGGTGCATGCGCACATGCACACATGTATGTCTGCACATCTGTGTAGTGTGTATATGTGTGTGAAGCTGTGCATGTGTATTGTGCACATGTAAGTGGAAGAGGACAGAGGTCAATGTGAAATATAATTTTCAGTCACTTTCCACATCATTTTTTGGGAAAAGGTTACTCACTGAAAATGGAGTTTGCCAATTAGACTAGATGAGATTGAAAACGAGCCCTGGTAATTATCTTGTCTCTAAAGTTTTAGCCCTGGGGTAACTGGCATGCACTGTCATGCTTGGCCTTTATGTAGGTTCTAGAGCTCAAGCTCAGGTCTTCTTACTTAGCAAGCAGTTTGAACACTGAACTATCTCCCAAGCTCTGATTTGCTTTTCAGTGTCAAATCCCAAGCATATAGATTTTTCCATAATAAACTTAAGCTTAATAACGGAATGAAAATTACCCTCAGCCCTATAAATGTGGAGCCTTTTTCTATGGAACCGAATAGTATAGTGTAGGCAAAGGTGGAGGAAATGATTGCATCAACTGGGTTCTTTTTGGATTCCATCTCTTCCCATCATTTTTATCTCCCTCTGTTTTTGTTCCCTCTGATGCTACTTAGTCACAGTTCATACTGGACACATGACTTCCTCACATAAAAAGGACCAAGCAATGATGAACTGTCTGCCCTCACATTTCAACTTGTCCATTACTCTTCCATCTTGGCAAGTTATTTACTCCCCAAAATATCTCTCTTTTCAGTAAGATAGTACTAATAGGTAATATTAAACTAGTCGATCTATACAATATGTGTCCTGCAGGCAGCAAGAGTTCCAACTAAATCTTATATACTGCCATTGCTGCCATTGAAAAATCTCCCACTCATCTTTTTATCTTTTTATTCTTATCTGTGCACATGTATCAGATCTGTCTTTTTATGATACTTAACATGTAACTCTGACCATATTCAGAGTTTTCCTTCAAACAATTTCCAGGAGTTTAAAAAATAAGTCTGTACTCCTTAGTAGGGCATAAGAGAGTGCTCTGTGAATCTTCCCTGATGAGAAATGCACTTTGTTTGAAATTGTAGAAATTCTGCAGACAAGCTTAGCTTCCACTCAAAGCTTGTGAACATATTCAGCTTTCCCAGAGCTCTGTCTCTTGGCCCAGCTGTTCCCTTCACCTTGAATGCCCTCACAAGCTGTTACCAGAAGTTCCAAGACAGATTGCACTACATTGAACAGTCTACAAGGCTGATTGACTGACTAAAATTTTAATTATTATGGAGAAATCAGAAAGTGTTTAGTCCAGAGCCAAATTATCTTGTGCCATTGGTGTTTTTGCCCCTTAAATAGTAATTCAGGACTCACTTCTGTGTCCGGCTATCATCTTTGTGAATATTGGGAAAATCATTTTGAAATGTACAAACAAAACGCTAGCTTCCATCATGACAAATGTTAAGGATGCTATAGTAAGGCATCTGAGATCTCTGCCAGAGTTTCCTCTCTTAACTCTAACCTGCCTGTTTGATGCATCCACTGAGGTATTTAAAAAGTAATTTTAGCTTATTCATTTCTTTGTTATGTTACCAGAAAACCTTCATGAAACTGTTACTGTTAATAACAGTAATGAAGTTGTTAATAGTTAGGTTAAATTGGACCTGTGTTTCAGGGCCATGGCCACTCATATTTGACTCCAAAAGAAATTACTTCTTATCCATTTGACATAAGGACTGAATGTTTTTTGTTGACAGTAACTCTGCCTTCCTTCCAAGCAAAAACTGCTACTTTCTGTACTCTGCTCTCTCCATATGTCAGTGACAGCACCCTTAGCCCTTAGTTGTATTGATTCTTACACGTACATATCTTTAACCAGTCAGCTGCAAGTTGACCATGAAAAGAACCATGCCTTACCTTCAAGTAGTCAAAATCTCAAATAATGCTAGGAAAATTGTCAAACATCATGAAGTTTTTACAGAAATAGTATTGAATCACCCAAAATCCCCAAATTAATATCCTCTGTGATCTATTGGTTCCTTTGGTCAGTGACAGTGAAGATCAAGAGACATCCCCAAGTGGCCAAGTGGCCATATGTCAACTTAGATACCACTCAAATCAAGCCAGAACTCTTCTTTATTTTATTTATGTTTATGTATGTGTATTTGTTTGGGTATATGTAGAGGCATACAAAGGCCAGAAGAATGTTTCTGATATCCTGGTGTTGGAGTTACAAGTGGTTGTGAGATGCCCAACATGAGCTGGAAGCTAGCTAAGCTTATGTTCTCTGGATGAGAATAAAGTCATCTTGACTACTGAGCCATCTCTACAACCCTGAAATCAGGGTTCTTGATTTGACTTCAACATCTAATCTGTTGCTTTAAGAAGATTTTAAGGAATGTGTGTTGCCCCTCCCTTTTTCTCAGAAAATGAGATCACTGAACTGAACACGCTGACAAGATAAAATCATAGGTTATAAAAGTAGAAGGAACACTTGCTATAAGGGGTCACAAAAGAGTTAGACATGCGTCTTGACTATAAACCAAGTTCATAATCTTGTTTATGAGATTGGAAAAAATGTTACACATTTACAGCTGGGGAAGGAGTGATGCTAAACTCATGGTTACTTTAACATTCTTACTTGAAATGTCTCTATGAAAAAGTGTATCATGTGTACATTGTCATGATGGCAAATTTTGTTTGTTGTACCAAATTTTTCCGTTCTTGAATGATAAGAGACTTTAATCAGGCTCCAGAGCAAGTGCCACTTTTCTTCCTATAACTCCTTAATTTTCCCTTTATTTATAGTATTCTTCACTTTTTGTAAATGAAACATACATATATATTTTTATATTTTTCATACCAGGATCTATATGAAGAAGTGAGACTGTGAGAGAGTGAAGTTTGAGACCCTGAATAAACACAATCTATCAACACACACCCATTGTTGTTATTTTTTGTCTCTTCTTCCATGTATGTCCACTCTCATGTAACACTTTACTACACACAGAATGTCAGTACAGGAAGCGGAATCTTACAAATATGTTGTTTGACTGAACTATAAGTGTTTTTCTTTTGAAACCTGAGGCAATTACTCTGTTCTTACTGATTAAATACAAAACAGATGTCACAAGGGTATAGGCTTTATAAAGACAGTAGAACCCCTTTCATATTAGTTTCATCCTTCTTACCAAAGTTTAACAAATCAACTCACTGACATAATTATTTGGGGGAAATGTCTGCTCTGTTGTTTCATTCCACTCTCCAAATCTATATCACTGTGTTGTCAACATGACAGGATACAAAATCGCATGAGAATCAAGCCAACGGAGATGCCTGTAAGGGATTGGTTTTATTAGGCTAATTGATGTGGGAAGACCTATCCTAACTGTGAGCAGGACCAGTCCCTGGGTAGGGACCTTGTATTCTACACAATGAAGAAACTCAGCGGAGCACAGGCATGCATGTGTTTATTGCTTTCTACTTTTCAATGGTTGATGTGATAATGACCAGTGGCTTCAACCTCCGCCACTTTGACTTCTGCACCATTGTGGACTGTACCTTTAACTGGGAGTCACAATGGGCCTGCTTTCCATAGATTTGCCTTTTCCAGAATGTTTCTACTCAACAATGAGAAAGAAACTAAAATACATAGTAATTGTCTTAACATAATGTCATAGCTAAATTGTAGCTTCCATAAAATTACAAATAATGGGAATCCAGGACTCTAGTTCCAGTCGGACCTGATACAAAAGTCTGGAATGTTTCAGAAAAGTAACTCTAAGCCAGAGAGGAAGTATTTAGTTTGTTAGTATTACTGCTGGATGTATTTTAGTGCTGTGCTACAGTATAATAAGGGGTATTCAATGGAATTTTTCATTCTCATGTCAACATTATTAGCATTTATGGTACATGAGACTGTAACTGATACTGTAGGTATACAATCAAATGCTTTGTATGCCTTTTAGTCCTTGTAGATACAGCATTGGCTAGAACACCCTTCTAGAAAAGTCCTTTATTACAAGTAATTTTATATGTAATTTCATTTAACTGGAGTCTCTGGGAGGACACAAATCTTGACAGAAGTGTCAAAATAAGTCACAGAGAAGAGAAACTTTTTAAATCAAGGCTGAGGATAACATCGATCAGAGACTCATGGGTAGTCAAGATGTTGAAAACTAGTGATTGTTGAATGTTCAGCCTTAAATCAGACACCTCTATAATCCCCTACATGGCTCATGGAATGTCATGTATGAGTTGTTGAGTTGGAGTGAAATTGAGTGAAATTTAGTGATGAAAATGAAGGCCGTGAAATGCTATCACATGGGCATGACATGGACATGATATTCATAAACTCTTAGCAGGTGTGATTTGCTAGTAGGTTCTGCACAAGGCTGAGCCCTTAATCATTTGGTCACAGATGAGAGACAGTTTCATGAGGTTCTAGCCAGGGAAAACAATGTCAGTCAAAGGCTGCTTGGGAAAGAGGTTGAAGCCAATGGTAATGTGCTCAAGCTCCTGTGGACAGCTCCAAATCAAGTCCATTTTATTGGCCCTGGTTAAATTGAGTGGGCCACAAGGCAAAACAAAAATACATGAAAATGGATTGATATCTTGGTGGGAGGAACAGGAAGTTTGACGGGTTGTCAGAGGGATAGCAAAGGCAGCAAAGATAGTGAGTAGAATGTATAATATACATAAATGAAACTGCCCAGGTAAATTAATCAAATAAATGTACAATAAAATAAGCCGTGAGACCAAATTTTCAAATAATTGTGTTGATTCTTTGAAATTTTTGCCTTTTTGCAGTAGCAGAAAAGGTAATTCTGACTAGGTAACACATTAAGGGTGGTATCGGGAGTTAATGATTCTGATGATTGTGAATAGAAACTGTCAAGCTCAACCTTTTGACATTATGACAGGAAATTGTCATTTATGAAGCTCATCTTCAAGAGTTTACTATCTAGCTTTTGAAATTTATAGAAAAATAGTCTCACAATTAAAAATGTTTTTATTAATTTTTTGAAAATCTTATATTTTGTCATATTCATCTCCAAATCCTCCCATTATCCACAGATCTACTCCTACTTTCAGGCTCCCAACTTTGTATCCTCTTATTTATATTTATTATTTTATTCTTTTTTTTCTCCTTTATTAATTTATTCTTGTTACATCTCAATGGCTATCCCATCCCTTATATCCTCCCATTTTTCCCTCCCTCCCATTTTCTCCTCATTCCCCTCCCCTATGACTGTTCCTGAGAGGGATTACCTCCCCCTGTATATGTTCATAGGGTAGCAAGTCTCCTCTTGGTAACCTGCTGTCCTTACTCTGAGTGCCACCAGGTCCCCCCCTCCAGGGGACATGATCAAAGGTGAGGCACCAGAGTATGTGAGAAAGTAATATCCCACTCTCCACTCTACTGTGGAGAGTGTTCTGTCCATTGTCTAGATCTGGGTAGAGGTTTAAGGTTTACCGCCTGTATTGTCCTTGGCTGGTGCCTTATTTTAAGCAGGACCCCTGTGCCCAAATCTGCCTATCATAATGTTCTACTTGTAGGCTTCTAGGACCCTCTGGATCCTTCTACTTTGCCATTCTCCCATGCTTCTCTCATCTAGAGTCCCACTAGAATGTCCTTCCCTCTGTCTCAGTTTCCTGGTAAGTGAAGGCTTTTGTGGGACATGCCCCTTGGGCTAATATGCAGATATAAGTGAGTATATACCATTTGAGTCTTTCTGCTTCTGGGTTAACTCACTCATTATGATCATTTCTAGCTCAATCCATTTATCCACAAATTTCGAGAATTCCTTGTTTTTAATAGCTGAATAGTATTCCATAGTGTATATGTACCACAGTTTCTTTATCCATTCTTCTATTGAGGGACACTTAGGCTGTTTCCATGTTCTGGCTATTATGAATAAGGCTGCTATGAACATGGTTGAGCAAAGTTTCTTGTTGTGTGTTGGAGCATCTTCTGGGTATATTCCAAGGAGTGGAATAGCTGGGTCTTGAGGAAGCCCTATTCCCATTTTTCTGAGATAGCACCAGATAGATTTCCAAAGTGGTTGTACTAGTTTGCATTCCCACCAGCAATGAAGGAGTGTTCCTCTCTCCCCACATCCTCGCCAGCATGTGGTGTCACTTGAATTTTTGGTCTTAGCCATTCTGATGGGTGTAAAATGGAATCTCAGAGTTGTTTTGATTTGCATTTCCCTGATGATTAAGGAGGTTGAGCATTTCTTTAAGTGTTTCTCAGCCATTTGATATTCCTCTGTTGAGAATTCTCTGTTTAGTTCCAAGCCCCATTTCTCAATTGGGTTGTTTGGTTTGGTGGTGTTTAATTTCTTGAGTTCTTTATATATTTTGGATATTAGACCTTTGTCAGATGTGGGGTTGGTGAAGATCTTTTCCCAGTTTGTAGGCTGTCGCTTTGTTCTCTTGACAGTGTCTCCTGCCTTACAGAAGCTTCTCAGCCTCATGAGGTCCCATTTATTAATTGTTGACATTAATGTCTGGGCTGTTGGTGTTCTGTTCAAGAAGTTGTCTCCTGTGCCAATATGTTCCAGACTCTTTCCCACTTTTTCTTCTAAGTGACTTAGCGTCTCTGGCTTTATGTTGAGGTCTTTAATCCACTTGGATTTGAGCTTTGTACAAGGTGACAAATATGGGTCCAGTTGCATTTTTTTACACATAGACATCCAGTTAGACCAGCACCATTTGTTGAAGATGCTATCCCTTTTCCATCGAATGGATTTGGCTTCTTTGTCAAAAATCAAGTGACCATATGTGTGTGGATTCATATCTGGGTCTTTGATTCGATTCCACTGATCAACCAGCCTGTTGCTGTGCCAGGACCATGCTGTTTTAATTACTATTGCTTTATAGTACAGTTTGAGATCAGGTATGGAGACTCCTCTGGAACACCTTTTATTGTACAAGATTGTTTTATCTATTCTGGGTTTTTTGTTTTTCCATATGAAGTTCACAATTGAACTTTCAATGTCTTTAAAAAATTGTGTAGGTATTTTGATAGGGATTGCATTGAATCTGTAGATTGCTTTTGATAGGATGGCCATTTTTATTATGTTAATTCTCCCGATCCATGAGCAAGGAAGATCCTTCCATCTTCTCATGTCATCTTCAATCTCTTTCTTTAGAGTTTTGAAATTTTTTTCAAACAAGTCCTTCACTTGTTTAGTTAGAGTAACTCCTAAGTACTTTATATTGCTTGTGGCTAATGTGAAGGGTGTAGTTTTCCTAATTTCTTCCTCTGCAAGCTTGTCATTTGTGTATAGGAAGGCTACAGACTTTTTTGAGTTATCTTTGTATCCAGCCAATTTGCTGAAGGTGTTTATCAGCTGTAGGAGTTCTCTGGTGGAATTTTGAGGGTCACTTATGTAGACTATCATATCATCTGCAAATAGGAATAATTTTACTTCCTCCTTTCCCATTTGAATACCCTTGATCTCCTTTTGTTGTCTTATTGCTGTGGCTAGAACTTTGAGTACTATATTGAAGAGATATGGAGAGAGTGGGCAGCCTTGCATTGTTCCTGATTTTAGAGGAATTTCCTTGAGTATCTCACCATTTACTTTGATTTTGGCTATTGGTTTCCTATATATAGCCTTTATTATGTTGAGGAAAGTGCCTTGTATTCCCTATCTCTCTAAAACTTTAAACATGAATGGGTGTTGGATTTTACCAAATGCTTTCTCTGTATCTAAAGAGATGATCATGTGGTTTTTTTATTTTCAGTTTGTTTATGTGGTGGATTACATTGATGGATTTCCGTATATTAAACCATCCCTGCATGCCTGGAATGAAGCCTACTTGGTCATGATGAATGATATCTTTGATGTGCTCTTGTATTCGTTTTGCAAGTATTTTATTTAGTATTTTTGCATCGATGTTCATCAGAGAAACTGGTCTGAAATTCTCTTTCTTTGTTGAGTCTTTGTTAGGTTTAGGTATCAATGAGACTATGGCCTCATAAAATGAATTTGGTAATGTTCCATCCCTTTCTATCTTTTGGAGTAGCTTGAAGAGTATCGGTATTAGTTCGCCCGTGAAGGTCTGGTACAATTCTGCACTGAAACCATCTGGCCCTGGGCTTTTTTTGCTTGGGAGACTATCAATGATTGCTTCAATTTCTGTAGGGGAAATGGGACTATTTAGCTTGTTTATCTGTTCTTCACTCAACTTTGGCAAGTGATTAAAATTGATCAAGAAAATCATCCATTTCCCTTAGATTCTCAAATTTTGTGGCATATATGCCTTCAAAGTAGGATCTTATGATTCTTTGTATTTCTTCAGTGTCTGTTGTTATGTCTCCCTTTTCATTTCTGATTTTGTTGATTTCAATACTGTCTCTCTGCCTTTTAGTTAGTTTGGCTAATGGTCTCTATCTATCTTGTTGACTTTCTCAAAGAACCAGCTCGTGGTTTTGTTGATTCTTTGGACTGTTTTCTTAGTTTCTAATTTGTTAATTTCACCCCTGAGTTTGATTATTTCCAGATGTCTACTCCTTTTGGGTGTTTCTGCTTCTTTTTTTCCTAGGGCTTCCAGTTGTGTCGTTAAGGTGTTTATGTGCGATGCTTCCAATTTCTTTTTAAAGGCACTTAGTGCTATGAATTTTCCTCTTAGCATTGCTTTCAATGTATCCCACAAATTGGGGTATGTTGTTCCTTCATTTTCATTGAATTTCAGAAACTCCTTGATTTCTTTCTTTATTTCTTCCCTGACCCAGGTGTCATTTAGCAGAGAGTTGTTTAGTTTCCACATACGTGTAGGCTTTTTGTTATTTCTGTTGTTGTTGAATTGCAGCCTAAGCCCATGATGATCTGATAGGATACAAGGTATTACTTCAATCCTCTTGTATCTGTTGAGGCTTTCTTTGTGAACTACAATGTGATCAATTTTGGAGAAGGTTCCATGGGGTGCAGAGAAGAAGGTATATTCTTTCTTGTTTGAGTGAAAGGTTCTATAGATATCTGTTAGATCCATTTGACCCATGGCATTGGTTAATGATGTTATTTCTCGGCTTAGTTTCTGTTTCAATGACTTGTCCTTCAGAGAGAGTGGGGTGTTGAAGTCTCCCACTATTATTGTGTGGGGATCGATGTGTGGTTTAAGCCTTTTTAGCAGATCTTTTACAAATGTGGGTGCCCTTGTATTGGGAGCATAGATGCTCAGAATTGTGATGTCATCTTGGTTGACTTTACCTTTGATGAGTATGAAGTGTCCATCCTCATCCCTTTTGATTAATCTTGGTTGAAAGTCTATTTTGTTCGATATTAAAATGGCTACGCCTGCTTGCTTCTTGTGACCATTTGCTTGGAATATTTTTTTCCAACCTTTTATCCTGAGGTAATGCCTATCATTATGGGTGAGATTTGTTTCTTGAATGCAGAAGAATGTTGGATCCTGTTTATGTACCCATTCAGTCAGTCTGTATCTTTTTATTGGAGAATTGAGACCATTGATGTTGAGAGATATTAATGACCAGTTACTATTAAGAGTCTTAATTTTGATGTTGGTTCCAGTTGAGCGTTTGTGAGGTTGTGTTTTTGCCATGGTATAGTTATCTATTTCCTGAGTAGTTTTGGTTGTAGCTTGACCCTTTGGTATGGAGTTTTCCTTCTAGTACCTTCTGTAAAGCTGGATTTGTGGATAGGTACTGTTTGAATTTGGTTTTGTCATGGAATATTTTGTTTTCTCCATCAATGGTTATTGATAGTTTTGCTGGGTAAAGTAGTCTGGCTTGGCATCTGTGGTCTCTTAGGGTTTGCAGGGTCTCTGTCCAGGCCCTTCTGGCTTTGATGGTCTCTGCTGAGAATTTGGGTGTAATTCTGATTGGTTTGCCATTAAATGTTATTTGGCCCTTTTCCCTTGCAGCTTCTAATATTTTTTCTTTGTTCTGTATGTTTTGTGTTTTGATTATTATGTGATGGGCAGTTTTTCTTTTCTGGTCAAATCTATTTGGTGTTCTGTATGCCTCTTGTATGTTTATAGGCATCTCTTTCTTTAGATTGGGGAAATTTTCTTCTATGATTTTGTTGAGAATAGTTTCTGGGCCTTGGAGTCTGATATCTTCTCTTTCTTCAATGCCTATTATCCTCAAATTTCTTCTTTTCATGGTGTCCTTAATTTCTTGGATGTTTTGTGTCATGAGTTTTCCAGATTTGGCATTTTCTTTAATGGTTGCTTCAAGATCTGTTATTGTATCTTCTAGACTTGAGATTCGTTCTTCCGTCTCTTGGATTCTGTTAGAAAAGCTCAGCACTGTGTCAGTCTCCTTCTTCTCTGAGGCCTCACATTCTTGTTTTTCTTCTGTCTGTGTGTTTATCATTGAATCCATTTTCATCTTCATATCTTGAACAGATTTTTTTTATTTCTTTCATCTGGTTGTTTATATTTTCCTGAAAATTTTCCAGTTCCACTCTATGTGCTTCTTTTATGTCTCGCACCTGCTTGGCTGCATCTTCCTGCATCTGATTTCGAATTTCATTTGTTTCCTCCATTATCATCCTCATTACCAAGGATTTGAGGTCATTTTCTTGTGTTTCTATTGTATTTGAGTTCTCTGGGTTGTTTTCTTTGGGATAGCTGGGAACTGGAGATGCCATATTGTTTTGGAGTTTTTTGCATATGCTTTTACGCTGTCCTTTCCACATCTTGCCATCTCTGTTTTTGTTGGGTAACTTCCAGAGCTGGGTGGAGGGAGTCTGATGATAGATTCACTTGTTTTCTCACGATTTCCGTAGGCTGGAAGCCCGGATACTTCACTGGTGTGGATGTCAGGTTAGCCCTGTCTTTTTGGGCTCTCACAGCCAGTGATCCTCAGCTCCCCTTTGCTGTGGGTCCTGTAATCGTTCTGTGTCTCTGAATGAGCATTGGATCAGGCCAAGGTATCCACAGCCTTTTGGGTTCCCTGCCAAGTCCAGCCAGGGATACTGGGCCCGAACCACGCGTCGAGCTCAGCTAGTTTCTCAGGGCCTGAACCATCTGCCACAGCAGGAGAACTGCTACTGCACTGAGCAAGTGCCTAGGGTAGAAGTGAGCACTCTGCCCAGCTTGGGTCACAGCAGGGAAACTGCGACTGCGCTGAGCAAGCACCTAGGGTGGAAGTGAGCGCTCTGCCCAGCTTGTGTCACAGCAGGGAAACTGCGACTGCGCTGAGCAAGCATCTAGGGTGGAAGTGAGCACTCCGCCCAGCCTGTGTCACAGCAGGGGAGCTGTGCCTCGGGCAAAATTGCTTGCTGAGCTGAGCTAGCTTCTCCACGGCACAGCTCACTGAGCAAACCCAGGACTCTGGGGCTGAACTGTCTGCTGAGTCCAGTTTGGGTCTCAAGGCACCACGCAACCCAAATCCTGTCCAGAGTCCCCTCTCCTGCAGCAACTCCCACCGTCCACCACACCAATCGCCTCCACTGGAAGGCTCTGAGCTGCAAACCTCAGCCACCGCCGCTGGTGCTGCTGGAGCTGCTGGTGCCGCTGGTGCTGCTGGTGGCACTGCTGTCTCTGCCGATGCTGCTCTGATCCGAGAAAGTCCACGCTCCTCCCGTGTGCAGGGGCAAGCAGGTCCTCCACACCCTGGTCCCTCCGAACTGTGGAGCACTTCTGCTGCCGTGGTGTGGGGACCTTGGTGTTCCTGGCTCAGAAATCTGTGCAATTCCCTGAATTGTTCACTGGAGCTTTCAAACATGGTCCACACTGCTCGCCGCCATCTTGGATCACCTTTTTATTTTATTCTTATTCTCATTATTATTGTTGTTGTTGTTGTTGTTGTTATCATCATCATTATTATTTAATGACCTATAGATTCCAATTTGTGCTGTCTGGGTGTGGAGCGATCCACTGGAGCATATCCTTTAAGAAAATAGACTCCTCTCCAGCTTTGAATGTGGTAAATTGTACTAATGACCAGCATGAGAACATATGCTCACGGGTATGACAGTGGCACAAATGTTATGGCAGTAGTCAACTGCCTTAGGATTTAATTTAAGGTCCGCTCCACAGGAAGAAACACGCCTCTACTACTGCAGATCTGACGAGGAAACTAAAGTTGAGGCATTCACAGAACCTAGAGGTGAATCTCTCTACTATAGATGAGTGTGTCTTACTCAGATTAGTACAGACCTCACACAGTTTCAAGAAGGCTTAAGATTTTGTGCTGGGCCACACCCATGTGTGTTCCGTGGACCTCAGATGGGACACATGTGGTGGAACAGCTCCAACAATGTCTGCCACACCTGATTATTGATGCCCTTTAAGTTTTCTAAATATTTATAGAGAAGAGACTTTATATCAGCCACTTTCCACTTAAATTAGGCCCCAAATCTGAAAAAGTTTTTTACCTTAATTTGGGTCATCTACTTACTGGCTAGATTTCCTTTGAAATTACATTTTAAAAAATCAAACTTGAGGTATATAATAGGCAAGAGATTTCTAGGTATAGACCTAGTGTCTATGTATTATATCTAGGCATAATGAATTAAAGATTTGACATTCTGTATTTCAAAAATCTATCAGCACATTCCTATCAAGATATTGATTCCCACCGACAGAATTCTGCACATATTTAGGATGAGAGGATATTATCACACTCAGCCTTTAGATAAGGAAATTGAAGCTCAAACAGCCAAAGAAAATGCACTAGCTGCAGACCTGCTAATGCATCATTAACATTTTTATACATGGGCTAGGGAGATGGTGTTGTTGGTACACTGTTTGGCATATAATCATGAGGACCTGACTTTAGTTCCCAAGTATGGTAGATGTTTTGGTTTGAAAATAGACCACATAGGTTCATACATTTGAAATCATGGTCCTTGGATTGTGGAATTATTTGGGAAGGATTAGGAGGTGTGGCCCTATTGGAGGAAGTGTGTCATTTAGGGTAGGCTTTGGGTTTTCAAAAGCCCCTGCCCTTTTTATCTATCTACCTATCTATTTATCTATTTATCTATCTATCATATATCTATTTATCTGTATCTCTATATCCCCCTCCTCTGTGTGTATATGTCTATCTGTCTTCTTCTGTCTCTCTCTCTCTCTCTCTCTCTCTCTCTCTCTCTCTCTCTCTTTCTCTCTTTCTCTCTGTCTTATGCTTGAAGATCAACTGTAAACTTTAGCTACTGCTCTAGCACCATTCCTGACAGCCTGAAGCATGTTCCTTACCTAAATATTCAAGGACTCATCCTCTGAAACTCTAAACAACCCTTCAATAAATTATTCCTTCTACACATCCTTTGTTAATGGTAATCCCAGCATTCAGGGCAGAGGTGAACATAGATGGATCCTTTTGCCTTGCTAGGCAGCTATTCTCACCTATTTTGTGAGATCAAACTTCAGGAAAGTGAGAATCTGTGTGCCTTAGAATTCTTTTAAAGTGAACAATGCCTAAGTGATAACACCCCAAATTGTCCCCTGGCCTCCACAAACATCTACACATATGTACATGAGCACTCTCACACTCCTGCACATGCAGGAAGACACATGTACTTATATACACAAACATGCATATACACATACACACCCACATGCATTTACACACACATTCACACATACATACAAATAAACAGACTCACACTCACACATGCACATACCCTCATACACACACCACACACATGTGCACGCACACACACAGATACACACAGGAAGATTCACACACACTCTCATACACGTGCAAATGCACACACATACACTCACACGCATACATACACATACTCACACACACAGATTATATATTTTATAAATGGTGTTACTGCTATCAGATGTGCTTTGTGATAATTCTAAACACTCTTATCTACAGTCCCACAAGTGCTACTACCCCTCTTTCAGTAGTTTGTCTCATCTGATTCTGACCACAAGACAAGAAGTGGTTCCTGCAGTCCCACCAAAGCATTTTCAAAGCTTAGGATTCACTGTGGATGATGACCACTAGAGTCATGTGGCTAGTGGCCTTCCTCTACCAGCCATTAGCCCTTCCCTTACTCAGCTGTGAGTGCTGCCTACTCTGCAATATGATTCAGAAGCAGGCCGATATTCCTCCTGCTTGAGCCAGTGATCAGCTCTGTGTCCTTGAGATATCTTAATTCAACACCAACACCTATGATCCATCCTGCCTTAGGGGACCCATGGAAGACAGACTTCATTTCAGCAGAACAATATCTCAAATACTCAAATAATGTGAAGAAAAAGGAGCCTACCAATTTGCCCTCTGAGAGGCTCCACCCAGCAGGTTCAAAACAGATGCTCACAGCCAACCGATGGGCTAAGGATAAAAGGACAAGGAGGTAACAAAAGCTCCACAAGAAGACAAACAGAGCCAACTAACCAGGGCTGAGAGGGGTCTATGGAGTTTGGAGCATCAACCAAGGACCAAACATGGTCCTCTATATAAATGTAGCTGATGGGTAGCTCAAGCTAGATGTGGGTCCACTAGTAAGGAGAACGGGGAGGCATCTCTGACATGGACTCTATTGCCTGCTTTTTAGTCACTTTCCCCTGGCATGACTGCCTTTCTGGGCCACAGGGGAGGAGGACAAATTTAGTCCTAATATGACTTGATGAGCTGGAGTGGGTGGGTAGGGGGCTCCCCTTTTCTGAGGAATAGTGGAGGGGAGAAGGAGAGGAAGGGTGAGACTGAGAGGAGAAGAGGGAAGGGACTAACTATATTCAGGATATAAAGTGAATAAATAAATAAATTTTTAAAAAAGAACACCAACAGAGCAGAGGGAATAACCCTAAGGCCAGCAACAGTTGCTTTGTACCCTAGGCAGAGCCTAACCTAGACTCCATGAGGGTAACAGGCGGCATCATAACAAAACACACCTGCTTCCTTCCCAGTCCAGCAGGAGAATCAACAACTCACCCATATCCCTCTATCTTCTGACTTTAAAGTTATGGGGTGGCGTGGGGAAGCCAGCTAAGATAAGCTGAGGAAGTCAGTCTTCTGGGACACAAAGCAGTGGGGAGGAAAGCATACACCCATCCCCAGCTCCTTTTCTAGATCTGGCCACTTCCAACCCTGATCTGTCTTCTGGAGAAGTCTCCTCCATGACACTATATATTTGTTGTTTTTAGCTCTTTACATACTTTTCTTTGAGGTGACAATACCCTAAAATCCCCTTTGAGAGTAACTATGCCCCAATTTTTATTCTAAAGTACAAGAAATTGGTTTTAACTGCCCAGGAGCATATGTTGACTCCATTTTGAGGCAGGACAATCACATACACCCCAAAACAAAGTATTTTAATGAAGCCAAATCCATGATAGATAACAGTTGTCACAAGGAATTCTGGATAGATTTGGACACCAGGTCTCAAGAGTAGTGTCAACTGTTTCTTGGCTATAATTCCAAAATTATCATCCCTGTGTGTTGCAGGATGTTATACACCCATTTGCCTATGAGAGCTTTGAATTGTTCTTTATATCCTAACACCTGGCACTGTTTCCAACACCCAGTTAACACCCAGGCCACGGCAGAAGGATGGATGAAGATGGAGAGGATAAACATCTACTTAGGGCTGTCTGCATCCAGAATGTGAGCTACAATTATAGGAATGTTCTATATACCTCAGCCCTTGTATCTGTCTGATGCTAACAATCAAAGAAAGAGAAACGGACACTGTATATTCTAGGATTTGGTGTTCGAGAGGGACACTGAGAGTGTCTATTTTGGTAAGGTATATTTGTTTATTATGGGAATTATTAATGTCATAGAAAGACAATATGGTGGGGAAATCCGAAAGGAGTACAGGCCACAGAGGTTTAGCAGGGGTCTCCTCTTAGAAATTTCAGAGGCAGACAGGACATTATTCATGGTATAGCTGATGAAAAGCCCATCATGTGTGCTTACAATGAGGCTGTCTTTGCTTCACAGATGGCAAAGGTTCAGCCCTTTAGTTAATACATGTTCAGTGCATAGGACTGTGTATGCCACTTTCATAGCATAAGAAAGTGAGCACCACAGTGCTGCCAGTGGCCATACAAGAGTACCTTCCGTTATTTTTAGAACAGCCTGGAGGAGGGGGAGGGTTTCTGCAGGTGAGCATAGACTGGCAGGACCTAGCCTCCATCTATCCGAAATATGATGAGTTTACGGCTTTGTATGGTTCTGAAATGACTAAAACTCATGAATGCTAGTAAAAAATGAAAAAGTTCTTACATTTGGTCACTCAGAAACTATTATACTGGTCAGGAAATTGTATGACTCTGAACAAGCAACAATGCTGTCCAATGATGTTAGACAGGGTGTGTTGTATGTATATGTGTGTGGGCACACACAGGTGTGCATGCATGTGAGGTCAGAGGTTAGTGTCAGGTATCTTCCCCAGTTGCTTTCAACCCCATTTTTTTTTTTTTGGAGACAAGGTGTCTCATTGGCCAATAGTTTACTGACTGAGTTAGGCTAGCTGGCCACCCATCCCATGGGCTCTCCTTGTCTCTGCCTCCCAGTGCCCCACTGTATGAGTATTTTACATGAGCTCTGAGGGATCAAAGTCAGGTCCTCATGCTTGTGCCACAAGCATTTAACCAATGGAACTGTCTCCCTAACAACGGGACATCTTCTAATGAAAGACTATGAGAGCCATCACACCCAAGTCTCCGTGCTATTTCATTCACACTCCAAACCCAGAAATCCATGCAGCTTCCCTATACTTCACTCTGCTCTTCAAAGCACTGGGTTCCTCTCCTGCCCTTTCCTTGCATTGTTTCTTCCCAGAACAAAAATCGAGTCACAGCCTTGTAACCTCCACTATTTTCCTCTGACCTCTCCCTTTAGAGCTCCGAAAAGAAAGAAAGAAAACCTGGGAGATTGCTGTGAGTGAAGGAGACAACAGCACAGAGCCCAGCTGCACTGTGCAGACCATGTGGGCCCTGACCATCACCGAGCGTCCACTTGGGGGGTCTCTGCTTCCTTACATTGTTGCTTTAACTGCCTCAGTAACTTTCATCCTCAAAACTAGAAAGTTCTTTGTTGTGTATTTTTAGAAATCAGTGCTTGTGTTCTGTCTTCCTCCTCATCCAGCAAGAACAAGGTAAATATGCCATATGGGTGGGTGTGTGGTCATTATTATCAGAATCCAATCTACCGAGCCATGAGATATTTGAGGACCAACAGAGCTGCCCATAGTAGAATGAGAAATGATTTGGAATGGAGATGTCTGCCACAGAAGACAACATCGAATTCAAGCTTCATTACCAGTCTCTGTTGAAAAATGCATCCAAAGTGTGTGTGTTCTGAAATATCTTTAAAAAGTGATGTTTGAAGGTTTACATTTCACATGGTTCACAGGGCAAAGGCACTTGCTTCGAAGCCTGACATCCTGTGTTCAGTCTCCAGGACTCACACAGTGGAAGCAGAGAACTGATTTTGGCAAGACGTCCTCTGACCTACACACACACACACACACACACACACACACACACACACACACACACGTGTGTGGACCAGCACACAAGCATACAAAAATACTCACACACAAAGAAAAGCATAGCTAAAAGCATCTGCAAAAAAGAAATGTGGGAGAGTCTGGGGGCAGCTGTTAGTAGAATGGCCTGGGGGCTATTGCTACTCAGCTCTCTCCAATGCAGCATGTCCCAGGGGCCATAGGGAACACAGTTATTCTCAAAGCTTTGGGCTGAGCATCCCATCTTTTTAGGGCAGCACCTGAAGCCTACATTTTCTGTTACTTAACAAGGAAAGAGAAAGAATGGCTTGATGCTAGTTTTAAACCCTCCATTTGCGATAGTCTAGAATAACCTGGGAAGAGAAACCTGGTTGAGGACTTGTTTGAATAAGTTTGACCTGTATGCACATCAGCACGAAGTGCTGTCCATGGTTGCTGCATTAAGTGCATAGACAAAGGGCCTGACTAGACAAGAGAAAGCCAAACAAGAACAAGCAACAAAGATCTGTTCTCTTCTCTTGACAATGGACATGACGCTTGAAGTGCCTGCCTTAAGTTTCCTACAATGCCTGGCTGTAACCTGGTACTGTAAGGAGAATAAAACCTTTCCTCCTGTCAGCTTCTTTTGGTTGGAATATTATTCACAGCATTGGAAATGAAGCTAGAACAAGTGGAAGACTTGTAGATGACCTGATTCTGGATGCAGCGTGATAGGAGATGGAGGACCTCACTGCCCTGAGGTGGTCTTGTGGCCCACCCTATGTGACAGGTGACTAGAATATAGGAGAATAAGTGAACTATTCGGTAACGACTGTCTCTACAACCAGCATAAATGTCTCTCTAAGGATCTTCTAGATGATTTCTATGACTTGATTTTAAGGATATTGTAAGGATAATCTGTAAGAATTTTCTAAAAGGAAGAAAACTCTTACCAGGAAAGCATCCTATATCCTAGGTTTTCACAGGCAGATAGAAAGTGGTTCTTTTCTGTCTTGTTGGATAAATATAGAAATAGTTGGTTTCTTTTTTTTTCTTTTACCCAGCATATCTCCTGCTTCTCAGAAATGAAGCTTTCAGGGTTTACATTATCCTTCAGTGAATTAGGAATCTATTCCTGATGGAAATGAGGAGTAGAACCTTGAGTAGAGAAGAGACTCTTCATAGGTCCAATGGGTGGGCTATGAGCTAAATGTTTCTACTCATGCAGATGTCTCCTCCATCACCCATTTATGGGGTTGAGGATATAATATAGTTGGTAAAGTGCTTATTGCACAAACAAGAAGGCCTGAATTTGATCCATGAGCCCACATAAAAAGCTGTGCACTTGTGTCCCAGTGCTAAGAATTTGGAGACTGGCAATCCCTAGGGTTCACGGAGCAGCCAGCCTAGCCTACTTTGTAGGTTCCAAGCCCCAAGAGACCCTATCTCCAAAAGGAAGAAAGGAAAAAAGGAAGGAAGGACACAGTGCCTAAGGACCACCACCTGAGGCTGTTGGAGCATGCATGCATTTGCACATGCAACCTGAACACATAGAAAAATGTGTATTGAGTCTCTCTTGTCTGACAGCTAGTGTACAAGGAAGGCCTGTGAAGATTCACATAGGCAAATTGACTATTGTTTAAGATTGAGGGAACTGGTAAAGGCAAGTATCGAAGACATAGATTTTTTCTAAAGGGTCAAACAATGAAAGGGAAGATCTGTTCACCAGCTGAGCGTAAAAGCAAGCATCTGTAAGAATTCTTATTACAAGTGATATTGGATAGAAATGTATACTGTCCATTCAGGTAAAATTCTAAACCTTAGGAGGATAATCTTGATTTTTGTCTCATTTTCTGTCTTCCCTGAGCAAAGCTCTCTCCTGTCTGAATTCATCTTCCCTCTTGCGTGCTCCACAGAAAAGACAACACCCCACAGGGAAGCCACCTCTTTGAAACCAACTCACTTCTGCCCTTTACAGCTGTCATGCTGAACTTAAGCTTCAAAATCAACTTGGAGGTGCAGACAGCCAAGGCAGCTAAAGCCTATTCATCTGACTGCTCCTTTTCTGCTTGATGGTGGAGTCAGCTTTTAAAATAATGCTTCTCTTCATTTCTTATTCTCCATCTTTAACCCCACTGCCAACCGCACTTTCCATTTCACAGGAATTTTGGTCTATTCCAATTTTCCACTTCTCTGACTCTAATCCCATGGATACAGCTGGAGTCCTGGGCTGCACTAATATCCCTTACTTGTTGGCCCTGAAGAGATCGATATTTCAAAGTGCTGCATGTTTTATAGATCAGCAATGGTATGCATACAAGCACAGTGATATTTGAACCATTGAAGTGTCTTATGTTACACAAACCAGAGGCCAAAGAAAATAGATATTGCCTGTGGCTAAGTTTTAGAAAATAATAGTCCTTAGCAACTCGGCCAAATGCTGGCATGTTGGTTTTGTACAGGTGGTGTCGGTGGTGATGGTCATATCTGAGAGTCCACAGCACAGTGACTGAAGTTTGATTGACAGAAGCCACGTTTATAAAAGTCTGGGTTAGTAATGTATGCTTGTAATTCTAGAAGCCAAGAGAGGAGGATCCTTGGGTCTCACTGGCCCACCAGGCAGGTCTAATGGGTGAAGTTGAAGCTACTGAGAGATACTGGGTGCCTAAGAGATGACAATCAACTTTGTCCTCTGGGCTTCATATGCAAATGTCACACACATCAGCACAATGAACACTCAAGTATCACACATGTAAATACACACAGGCAGAAAAGTTAAAAAAGTATCCTGTACTTCCACAATATTAGAGTTTGAGGACTAGAGCTAGGACTCACAGATAAGTACTACTTGCATCCATTCATTTGATATCTCAGAGCCATTTGAAATGCCTTTAATGAGATCCCTTCAAGTGCAGGTGAGGAACTCATCACACAGGGAAATGACATTTTGTCTTGAATTCTCACACAGTAAATCATATTCTTGAGCTGTAAAGCCTGCCCTCCAAGATTCATAAACTTACCCTAAATTTTAGCTTCATGATTTTTTAAAATGAATAATCACAGACTGGAGCATGTAAGGACTTAAAGGAAATGGGAAGCAGTATTAAAAAAATAAAAAATAAAGATAGGTGGGTCCGCGCGGCACCACGTGAGTCGCGGTGTTCAAAAGATGAGGACCTCAATGCATTCTGAAGATGAGGATTGTGTTCCAGAGCTACACAGAAATGTTCACCCCCAAGAGCACCCTGATTGGAAGGAAATGCTTACTGCAATGTATTAGAAATACCCAATCTGAGATCATCCAAGATGGCGTCAATCACACACTGTGTCTGATCTGCAGAACAGCAGAGAGTACACAGCCACCAAAGGACCATACTGAGAGCTCCAAAACATAGTTTTGGTGTTTCCCAGAAAGAAGGAAACCCTGTCATGTGGACCGCCAATGCCCTCTTGCTGCAGGACCATGAGACCACGCTCAGGCCACCTTATGGATTGTGGCCTAGTGCAATGCATGCCAAAGAAATGGTATTCGAGGAAGGGATGCTGTTTGAGTCGAGGACTGCACCACCCACACCACAGGCCTCACAGGCCTCCTCTCAAGGGCCACGACCATGCTCAGTGCCATGAGCTGGATCATGCAGAGGTGGATACTAGGGGCAGCACCTAGGCAGGGACCCGTGGCAGATGGAGCATGCGATGGAATCAGAGAATCAGGGGGTGGAATCAACAGAGCCACAAGTTCCCTGGGACAAGACGCTGAGCTGGGCCAACATCAACAAAGCCACTCAACAAAGACTTTGAGGGACCTCTCCTTGCCACCTGCTAGATGTCCCTCAAGATCCCTTACGAGTAGGAGGCCATCCAAGCCTTAACAGCCAGCAACAATCTGGTGAATTGAATGGAAGCAGGAGAGCTGACCCTGAGGATATGGAAGTAGGAGAGCTGACCCTGGGGACACAAGAACAGGAGATCTGGGCCTGAGGACACAGGAACAGGCCCCTGGGGACATAGGGACCTGAGAGCTGGCCCTGCCTTGAGGACACAGGAGCAGGAGAGCAGGACCTCCCCCTGAGGACATGGGAGTGGGTGAATTGGCCCAGCACTGATGGCATGGGAGCAAGAGAGCAGGCCCTGCCCTGAAGACATGGAGCAAGTGAGCCAATCCTGCCCTGAGGGCATGGGAGCTGGTGAATCAGCCCTGTCAATGATAACATGGGAGTGGGAGAGCAGGCCCTATCCTGAGGACATGGAAGTAGGTCAGCTGAACCTACCCTGAGGACATGGGAGCAGGAGAGCAGTCCCTGCCCTGATGACATGGGAGTGGGTGAGCCAGCCCTCCCTGATGACATGGGAGTGGTGAGCTGGCCCTGCCCTGAGGGCACAGGAGCAGGTGAGTCAGCCCTGTCATGATAACCTGGGAGCAGGAGAGCAGGCCCTGCCCTGATGACATGGGAGCAGGTGAGCTTGCCCTGTCCTGATGAGATGAGAGTGGGTGAGCCAGCCATGCCCTGATGACCCCAAAGCAGGAGAGTAGGCCTTGCCCTGATGACCCAGAAGCGGATGAGCCAGTCCTGCCATGATGACATGGGAGTGGGTGAGCCAGCCATGCCATGATAACATAGGAGCGGGAGAGGGGGCCCTGCCCTGAAGACACAGGAGTAGGAGAGTGGGCCCTGCCCTGAGACATGGGAGAAGGAGAGCTGTCCCTGCCATGATGATATGGGAGCAAAAGAGCAGGCCCTGCCTTGAGGACAAGGGAATGGCTCTGATCCAGGTCTCTGAGTAAACTTCACCCCAACATCTACCCCATGTATGACCTGCTAGAGTACATGAAGGGGCCGGACCTGCAGATTCAAAGATTAAGAATCTCCTTGACACACAGCAACAATGGGATATCCAACAGCAGTCCCAGTGAGGATCTGGTAACTATAGTGTAGGCCTCCAACCAGACCCATGACTCTTAGCAATGAACATTTGAAAGTAAACATAGGTGGACAAGAGGCTTTACTGTGTGATACACTACTGCTTCTGTGACAAGAGTTTTGTTTGCTTGATTTATTTTACTGGGGGGAGAGGGATTTTGGTATATGACATGTACATCATAGACATTCAATAAAAGTTTTTTAAAAATTTTTTAAAGAAAAAAAATAAAGATAGGAGACTCTCAAATAAAGGATGGAAATAGGGAGACATCTCTACCAGCTTAGAAACTGAAGTTACTAGTTTTGAATTCTAAGTTCCTCTAGTGTGCCTTACCCTTGTTAAAGTTTAAGGATTGAATAAATACATCCTGAACATCTACAATAGGTTAGAGTAATGTATTTTACAGGACTTCTTGCATTTAACCCCCATAACAAACCAATAAGCATCCCTATTTTCTCATCCCTGAAGTAGGAACAAATTAAGATGAAAAATGAGACACGACAGTTTTATAAATAATCCACTGTTGAACATAGAGATGGTTGCTGCCTCAAAACCTCAGTTTGCATTATGAAAGCTGAGATAGGAGAGAGGGTACAAACCTTGTCTTCCATCAGAAAGCTAGAGATGGAGAGAGGATTTCCACCCAGATCTGTCTATTTTATTCTTCACAAACTTTCAGCTAAGCTTTACAAACTCACTTAGCTAATTTAACAAAACTAGAGCCAAACTGCTTAACAACAATAACAAAAAGATATACATTCATTAAGACAGAAGTACTTAGCATTAAAACTGTACAGATGTTTAATCCTTACCATACCAAAACACAACCCACCACAATGTAACTTTAAGAGACTTACAGCTTCGTGAAATTCCCACCAACAATAATTGCTTCAAAAATAAATAGTAGATATATTGATAGATGATAGATATATGAAAAATTGAAAGATTGTTGATAATAGATCATAGAAAATAGATGCAAGTATATAGATAGATACAAACATACATACATATATACATATACATACATACATACATACATACATACATACAGAGATGAATGATAGACAGATAGTTGAAACATTTATATTTTTCTCTCTGTGTGACTCTGCTGCATAAAGTTGAAGTCTGGTTTCTCTGTATAGCCATTCCATGCTCAGTCTATGAAGATGGACTCCCTTTCTTACCTGGGTTCTCATTCACCTGATCTGATAACCCCAGATTTTATAAGGGGTGTCATATAGTCCTAGAAGCCATCCACTTACAATAGGATAATTACATTCTGTTTTCTTCTTCTTGTGATAGGCCCCTTGTTGCTGACAATAAATGAGGAAATATACCACTGTATGTAGATTAAATATCCTGACAGCTTTAGCCCTAGCAAATCAGACGCCTTCACCCTCAAGACGCCTCCGCACTGCCCAGGGTACTTTATAAATCCCAGATTCACAAGTAAAGTTTGGCTTGCTTTCTCACTCCATCACAACCATCTCAGGCTTGTCATTCCAGGGAAAGAAGGGCTCCTGAGGGAAACACAGAGATTCCAGGACTTTCTGCCATTTGCAGGTGTATGGAATTACCTGTTTCATAGTGGCAAGATTGGTGCTGACCACTGGGGAATCACTCACCGGGCCTGTGCTGACTGGATCTGCCTTTGGGTGTCCCACTGCATTCCCTGCCATGCCTGGCACAGTAGCCTAACAGAGAGCTGTACCACTATGGTTTCATCAGAGGTCTTCGGAACACCCAAGTTTACATTGCTTTCTGATATCTACAGTTTAATTGCCTTTTTGCTGCTTTCAGGTGTTCGGCTGCTTCCTGTGCCATAACCTAGGCATGAAGTGTTTTAACACTTTCGTTAAATTGGAGATCCCAAATCTCCACTGCCTCATGAGATCTGCAGTCTCATTCTAAAAGGAGATAACTGTAACATCTAATGGAAACTCATTGTTTACCTCCTCTAGAGAGGCTGGGTACCTAGACTAGTGCCCAGGCCGTGAGCCTCACTCTGAAGTGCTCTAGATGCTCCTAAGTGAGAAACAGGACTTCTGATGTCAAGGTCCATCAGTTCTCTTCCAAAAGCAAGCAGCACCTTGGACAGACCTGAGGGATGTGGTGGCTAGGATGCTTACTGGATGGTGAACAACAGGTGTGCTTCCATTGCTATGCAAAGACCATTTCCTTTCCGTGTGCTCATATCTTAAGCACTCTCTATAAGTCCTATAATTAGCAATCACACAGTCTCAGGTAAAATCAGCAACCAATGAACAGGTGGGGGACATTAAAATGCTCCTACAGTCATAATATCATATCCGTAACCTCTGAGTTTGCAAAACCCAAATTGTATGTGAGTCTCAAGGAATGTAAAATCATCAGGCTCCTCGGAGGCTCCAAAGTCATAAGATGAGCCTGTTTCAAGGTGGGAAGAATGACCCCTATCAAAAGGGGGTTTTCAGACTTAGGCATGATGACATGACTCAAGGCCTCAGGAACAGTACTTGAATGAAAATGTGTTCAAGGAGAAGTGAGGGTCTCTGTGGTAAATGTACCCTGAGAGCACCATCACTCCTTAATAACTTTACCATATTTCTGTGCTACATTATTGAAATGTGCTTAATGAGCAGTCTCCCTCTGAGAAGTTACCAGATTCACAGAAGCAGTTGTCATGAAAGATACTGCTTAAATCTAGATAGAAAACTTAACCTTTCACATTTCTTCCTTGAGCAGTTGAAATGGTGGCACTTTCATTTTCCTCTTTTGGAAATGCTGTCCATTTATGAAAGTAACACGTATATAAAGTAAGAAAACTAAATAAATAAATAAATAAATAAACATGAAGAATACAGAGATCAGCATCTAAAATCACAGATAATTCTTGCTAGCTAGGTTTACTATATCCTAAATTTGAATACCCACATTATTTTTATAAAGTAGGTGAAATATGTGCTTAGTTATAATATCCATACACTGGTAAAATTTTCTATCCTAATTCCTTTTTCAAATTTTCATTAGCCACTGTTTGAGTTAGTGCAGTGAAGAGACACCATGACAATGGCAACTCTTATAAAGGAAACATGTAATTGGGACTGGCTTACAGTTTCAGAGATTTCATCCATTATCGTCATGATGGTAAGCATGGCAGTACACAAGCAGACATGGTCCTGGAGCTGAGAATTCTACTTCTTGATCTGCAGGCAGCAGAAGGAAACTGCCACACTGGGTATGGTTTAAGCATATATAAGTCCTCAAAGCCCACCTCCACAGTGACATACTTCCTCCAACAAGGCCACACTTCCCAATAGTACCACTCCCTATGGGCCAAGCATTCAAGTACAGAAGGCTATGGTGGACATTCATATTCAAAACATCACAGCCACTAATATATTCAGACAGGAGCTAATGTAGCCTAAGGTAGCCTTGAACTGACTTTGTAGCCAAAGATGACCTTGAACATCCCATCCTCTTGCCTGCCCCTTCCAGGTGCTGTGATCATAGGTGACTGTCATCACACTGGTTTTATGCACTGCTGAAGAGTGAAACCAGGGATTCCTGCATGCTGAGCAGATACATTACCAACAGAGCTTCACTCTGAGCCTGCCCATGTTAATCTTAAATCTTGTAACACATACAAACTCTGCCTAGATATTCAAGCATCTTCCTGTTCACAAGAGTTTTCTTTTTTATCAAGAGCTCATAACTGTTCCATGATTTCTGAGAAGCTACGCCACCCTCCACTGACCCCTTACACATGTTATCCCCACCTTTCTTCCCTCCACAAAGCAGAATCATGCCACTTGTTGAACAACATTGAAGGGAGAGTTCAGCTAATGCATCCTGTACTCACCACTCATGTGGTCAGAAGTTAGTTCCTCTTGCACTTCTAAAGTCTTCCTATTTTCTCATTCTCAAAGCATATGTGAAACCAGATTACAAAATGAAATGCACAGCAAATACATAGCATAGTGTTGGGTACAGAGTAGACCATTGGTTTGTAGTGACTTTGAATTATCTCAAAGTTAGAGCTGAAGAGGTAGCTCAGTGACTAAGACACATACTAGTCTTGCAGAGGACAGGTTATGTTCCCAGCATCCATGCAGAGTTGCTTACATCTGCCTGTAACTTGTGTTTCAGGGAATCTAAAGTCCTCTTCAAGATTCTGAAGATCCCTGCACTCACAGGTTCACAAACCCATATACAGCTTTTTTTTTTTTTAAGGAAAAGAAAAAGCAATTGAAGTTATAGAAAAGTCATAGGAGAAATAATATTGTGAGTGAGTTATTACATTTCTTCAACAGGACTAACACAAAATTCCTGAGCATAATAAAGTTTATTATAGAGTCAAAGATGGATTTACAGTCTAAGTAAAGAAAAACATGCAATTTGATGACCAAACATCACTCTTCACAGAAAATTTTAGAAAATATTTCCCAGAGTGATTTGTTTTACTGCTTTTCCAAACAACAACACAACTTTAATAATTTCAGAAAGTTCTTCAGAACCTGTCCTTCATAAATTGCCCTATTGCATTTGTAGGAACTTTTCTTTTCTTTTCTTTTTTCTTTTTTTCTTTTCTTTTCTTTTTTTTTTTTCTTGGTGGTTTACTTTCTGTGCTTCTCGATCCATTGGTTGATTGCAGGTTCAGCATGTTCCTTACTGACTTGCAGGTGCAATGTTATGAATTGTATACTATATAAGGCCCTGTCATCAGCTCATCATTCCACAGAGATTCTTCTCCTTTGGCAATTGTCTGCTTTCATTGTTT
This sequence comes from Acomys minous, assembly GCF_964271855.1. Classification (NCBI taxonomy): domain Eukaryota; kingdom Metazoa; phylum Chordata; class Mammalia; order Rodentia; family Muridae; genus Acomys; species Acomys minous. The sequence continues at coordinate 71,323,049 of NC_140483.1, read as the reverse complement.
TTAGGGGATTTCACCTGAAATCACAAAGAATAGTTTTAACAGAAGACAATGTACATGGGCTTAATATCCTACTATTTCATGCAAAAATTATAGAAACCTTTTAATACTATAACATCATTCTTTGTGTTTTAAGTAGCCTGTATCCTGTACCTAGAAACCTTATAAATACCAGGCTGCAGGGCTACACTTTCTGCTGTTATAATTGAAGCTATCAATGATCATATCAATGTTTTTATTTTTAATACTTTGGTTAGGAAAAGGCCCTTGTCTTTTACATTTGCTTACATACTCATCCTTCTGAGGATCTGGACTATGTTACCATGGTAACATAGGGCACTTCAACTTGAATTTCCTTTAACATTTCTTATAGAACATAACTACAAGCAACACATTTTAAGGCACATTTTTGTGGGCCCTTGTCTGTAGGTGGAGGAGATCCTCCCTCCCTGTAAGCTTCATGCTGGGATACAGGTAAGCACACCCCGCTGCTGGCAATAACCCACCAAACCCTGGACTGTGTTAAAAGGCTAGTTCCTTGCAGGGACACTTCCAAAGCACAGATCCTAAACCACACAAAAAAGTGTCAAAAGCTGGCTTTTTGAAGAAATACATATCAAAGCTTCCCTGCCCGAGGGAAAAATCAATCAGGGTTCACCTGAGAGAAGGAGTGGGGATTGAAAGTAGGATACAGAGACATGAGAAATAACAAATCAAGTCAGGAAATTTCTGATCAAGATTCCTCTTTAATGCGTACTAGTAAGACTTTATATAGTAAGGTCAATAGGATCTATTCTGATCCCTCTCTCCTTAGCTCCCTAGGCAAAAAGAACACAATAGCCTGAATAGCTCTCTGTAAGAACTTCCTTAACCCTCCAGGTGTTTCTCAGTTGGGATTTCCCTACTTCTTTCAAAGGTAAATAGTCCAAGGATGGCCTAGAACACAAAGACCACCTCTGGCAGAGATCAGCAGCTGGAAGGTCACAGCCTGCAGCCTAAGCATGGGATTTCTGACATGGCAGAATTTAGCATGGCTCCACACACCCCCTGTTGGCAATAACCCACCAAACCCTGAACTGTGTTAAGGGCTAGTTCCTTGCAGGGACACTTCCAAAGCACAGATCCTAAACCACACAAAAAGGTGTCAAAAGCTGGCTCTTTGAAGAAATACATATCAAAGCTTCCCTGGAGACAAGCCCCGCCCCCTCGAGTCCTGGTCCTGTGTCCTGCAATTCAGATACCCTTGGTTAAAAAACCCAGAGTTCTGGGATGGGGATGGACTCCCCATTTCTCCCTCCATAGCTCCCTGTCTTTGCCTTTCTTCCATCATTAAAGTTTAGTGAATTAGAATCAAGCTCTCTGCCTCTTAACTGTCTTTATTTCAACCAAGAGTGGTCAGTCTTTTACTGGGCCTTTTACAAATAAGAAGCTCCCTTCCATTACTGGAAGGGCCTTGGATTCCCAATCTCTCAACACTGGCTAAGGGCAAGGCCACCCTGTGCTCCCTAGAGCTGGGGCATCTGGCCAGAAAGCTCCCTCCCTGCCTAAGAGGCCTTCCTCTAGTGCAGTTTTCAGGACAGAGCCTTCCTCTGCTAGCCCCCAGAAAGCTGAAGAAAACTCTGTGACAGGAGTCTCAGCGCAGCCCCTCAAAGAAAGGAATCCACACATTTTATTTGAATATATACTTATTTTGTCTTATTTTTGACATTTATATGTGGGTGTCTTATGTGCACGCATATGGAGCCCAAAGATTGATATTGGGTGTCTTCCTTGATTACTCTCCATCTTATAGATTAAGGCAAGGTCTCTCACTGAGCACAAAGCTTTACTTTCCTGACTATAGAGTTTTATCTAACAGTGTCCATCCTTCAGCATTCTGGAGATGCATTCTTATGCATTTCCCCCTGTGTTTCTTATGAAATATCAACTGACACAAGTGAGGTATGGACACCAAAGAGAGGTAAACATTGGGCTAGATATGTATCCTAGAATCAAAGACAGCCAAGTGAAAACTAACTCATTAGTATATGCTGTGCCATGTCACTCCCCTGGTTTCCTTAATGTGGTATCTAGTGAGTCCACTGTTTCTGTCTTTTTTTTTCCTTTTTCTTCTCTCCCTTTCTCTCCCCCCTTCTCTCTCTCTCTCTCTCTCTCTCTCTCTCTCTCTCTCTCTCTCTCTCTCTCTTTTCTGTGTATGTATGTGTGTATTTGTGTGTGTGCATGCATTTGTATGTATACTTGTGTGTTTGTGGGTGTTATATGTTTATTAGTATGTGTATGTGTGTGCATGCATGTGTGTGTGTGTATTTATATAGGTATGTGTGTACACAGAAGCTAAAGTACCTCAAGATGTTCCCCACCTTGCTTATAGAGGCAGACTCTCTCTGACCTGAAGCTCCCACTTAGGTTACACTCATTGGCCAATGAGCACCTGGAATCTATTGGTTTCCACGTCCCTAGTGCTATGATTCCAAGCTTGGGTCACCACTCCCAGCTAAAAGTAGCTGCTGGGGATTGAACTAATGTCCTCATGCTACCCTAGCAAACACTTTACCTACTGAGCTAGCTCTCAATTATATTTTACATTTTCCCCACATTTACTTGCACTCACCAAATGAAGACATTTACTCACCCCTGTGAGCTGGCCCAGAATATTCAAACATCTCACAGTCACAGCCTACAATGATCATCCAAAAACAGGAGATTGAGCTCAAAGCAATTTTGTAAGAAATTCTTAACTGTTGACTTATTTGACTGTTTCTAGCCACTCCAAAGTGTAAGATTATCAGCTCCAGTCTTGGTTTTGCACCTGCCAGTTGTGTTGTCCTCTTTGCTCTCGGTACATGCCCATGCCCCTTTCTTACTGAAACTGCCTTGAAGCTAACTTCCTTTGACTTCTGTGTTCCATTGTTTCAAGAAATGTTCAATGCCCCTGTGGTTACCACTGACCCAGCATTTCTTTGGTAATACAACTATTAAACAACTATTAAATCTCCTTCCCCAATCCAAACTCTCTCTCTCTCTCTCTCTCTCTCTCTCTCTCTCTCTCTCTCTCTCTCTCTGTCTCTCTCTCTCTCTGTCTCTCTCTCTCTCTCTGTCTCTCTCTCTCTCTCTCTCTCTCTCTCTCTGTCTCTCTCTGTCTCTGTGTCTCTCTCTGTCTCTGTCTCTGTCTGTCTCTCTGTCTGTCTGTCTGTCTGTCTCTCTCTCTCTCTCTCTCTCTCTCTCTCTCTCTCTCTGGGGTGTGTGTGTGTGTGTGTGTGTGTGTGTGTGTGTGTGTGTGTGTGTGTGTGTGTATGTAATCCAGAGGTCAACCTCCAGTGCTGTTTCTCATGAAATCTGTCCACCTTACTTTTTTTAAGATAAGGTCTCTCACTGAAACACGGGCCAGGGAACTCCAGTGTTCCTCTTGCCTCCATCTTCCCAATAGAATTACAAGCATATGCTTCCATACCTGGCTTTTCCCCACAGGTTTTAGGTGTTGAATTTGGGTGCTGTGCTAATGCTGGTACACCAAGTACATTATGGACAAGTCATCTCACCGACCTAATGAAAAATATCTTAATCCATTCTATAATGTATTGAAACTATTTGCTGATGAGGAAAAGTAGAGCACATTTAAATAACTGTATAACTTTGTTCAGACCAATCATTTCAAATGATTATGCATTGTAGCAGAAATATTTCATTAAAATGACACGTTTAGTATGTGAACATCTCTAAAGCTCCTAGCAGGGAGAAATACAAGACCAGAGAATACTGAACATCCATGATTCAAGGACATTTCAGATTTATTTTTCAGTACAAAGTGCTACTGGATGAGAGAATAAAGTCTGAAAATTCAGAAAATCTGATAAAAAGAACTAGAATATTTTACTTGAGCCAAGCTACAGAGAGCTGTTATCTGCAGGGCCCATCTTCCTGGAACAGCATTTGACTCCTTTATCTATCAACATATTCATCTACTAGCCTCTCCCTTGCTACACCAGGTTTATTACCCATTTCTCTCTAACAGAGACTTGCTTCTCTATGGTTTCAGTTTAGAATATCCTGCCAATCTTCTGTATCTTACTCAGAGATTACCAGGAATATATGGAAATAGAAAGATGCTGGGACACACTGTTTGTAAAGTGCTTGATTAGCATGCCTGAAGCCCTAGATTGTATCTCTAGCACAACATAAGCTGGATATGATGGTCAATACCTGTAATTCCAGCATTTGTGAAGAAGAGACAGAAGAATCAGATGTACAAGACCAGCCTTATCACATAGGAATTTTCAGGCCAGCCTCAGATGCTACAGGACCCAATGCAAGAATGGAGGAATACTTTGATTGCTAGCCAGCAAAAAAAAACTCCACTGAATTAAAGGAACTTTTCAAAACCTGACTGTATTCCAAGAATCATTTTTATTCCAAGGTTGTTTGCTTATTACATATTGATATGTAAGTGCTTATTGCTCCATGAAACAATGGTAAATTGAAGTGTCATTTTGGTTAATTTTATTTGCAACTTGTTTTGTTTATTTGAAATTTCTGTCTTGTTGGGATCATAAGTGTTAATCAATTTTGGTCTCCTTTTTCCTCCTTTTGTATTCTGAAATCTTCTACTGTGTGACCTCTAGCATAGTTCAGGTAGAGAAGATCATGCCTGAAAGGGTTTCGTAGGGGCCTCATATCTTCTTCCAAATCTTATAAGCTCAAGAGCCTGATTTGCCTTTTCATAGAGCTGATGAATTATCCATGTTGCAGAATGTATTTAATGCATCAAACCATACTAATAGCAGCTGAATTATCCTGACTGTTTAACTTGTGCATGAACCAACCTATCTGTCCCCACTATCATCCCATCAGACAGGTTCCCCAAAGGTACCACTTAATTATAGATATAACCATGATTCACATTTAAGTCTATCCTTCCCTGATATCTGTACTTTAACCACTGTCCAACATTGCCAGTCTCTGTTGTTTTGAGGTTTTCATCTTTAGTGACTTGAGGGAGAAAAGAATCATCCTTTGGTCAAGTCTTAGGCATCTGCTTTCCATAGTTCTGTACAGAACAAATCTAAAGGATGTTAAAACTGGGGCTTTCAGTGAGCATTCCATTCAGTGTTTTGCACCTAGTGTTTGAATAATCTAGATTCCAAATGACTAGAATGCAACATAAGCTTGAAGAACTCATGTTTATTCTGAGGTTTGTGCAGACAGAAGACCTAAGTAGTCAGCAAAGCCCTAGAATCTCTTCTGTACTGAGGTTCACAGAGGAGGAGCTGAGATTCACTGACAAATCACTCATAGTAAATATTGATGATGATGATGATGATGATGATGATGATGATGATGATGATTATCATTACAAAATCTTATACATTTGTACAATGTATTTTGGCCATATATACTCACTACTACCCTATCTATGCCCCCAGAACTTCCCAACACATTTGCCTCTTGATTTCATGTCTTCTTTATTGTTACTATTGTTATTGATCCCATGAGTACAGTTAGTGCAGACCACATGTGCACAGTACAGAGTCAATGTCTAGGGCACTGGCAACCCACCAGCAGCCAAATCCTCAAAGAATAGTAATTCTTTTATTCCTCCCCCAGCAGTTGACAATTTTTAACAACTGCCCGCCAAGGGTGGGGCCTAAGGAGCACCTTCCCCAACTATAGCAGAATGTTGACTGATTTTTTTGGCTTGGTTTTATGCAGTCAACCCCAGCTACTGTGAGTTGACGTGAGCAATAGCCATGTCAAGGCCAGAAGAGAGCATTCCAAAGCACCTCTTCCCTCCTAGCTCTTAACTTTCCTAACCTGAGAGTCAAACACTTTTTCCATTCTTGTATGTGAATGGAATGAATCAGCTTCCTGAAAAAATCCTCTTCTGACCTGAGACTGAACTCACTTTTCAGTGGTATTTGGTGACCTCACTATGGTGCTGCACTTTGCTAACAGTAGTAAGGGAGCATGGTGGATCTGGCTCTAAGAATGAGAAAGAAACATCAGTTGTCAAATCACACCTTCTCTACAACCATGAGCAAATTCCTTGGTCTTTCCAAACCATAATCAGTTCATCTGTAAAATGGGGAAAATGTTAACTGTTTCATAGATGTGGTGGAAGGATCAAATGAGATCATGTGAACAGAGACACCTTCCTGGAATTGGTGCTTCCTTGATACTGGATGGAGTAGGGTCACACACAAGTAAAGAACACCTTGTCTGATCCCACTGCTCCTGTCACTGCCTTCACTCACATGACCTTGTAATTCTGGAAAGAAATCCATGATTCCTGGCCTGTGCTTGGGGCCCCCTCCTTCTGGGCACAGCACATCATTGTATGAGTCACCCTTGCTTTTCAGAGTGCAGCACCATGCTGCAGCTGAGCTGTTTGACAGCTGAATCTTTCCTGTAACATTTGCGAAGTTGGATCATCTTCTTTGGTTTGTCCATTTTTTTTTCTTTCTCAAGTTGACAGTGTTTCTGTTGCTAGAAGATTCTGAAAAATCATGTGAGTTTTGTAGACATAACTATAGATTCATTTCTTTGGAGAACTGACTCTTTCATGATCTTCCTTTTCCTACCCTTTCCCCTCTCCTTAGTATTTTCTTCTTCCTTTCTTTCCTTTTACTTGAATGGCCCCAGTCTCTATCCCTGGTATCTATGTAGCTGCCTGAGTACTAGGCCAATGCCTTAAAGGTACTGTCTTTGTAAGCCTCCTCACATGCTAACCAAAGGGTCCTGGCTATTTCTTGATTTCCTCTCTGGGTCATCTATTCAACAGTCTCTTAACTGAAGTGTTTTCACAGCCTGCAGAAACATCCTCCCAGATCACCGAGACCTGGTATCTTTTTCTCAACATTTCTTCTCTCAGTTCAGCATGTTCCTTTTTCTTTCACATTTTGGTATTGGTGATAACAAAGTAAAAAAACAAGCCACAGCAGTGACACTTTTACTGTTCTTGGAATTCTACCACCTAAAATTTTGTTCCTTATCTAATTGTAAGATAGTTGGTAAAACTTCTCTAAGTTCTCTGTCACTAGGTAGCAATGACTTCTTTCCTTCAGTCCTCAGCTACACAGCTCTTATGCCCTTCAAGACCTTCATCGACAGCACTTTCAGCATTGATATTTATCCTAAGAATCTATCTCCAGTGATTCAGGAAGTCTGGAAGACATGTAAATCTGTCTCTGCCATGCTGCTTATTCCCTTCTGAACTACCAAAGACAGAGCCTTGATTATCTGCACATATGTGCATGTGTGTTAATGGAGTGCATATGTACATGTGGTTATATCGTGCATGTACACATGTGTAGACGGCACAGGTCAGCCTTCAGAAACTGTCCAACTTCATTTTTTGAGAAAAGGTCACTCACTGGGACCTGAGACTTGATAATGCAGCTAGCCTGGTTGACCAGAAGGCCTCAGAGATCCTCCTGTCTCCTTGTCCCAGTACTAGGGTCACAAGCATGCACCACCACACACACAGAATCTGAGGATATATCATTCTGTGGCAACCACTTTACATACTGAACCATCTCCCCAGACCCTATGATCTATATTTTGATGGCAATCTATTCAGTGACATACAGGCTATAGGCTTTTCCTACTATGATCCTTAAATATTCCCAGCCTCTTCCCACTGACCCAGTTTCAAAATCATTTCTGCTGTCTTAAACATCTATCATAAAAGTTCCCAATATCCAGGTACCAGTTAACATATTATTTTTCTATAATTTCTATAAAATAAAATCATGGAAGCTTAAAATAGCATCAACTTATCATCCTACAGTTTAGGAAATCAGAAATTTGATATAGGTCTTCAGGCCAACTGAGCAATCCACAGAGCATCCTGCTACTATTCTGGACATTTGGAAAAGCTTTGGTATCTCAAAGGAAGGACCCACTCTTATTCAATTTATCTTGCCAAGTTCCCAATGTCTGATTTATGTCTGAGGTACTCTGATCTTTGCTTCTTGGTCATATCTCCTTCTTTTGCCCTGGTATTCCTGCCTACCACAGTAAGAGCCCCAGTAGTGCTATTAGTATCATTTAAAATCTCTTTATCCCAAGGTCATCAATTTAGGGGTATCACCAAGTGCCATTTTCTATCTGATGTAAAAATAGTCAAAGACTTTAGAGGTTATGACAAAGGCATCTATAACAAGCTGTGGTGGTTTGGGTGAAAAATGTCCCCTATAGGCATATGTACTTGAACATTTGGTTCCCAGTTGGTGGTGGTTCTTGTAAAGACTCTGAAAGCATTAGGCTTGCTAAGGCAAATACATCACTGCACAGTGGGAAGGAGAATTGAGGTCTTACAACCTCATTCTGTTTTCTGATCTTCCTCTCCTCTTCCTGAAAACATGGTAACCCAGCCTCTTGCTCCTGCCACAAGGCTTTACCTGACTCCATCCTCACCATGATGTGTTCTATTTCCCCGGAACTATAAGTCAAAGTAACCACTTATCTTGCCTAAGTTGCTATTGTCAGCATACTCTGTCACAGCAATAGGAAAATGACTAATAACTGGGTCTGCTCTTCTGTCTATTGTAAGTAATGAGAGTTCTCTGCATATTTTGGAGTTTGACTTGGCAAGTACATACTTACATCCAGTGGATTGTTGTGGGGAGCATGCCAGCTTCTGCCCTGTCAGAAATCCCGGGCTTAGGCTGCATACTGTGACTTTCCAGTTGCTGAACTCTGCCAGGGGAGGTCTTTGTGTTGCAGGCCATCCTTGGACTATTTACCTTTGAATGAAGTAGGGACTTTCCTACTGAGAAACACCTGGAGGGTTAAGGAAATCCTTTCAGAGAGCTACTCAGTAATAGGAAGTTCTTACAGGGAGCTATTCAGGCTATTGTGTTCTTCTTGCCTTGGGAGCTAGGGAAAGAGGCATCAGAATAGATCCTATTGGCCTTGTTATATAAAGTCTTACTTGTCCGCATTAAAGAGAATCTTGATCGAAATTTCCTGACTTGATTCATTATTTCTCATGTCTCTGTATCCTACTTTCAATCCCCACTCCCTCTTTCAGGTGAACCTAATTTGGTTTTTCCCACAGGCCAGGACACCACAGGTTGTCACTTCATTTTTCCCATTTATTTATTTAATCACTTTACAGCCTGGTCCCAGACCCCTCCATCATCCTCTCCTCCCATTCCCACCCTCACTTCCATCTCCTCTCACCCCTCTCTTCTTCTCAGAGAAGAGTAGCCCCACATGAGTACCAACCCATGCTGGCACATCAAGTCAAAACAGGACTAAGTGTATCCCTTCCCACTGAGGCAGAGAAGGCATCCCAGCTAGGAAAAGGGGATTCAGTGGCAGGCAGCAGAGTCAAGAGATGGCCCCAACTCTAGTTGTTAGGGAACCCACAGGATGACCAAGCTGTACACCTGCTACATTGTGTAGGGGGTCTAGATCTAGCCTGTCCATGCTATTTCATTGTTGGTTCATTCTCTGTGAGCCTCCATGGGCCCAGGTTAGTTTACTCTGTAGATCTTGTGGTGCCATTGACCCTTCTGACTCCCACAATCCACTTGACAACTCTTTCGCAGAACTCCTGAGCTTGGCCTCTAGTTTGGATGCGTATCCATCCCTGCATCTGTTTCTATGAGCTGTTGTGAAATTGTAAAATTATAAAATGTAAGGCGCTTGCTTGCCCGGCCCAGAGGCTTCTCCCAGTTCTCGTTACTACTAGCCTCAGAGTTCCACCCTAGTTCCCAGAATAGCTACATGCTCCCTATATCAGAGGTCCCATATGGTTTCTAGTAACCGCCCTAGGGACCCACACCCAAGTCCCCACAAGAAGTCTCCCACTGCCAATGTCCATATTGTTTAAGCTTGATAAGGAACCCCACGTGCTTTGTGGTTTTAGCCTTTAAAAACTAGTCTGTAACAGCTACTCGGGGTCCTTCACCTCCGGAGGGCTGAGGGACCCTGGCGCGTCAGCAATAACAATAAAACCTTTGCTTTTGCATCAGTACATTGTGCCTCGAGTCTCTCACAGCGACCCCCTTCCCGAGTTGGGCGTGAGAGTCCAACACTGTTAGACGTAAACTCTCAGAAGACAGTTATGCTAGGCTCCTGTCATCAAACATAGCAGAGTATCATTAATCCTGTCAGGGGTTGGCTTTCTCCCATCAGATAGGTCTCAAGTTGGGTCAGCCATTGGTTTAACATTCCTTCATCTTTACCCCTATACTTCTTGTAAGGAAGACAAATCTTAGGTTGAAGGTTTTATGGGTGGGTTTGTGCCCCCTTCATTTCACTGGAAGACCCACCTAGATACAATAGGTGGTTACCCTAGGTTCCATATACCCTGCTGCAAAGAGTCACAGTTAGAGTCACTCCCATAGAATCCCAGGAGCACTCCCTGACTCAGGAGCACTCTCTGACTCAGGCATGCCACCACCAATTTCTGTACTTGCTCCCGGTCTCCCCATGCACCCACTCCTGCTATCCCCATATCTGATCTCCACCCCAGTTACCCTCCCCACCCTCTCTCCCACCCAGTTCCCTAACTCTATCTACTTTATCTATTTAATTTCCCTTTCTGAGTGAGACTTAAGCATCCTCCCTTGGGACTTCCGTGGCTCTTTGGACCTGAGTATTGTAGCATGGTTATTTTATATTTCATGGCTAATATCTACTTATAAGTTAGTCCATACCATGTTTTTCTTTCTGGGTCTGGATTATCTCACTCAGGATGATCTTTCTAGGTCCATCTAATTTCCTGAAAATTGCATGATGTCTTTGTTTTTAATAGTTGAATAGTACGCCATTGTGTAAATGTACCACAGTTTCTCTATCCATTCTTGGATTGAGGGACATCAAGGATGTTTCCAGTTTCTGTATTACAAATAAAGCCACTATAAGCAGAGTTGAGCATATGTCCTTATCATATGGTGGAGGTTCTTTTGTGTATATGCCCTGGAGTGATATAGCTGGGTCTTGAGGTAGATCTTTTCCCAGTATTCTGAGAAAGTGCCAGACTGATTTCCACACTAGGTGTACAAGTTTGTACTCCCACCAGCAATGGAGGAGGATGTCCATTTCTCTACATCCTTGCCAGCAAGTGCTTTCACTTGATTTTTTTGGTCTTAGCCATTCTGACAGGTATAAATGGAATCTGAGTCATTTTTATTTTCTTTGCCCTGATAACTGAGGATGTTGAGCATTTCTTTAAATGCTTCTCAGTCATTAGAGATTCTCTGTTGAGACTTCTCTGTTTAGCTCAGTATTTCATTTTTAAATTGGGTTATTTTGTTTGTTAGTGTTTAATTTCTTGAGTTCTTTATATATTTTTGGACAGAGAGCTAACTCTCTGTTGAATGTAAAGTTGGTGAATATCTTTTCCCATTTTATAATATCTTTGATGCACAAAAGATTTAAAGTTTGAAGAAACCAAATTTTTACTTTTATTTGAAGACTATGATATTAGTAACATGATATAAAGAATTAATATGATTCCTTTGTATTTAGATTTTGAGTAGATTTGAGGGTTATTATTTTCTATGTAGTATGATGCAATAGCCTGATTTGACCCTAGTGTTTTGTCATCATTTATTCAAAAGACAACCCAATCATAATATTGATTTGACATTCTACAAAAGTTAATTGACTTAGTAAAAGAGAATGTTGAGGCTGGAAAGATGGCTTAGGGGATGAGAGTATGTTCTGGTCTTTCAGAAGACCTGAATTTATTTCCCATTATCCACACAAGTAAGTTCACAACCCTCTGTAACACAGATTCCATGGGGATCTGAAGCCTTCTAGACTCTATGGATGCCTGCACTCAAAGACATAAATCTATACACTGACAAATATAGACATTGTTCAAAATTAAATTAATCTTATAAAAGTAGCTAACTATATTTCTAGAATTTCCTACCATTTTATTTCACATGACTATACATTTGCCAATATAAGGCAATTCATATTGGTGTACCTTGTAGTAAGTTTTGAAATCAGATCCTGTTGTGATCTTTTAAGTTATTGTAAGTGTATCTCTGTGTAGTTATACTCATGTGAGTTCAGGTGCACATGGAGTGCAGAAGAAGGTGTCAGGTCATTTGGTGGTGAAGTTACCCAACCTGGTACCTAAAACGTAACTCCGCAAGAGGGAAGGTACTTTAAATGACTGAGTCATCTCACCAGCCCAACTAAAATGGTTCTTTAATATCTCTCCTTATATAATCTTTGAGTTGACTTATAAGTTTTGGACCACCTTGAGAAAAAGTCACAGAATTTGCAGAGAATCTGCAAAACTATGTGGAGAGTATTCTGTCATCACTACTTCCATTGATGAAAGTGGGATGTGGGGAAAATCAAGATGGCAGTGACAATCACACACTGTCTCTGATCAATGGGACTGAGCCAAGGGAGAGGGTGGGGAGCTACAGAGCATCAGAGCCAGAGTGGCCTGGGTGTGGATCCCATGTGGGTCTAGCCTCAGGCTATCCATCTGGTCCCCAGAAGAGTACCTTGGTCGCTGCCAGCATGTGCCCAGTTCCCAGAGTCTGGATGCATGCCTGCCTGCAAACTGCATCAGTGTTCTACATCTCAGCCTCTGTGTCTCAGACTGAACTCTGGGCTGTAGGACACCAGTGTCCAGGTCTGCTAGCCTAGGGAAGACCCCAGAGTGTTGAGCACTGGTGTATCTGGCCTCAAATCACCAGACCAATCCACTAAAGGCTCCAAAGCCCATACAGGCATGGGCATGGTCTCAAAAGCCTAGACAAACAGCATCTAGCATGCTGCACCAGCACTCTGTCACTGACTAAATTGTGGGCAGCAGGGCACCAGCACCTAGGGTTGCTAGCCCAGGGGAGATATCAAGGTACAGAGCACAGGTGGACCTGACCTAAGGTCACCAAATCAATCCATGGAGAGGTCATGGATCCAAGCAGGCACAGGCACAAGAACAGGCACAGGAGCAGTCTCCAGTGTTGCCTGCATGCCTGAAGGCACACTGCTCCCCTGCTTTCTCTCTAGAACCAAGCAGTTGACAACAAGGTGCAGGTGTTTAGGTCTTCCAATCCAGAGAAACACCCACATCATTTGACAGTATTATTTGGTTTCTGGCCCTATTTATTTTATTTTATTTTATTTTTTTTACATTGCTTGATGTTGTATACCAAGTCAAATTCTAACTCCTGTGAAAAATATTTTCTTGGTCAACAGGCCTATGACCTGTTATATTCTCACCTGTTCTGTGAGCTGTTACATAAACATGTTATTACTTTGGTTGAGGATTTTTGAATGTGTATTAAAATGGAAATTAATCTGTATTGTCTTTTGTTCTAAAATGTTTTGTGTATTCTACTAGCAAGGTAATGACCACCTTATGGAATGAATTTGAAACTGGATTTCCTGTTTTTATGATTTGGGATAATTTTAACAGATATATGTTTATTGTTTTCTAAGTACTTTGTAGGATTGGACCATGTTTGATGAAAAAAAATGTTACTAATTCTATTGGGATTCAGTTCTTATAATTTTCATTCATCAAGTAATTTATTTCACTGAGTTTCTTTATTTTTTGACAATTTTAATATTATTCTCATATAATTCTCTCTGTTCCTATAAATTCTGTAGTAACACCTTCTTCTTCCAACTTTACTGATTTGGAGAAGTAGATAAATATTTCCCATATTTTTATATTTTCTCAGAAATAAAACAATTTGTGTTGAATAAATTATTATTTTACTTCTAGAGCTGTATTATTTGCTTTCTAAATACACATTACTAACTTCTAATGTTATTATCTCATGTTGAGATAACATTCCTCAAAATCATCTGTCTCTATAAAGCCATATCAAGATTTATTTTTGTGGCTTTACCTATCATCTACCCTGTAGGAAGTACCTGTTGTCCTGGTCAGAATTTTTGTTTAGCACAATTAGAGTTATCTGGGAAGAAGAAGCTCAATTTTTTAAAAAAAAAATGCTTACATTAGATGTCCTGTATGCAAGTCTGTGTAAGGGCCAACTCATTGTGCATGCTACCATGTAGGCTGAACAAGTCTTGCTGAACAAGACTTTCTCCATGGGGAGCAATTCATTAAGCAGCATTCCTCCATGGTGTCTGCCTCAGTTCCTGCTGCCAAGATCCTCCTGCCTTGAGTTCCTGCCTTGACTTCCCCTAGTGATGGCCTGTAACCTCCATGCCAAATAAACCCTATTATTTCCAAGCTTATTTTGATCATGATGTTTTATCACAGCAAAAAAACAAAAAGGCAAACTAATACACTTTTGTGTATGTACTTAAACCTTTATATTCTGCTATTGTTAGATGTGCACAATGCCTAATTTGCTATAAAATGTTCGTGTTTTGAGTATTTGACATTCTACTTATTCTTTATTGAAAGTGGTGTGTTGAAATATTCAACTATTATCATGGAATTATCTATTTCTTCCCTTAATTATGTTAGATTTTGAAACACAGATTTGAAATTCGAATGCAATGCCAATAGGTTAATAACTGTTATGTATTATATCTGAGAACTTCTACAGCCCATAAACACCTTCAGCAAAGTAGCTGGATACAAAATTAGTAGCCCTGAAAAATTAGTAGCCCTCCTTTAAACAAATGATACATGGGATGAAAAAGAAATTAGGGAAATAACACCCTTCACAATAGCCAAAAACAATATAAAATATCTTGGAGTATCTCTAACCACACAAGTGAAAGACCTGTATGACAAGCAAGTCACTGAATGAGGAAATTGACTAAAATATCTGGAAGATAAAAATATCTCCCCTGCTCATGGATTGGTAGGATTAACATAGTAAAGATGGCCATCTTACCAAAAAGCAATCTACAGATTCAATGCAATTCCCATCAGAAGTCCAACAAAATTCTTTATAGACTTTGAAAGAGCAATATTCATCTTCATATAAAAAAATTAAAAACCAGGCTATCTGAAACAGTTAAAGAACTTCTGGAGGTATTACCATTCATTATTTCAAGTTGTACTACAAAGCAATAATAATAATAGTAATAAAAACACTTTGTGGTATTGTCATAAAAACAGACAGTTGGATCAATGGAATTGAATCGAAGAACCAGAAATAAACCAACACACCTACAGACACTTAGCTTTTGACAAAAAAGCCAAAACCATACAATAGAAAAAAGATACATCTTCAACAAATGATGCTGGTTTAATGTCTGCATGTAGAAGTATGCAAATAGATCCATATTATCACCCTGTACAACACTTAAGACCAAGCCATCAAATACCTCAACATAAAACTGGACACACTAAATCTTCTAGAAGGAAAAGTAGATAATAGCCTTGAGTTCATTGGTACAGCAGACAAAATCTTGAACAGAATGCCAACAGCTCAGGCTCTGAGATGAACAATTAATAAATGCAACTTCATGAAACTGAAATGCTTCTGTAAGGCAAAGGACACTGTCAATAAAACAAAATTGCAGCCTAGAGATTGGGAAAAGATCTTCTCCAACCCTATATTCGATAGAGGGCAAATATTCAAAATATAAAGAACATAAATTAAAATTAACCAACCAAATCATCCAGTTAAAAATGGGGCACAGAGCTTAAGGGAGGTTCTCAACAGAGGAATCTCTAATGGCCAAGAAGCACTTAAAGAAATTCTCAACATCCTTAGCCATTAGAGCAATGAAAATCAAAATCACTCTGAAGTTCCCTCTTAACACCTGTCAGAATGTCTAAAATCATAAACTCAAGTGACAGCACATGTTGGGGAGGATGCGGGAAAAAAGGAACATTCCTCCATTGCTGCTAGGAGTGCAAACTTATACACCCACTGTGGAAATCAATCTGGCACTTTCTCATGAAATTGGGAATAGATCTACCTCAAGAGCCAGCTATACATTCCTGGCCATATACCAAATAGAAGCTCCATTATACCATAAGGAAACCTGTTGTGTCTGTTCGTAGTGGCTTTATTCCTTAATAACAAGAAACTGGAAGCAATCTAAATCTCATTCAACCAAGGAATGAACAAAGAAAATGTAGTACATTTACACAATGGAATAGTGCTCAGCTAAAAGGAACAGGAGGGGACAGTAGCTCCACAAGGATACCAATGGAGCCACAAATATGCGTATGTGTTGGGGGGGTGCTTCAGAGACTAATGCACCAACCAAGTACCATGCATCATAAGTACCTAGACCCTCTGTTCAGATGTATTCTATAGGCAGCACAGTTTCCTTGTGGGTCTCATAATATAGGGAGAAGGGGCATAAATATAACACCTGACATGGCCAATGTTCAGCCATCTTGTCAGAGCCTAGGTTCCTATTTCTCCAACAGTCTGCCATTTACCAGAAACCAGCTGACCTTGTCGTGGTTCGTCAGTTAGACACCTGTTGTGGTTTATTGTGGGGGCTGGTCATTCTAGACCCCTGAGCTACTCCTTTTACTGTAAGACTACTGATAAGATCAGATTAAAAACCAGCTACCTGCAAACAGCAGTTCCAGGAGCTTTTTCCTGACTAACCAGATCCTTCACGACTTCCCTGGAATTTCTCTCTCTGCAATTATAGCAGCTGTAAAAGTAGACACCTGCTGGAACATTCCAGAGTTAGGTGCCCATAGCAAACCTTGCTTACGCAAATACCCATGCCTCTGTGCCTACATAAACTCTGTGAAATTTTTCACTAAACGGGGTTTGATCAGAATGCAGACTTGCCCCCTTCGTCATGTCTTGTGTCCTGTTCCTGTACAGGAAAATTCTCCTCCCGAGCGTTAGTCAAACCCTGGCGGGCCGGGGCACTACTAATTCCCTATTGCCAACCCAACCTTATTAAATGTCAACCAGTCTTGTAGCTGCCAAACTGGACACTCCCATTCTTTGTCATAACCACAATAAAAACCCTGCCTAATTGCACATTGGGGCTCTCCTACTGATATGCTGTTTAAGTGAGGTTTGATAGCCCTCAGACTCAAGTTTAAATAAAGACCCCCCTGCTTTTGCATATGGCTTGGAACTTCTGGTGGCCTTTGGGGATCTAGCAATCTGCGCATAACAAGGATACAGTTTGCTTTAGTGGGGAAGTCATGGCAACAGGCATACAAGACAGCTGTTCACAGGTCATTCACACTCAGGAAGCAGGGGGGCCGGGGGAGGCTGCTTACCCCTTGCTTTCTTCTTTCATATAGTTCAGGATTCTGGACCATGGAATGCTTCTGCTCACAGGATGAGTCTTCTAACCTCAATTAACCCAATCCAGAAGCTTCCTCACAGACACACTCAGGGATGCTTCTCATAGATGATTCTAGATCTTGTCAAGTTGGCAGTGTTAACCACAGCCTTCCCATCTTTTCTGAGCTCATACTTTTGCATCTTTTAGTCTTAACTTTAATGTTACCTCCTAAATGTTTTCCCAATCATCTGAAATTCAAATTCCTTGTGCATACACTAGACATTATTACAGTTCCATGCTCATTTCATAGCATATCATACCTGTCCAACATTCATGGTGCTTAGTCACCATTTGAAAGATTCTGTTCACTTATCAGTCTAAACAGTCTTTTCCTCTTTGCTCCCTACATCCCAGTTACTGTTGGTTTCATGAGACTATAGATCTTCTATATTATTCTACCTGCATTCCCTAAGCTGAAGTTGACACACTGCAGATTTTCAATACATACCTGTTTTATAAATGTATGACTAAATCCATCTAGCAGGGAATGAATGAAGTATTTAAGAATCAGTATGAGGAAAGATACATCCTAACCACACTTAATCTGTTTTTCTTCATTCTGTATATCATGGCCCAAGTAAACAGCTCAATGGGAAAGGTACTCCACTTGCAAGCAGGCAAGTCTGAGTTTGATTTCCAGAACCCACATTTAAAAGCTGGGAATAAAGTCATATGCCTATAAACCCAGCACTACAGAAGTAGAGACAGGTTGATCCCTAGGGCTCATTGGCCAGGCAGCCTACTCAGTAATTTCCAGGTTAGTAACAGATCTGGTCTCAAAACTAAGATGAGTGCACATAGGGAAAATACCCAAGTTTGAGCTTTGGTCTTTACACAAACATGCCTACACATAGATATGCAAAATGTATATAGTACATGGTCACACCCAGAACTAGAGTTGGTGTCATTACAGCAGAATCACAGGGACTGAGCATAAAAGAGAAACAGACTTACAAAAATGCTCAGCATGCTTTCCCAGAGAACAATCAACAGCAAGAGAAATAGAGCAAGATACACTGTGATTAAAGTTTGTCAAGTTTAGGTATGGATTTAGTGGAACCAAGCACAAATTAGGAAAATAAAACTATGTCTTTTGGGTATAGTAGAATTAAAAACAATGAATAAACATTTAAAATATTAAATACAACTTTAAGAATATTATTTTAACATTTTTCATACTGGTACATACATAAGCCATAGCCCCCATACAGTACCTTCTTTTTTTCTCTTTACACTCTCTTATTTGTCTCTTTTGTTATCTAAGCTAATTTAACATATTCTTTAATTATATACACATGCATATGTGTGTATGCATGTGTGCATTTGCACATGTGCATGTGACTACACAAAATCTACAGTCTAAAAATGAGATTAAAAAAAGTGTGATATTTGTTTTTCTGGGATGGCTCTTATTCACTTAATATAATTCCTTATAGTTGCATCCATTTTCTTATGGATAACATAACTTCATTCTTCTTCCTGGCTAATAATATTTTCTTATGTGTATAAACTTCACTTTAGTATTTATCTCTTTTCTGTTGAACACCTTGGATGGCTCCATAACATAGTTACTGTACTTATTCCTGCAGTACCATCAATGAGCCAGTATTGCTGTCATGTGTTGACTTGGAATCCTCTAGGCAAGTACACAGGAAGGATATAGCTGAGACAGATGGAATCAAAATGATAGTTCTAATGTGACAGAATTCAAAATGGGGAACTGGAAGAATATCTGGCATTTGCTGAGCTTCTCTGGAGCTGCTGTGTGTTTTAGAAGATCCAGGAGGACACTGTTATTACACTGAATTAGTAATTCCTGTAAGGCAAGAGGCTATCATAAAATAAAACAAGCACTCGGGGAATCTAGAACAACAAAGCCAAGTTTCTTTACCTTAAGCCTCTATTCACAAACATTCAAGAAGCAGGGACTTTCATGGCTTCGGGAATGAATGAAAGACAAGATTCAGAGGCTCACAGATAAAGAAGCAGTGAAAAGGAGATAAAGAGTATGCCCACACCAGTTTAGAAAACACTATGAGCTGTCAGAACATAGACCAAAAGTACTTGTTTGTTAGAGTATTGATAGAATTCAGGGAAGACTTGTCAATGGAAGTTAAAGCCTGCCTTGAATCCTAAAGGTTGAATAAGAATGGAATAAATGACGGTCATGTGCAGGGATTTTAGGGAAGCATAAGACAGTAGGTGGTAGACAAAGATGCAGTGACTGGATGGATAACAGGTGTGCCCCACTGGGTGCCAGGGATCATACTAAGGATGCCACTTACCTAGGATAAGTCTCTGGGCAGAGATTTCCTTAGATCAACTGGCCAAAGAATGCATTCTTTCCAAATAGTGCTCACCCTAGTTTCAGGAGCAAGTCCAGGAATATGGGCTGGATTGGGGGCAGTCCATCAGGATCTCCAGATGGCCAGTGATGATGTCCAGAAAAATGGGCCTCCTTGAACAGAATTGCTAATGTCCAATCAGGACAGACACTAACTTGAGTGTTAGAGTGAGGTCCTGTGCTTGTTATTGTGTATGTAGTGACCAATTAGTTCCCATATCATGGTGTACACCACTTTGAGTTCATTGGAGGAGTTGAGTACAATGAACATCTGAGGAAAAATTTCAGGATTTAGTTCTTACATTGCATTTTGTTGAAACTGAATCTTGTTCCTGCCTCTGTGTATCATTCTCCTGGCTAGCTAGACAATGACATTCGGGGCCTTCTCTGGTCTCTACTTCCCACCCCACAGTTGGTGGGGGAATTATAGATGCTCACCTCCACACCTGGCATTTCATGTGGACCCTGGGAACTGAACTCAGCTCATCAGGTTTATGTGGTAAGTACTTTTAACCACACAGAGATGTGATTCTATCTCTCAAAGAGTTAAAGGGGAAAAGTTAGTCTGTAATAATATTTAACTCTCACCAGAATGTAGATCATGAATAAGTTAACACCTCTACCTAAATTTATTCCAGAAATGTCAATTAAACTCTCTACAAGTAGATAATACCTTACTTTGGAACAAGAGAAAAAATAGTTCATGCCAAAATAATTGGCTTCCCCCTTAGTTACTCAATAAAATGCACGTGAAGTATTCATTTAAACTTGAAAGCAAGTGAAATTCAGACAGCTTACTTCCTGAGCAGAAAATGAAGCCTACAGCCCATCTCACCTGAGGACCATTTCACTATTGTGCTGCATCATGTATGCACATACAGTGGGTATCTGCTCAAAGGCAAATTGGTGTCTCTGGGGTTCATGTGGCTTTTAGAAACATAGCCAAAAAGAAATTTTAATTTTTAATTTTTTATATTAAAGTAATGTCAGAAAGCAAAAGAAAAAAAAAACCTCAAAAGAATAAATTTTTATAAAAAGAGTAAAACTGTGTGCTGCTTTTAATCAAGGCTGTATTCTAGATAAAGCACTCATCAAGTGGAAGCTTCTGTATACATAATTTATTTTTTACACTCCGGGAGAGTTCTTCACTGAACTCAGGCAGGGTATACTTGTTACCGAGCACTTCCTCATCCCATGGCATATCCTCTGGTGTTCTAACGCTCTGCAAGCGAAGATAGCTGCCCTTCATCTTTCCAGCCACAGCAAGGAATGAATGACAAGCACCAGTGAACAAAGCCTTGAACTCACTGTTGACTGATCACTGCAGGTCCCAGCAGGAACAAAGTCACACGGAAAGGGCTGTTTGTGCGCATTGTGATATTGTTCTCTCTTCTACTGTTTCTTAAGTTATTGGTGGGATTTTTTTGATTAACAGAGCATCCTTGTACATATCTGTGCAGAGTGGTGTGACATTCTGTTAAGTTCACACTTGTGACATGGTTAAGTTGGGTCATTAACACACATGCATTTATTTACCAGTTTTTCTTGATGAGTCACTTAAATGTACCTTCCTAGTTCTTTGTAGCATGTGCCTGATGCATCGCTATTGGTCACTCATCCAGTCCTTTGTGCTCTTTGGCCAACAACTTCCCATCCTTCTTCTCATTCCTGTTCAACCTATGGTAACTAAGTTTTTTGGTGTTTTGGCCACAAGTGCTATGGTTCCCTTTTCTAGATTCTGGCTATTATAAATAAAGCTACTATTAACATAGTTGAGCAGATGTCCTTGTTGTACGGTGGAGGGGCCTTGTGGGAACACAGAGGAAGGGGATGCAGGCTATCCAGATAAGACCGGATAGGCTGTGGGCAGACATTAGGGAAGGAGGACCCCACCTGTCAGAGGTCTAGAGGAGGGGAACAGGGCAGAAGATAAGGAGGGAGGGTGGGAACAGGAAGATAAGAGCAAGGGGATTACAGTTTGGATGAAATGTGAATAAATTATAATAAAAACTTTAAGGAGTCAGCTGATTAAAAATGGATTATTTCTTCATTTTTCCAACTTGTTCCACTGACTAACAGGATTGGTTTTATTATTAACTTTTTCAGAATTTCATTCCAGAATACAGTGTGTTTTATTTGTATCAACTGCCATGATTTTCCAATTTCTGTGAGAAATTATATGTACTAACTCTACCCACATGATCTTAAGAATTTTTGTTCTACTCTTTCCCTGGGAAGAAACAGGATATGTGCAGAAGTGAAGGGCAGCAGGACTTCTAAGGAAATGGGCACACACAGTAATGATCACACTCATGCAAACCTGATTCCTGTACATATGGTTGAATATTATGTTCAGTCTTTCTAACCAACATTATTTTTAGAGTTATTTTAAGATCACATTAAAACTAAGCAGGCAGTAGAACCTTCTCCATACATTTAAACCATCTGGGTCACCGTCACCTGTATCATCAAGATGGATGAAAACTCATATAGGACACATTCACTGAAAAGTCTCCTCTCTCAGCAATTGTTTGTTATTTGCAAAACTTTGAGGAGGGCCCTATGAGTCTGGAAACTTTCTGAGCTTCTCTGTGTTTTAAGCTTTGCTGGCTTCCCAAGTCCTGAGAGCCTTTTTCTCCCTCCTCCATCTTCCCTCCAGGAGAAAATGTTTCAGTTTGGAGGATATAGGTACCCAACAAGAACAAAACTATTACCTGTTATTAATAGATATTTATAGTTGGGGTTAAATGTAGTCATTTGCTTTTGCTCTCTTCACCTCTAGTAGTGGCGACATGCCCTGAAATACATGACTACATTAGGCATATTATTATTTTCTTAAGCTAATGATCATATTATAGGTTAAGTGCAAGAATTGGATTGGACTTGGATATAAGTTAATTGTACCTGGAGGGATTCTAATGCTTGTATCTCCTTTGTCTGAAATGCTTCACAAGGTCACCCATTTCAGAAAGCAATATTCACAAAATTAAACATAAACAGATCATCAGAATTAGATAATTAGTTAGAATATGTCTTGAGTATAATTACTCTTTGAGCCAAGCCTAAAGGCATGACACCTGGTGCTGTCAGAAGCCCAGTGGTGGCAGGAAGCAGAACTGGGTCCTGCTGGCTAACCAGCAGAAGGCCTGAGCTCATTAGCTTGTTGTTTTAATCAGTCTCAGGTGAGCTCTGCATGTAGACTGCACAGTCACAAGTCACGCTGTTTGAAGCGGAAGCTGATATTGAAGAGCCAAATATTTTCTTCTATTAAAATATAGAAACTCTTGGATAAGCAGGGCACATGAAGTTCATCTGCCAACAGAATTGGGTGGACTTCTGCTTGTGTGCAGTATCTTATCTGAAATAGAAGCTGAGAGCCTTGGAAGTTAGTTAGGTGAGAAAAGCACTTGCCACACAAGTGTTATGGCCTGAACTGAATTCCTGACAACACGGGTAAAGCCAGATGCATAGCTTCTACGGTGAAATAGGAAGCGTGGGCAGGAAGATGCCTGGAATCCCACGGGCCAGCTTGTCTGGCATACACAGTGGCCAACAAGAAAAGGCTGAGTCTCAAACATGATGGAAGTTGAAGACAAACACTATAGGTTGTCTCCTGTCCTCCACATATATGCTGTAGCAAATGCACACATCTTAGCACTCTCTGTCTGTCTGTCTGTCTGTCTCTCTCTCTCTCTCTTACACACACACACACACACACACACACACACACACACACACACACACACTCACACAGATAGACAAGGGGGAGGATAAATTGATAGTTTGAAAGCAAAAGAAAATGTAGGAGAAAGAAAGAAAACTTCTAGAAGAGGAGGGTGTCAAAGAGAATCTCTTCAGCTTTGTGATTTTTCTTCCAGAATGTGATATGCAGACAAGAATTTAGAGTAGGGGGAGGCATCTTGAGATACTTGTCTTTTTTGTACCCAAATTAAAATTTAGGGTGATGTTACTGACACACTTTGCTTATGTGTTGATGTAAAACCACCAGGACCACATATATGCAACATCTGGAAGGATTTTATACTTTTAAGATTCCAAAGAATGCTTCTGATTAAAGTGACTCAGTGCTAAATCTTGACTCAATACCCTCCAGAATCACCAGAAGGTCAAATAAAAGCTATTTCTTAATGAAAGTGAATGACTTGATTTCATAAAATTATAATGTTGTTTAATGACTGTGGAAGATTGTGTTCAAGCAGAAAGCTGACATTTTGCTGTAATCAATGCACATTTTATTAAAATCAATATGGTCTATTATGTAAGGCCTATTGAAAGAACGTTAATAAAGTTGATCTATAAAAAGTAAGCAACTTTAATTTAATTGAGATTTAACCCTGATCATATAGCTACAGTGTTCATTCAACACACATTTAAAGAACATTCACAAAGTCCTAGGCACTGGGCAAGAATCAATAAAAATTCCTCTTTCTTCCCTTCAGGTATCAAGTGGGGAATAACTAGGTTAACATTGTATGCTGGACTCAGGTACCTCTGATTGTACAATATTTCACCAGCATTTTAAAGAATCGTTTCTACTCAATTTTAAATGAGAATTGAGCCTGGGGAAACATTGAAGGCTAATAGCTCTCCCAATTGTTATAAATTAGTATTTAATAGAGAGTAGAATAGCTTCAGTTTCATACTCACAGGTTTCTTACTGAAAGTGTGTGTGTGTGTGTGTGCGCACGCGCGCATGCACGTGCGTGCTTTCACACAGAAGACAGAGGATATTGAGTGTCTTCCTCTATCATTCACTGGATGAAACCTTGTACTTTTAGCTGGCTAGGCTGTCTGGTCTGCACGCTCCTGGTATCTGCCTGTCTCTGTTCCTTATAGCTTCATTACAGACATGCAAATCCATGTCCAGCTTTTTCCAGGGGTGCTAGGGATCCAAACCCTTGTCCTTGTGCTCACATAGCAAGTGTGTTCATCCGCTGAGCCTTCTCTCCCAGCACCAGTTGTAGATATTTACTTTACAGAGTGGATATATTTAATTCTTCTGGGTTTTGCTCTCTTGTTTTGAAATACAGGCTCCTAGACAAATCTCAGTCTTTGCACATTGGCTTCCAAAAAGGCTAAGGTGTTTAACTCCTGGACCCAGATGATGTGCTACAATTGGGCCAGTCCTTTGTTTCCTTCTTCAGTCTTCTATTAAATTAATCTTCTGTTTTCCAGATCCTGAATTTGCATTCTTATTAATATTCAGTTTTATTCCACTACAGTTGTTTTATTGGATGATAGCTTAAAACATAGTGCTACATGTATTAAAGAGTAAAGTAAATGAGTAAGTTAAAAAGCTCATCATAAAAGGAAGATACTTGAGCTAGGGAAACAGCTTGCTTGGCCAAGTGGTTGCATTGCAAGCATATTGATCTGAGTTCAAGCCAAAAAACTGATATAAACAAAACAAAACAAAACCCTGAATATCATGGTATATACGGTAATACCAGAGCTAGAGAGGTAGACATAGGGAGCATGGAGGGGAGAGCTTGCAATCCAGCTAACTTGACCCATTTGCTGAGTTCCAGGACAGTGAAAGACCCTGTCTCAAATTCCAGGACAATGCCTGAGGAATAACATTGAGGATGTTGGCTAGCATGCACACGCACACACACAAACACACACACACACACACATGCATGTGCATGCATGCACATACACTGAACAAGAGAAACAAATTAAAATTTAAAAAATTTGCTATGCCCTGTAGTACTGCAGAGCACTTGTCATGTTAAATCTTGGTTGTGAACATGGCATATGAAGAAATAGAGAAGCTAAGTGAAGAATTGTTTTTATCAGATTGGCTGCTGCACATGTCTGTAAGGCATTTTCTTCATTGCTAATTGTCTTAGTTTGTTCTTATATTACTGTGAAAAAATTCATTTCTAAAAGCAACATGGAGAGGAAAGAGTTTATTTCTACCCAAAGTTTATAATTCACCATGAAGGGAAACTAGGGAAAGAGCTCAAGGCAGGAATCTGAAGGCAGGAACTGAAGCAGAAACCATGAAGAAACATGTCTTACTGGCTTACTCTTCATAGTTTGCTCAGTCTGTTTTCTTATAGCACCCCATGACCACCTTCCCAGGGGTTGCACTGCCCCCAGTATGTTGGACCCTCCCATATCAATAGCTAATCAAGAAAATGCCTTTACACACTTGCCTACAGACGATATGATAGAAGCATTGTCTCAATTGAACTCCTTTTCTGGGATAACACTAGACTGTGTCTTATTGACAAAAAAAAGCTAACTCAGGACACTAAGTGATATATGAAGGAAAAGCCCATAGCGGGTGGTACCATCCCTAGGCAGGTTGGCCTGGGTATATAAGAAAAGTGACTGGGGGCTGGAGAGATGGCTCAGCAGGAAAGAACACTCACGGCTCTAGCAGAGGACCAGAGTTTTCCCATTGATCTGATGCATTTGACCTCCACAGGCATCTACAACTGCATTAGCATACCAACAGGTAGACACACAAGCATACACATTAACTGAAAATAAAAATGCACTGAAGAAGAAAAGTAGCTGGACATGAGCCTGGAAACAAGTCGTAAGCAGCATTTGTCTATTATTTCTGTTTCAGATTCTTCTCTGAATTCCTGCCCTTAATTTCCTCAATGATGAACTGTGACCTGAAAGTATAAGATAAAACACACACTTTCTTCCCCAAGTAAATTTTTTCCTGGTGGTTAAACAGCAACAGAAAGCAAACTATGACCTCCTGGCAGTGATGATGCACACATTTAATCCCAGCACTCAAGAGGCCAGCCTGGTCTAAAAAGTGAGTCCAGGACAGCCATGGCTACACAAAGAAACCATGTCGAAAGAAAGAAAGAAAGAAAGAAAGAAAGAAAGAAAGAAAGAAAGAAAGCTATGACAAAAACTGGTACCAAAAAAAGTGGAACACTACTTGAGAAAGAAAACCACATTGTTTTGAGAGAGGGTGGTAAAATTATTTGGAACATTGAGCTGGAAAAGTCAGCGAGGGCTCAAAGTGTGATGGGCTGCTGTAGTGGGTCCTTGGAAGATAAGAATGATAAAACAAATGTGGAAGGTGGAGGACTGGCTTATGAAGTTTCAAAGGTAGTTTGAGAGTCCCTGAAAAAAGCTATTGAGTCCCTTCATATAATAGATTTGAATTAAGAATCTATAAGTGTAACCTTCTGTGCTTCGTTGGAACCATGGATGGTGGTTATCTGCGTCTGAAAAATCAGCTGTGATTAGTATGAGAGAAGCCATCAGTGAGCCAGAATTGAGGGAGTGTGTTCTACAGGGTCAGCACACACAAGAACAAAAGAAATGGGATTGCTCAATTCTTTTAGAGTCCAACAGATCATAAGTGAGTCTTACATGTCAGATATTGAACTGTTTATAGTGCTAAATTTTGGTTTGCCTTAAGAGCAACTTTTTTTTATTAATTTATTCTTGTTACATCTCAATGGTTATCCCATCCCTTGTATCCTCCCATTCTTCCCTCCCTCCCATTTTCCCCTTATTCCCCTCCCCTATGACTGTTCCTGAGGGGGATTACCTCCTCCTGTATATGCTCATAGGGTATCAAGTCTCTTCTTGGTAACCTGCTGTCCTTCCTCTGAGTGCCACCAGGTCTCCCCCTCCAGGGAACATGGTCAAATGTGAGGCACCAGAGTACATGAGAAAGTCATATCCCACTCTCCACTCAACTGTGGAGAGTGTTCTGTCCATTGGCTAGATCTGGGTAGGGCGTTTAAAGTTTACCACCTGTATTGTCCTTGGCTGGTTGCCTTAGTTTGAGCGGGACCCCTGGGCCCAAATCTGCCTATCATAATGTTCCACTTGTAGGCTTCTAGGACCCTCTGGATCCTTCTACTTTGTTATTCTCCCATGCTTCTCTCATCTAGAGTCCCACTAGAATGTCCTCCCCTCTGTCTCAGTTTCCTGGTAAGTGAAGGCTTTCGTGGGACATGCTCCTTGGGCTAATATGTAGATATAAGTGAGTATATACCATTTGAGTCTTTCTGCTTCTGGGTTAACTCATTCATTATGATCATTTCTAGCTCAATCCATTTATCCACAAATTTCGAGAATTCTTTGTTTTTAATAGCTGAGTAGTATTCCATAGTGTATATGTACCACAGTTTCTTTATCCATTCTTCTACTGAGGGACACTTAGGCTGTTTCCATGTTCTGGCTATTATGAATAAGGTTGCTATGAACATGGTTGAGCAAAGTTTCTTGTTGTGTGTTGGAGCATCTTCTGGGTATATTCCAAGGAGTGGAATAGCTGGGTCTTGAGGAATCCCTATTCTCATTTTTCTGAGATAGCACCAGATAGATTTCCAAAGTGGTTGTACTAGTTTGCATTCCCACCAGCAATGAAGGAGTGTTCCTCTCTCCCTACATCCTCGCCAGCATGTGGTTTCGCTTGAATTTTTTATCTTAGCCATTCTGATGGTGTAAAATGGAATCTCAGAGTTCTTTTGATTTGCATTTCCCTGATGACTAAGGAGGTTGAGCATTTCTTTAAATGTTTCTCAGCCATTTGGTATTCCTCTGTTGAGAATTCTCTGTTTAGTTCCAAGCCCCATTTCTCAATTAGGTTATTTGACATGGTGGTGTTTAATTTCTTGAGTTCTTTATATAGTTTGGATATTAGACCTTTGTCTGATGTAGGGTTGGTGAAGATCTTTTTCCAATCTGTAGGCTGTCACTTTGTTCTCTTGACAGTGTCTCCTGCCTTACAGAAGCTTCTCAGCCTCATGAGGTCCCATTTATTAATTGTTGACATTAAGGCCTGGGCTGATGGTGTTCTGTTCAGGAAGTTGTCTCCTGTGCCAATATGTTCCAGGCTCTTCCCCACTTTTTCTTCTAAGTGACTTAGTGTCTCTGGTTTTATGTTGAGGTCTTTAATCCACTTGGATTTGAGTTTTGTGCAATGTGACAAATATGGGTCCAGCTGCATTTTTTTTTACACATCGACCTCCAGTTAGACCAGCACCATTTGTTGAAGATGCTATCCTTTTTCTATTGAATGGATTTGGCTTCTTTGTCAAAAATCAAGTGACCATATGTGTGTGGATTCATATCTGGGTCTTTGATTCGATTCCACTGATCAACCAGCCTATTGCTGCACCAGTACCATGCTGTTTTAATTACTATTGCTTTATAGTACAGTTTGAGATCAGGTGTGGAGATTCCTCCGGAGCACCTTTTATTGTACAAGATTGTTTTAGCTATTCTGGGTTTTTTGTTTTTCCATATGAAGTTCAGAATTGAACTTTCAATGTCTTTAAAAAATTGTGTAGGTATTTTGATAGGGATTGCATTGAATCTGTAGATTGCTTTTGGTAGAATGGCCATTTTTACTATGTTAATAAGAGCAACTTTTTTTAATGGCTATGGGTTTTCCCTTTTAGATTAAGAAGATACTGAACATAATTTTTGCTTTACAAGAACCCACAGTTAAGAGACTTTGGTCTTTTAAAGAGGCATAGAACTTTTGGATTGTTTAAAGACTGGGAGACTCTTAATAGTTGGGATATATTTTATATTATAATATAAAGTATAAAAAATTAACATACAACCAAGGGGGGCAAGGGAAGCTTAAGCATTAATAGTGATGTATGCGTTTGTCCTTTTGACAAGTGATAGTTAAATGCCGTTGTCCACTTGACATACCTGGGAAGAGGGACTGTCAGTTAAGAACTTGTCTCCATGAGACTTGTCTGTGCGCATGGCTGTGGAATATTTTTTTATTACTAATTGATGTAGAAGCACCCAGACTACTGTGGGTGGTGCAATCCTCATGCAAGTATGGCTGGGCAGTTAAAAGGAGCAGGGGAACAAGCCATTAAGGGCAGTTCCTCCTTGTTTTCTGCTTCAGTTCCTGCTTGATCTCCTGCCCTGACTTCCCTCAATGATGGACTGTGTCCTGGAAGTATAAGATAAAATAAACCCTTTCCTCCCCAAGTTGCTTTTCTCATGCTGCTCCTCAGAGAGCAAACTGAGGTTAACCTCTGACCTCAAGGCATTTAAATGAAGTCCCATGTGGATGCTAATCTTTCACTTATGGACTATACAATCATATGCCTTTATTCAAGCATTGCTCTTTAACACTTTATCATCACAGCCTCTTCGCCATCTCCTCTCTATGCTTTCTGGGTCTCTCTTTGTGTATCTCTGTCTTTCTGTCTCTGTCTCTTTCTCTGTCTCTGTGTCTTTGTCTCTCTCTGTGTCTCTGTCTCTCTCTGTGTCTCTGTCTCTCTCTCACACACACACAAACACACACACACACATCTCTCTCTCTCTCTCTCTCTCTCTCCTTTTCTGATACAGACACAATCTTTAACCACAAGTGCAATGAAAACTTCTTGTCCTCTTTGCCCTGTGTTTTAGTTTCCTTTCTGTGTTTTTCATAAAATAGTTCACCAAAAACCAAGTTGGGGGCAGATATTTCCTATTACAAGCTTCAGTCCATCACTGAGGGAAATTGGAGCAAAAGCTTGAAGAAGAAACCATGAAGGGATGCTGCTGGCTGGCTCACTCAAGCTCTTGCTTAGCTAGCTTTCTTACACAGCCCAGGACCACATAACCAGGGTACAGTGCAGCCCACAGAGGGCTAAGCTCCCTTTTAGTGTTAACAATCAACACGTTAACAATCAACAGGCATGCCCACAGGCCAATCTGATCTAGGCAGTGCCTCAGTTGAGACTCTCTTCTAGAGGTTGGCTCAAGCTGACAATTAAGCTAACTAAGACAATGCATTGTGAGAAGTACCCTTAATACCAGAACTTGGGAAGCAGAAGCAGACAGATTTCCAAGTGTTTCAGACCAGCCAGACCTACCTAGCAAGACTTTGTCTACAAACAACAACAACTAAACTAACTAGGATGCACCCAATCCCACAAAGTATCCCTTCCAGGGTGTTTCCAACATATATCTGCATTTGTTTATTCAACCAGGATTTACTATTTCCATGGGAACAAATACTCTCTACAGCTCACTCCTTTCATCCTCACTCATATTTCTACAGAATAGAGGAGTAGGCATTATTTTAAAGTCCTATTGGGCTCGGAAGATGGCTCCTTTGGTAGAGGCTTTTCATTCTAGTTCCTAGAATCCATGTGGCAGCAGCATACCTGTAACCCCAGCTTTGGGAGCACAGAGAGAATGACCTCAAGATTTCTCCAGCCAGCCAGTCTAATGAAATCTGTGAGTTCTACATCCAAAGATGCTATCTCAAAACATGGCATGGAGCACAACAGAAAAAAGCCACCTGACACTTAACTATCACACACACACACGCACACACACACACACACACACACACACACACACACGAGCTTTATGACAAGTTAGTAAGTATCTCTTACACTACATTTTGCATGCATGGAATGCTAGAAAGAAATCATGCTTTCAAATCATTTATTAATCTATAAAAACTCAAGGTCTTTAATGGTACATATTCAAAGCCAAAGTCTTTTGGAAATGCAAGTCACTATCTGATGGCCCAGGACCAGGGTGATATTTCCCTTTCTTCCACCAGCTTCCTGGCTGAGTAGTTTATTTGCATTTCCTTATTAACCTTTGTTTTTCTCACACACCAAGACGCAGTCCAATCTCTGACACATCTTTCCGTTCTTCTCCTATGAATCAAGCCAGTCATGATCATCTTGTTGTCAAATTCTCCTGACAGATAGATTTGCTACAACAAATGAAGCCACTAAATAAGCAGCCCCCATCTATTTTTTATGGCTGACATTCATTCCCACCAAACAGCAAGTGTTATCCCAAGATGAAAGCATCTATAATTCCAGAAGGTTTCATTTGACTGTAAATCATGAGGTATATTTCCATTGTAACTCTTTTTTTGTGTGTGTAAAGTCAGATATAAAATACATATATTCTTTAAATTCCTTAGGAAGGATTGCACCAAAGTTTGATTCTAGCAACAACTGAAGGGAAGATGGCTGTGCTCAATGTCACAGAAGGGTTAAAGCTATCAAGAGAAATATTTAATGTGATTATATTTATAAATAAATATGTATATTAAAATATATGAATTGATACAACCAAGAGTTCAAAGACAGGGTGCTCAGTTACAGATGCTTCTCTATCACCCTTAAACTGTCACTGTTGCCATGCACCAAGGTCATCATCACTCAGCTAGCAGAGCTCCTAGACCTAAGACTATCCAGCAACTGCCCTCAACAGCTAATAATCTTGCTTGCTATTTGAGCGTTCTTCTCTAGGAAAGCAACCACAAGAGACAGAGCAAAGAGCAAATTCTGGGTGGAAAGTAAAGGAAAATGACATTTGCAGGAAAATGGATCAATCTGAAAAGAGTTTCGTTAACCCAGACACAGAGAGACAGAAATCAAATGTTCTCTCATGTGCAGATGCCAACTTTTAATGTTTGTACATATACAAGTAAGGGATAGAAAAGTGGGCATATTCTATGAAACCTGATAAAAAAAACAGAGAGGGAAAGAAGAGGTGCTGAGGAACTGGAATCAAAAGGCCAACATGTAACAAAAGTGGAAAGGAGGCAACCGGAGAGGGAGGGCACGAGTTCATAGGGAGATGCAGACAAAGAGAGAAGAGGAACAGCAAAAAACAATTTCTGTTTAAAATGTGACAATGAAACTCACTTCTCTGTGTGTTGATAGAAATAAAAAATTTAAAAGACAGAGATAGAGGAGAATACTCAGGGGGTAAGACTGCTTGCTTCACAAGCATATTATTCCACGTTCAAATCCCCAACACCCATGGAAAAAGCCGGGAATGGTAATATGCTAACGTGTAGCTTTCCCTGGGACTTAGTGACAGGTTCAGTGAGAGACTCTGTCTTGATGGAATAAGAAGGATAGATTAGAACACCTGATATCCACTTCTGACCTCCATACGCATATGGGCAAGTGCATATATACTACAGAGACAGAGAGAGATGAAAAGACAGAGACGAAGAAAGAAATATACTAACCGTGACAAAGTGCTCCTATGTATTTTACCTTCTTCAGTCTTTATGCTTGTATACATGCACAGACACTGCTTAGTATTACTTCATAGATGAAGGAACACAGGCTTAGAAAGCTTTAGTATGCTCTACACCTCATCGGGGACACCAGGCAAAACCCCACCCCAAGCCCTTGCTTGCCAACACCCTTGAAAGCATACCAAACAGTGGTAAACTGCACCCATGCCCTGAGCTCCATTTTCTAACCTACAACTCCACCTGCTTTCCCAGAAGCCATGCAGGCACCAGGGACTCCAAGCCATGCTGATACTAGAGCACCCTAGAAACAACATTAGCACCCCAAACCACAGAGGCCATGCATGCAAACAGCAAAACAATACAGTAGTGACATCTTACTGGACCAGAGGACACCAGATCCCCAGGCCACTCAGGTTAGAAGACCAAGAGGAAAGATAATTTAAGGGGAAAAAAAATCTGAAACACAGCCATCCAACAAAATGAACTCAGAAATTAGCATCTAAGCCTACTAATAACCACAAAATGCCAATAGCATGAGGCCAATGTAAAAAAAAAAATCTAAGTAATTTAGATTTCTCTAAATCACACAAGTTATAAGTGACAGAAGACTGAAAATGTTTGACTTACTATTGAGATGGAAGAACAGAGGAAATAAGAAAAGTGAACAGTCCTTTAAAATATTTCCTTCTTCATCATTCCACTGGTACTAAGAAGTGTAGGGTCTGTTTCTTAACAATTAAACTTTATTATACAACCCAACTAGCTTACACAAGAAGGAAAAAAGGTTAAAGGGACAAAAGAGTGAACCTTCCAGTATCCGTTCCACAGATCGGTCCTTAGGTGTCTCTGGCCTGTGTGCTGGTCCAGCCTGTTCGCTGATCCACATGCGTTCAAGCCTGGTCTCAACCTGCTGCTGCTCTCTCCTCTCAGCCTGCCTATGTCACATGAGAAGGGCTATCTCCTTCTCCCATTGAGGGTCGATTAGAAAAACAATAGTCCAGGTGGAGTCCCCAGGTCAGCTTCCTGAATTCCAGGCCCAGGATGGCTCCACTCAGTCTACCACAATGTATCCGTGGGGTGCCCAAGGGTAAAGCCCCTCAAGACTGCTTTCACCTGTGACAAAGCTTACAGTCTTTCCCACAAAGAAGAGATGAGTAGGGGAAATAGAGAGGGGACTTTAACTGGGGAAGAAAGAGAAATGTCAATACAGAAAGAGATTGATAGAGGAGGGACAAATAACACTAAAGACATTTGATAAAACCTCAAGTAACCACATCATTTTATATTTACATAAAAATATATAATACATCTAAGTATTTGTATATACATATGTAAACAGCTTAAACAAAGTTATGTCACTTGGGCTGACAATGCTCCCCTCAAAATCCATAGACTACCAAAAAAACCACAAGTACCAGGCATGAGACACCTCAGAGCTGGTGGTCAAGATAGCCTAAGTGATTCCCAAAACTACACAGGCCATTGGTGTTGTCCTTGGTTCTT
This sequence comes from Acomys minous, assembly GCF_964271855.1. Lineage (NCBI taxonomy): Eukaryota > Metazoa > Chordata > Mammalia > Rodentia > Muridae > Acomys > Acomys minous. The sequence goes on along the minus strand of NC_140483.1, from coordinate 71,289,018 downwards.
TATCATAGGCTGAAGAAATGTCCCTGTTGCACAAGGCATCACATTCTTCTGACAGGCTTCTGTTTATTTGAGCTGGATCTGAAATGAAAATCTCCTGCCAGTGGTCTAGTTTTCTTTATACTGTGCAAGCTGTCAATGGAGGGATGAAAACAATAGTTCTAACCAGGCATGATGCCCATGAACCACAATAGTGACTAGCAAGGCAAGGTATCCCTAAAGGTGCAATAGTGGAACTCAGAACTTGGTGCTAACTAACGTCTGTCTAATTGGACTTAAGGCCTGCTCGACAGGAGGAAAATCACTGTGTGGTGCTGGAAATCTCATCAACTACCCATGGCTACTGAGGTCACAGATCTTAGATAACTTGCTACTGTAAGACCCCCAGCACGGTGGTCTTAACGTGGAGACCCCCACCAAGAACCAGCGAGACCAAGGTTTCGGTTGCAACACGCAAGAAGCTTTATTGCAGGGGGATGGGTACCCGGGCGTCTCAGTCTCTGGAGAGGCTGGCGCGCCGAGCGAGTCTTTCAGGGGCCTTTTATAGGGATTTTAGCGGGAAGCGCGGGTACAGAAGCGAGAAGCATAGTTACAGGGCTCTGATTGGTAAATTTAAATGAGGCGAGGTTATGGCCCGGTCATCAGATGGGCTCTAGGAACAGGGGAGCTTACCCATTCTCTGGGCCAGGTGGTCGACCATAAATATCTTGTGTGACAAGGACAAACTGTTTCTGTTATCTCGGCATGCTTTTATCTTTTTCCTCTGGGCCCCAGGCCTTATCTTATCCCAGGAACCTATTATTCTAGTCTTGCCTTGCAAGATAGCGTTACTGCTGCTATGCTTGCTATGGCGGGTGCACAGGGGAGGGGGTCTTACAGCTACCACTATTTTACTAAATCAGAGAAAATCCTACCTGCATCCTAGAACTGATCCTTATGCCCACAGACAAGTATAGCCTTCATTCCACATCAGAGAAGTATCTCTCTGCAGCAAGCAGACACCATTACAGAAAACAACTGATCTTAATGAGATCAACAGGTTGTGGGAAGCACAGCCCCAGACAGATGCATCTACAACACACCTCCTGGACCTAAAGATTCAGGGAACATCTATCTTGAAAGAGGAGTTTGAAAGATTGCAAGAGTCAGAGGACCAGGAAGTCTGCTGTGACACTGTGACTCTGACAGATGACAAGGAAGCTACACCCATGAGACTTTAACAACATGACTGATGAAATAAGACCTAAACGATGATAGTACTAACAGACAGGCTAATGTGGAAGAATGGAATCTCATGGGGTCCCACCATTAGGCAAAAATAGAAGCTACAGCCAACTAATGAGGGGAGAGAGAGAGAGAGAGAGAGAGAGAGAGAGAGAGAGAGAGAGAGAGAATGAATTAGGCTTTCACAAAGATGAATCCTAATTGGTTTTCTGATACAAAGATGATAACCCTGAAACCATGTATATACCAAGCAACAAAAGGGGACTCAGTAGGTTATGTTTATTTATATATTTATGCATGTGCGTATGTGAAAGGGCAGGACTAATGCCATTTTGCCCTCCAGACTCCATTTTGTACATACTTGTCCTCCCAGGGACCCTCCACCCACCTGCAGTTACTGGAAAAACCATAAACTGTCTCAACTGTTGGTTTCACGGAAACTTGCACCTGGGGCCAGCCGATCAGGCTCTGGGTCATAAACTTTGCACCAGATGTTCCTCTGGATCATAAACTTTTATGTTTGCACCAGATGTTCCAGATAGATAAACTCCCCCCCCCCTGCAATTTGGCCCCCAAGCACCACCCAAAGGCCAACTTTCCACATAACCCTTGGCCAGTCATGTAACACCAAGGCTTGTAAACCCCTGCTTGCAGTGTTCTCCTTTATAAACCCCTTTCCCTTGAAGCTCTGTACCATCTCCTATTCTGTTGCATCAGGAAGGATTGTGGTCTGAGCTTGAGCCATAATAAAGGACTCTGTGCATTTCATTGGTATCTAGTCCTGGGAGTGTTTCTGGGGTCTCGTAATCTGGGCACAGCGTGTGTGTGTGTGTGTGTGTATGTGTGTGTGTGTGTGTGTGTCTGTGTGTGTGTGTGTGTGTGTCTGTGTGTGTGTCTGTGTATGTGTCTGTGTGTGTGTCTGTGTGTGTGTGTGTGTGTCTGTGTATGTGTATGTGTCTGTGTGTGTGTCTGTGTGTCTGTGTGTGTGACAATAATAATTAAGAAAAAAGAAGCCATCACTTTGAGAGGAAATGAGACAGGACATAGGACTGATTGGAGGAAAGAGACATAGGAGAGGTTGGAGGGAAGGGAAGAGGAGAAGTGGCACAATTATATTTAATTAATTCTTTTAAATAATAAATTTTAATTAAAAAATAAAAATGAAGGGGTTAATGGCCATTATTCATGAAAATTACTTCCCAGCCAGGCTCATTTCCATACATAAGCATTTCAAATGGACCAACCATGTCCCACTTACTCATACTGGACTTCTCACCGCTGGCCATTACATGCTTGACGGTTGCGTGACACAGACAGCCTCAGCCGCCACAATACAGTATCAATTGTCATACTGAGATACTTTTGTCTAAACACTTGAGTAGTCTGATTACTCTCTGCCTCTTTTTAAAAGGTTATTTACTTACTTTACATCCCAATCCAAGCTTCCCTTCTCTCCTCTCCTCCTAGTCCCTCCCTCTTACCTCACCTTCCCCCATCATCCACCCATCCTCCACTTGTGCTAGAAAAGTGGAGCCCTCCATGGATATCAACCAGCCTTGGCATTTCAAGTTACTGTAAGATTAGGTGCATTTTCTTCTATTGAGGCTAGAAGAGGCTGCCCAATTAGGGGAAAGGGATCCAAAGTCATCTCTCTGTCTCTCTTAATTCCAAAAATTGCTAAAAACCAAAAACTATTAAAATATCAAAATATTCACTTTGCATTGCTATGTCCAGATTGCTAGGTCCCCAAAACCCACCCAGAGCCTGAAGCCATATTCAAAAGCAAGGAGTTTATATTCAACCTCAGAATGCATAAGCACTCTACCTATAACATCTGCAGACAGAATGTGGGGTACTTTCCCACTTTCCCCTGATTGGCTTGGGCCTAGGCTGGTTCTTTTTTCCACACTTTTTAAATTTTATTAATTTATTCAGATTACAACTCAATTGTTATCCCATCACTTATATCCTCCCATTCCTCCCTCCCTCCTGCTTTCACCCTATTCCCCTCCCCTAGGTCTATGACCCAGGAGGACCTACTCCCTCATTATATGGTCATAGGCTATCAAGTCTCATCTTGGTAGCCTGCTTATTCTTTCTTTGAGTTCCATCAGGCCTCCCCCCCAAGAGGAGGTGGTCAAATATGGGGTGCCAGAGTTCATGTCTAAGTCAGTCCATGCTCTCCACATAACTGTGGAGAATGTCCTGTCCATTGGCTACATCAGAGTAGGAGTTCATTGTTTACTACTTGTATTGTCCATGGAACTAGAAATGATCATACTGAGTGAGTTAACCCAGAAGCAGAAAGATTCACATGGTATATACTTACTTATAATTGGACACTAGCCCAAAATGCATGTCCCATGAAAGTCTTCACTTACCAGGAGATTGGGATAGATGTGAGGACATCCCACTGGGACTCTAGGTAAGACAAATATAGAAGGTGAGGAAATAGAAGGATCCAGAGGGTCCTAGAAACCTATAAGAAGTACATCATGATGGGTGGATCGGGGCCCAGGGGGCTCTTCTCAAGCAATTATTGCCCTATGTAAGGACAATACACCTAGGCTGGTTCTTTTCATGGAACAGTTTGTGGTTTTTCCAGCAGTAGAGGTGAACTTAGGGACAAGGTCAAGATGGTACCTGCTGACAAAGTGGAATCATACTCACTAGGACTCTTCAGCATATTGTATTCACCAGAGACAGTGTTGTATACAATATATTACATGCCAGTTACCTGAGCAAAGATGTCTCTGTGTCCATATGGATGTATTTTCTCACTTTCACACATAAAACAAAATACAACTAAAGGATAAATAAAGTGCCTAAAGTCACAAATACAGGGCAATTTACTTTCTGTTCCACTAATGAGAATACTACACAATATTTAGTACAAGAGTTGGAATCGTACTTTCAGCACTTTTTGTTTGTTTTCTACTTTGTTGTTGTCATTATGTGTTATTTGAAAACAATTCATACAAAAGCATCTTCTCATTTTATTTTTTTTCCAGAAAGGAGCTGTATAAACAGTTTTTGTGATGTTTGACCATTGTGGCACCTTTGACAGGATGCAATTAATAATCCTATATTTAGGTATTTATTTCTGTCATAAGACTCTATACAATGGTTTTGAAAAATTGACCTGACTGGTGGTTCATATCCTAGGCTTTATAAAGTGCACACTTTTTAATATAATGCAGGTGCCCATGAGGTTACAAGCATGCTGCATTCATATCCAATAACACTCTATAATCCTGAAAATAAAATCCTGGGTTACTTTTATGGAAAATTTCTTCCTGCTTATACTTCTTACTTCAAAACCGTAAGTCATCTGTGAGAGGATGGTGGCATTTTCTAAATAGGAAAGGCTGTAAAAGAGCTTTGAGAAAATGGAAAAACTGATCAAGAGAGGTGGTACCCACCCAGGATTCTCAGGGCTAGAGATTTGGAGGTCACACTCAGTGACACAGCAAGTTCAAGACAACTAAAACTCCATGAAACCTCATACCATAAAGAAAAACTAAGGCATTGGTGAGTCAAATATCAGAATAGATTTAAGACTGAACCGCATTATCACACAGATGCAAAATGCCCTTTGAAGTCCATCCATACCAATGTACACAGTGGCCAAACTACTTCATATTGCCACCAGCAGCGTTTAAGGGTTCTCTTTTGAGAACATTCTCACCTGCTTTTGTTGCTTCTTGCTTACTCAATGGTAGACATTCAGACAAGATGAAGATGGAATCTCAATATAGGTTGAAAATTGGATTTCTCTGACAGATAGCTATGTTAAACATTGTTCCTATTGTTAGACATCCATAAATCCTTTATTTTAAAGATTTATTTTATTTGCATGTAGGTATGCATGTGCATCTGTACATGTGAAAGCTGGTGCCCACAGAGGTTAAAGGGACTATTGTATCCCCTGATGCTGTAATTACATGTGCTTGTGAGTCACTGATGTGGGTGCTGGAAAGGAAACCTGTGCCCTCTAGATCAGCAAGCGCTCTCAACCAGCCCTTGTGCTTCATTTTAAAGAACTTTTTGATCATTTCATTAGTCTATTTAGCAATAGTTCTTAGATATTTGCCTGAAGAATCCAGGTCAACATGTCACCTAAATACTTGCACATTTGTGTCTTTGTGGAACCAACCTAGATTTCCAACAGCAAAGGAATAGGTGACGTAAACACAGCATGTATGTACAATGGAATGGTTTTCAGCCATTCAGAAAAACAAAGTTATGTCATTTGCAGAAAAAAAATGCGTGCAAATAGAGATAGTCTGTGGGAAGCAGTGCTAAATTCTGCCACATCAGAAATCCTGGGCTTAGGCTGCACACTGTGACCTTCCAGCTGCTGAGCTATGCCAGGGGAGGTCTTTGTGTTCCAGGCCATCCTTGGACTATTTACCTTTGAATGAAGTAGGGAAGTCCCTACTGAGAAACACCTGGAGGGTTAAGGAAATCCTTTCAGAGAGCTACTCAGTAATAGGAAGTTCTTACAGGGAGCTATTCAGGCTATTGTGTTCTTCTTGCCTTGGGAACTAGGGAGAGAGGGATCAGAATAGATCCTATTGACCTTGCTATATAAAATCTTACTCATCTGCATTAAAGGGGAATCTTGACCAGAAATTTCCTGACTTGATTCATTATTTCTCATGTCTCTGTATCCTACTTTCAATCCCCACTCCCTCTTTCAGGTGAACTCTGATTCGATTTTTCCCATGGGCAAATTAAGTAAATCTCAGAACCTCATGTTTTCTCTCTCTTTAGGGTTCCTAAATTTTATATAGACACAAAATCATTTATGAATATGAAACATGAAAATAGAATCAAAACTGCCCAGCAGCTGCTATTGAAAGAGTCACTGGAGAACAGTCAGGCCCATATCAGAGTCCATTGATAAGTATACAGTGAAGAATAAAGAGTACAACCAGTGCCATAGACTGAGGAGGCTGGAAAAAGAAGAGGAGGCTCCTTCGCACACCTCTCTTTCTGACCTGCAAGCCTTCCATCCAGCCTCAGCTCCACTGGCACCTAGATGGACCGGATGACTATTCTGTGATCTTCATGAGGGTCCCAGGGAAGGGCAACCCCACTCTCAGAGCCAGACATGCAACTGTCACCTAAAGCAAAGTGCGAGGAGATACTATAAAGTGAATAATGGTGTCACACTTAAAATGATAACTGATACACCTGAGTGCTAATGAGAAATAGAAGCCTCTTTCACTTGAAAACCACACCACTATATGCTCTGGAGTAATCCCAGATCACAGGCAAGGAGGCTACAGAAAGCTGTGAGCATCCCAGGAAATGCTAAGGAGTTCATAAATATGATTTTCTCATCCATATTTGGCCTGGGACTTCCCTTCTCCTTCTGAAACCTGTAAGAGGGGACAACAGCTCCTGTGGGCCATAACACTCTTCAGAGCCCTCTACCAGGATTCTGCATGTCTAAGGTATCAATAACTCTTCTTTTAGACATCTTACCTGAAGGACAGTCTTCATCAATATTCCTGTTGAACCCCAAGTCAGAGATCTTACAAAACTCAGGTTCAAATCCTGGTTCAAGACTTTGGACATCTCAGTGTGCCTAGGAGGTAATCAGAGATTTTGTTAAGAATGGGGGAATAGAGCTTTGTTTTTAAAAGTAAGGGTTGGGGCCTTAGGGCAGTAGTGGGGATTGGTCCTCTCCCCCCGCAAAAAAAAAATAATAATAATAAGAGGAAGAGGAGGTGGATAAGGAGGAGGTTGAAGGAGAAGAGAGGATGGTTTACGTAATTGAAAGATTTGCAGGGGTTCCATCTTACTGTGCTGGCATAAGCATGAGCTTCTCTGTGCCCTGAAAGAAAAAAGCCCATTGATTCTGCTTTGGCAGATTGAGAACCCATTTCATGGAAATTAGCCCTCCTTCTTTTTGTTACCTAGAAAAATGCTTTCAAAAGAGTGAAAGCACTTCATAGATTCAAATGGGCTAAGACAGAAAGAGAGCTGTCCCTGGATTCAATTGTCTCCCAGGGGCATCAATACAGTCACACTTTTCAGGAGGGTGAATCACTAAATCTGTGGAGGCTCCAGGGACAGCTTAACTGCAAGCCATCATCTCCAGGATTGCACAGTGATTCATAACCCTCCTGGACACAGTGATACATAACCCTCTTGAGACAAAATCCTAATGGATGCAACACCCCCATTGGAAAGAAGAGGCAGCTGAGTACATCGGACGCATAAGTACATCAGAAAGCAGAGGGAAGGCTTCCTACCATCATTAACTGTGGGATTCTCTTCACCTTAAATGCCTTCATCGTGTTTTTATTGCCCACCATAAGCACTAACCTTGCTGTGTGGAGGGCAATAAAATAACTAGTGATGATTCTGCAGTTGAGATTGTTATCGGTACAGATCTGAGTCACTGTTGACCTATGGCAGAGAATTAGAGCAGGGACATGTGGTTAGAAAGAGAAATAGACAGTTCATTAAGAAAGGGGAAACACTCTTGAGAATAAAAGTGAACTAATAAACTTGGAGGAAGCCTCTGAAGCACTGGACCACTAAGTTCATGTCCCTTATTAGACAGCCACATAGCACCCACCTTCTCTGTGTCTGTGTAACACAGGGTTTTGTCACACATTCTGTTCGATACATGAAGCCCAGATCAGGAAGGGCTCCTGGTCTTTCTCCATCAACTGGTTTCCTTCACATTAATCTTGATGCTGCAATTCCCAGTCCCTAATCTCCTGTTGGAATATGGCAGGCACTTAGTAGAGTCCTATTCCAAGTCATGATGGCAATGCAATGTTCTAAAGAGACACTTGTATCCGTTCCTTTGGCTTTCATCCACTCACAATGGACCCCAAGAAATTGGATTTCCTTTAGAAATCTCACGCGTGGAGAAAGAAAAGCCTGAGGCTCCGTGGCCAGACAGAAGAGGAGTCTGTCTCGACTTACAACTCATAAGATAACCTCATAGGAGACATGGGACATGAGGCAATGATGGAGCAGACCACCTGTTGGCCAGGACTCCTTAGTTATATATTCTCTGTTTAAGCCTAAACTTCATGCTAATGCCCCAAAGACTTGATGACCCCAAGGAGACAATGGACTATGTTCATCTTAACCAATGTGGACGCATATAATAAGCCACCTTTATCTTCTGTTCACTATTATTGTGCCTTATTGTGCATGGGTACTGAGCCTGGATTATTAGTGTTATCATGGGCCCTGGCTGCAATTCTAATGACTCCAAAAACAGAAGATTCACCTTCTAACCTTCTCGCTGTCTGTGCAGACCCTTCCCATGCTAAACACACTACCAGTAGTTTGCTGCTTCTAATTCTCACCCTGACAGCTCAAAGACCCTCTAGCTTCTCCTCCAGTCTCCCTTCACCCCACCACCACTCTCTCAAGCCCCACTATGGCTGCTGGTGGTCGTGGTACTATATCTGCCCTAATATTTTGGAGAAATGAAGGACATAGTCTTTTCAGAAACCCCATAATTCTGCCCATGGCTGCTATCTCTCCTGATGAAGCTCCTCTCTGGACCTGAAGTCCCGTACTCCTTTAGAACCTCATCTGAGGGCACTCTCCTCTCAGCCACATTTCCCCAAACCTGCCACTCTTTTTAATTGGTAGCAACTCCCCTATCTTCTAGAAATTTTTCACTGTGAAGCAAAAACAGCCATCTAGTTTGAATGGAAAAATCCAGTTTCTAAGAGACAAAAGGCAACAATGATTAAAATTAACAACTCTTCAATGCTAAGTAAAGTAACCTAACAAGCTATACACTGTATACAAACAGTATACTATAAGATAAAAGTTACCCCCTAAGTGTTGCAACATTCTACTGTGTTATTTTTTTCTCTTCTTTCAAGCTCTAGGTCACATTTAAATTTCATTTCTTTGGATTCCTACTCTTCAAACAGAATAGCTTTTTAATCCATTATGCCTTAAAGGTCCAGAATGACAGAGTATAATTCCAGGTTATCTTCAACACTTCCCACAGAGAAGCCTGCTATGGGCCTTTCAGGTCTTGCTCCAGTGGTGCTGAGGCTGAGAGTATGGACCACAAGGCTTAATGCTCTCTATTCAGTCTTGAAAGTTATGGGAGAATGTGGAGACAATAGCTGCCTAACAACCCAGGAAGACCAGAAATTACTTCCAATCAAAAAAACATTTTCTGCTTCACAGTCCACAGCTCAACAGGGATTCTGACTATATGAGTAGAACCTTGTTCACAACACCACTTCTCAGGAGTGTTTAAGACAGAAGGAACGAGGTTCTCTTGGTATCCAGGTAGCTTCCAAGCTTCTAAGCAACAGAACTTTGAAGACTAATGTTTTCTTTGTCCACTTTTTAAAGGACAGGTCTTAAGTACTACAGGCTGGCCTTAAACTCTTTATCCTCTTTCCTCTAACTCCTGTATTCCAGAATGACAAGTCTGTGCCACTATACACAGTTTATGTGGTGATGTGAATCTATGGCTGAGCTCTGACTGAGCCCTGTCCCAAGACCCAGAAAAGCAACTTTAAACAAGGATTTGATTGATTTACATTTGGCTAAGACTAAAAAGATCACATTTTCCCATTGAGGCTAAGAGTACCTTACATATTCTAAGCAATGCATTTCTCATGGTATAATGGAAAATCTAGCCACTAGGCTGGGATCTGTCACTTTCACCAAGTGCAATAAATTTTCATTTATTGAAATTTGTTGAACGCCTACAACATGTCAAGCTCTGTTCTAAGGAGGAAGAAAACATCAGTCAACATGACAGACAGATGTCTCCTCTCCTTATAGAATCATCTGGAACAACAGGTAAATGCAGTCATATGCAGCTTCTTAGAGGAGTGGTGGGGATTCAAACTCATATCATAATGTTTTTACAACAAGCACTTCACTGACTGAGATAGCTCCCAGCTTTAAGGAGTCCTCAATGATTTCTCAGCCTTCTCAGTTTAGACAGATACCAAGCTATAGTTCATACTACATTGAGAAAAGTATTTTCCTGATTTATAAACTACAGAAGGTGCATCTGAATAGAGCACTTACCAATAAATCTGAGAAGAAACACGGAGGGCAGAGGGAGCAAATGGAGAGAATTACATAGTTTCATTTTCTGTTTTGTGATAAAATACTATGGTAAGCTGCAACTTAAGAGATAAGGGGCTTATCTGGCTCTCAGTTCCAGGTCACAGGCCATTGACTCAAGATGGAAGGAACTTGACGCAGCCTGTTACATCACATGTACAGTCAAGAGAAGAGAGCAATTAACTAATGCATGTATGTTAGTGCTCATCTCATTCCTCACTCTTCCTCTCTCCTTTTCATTTAGTCCAGGATCCAACTCATGAAATAGCCCTGTTCATATTCAAGGTTGTTTTTTCCATTTCAATTACCCCAACTGAGAAAACCCCTCAAAGGCAAGCTAAAAACCCAACCTAATTTACACAATTCCTCATTGAGACAACTTTCTCAAGAGATTAATTCTACATTGTGTTGTCATTCCAAATTAACCCATCATGCACGACTATCCCAAAGAACCCTGCGAAAGCACAGGCAGAGAGAAGAGGTCACTGAGTTCCCTTCCAGGCACATGTTTCATGGCCTTGTGGGTCATTTTGATGGTCAACCTTGAATCTACCTTTAAAAGCATTCTACAATGATGTGCCTGTTTGTCTCCACAACCTGGTTCACTGTGGGAAACTAAATATGCCTTTAATATTTATCTGTGCTATGAAACCTGCTTCTACATGCATCCCTATGAGAGAACTAGCCAAGATCAATGCAGGGCTGACATATACCAAAGTGAAAGAACAAACAGCAATATTTATTTCTCTGTCTACAGACAATAATATCTCCTGAGAGTGACAGCCAAGTGGCAACCACAATACGGTGCTTAAATCAGGCATTACTTGTCTTAAAAAAGGCTAGGTTGCATAATTCTTCATTATTTTTATATATTAGACAGACTTGGGCTACAATATAATATGACGAGTACAATATTTTTAATATATCTGCTTGGGGTAAGGAAATATTACTTAGAACCTTACCTTGTTTGAATTTTTAATAAGTGTGTACTGGGTGTTTTATGTATTTTAAACCAGTGAATTTCAACTTCACCTATTTGTCATTACTGTCATTTCACACATTATAAAACAAACAACAAAAAGGGATGGAACTTGCCCCAGTGTCCTATGTAGTAAGGATTCCATGTGCATTTTAGTTAAGACCGGTCTGGATTCAGCAAACTGAACTCCCCATGAATTTTGAATATGTCTAGACATATAAATATGTAATCCATAGGAATGAATAGTGTATGATTTAGGTGAGTTTCCCCCCAAGCCACTCATTAGAGAAGAAAATCAAAGGAAGAAAGAAAGAAAGAGACAGAAGTGATGTTAGTGATTTCAATGACTCAACAGGAGCAGCTTCAGCCAGTCTTCCAGTCAACTAAGGAGCTTATTAGCTATCTCTTCATGGTATCACCCAGGTCAGTGAGCAAGACACTAACATCATGTGTCAGTCTCCATGAAGGTATCTCAGAGTAAATGAGGACTCTTAACACTCATGGTTTCTTCAGTAACCAACCCTACTGCCCTGAACAATCCTTCAAAGAAGCAAGGAACTCTGTTTCGGAGAGAATGGCATAGAATGATGCTAGTATAGACCTGAGAGGTGGGTATAAAGAAACAACCAGGGTCTACTAGGCTATTTCAAAGCATATGCTTATAACCTCAAGTAGAAACCCAGGTCCCATCTGTAGCAAGTAGATCCATACTCCTCCATGCTACCTACAAATATGTCTGCATCACCAACTCCTTCTGATGACCTAGGCTCTCACTGCCATAAAACAACTACTCAAAAATGATTAGCTGCCATTGTCCCTCATTGTTATTTTTGTTTTTACTCTTGGAACTATGACTTCCTGGTATACTACTGGCAACCTCTACAAAGAAGTCTTGATGTTGAACCAATTAGATCATCATCATCCTTCCTTCCTTTCCTCAGATGCTGAAATTTCAATTTTCACATTATGACAGTTATAGGCTTAGATTTAAAAAAAAAAACCTAATTATTTAGTATTCTTAAATACTTCTATCTCCTTTCCAACCCACTGACCAGAAGAAGGATAGAATGAAGGTTAATAGGGGCCAGGGGATGTGGACCTATAAAGATGTAGATCCTTGCGTTAATTTCACTCTACATTGTCAGCATATCAGCAGTCCAGTCCAGTAGCAAACATCAACCAGAAACACTAATCAGTAACAGTGGCACAATCCAGCAGAAACAGCAAGGTTCCACCAAATCAGCCAGAGTCAGCAGACGTGGCCAGACTCAGCCAGAGTACCACTTGCATTTCTCTGGAATGTTTCTTTCTGGGAAACAAAGACCCGTGAAAACCAGCTAAGTGATGTAAACCATCAAAAGGTGTAGCAATGCAAAACATGTAGTCTCACTGTCTGTGGGCTTCCATTTATATACTTTCTAAACATTAGGCATGCTCCCCTGTTTCTGTTTTCAGCAAAACATCATGTGTCCTCTCGAATGACAGCTTCCAGACAAATATCACACACCCTCTCTCAAGACAGTTTCCAGCAAAACATCCTGTCCCCTCTCGTGGGTCTATTTTCAATAACAAAGGTCATGAGACTGTCTTCAGAGGTAGAAAAACACTCCCACATGCCATACTTGGAACAACAACAAAAAAAAACCAAAAAAACGAAAAAGCAAACAACAACAACAACAACAACAACAACAACAACAACAACAACGAGAAAATACCCACCACATAAAATAAACCAAAGCTTGTACCACAGACAGTTCTGCCCAGGGTCCAGCACCAGTAGTTCATGCAAGTAAAACCCTATAACTAGTTGAGTCTGATGTCTCTGGAAGAAGTGAAGGATTCAATGACACCTGCCAACATAGATTCCTCATTCATAATGTGAACTTCTGGCTTGCAGCAGAGGTGAAACAGAGCAGCAATTGTGGCAGAACCCAGCAGAGCTCTTGAGCAACTACAATCCTTAAGATATCCACGGCATAGAATAAGGGGATTTTTCTCCCATCCATTTAAAGTAGTATAGATTGTGTACTAGTCTTTGAAGAATTGAGAAAATGATCAGTCAAATCATTTCCATATTGTATAATTCATGAGGATCCCTACCTGGGCTAGAGAGATGATTTGATTTGTAAAACCCTTGTTATGCAAGCATCGGTACCCAAGTGTGAATCCATAAAACCAACATAAAAGCCAAACACAGTAGTGTGGACCTGCAATGTTGGCACTCTTGTGGAGAAACGTGACATGAAGATAAAAGAATCCCCAGAAGATAGAAGGCCAGCTAGCCTTGGGCATGCACTAATGAATACCAGAAACCCTATCTAAACAAGGTGGAAGATGAGACACAGCACACACCATTGCCCTCTGACCTCCACAAATTCCCCATATAACACAGACAGCGACAGACAGCAACACACACACACAAATCTACTCTAAACTTATGGCTCATTAAAGTGCACAGGACATAAACAGATTTATCAGTGGGTATGGCGAAGCTAAAAACAGAAATCCTTTCCTGAATCATGCCTTGGTAAAACTGTACAGTCCCCATCCCTGGTAAGCATTTTAAAACAGGCCTTTTAAACCTCTCCTTATCTATCCCAAAAGATGAAAAAAGACACGGGAGATGGACAAACAGAAAGATGGACACAGACAATACCCTGGAATGAAGTCTGCAACAGACCTATCAAACATTACAGACAATAAGGCCGCTGAGAAGATACAAGACATCCACATGTTCTATCCAAGAATGAAGCCACTCAGGAAGTACTAACACTAAACCCCTCACTTCATGATGGTAACTGTCTGTCTTAGTGTTTCTATTGATGTAATAAACATCATGACCAAAGGCCACTAGGAAGAAAAGGGTTTATTTGAGGATACGAATCTCTGATCATATTCCAGCACCGAGAAAAGATGGGGCAGGAATTCAAGGCAGAAACCTGAAGGCAAGAGCAGATACAGAAGCTATGAAGAGGTGCTGCTTACTGGTTAGCTTGTTCAGTCTGATTTTTTATAGCATCTTGGACCATCTGCCCCAGAGGTCATACAGCCCACACTGAGTTGGGCCTTCCAAGAGCAAGTAATTATCTATTAAGAAACTACACCACAGGCTTTCTCACAGGCCAATATGGGAGACATATTTTCCCATATGAGGTTGCTTTTTCCAAAAATAATTCTACCTTGTATTCAGTTGACATAAAACTAGCAAACACATTCTTGAAGCAGTTTAGGCTAAGAGTGAGTCCAGGTTTGAATTATCCATTTCTCCCTGTGTCTCTTTCCATCTATAGTTTGTGGTCTGTAGGAGCCTGTTATAAGTCTGTTGAGTGTGTTTCATCTGTCTCTGATGTCTGTCTGTGCTGCCTGGTGCTCAAAGCGTCTGTGCTCTGTATTTATTGACCAGCACAGAAACATGATGTGAAAAAGCAATGAGGGATGCGTTTCTACAAAAGTCATTAACAGAGTTTTAAAGGGGAAGAAGTTATTTTACTAACCCAGAATAGCATTCCAAACTTCACACAGATATTATCAACCTGATCCATGTTCCGATTCCAATGTTTATGGGATATTTGTTGTTTAGAGTTGATTTTAACTATTGGGTGCTTTTATCAAATGATTATCACAACACATACATACACACAGATGTTATTGTAGGTCAGGGACACAAAAGTATATAACTTAATATTAAAGAGATGTATAAGCCCAGGGCGTAAAAGCTGGCTGCATGGAGATCCCAGGGCTTGTAAGGCTCACTACACTGCTCTCTCAAAGGCAGGTTAAACTTAAATAGTCTGAGAACACAATGGGGCAGCAGACTAGGTAACTGCCTTTAATGACTCAAGGTATATCATTAACTTGGTTACTTCATGCTCTGACAAAAAAGGCTCAGTCTCTTACAAGGCTAGAGGGATTCTCAGAAAAATGCATTACCCCCATAAAAATGATAAATTATAAAAAAAGCAACCGAGACAATATACTAACAAATTAGAGGAAAATTTGGCTTCTGTGGATAGAAAAGTGTGCAAGGTTGTCTGTTCTAGCTTCCTTTCTGTTGCTGTGACAAACACCATGGATGAAAATAACTAATGGAAAAAAAGGGTTTATTTCATCTTACAGGTCAGAAGTCTATCATAGAGGGAAGTTAGGGCAGGAACTCAAGCATGAACAACTCACAACTAAGGGAGTTCAACTGAAACCATGAATGAATGCTGCATGCTGACTTACATTGGCTTGTGCTTAGCCAGCTGGCTAAGCTCAGCTAACTAACTCAGCTTTATAGGTCAGGACCACCTACATAAAGATTGAACTGCCCAAAGTAGGTGAACCCTCCTACACCAACTAGTAATGAAGACAGTGCCCCACAGACATGCCTATAAGTCAATATGATCTGAACAATCCCTCAACTAAGACTCATTTCTCAGGTGATTCTAGATTGTGTTAAGTTGACAGTTAAAACTCACTAGAACAGTTTATATATGAGGAAAAACTTATGTAGATAAAGCTTATCTAGTAAAGTGTATCTGTGGCATTCAGGTTAGTGTCATCTCTTCCTCTATGGAAGCTTTATTCTCATCTCTCAGGTATTAGCAGAAGGGGAGATACCTTCACATGGAGAATTTATTTTTGGCATTCAGGCAGGGAGCAAACCTGAGAGCTCTTTTAGTATCTGCTTTTACTTACCCAGTTTTGACTCAAAATATTTAATATGACAAAGTTTCAAAGTTTACGTGTCCCATCTCAGACCACTTCAAATCAAATTACAAAAGAAACTATTAAGAGGGAAGCATCTTGAGACTAATAGCCAACCAGTGGGCGAAGCATAGAGAGCCTAGTGGAAAAGTGAGGGGAAGGACAAAAGGACCTAGAGGTGACCAGAGTGCCATGAGAAGACCAACAAAGCCAACTAACCAGGGCCTAGAGGAGCCTGTGGAGTCTGAAGCACCAAGCAAGGATTGTGCATGGACAGGACCTAGGTTCTCTGAGTAGATGTATCTGATGGGCAGCTCAGGCTACATGGGGGTCCACCAGTAAGGGGAGCAGGGGCTATCCCTGACATGGACTCGGATGCGTACTTTTCGATCACTTCCCCCTGATGGGACTGCCTTTCAAAGCCACAGGGGAAGAGGACAAACTTAGTCCTGATAGGACTTGATCAGTCTGGGTGGGTGGGGAGGGAAGGGCTCCTCATTTCTGAGGATTAGGTGAGGGGGAAGGGAGAATGAGACTGGGCTGAGAGGATGGAGTGGTCTACGACCAGGAAATAAAGTGAATAAATAAATAAATTTCTTTTAAAAGCAAGAAAACATTTAAAGAGAGTAAAGTGTGGTAGATTCTGAATAGTTGGTTCCAAGTCTTGAGGTATATACTGAGAGTGAGTCAATTT
Organism: Acomys minous; assembly: GCF_964271855.1. NCBI lineage: Eukaryota > Metazoa > Chordata > Mammalia > Rodentia > Muridae > Acomys > Acomys minous. The sequence goes on along the minus strand of NC_140483.1, from coordinate 71,272,345 downwards.
ATCAATTCCTTACAATGTTTTTACCTTGAAAAATATAACAGCGTACATTTATTAACTATTTGAGCAATATACATTTCATGTTGTATATGCAAATCATAAACATTTATCTTGGTGACTATTTTTTGTATACCATGCTGAACAATGTAACATATAGAAGATTTGATTGTCTTCTGTTGGAAGATGTTTGAATAATCTTCATAGTATTATATTGAAATAGAACTCAAGCTGGAATGTTCATATGGTAAATAACCCTTCTGAGTCAATCAACTGAAAACACAATTGTCCTCAAACTTCTGCACCAACCAAGGATAGTACAAGCAATCAACATCAAACTCCTACTGTGATCTATCCAATGGACAGGACATTCTCCACAGTTGTGTGGAGAGCGGGGACTGACTTGGACATGAACTCTGGTGCCCCATATTTGATGGCTTCCCATTGGTGGGGAGGCCTGCTGGCACTCAGAGAAAGAATAAGCAGGCTACCAAGATGAGACTTGATAGCCTGTGACCATATAGTGGGGGAGGACGTGCCCCTTGGTCATAGACCTAGGGGAGGGGAATAGGGTGAAAGTGGGAGGGAGGAAGGAATGGGAGGATACAAGTGATGTGATAACAATTTAGATGTAATCTGAATAAATTAATAAAAATATAATAATAATAATAATAATAATAATAATAATAATAATAATAATGAAAATACAATTGTCTATGAGTTTTACTCAGGTAAATGAATCAATGAAGCAGTCATGTGGGTAATTTAAAACCATAGACAAATGTTATTATTATATACTAGATTTGCAAAAGAACCACAAAGTGTGTGTACATGAAGCCTCTTAGTTTCTCAGTGACAAAAAGCATGATGTGCACCAAATGAGATTTTCTTATGGGTTGGAGTTGGCAGGGGGGTTAGAGTCTCAATAACCAGATGAGTGAAAATACAACATTTCACTAAATTGTAGAAGTGAAAAAGTGAGTCAAACTGAAGATTTCTGCCTTCATTTGTTTTTGTTTGGTTGTTTGTTTGTTGTTTATTAATCTTTGTTCCATCCCCAGGCACTTAGTCTAGGCTTCTGCAAGCAATGTATATTTTAGACACAGATTTTTTACCTGCTGGAAGATTATATTTTGGAAAGGCAAGTTATAAGTAAATAAGCCACCAATAAAGCAAATTGGCTATTATTTTCATGCCCAGATTATACATATTCTTCCAGCACAACCCCAGAAATGCTCTGTTGTATGATGCCAGCATCTCTAAGAGTTTACCTTTTGCACTTTCAAAATTACATTATCAGAATCTCCAAATCAATTACATACAAAACATGTTTTTATGCTACAGCTAGTGAGACAGCACCAACCACTTCTCGATGCAAACTTACCTTTGTTTTATGTCCCATCAATTATACATGAGCTGTGGCTTAGATATTTCTATCTCAGTATCCCTGTTTTGAAATTTAATCAGCTTGGAATGTGGGACTTTCATAAATGACAATCGTACGCTCTAGAAGAGTTACAACAGAGATGTAACTCCCTTATACCACCTGATAAGCTATCCGGAGGAACCATCCATGGAACAAAGAATAGCCATTGCCAGGCACTAAGTCTGCTGATGCCCTGATTTTGGACCACTCAGTCTCCAAATTGTACAAATGAAAGTTCTATTATTTATTAATGACCTACTTTCAAGTATTTTATTTTATGATCCTAAACAGACTAAGGCAATATTCACAATATTCATGAAACTCTGAAAACATTGAATTTTCAAAAATGGGGGAGAAATGGAATGAAGAAAAGCACTTTGCCTATGACAACAGAGAGAGGGGAAAGCTGAATTTGGGGGTTGTAAAAGTGGAAATAGAAGGTGACGTCTTCTGTGGAATCCACCACTTTCCAATTCTTGGGAGTGGCACATTGGTTCCTTCAAACACAACCTTAGCTGTGTTCACATCCTGCTCTCTCTTGGCCATCCTCCTGTCTTACTGCCCACATCTTCTCTGTCTTCTTTCCAGCTTATCTTCATCTCTACTTGTACACTCAAGGGTAACAGAGCTCAGCCATCCCTCCTCTCCGCATTTATTCTTACTCCCCATGTAATCTCAAGACAGCCTGCAGCTGCAAATGACCCCAACATATGGATGACCCTCAGATCTTCATCCCTTTGCCCCAAGAATCACAGAGTCAAGTGTTGAACTGTCCCCTGACTGCTAGATTCCTGGTGTAAAAGTCCAAACCTACTGCTCATTCTTCTTTAATTCTGACTCCAAGCATGACTGCCATTAGCCTGTACTCCATGTTTCTCTACAGAGCCCTATGCCTTACTTTCTCTCTTGTCAAAGGACATCTTATCAGTGAGCCTTCCTTGGAAGCAATCTGGGGCTACAGAGCTAGTTCAGTAGGTAAGAGGCTTGATGCACAAGTTTGAGCATGTGAGTTATAATCCCCAGTTCCTTATAAATAATTGCAGGTGTGACTGCAGATACATCTATAACCCAAAAAAATTGTGAGAAGGATGGGAAGATTGAGTTTTGCTGTCTGTCAGCCTAGTTCCAGGTTCAATGAGAGACCTTATCTTGAAGAATAAAGTGAAACATAATACAACAGCATATTCCATGTTCTCTTATGGCCTACACACACACACACACACACACACACACACACACACATACACACACAAAAGCAGCTCTTAATGTTCCCCCAATCAGTCTCTATCACGTCTTGTCATTATCAACTTAGAACACCTTTCAAGACCTAAAAATATCTTAACCCTTAAACATCTAAGCTTCATTGTAAAACTGAACTACCTGGTCTTTAACTCCATCTGAGACTTGAGAAGGAACAAACTTCATTACCTGAGTATGCTGGGAGTGCAGTTTAGTGGCTTTCCAAATGAGAAGATGACAGAGAAAGGCTTTACTGACTTCTTAGCATCTGGCATAAATGTAAGCTCCATAGAATTCTTGGCACTTATCAGATATTCAGTCAATATTTATTGAAATACCTGCTTGATTAATTCATGAATGAACACTCCAATGTAGTTGAGTTTGATTCACTTTTTAGTTTTAATATATTTTATGCTTTGGAAAGAATAATGGGCTACAAAACCAGTATCAAAAGTTCAGTATGACTTCTGTGGATGCCAGTTCCTCCAGCCTGTGTCCCCTGGACTTGGGACCCCCGTGTAGGGATTTTCCTGTTGTGCCCACCAACACAACAGTCTAGCAGCCATGACTTCACCTTTAGGTTCCACATGAAATGTCTTTTTGTCCACCAAAGAAGCAATTTGAAGGCCTGGGAGGATGGCTGAATCAGTATACGTCCATGTAAGTGTGAAGACATGAGTTTAGATTCACTGCACCTATGTGACAAGCCCCTCCCCCAGAGGCAGAGGGTGGAGATGGGTGAGGGTAGATCCTCTTGGTTAGCTGATGGGCACGCATATGTGCACAGTGAGAGATAGATAGATAGAGAGAGAGAGAGAGAGAGAGAGAGAGAGAGAGAGAGAGAGACAGACAGACAGACAGACAGACAGACAGACAGACAGACAGAGACAGAGACAGAGACAGAGACAGAGACAGAGATCCATGAGAGGCATGATAGAGAGACATCAATGATAAGAAGGAAGAAGGCACAATAATCCCGGACATGGTTTCTCTCAAAAGCCAGATGGGAATGCTATAGCTTGAAAACTAGAACTCTAAATAGCCAGTGAGTTTTCTCTGGCACTGACCTTCAGTTTGCATAATTAGCACAGATAAAGGATTCTGTACTTGTGTACAATGGTGAAACTGCACAGCTTACTTTCCACGGAGCAAAACAGAGAGCTGTGGGTAAATGGAAATAACCACCCACCAGGCAGGCCTCTGGTGCTGTTGTGATTTTCCACTCCCTGCAGACTGTTGCCTTCGTTCTCCACCAACTTTCTTTGCTCAGGCCCCACTCAGGCCCTGCTCTCTTTCCACCAGGTGGTTAATTGTGGATCTGAAAAAGGGACACCCAGCTTGGAATTCTGAGTAGCCAAGAAGAAATAGAAAATGTTCCGTTGATATCAATGGGGGAAAAAAATGAACTCAGCAGGCATTTGATTTACCCAACATAGCATTGGCTTTTCTTTAAACACAGGTAAGTAGCTCTTTCTACCATGGTGACTGTTCCTCTGTGGCACACTCCACCACGGAGCACAGTCAAAGTGCTCATAATTCCCCCTCAAGGCCTGCCAGCTCCTAGAGCAAAGATCAGGGGTGCTGGGGAGACATCTAGCAGTAAAGGGTTTTCTTGAGGACCTAAGCTCAGATACCCAGCACCCATGCAAAAACTTGGGGTGCCACATGCCTATAATCTAACCATTCGAAAGACAGAGACAGGGGTCTGGAATGCACTGGTGAGCCATCAATTGGTCAGATTGCCTCAAAATAGGTGAAGAAACTATAGTGTTGGCTCAGAAGTTAAAAGCACTTTCTGTTCTTCTAAAGTAATGGGGTTCAGTTCCCAACACCCACTCAGGAAGCTCACCAGCACCTGTAACTCCAGCTCCAGGGCATATAACACCAGCTTCTAGCTTCTGAAGACACATGCACACATGTGGCTGACACAAACATGAACACAAATACACACATAAACAAAAAAAAACAAAATAAATAAGGCAAAAAAATAGAGGAAAGCACCCTAATGTGAACTCTGATCTCTACATACATGTGCATACACACTTACATTCATGTACACACACACACACACTCATACTTGCACACACAAGACAAATACAAATAAAACATCACAAAAATAAACTATAGGATTTTATGTAACACTGGCAGTCAAAAACTATTTCTACATCAGGGATGTTCATTAGTATTGAACAGAATTTCTGGATTTCAAAGGGTGGTAGTCTTTGGAGTCAGCTCAGATGCCAGCATCTGCATTCTCTGTACAGGGCTGGTAGAGTGACCTTTCTTGAGTACCTGCCTTTCTAATGGTGATTCCATGTGCCACCTCTCATGCCCTCAGCCAGGGGGGAAAGGCCAGTATCCCCAAGGGAAATATAAAGATGCTTGGTTAAACCATGGGCCATATTTAAAGCATATATTAGCCAGCATCTATGACCATCACAATGGTCCTATCTGGATCTTTTATCTAACAGGTCTACCCCAAGTTCATGTAGATAAGATCATAGGAAAATGTGGCAGGTGTGCTGTGTGTTTATGTCCGCTCCATAGACTTTCCCAAACACTTCACTTATACTGTACCATCTTCAGCTATTCTGCTGGGGCAGCGAAGGGTGCAGCGAAAAGCCTTGGCTATCCCGTTGGAGTACACCTGGCTCATAATGTCAACACTCCCACATTCTCCATGGAATCCCTGCTCTTGAACATATCTGGCCTCCTGCCCTTCTCTCTGCATGTTGGCGGCCATCGCCACACCCTTCTCTTTCTCCCCAAAATACCTATGTGTAGAAATCATTTCTTTACCTCACACTTCCTCATAAAGGCAGAAAAGGGCATTAATATACTACAATTACAGATATCTGTTCGGAGCCAGGCCAGGGTCATTCAAGGCTAAAAGAATCTACTGGCTATGGAAAAATACTGATGCCCCGTTTCCAAAGCTAACTTCCTCCTTTCAGCCTCTGCATAACTTCCTCCTTTCAGCCTCTGCATAACTTCCTCCTTTCAGCCTCTGCAGATGTTGTTTAGCAGGTTAACTAACTTCCTCCTTTCACCCCTGCAGATGTTATTTAACAGGTTAGCTCGGGACTTTCTGAGAGATAGTTAGCTAAGATAAGATAGGAATTGTTCCGAGATGAACCACAGGATGTTCCCCTGATGGCCTCATCTGGAAGCATTCTCGGCCCTCCTGCCTCCGCTCCATATAAACTTTTGCTTTTGATTCAATAAACACACCTTGATAGGAACGCTACTTGGTCTCGCCTCTCTCTTTTCTGTCCCATCCCTCAGGTATGGCTCCCCTCGCGACCCCGTAATTACTGATCCTGCTGGACGGGACAGATATCTGGTATCTCTCTTTGGGAAGACTGTCAACCTTGACCATCTCACCTAGGTGAGGTGATAATATTATAATCATAAAGGAGTTGAAAGTACTCAATCTTCCCAAAAGCAATGGTGTCAGAGTAATCTTGCCCTGAGTCCCCAGCATCATAGAATGTGACAAAAACCACATCAGAGAGACTCCTGCAATTGCATCAGCACCTCCTGGAGAATTTAAAAAATTATTTTCATTTCTAAAGCCTAGAGAAACCCACATTATTTCCAGGTATTCACATGAGCACACAGAAGCATGTTTGGTTTCAGCTGCAGCGCCTGGCCAAGCTCACAAGAAGCATCGAATCACTTCCAATCTACAATTTTTTTTTTTTTTTTTGCTGATGCCAACAACAGCAACTCTCTTGGGGCTGGAGAGAAAATACTGTATTTATTCACCTAATTCCCTGTGCTTTCTAAGATACTGATTGCTTTCTCCAGAAAGCAAGTGTGAAAGGGATGCCACGGCAAGCAGGGGCAAGCAGGCTCAGATTCCTCCAACCTTTGAGCCCAGGAGCATGGGAGGGAATGAAGGGTAGCACTTGGGGTTGTTTGAATGAGAATAGTTCCCCATGGGCTTATATATGTGAATGTTTGCCTTGGTCTAATTTAGAAGGTGTTAGCAGTATGTGTGATTTTTGTTGCAGTATGTATGGCCTTTTGGGGGGAAATATGTCACTGGCAGTAGGCTTTAAGATTTCAAAAACCCATACCAGATCCATTCTCAGTCTCTTACTGCCTCCATCTTTTGGAGAAGATATGAGCTCTCAGCTAGAGCTTGAGTGCAATATCTCTCTGCCTGATGCCATGTTTCCTACCACAAGGATCATAGATGAACCCTCTGAAACTGTAAGCAACCCTCCAGTTAAATGTTTCCTTCTGTAAGTTGCCTTGGAGATGGTATCTCTTCAGCAATAGAATAGTAACTAAGACAGTACTTGGACAATAGGCTACTCATTATGCCTGACTGCCTACTGCCTGGGTGTTGAGAATCTGTGATGACTAGTGTGGTAAGTCAGATCCCAAAACAAAATCACTGTGGAGTAGCACTTGATGACCCCAATGGTCCCTGACTTTTCTCTTCCAACAGTACAGGTAAGGAGGTTAAGAACATGGCTTCTTAACCACATAGCTATCAAGATGGGGTCAGACATTTAGAGCATTTTTACTCCCATAGCATTTAAACTCTCCAGTTAAGTAGAAATTTAAAAATATAGACTTGAGAAAGACAGAGGGCTCAGGAAGCAAAGACCCACAACACCAATGTAAATGGTAGGTGGATGTAGCGGCCCCCAAGCAATCTGAGAATCTTCAAGAAGCATTGACAGGAAATCTCCTGAGCAAGTGGGCTAACATGACTGGCTAAATCAGTGAGCTCTGTATTCAACTGAGAAACCTTGACTAAGAAAATAAAGTAGAGAACAATCAAAAAAGACACCAGACATCAACTTCTGACCCCCTTTGCATATGTATACATGTGCAAACACATACACACATATATGTGACTATACATATGTACCCACTATATGCACACACACACACTCACATGAGCCCACTAGTTTAAACTCAAGTGTGCTCAACCTTGTGACACTGCAAGACCATGTAGTCATCTGAAATGTTCACAATCAATAACTCTAAAATCAAGTTACAAAATAAAATTGCAAGGAAAATCTCACAGTGTTGGAAATCAGTTTGCAAATTTATGCCAGTCCGTATCCATATCTTAAGCCTGAGGGAGCCACATGAAACCCAAGGAACCTCAGGGTGAACATAGTCCTGGTGTTTAACAATGTACCAACCCATGATCATACAACTCGATAGGTAAAAGTTCAGAACCAGTGAGTCTGCCTCTTGGATATTAATGATATTTTCAGAGCACCAACTAATTGATGAAAGAAATTTCTTATCATAGAAAAGTAGTAACTACAATAGTCACTTTATAGCAATTTTTTCCAGTGTTAGTAGCCTGTGGTCAAACATACTAAAATACATTAAATGAGATTTTCTTGAAATAAGTAGCTCAGAAGTTTTAAATCATACTGTTAAGGGAAGCATAATAAAATTATATCTGGTGCCAATGGCATCATGCCTATTAGTTACTTGCTAGCCAGCTCAGTTTTTGGTGGATTTAGAAGGGTTCAGTATTGCCTGATCATATAGAAGAATTTTAATCCAGCAACATGACTTCTCTGGAAAGGGACTACATCCAAATACATAGGTCTGTGTGATACAACTGGAAGGCAGACATGCCACACACACCTTTAACTCCTCTGACTAGAATATAGAAATGCACTTGGTACATGCCTTTAATCTCCAAAATGGTGTCTAATTGAGGGACAGACAAAGTGATGACTATAATGGCAGAAATGTTCAGGATGCAGATATTTGGGACCAATTGGTGCTATAGTAGATATAAAAATATCTAATGTTTATTATAAAATTATCTTTTAATTATTGTGGCTGTATTATCTAACCTACCATAATCAATAAAGACACAGACACTTGGGTACTTCCCATCCATAATGCCCAAATATTTGCTTATGTTGTTTATCTCTACCACTTTCCTCCATCCATGCCAATCTGGCCATGTGCTTCTCTTAATGCTAACCCTTCTCAACACCTTCTTTTTTTTCTTTCTTTTTCTTATTTATGTATGTTTTTATTCATTTTACATCCTGGTTATAGACCCATATCTCCTGCCCTGCCAGTACCACCTCATCCACTCACCCTTATTCCTCAGGAAATGGGATCTCCCCTTCCACCCACCTCAGCTCATCAAGTCCCATCAGTTCTTGGTCTTCTGGTGGAGTTCCTGTCACCTCCAGGATTTTTCTCCTTCTCCCTCTTTTCCACAAGACTCCCTGTATATCACCCAATATTTGGTTGTGAGTCTCAACATCTGATTCAAAGTGTTGCTTGGTGGAACCTCTCAGAGGATAACTCTGTTAGGCTCCTTTCTGAAAGTATAGCAGAATGTCTATTGTTAATAATGTCAGGGCTTGGTTCTCTTTCATGGAGTGGGTCTTGGGTTGGGCCAGGCATTGGCTGAACATTCTCTCAATCTCTGCTCTATCTGCTCTACCTCCCACCACATCTTTTAGATAGAACAAACTTAGGGTCGAATTTTTTGTGAGTACGTTGGTGTTTCCCTCTGCTAAGAGTCTTGCATAGTTAGAGAAAGTCCTCTTCAGTCTATATGAACCCTGCTAATAGGAATCTCTGGTAGAGTCCCACTCGTATTCTCCCAAGAGACTACTCTGACTCTCCAGCTTGTCACAGAGATGCCCTACCCACAGTTGAGGCAGGAGGACAAAGGTCTTTTCTTTCTTCTTCCTCCTTCTGTCTCTGTCTTCTCCATCTGTCGGTCTGTCTGTCACTCTGTCTCTTCTCTCTTCTTTCTTCTCTCTTCTCTCTTCTCTCTTCTCTCTTCTCTCTCTCTCTCTCTCTCTCTCTCTCTCTCTCTCTCTCTCTCTCTTCTCCCCCTCCCCCATTGTGGTCCTCTGATCCCAGGCCTGCAAACCTAAAACTCTGCCTCTCCCTCTTCTGCCAAATACAAAGTCTCAACATTTTAAAAATTAACCAACCAGCTTTAAATAAGTAGAGCAAGCTTTACACAACAAAGAAAGGTGTACATTAGAGTTTGCTCCCCTGGGCAGCAACCAGATATTAGCAGCCAGCAATTAGCATCAGAATACATAGCACCAGACCAACCCCCCACACGTGGGCCAGCCCCCACCTATTCAAATTGACAGATTCCATTTTCATTGAAAGATTCCTGTCTCTATGATACCAGATAGGCAGCATCTGAGGAATGATCCCTGAGGTTGTTCTCTGGTCTTCTTATTTTTAAAGATGCTCTTCTTGAATAATATCATTTACCTTTATTTTATGGATATGCATATAGGTATTAAGTGTCTGTTGCCTGTGGAAGCGAGAAAACGTCAAATCACCTGGAATTGGAATTAGAAACTGTTGTGAGATGCCATGTAAGTGCTGGGAATTGAACCTGTTCCCCAGCAAAAGCAGAAAGTGTTCTTAACCACTGAGCTGCCCTCTCAGAGCCCCACTCTGCTCTTACTATTTTTCTAAGGCCTGGGGAAAAGGCTGAGTGGGTAAAATCACTTGCTCCCAAAGCATGAGGAACCCTGTCTCCAAAGGATGATAACCTTGACAGCAACAGCAGAAGATCATTCTGTTTATGCTTCACTTGAGCCCATATGAAGGACAGGTACATACTGAAATGAATCAGGTAAATATACATTTGTTTAAAACACTTCCCTTCCCCCAAAAGTAATGAGTCGGGGGAGTGCATGATGGACAAAAGAAGAAAATATGATGTTGATAATTAATGTAAATTAGTAAGGTGCTAAATTTCTGTTTAAAAATTGCTTAGAAAAAAATTTTAAAATACACACTTGCAACTTATTTCTTAGCTGTGTGGTATTAGATAAGTTCTACACTTTTCTGAGTTGATTTTTCTTATCAACGAAACAGTGATAACAGTATTCTTTGTCCCATGAGCACTTTGGAGAGTAGTGAGCATAAGAGACCTCTTGACCACAGACTTCTAGTGAGTACTTAGTAAGGCAAACTTCCTTTGTAGATACCACAGGAATTTGTAATACTTTGGTGATATTATTTCTGTTCAGTGAGTAACTTCCATCTCCACAGCTCCAGGCAGTGCTCCCTTTAAGGCTGTTTAAATGTGTGTTGGGGGTGAGGCACATGTTTGGAAGTAAGAGAACCACCCTGGGTACCAGTTCTTGCCTTCTACCTTGTTCAAGTCAAGATCTCTTGTCTCCTGCTGCCTATGGCAGTCCAGCTGGCCCACAAGTTTCCAGCCATCCTCCTGTCTCTACTTTCCAACTTGTAGGAATGCTAGGATTACAAATCCACTGCATGGAGCTGCCATTGGTCCAGGAGATCTGAACCCAGGTCCTCACATTTGCAGGACAAGTGCTTCACCCATGGAACAATCTCTCCAGTCCCTCAAACATGTCATTTCTTCACAGATGTTCTTTGGTATTCTGTCTCCTTCATGTCTGTACCCCTAGTAAATAACACAGGACACCTGCACATTGAGGATACTGCAAGTGTTTATTGGCTGGCTGCCAATGAGTGAATGGTGCATAATAGTCCTACAGTCCCACAGCCCTTATGAAGGCTTGTCAATACACAGACTATAGGCTTTCAGAAGAGGGGAGCATCTTTAGATCTCATGGTGAAAATGAATGGTTGAGAGAAATTAACATAGGGTATAAGTGGGGAGTATAGTGGGGGAGATACAGGTGTCAGCCTTCCCAGAAGCACAGATCAAAAGAGATGTGAGAAGAGGATAGAGATAAGCTAAGAGAAACTGGAGAGAGAGCAAGAATGAGAACAAAAGAAGGCAGAGTAAGAGCAGAGAGAATAGTGAACGAGAGAGGAGAGAAAGAAAGAACAAGGGTAATACCACTCTCAATAAGGAATTACCTTCTCCCCAGTACTGAGACCATGGAAGATTCGTTCATTCAGTCCTGAGACCACAAAACATTCACTCATTTCATCTTGAAGCTTTATACATTAATGAATAAATAGAGCTTTGTCAGAAACTGCAAGTTTCCTTGAAAGCTGACTCCAGGGTTGAGATGACAGGTCAGTCAATTAAATGCATGTCTTCCAAATATATGGATCTGAGTCAGATTCCCCAGAATCCATGTAAAAAAAATCTAGGCATTGTGGCACAAACTTGTGGTCTCAATCCTGGAGAGGCAGAGACAGACAGATCCTGGGGTATAATGTCCATCTTAGCTTACTTGACAAGGCGAGTGAGAGAACCCATCTTAAAAAAAGAAGGTCAGTGCCTAAGGAACAACACACAAGGTATATTCTCTGGCCTCCACACTCACACACAGACACATAAACACATTGTACATGCACACACACACACACACACACACACACACACACACACACACACACAAGCACTGTTGCATCTAACATTTTGCAGAAGTTATTTTTTAAAGTATTTACATCTCCTAAATTGGGAAGCACAGATTTAAACATTGTCAGAAGCTACATATAAGAGATACTTCAAAAGAAGGGAGCTCAGTGGCAATGCATGAAAGGCTGGGTCTGCAGGACCAGTCACAGACAGGAAGGAAGGATAGGCCAGAGGTCAGAAGGCCCATTAAGAGCTCATATAGGGTTCTGAAGAGCTTCAGTTGGCACAACAGGATTCAGAAAAAGAATCTCATTTTTCTACGAGCAAGAAATGGATACTTCAAGTTGAGTTCTATTAAAGAAAAATGGCAATGTAAAAGGAAATGTGTTCTAGAAATGTATCTCATTAGAGACATGAGAGTCTTTTATGAAAGCAATATCGAAATCAGAAATGGGGCGATAAGAAATGAACGGAATAAAAAAATGATCTATTGTGGCTTCCAATTTCTTTAACATTGTAGTTTAAGGCTGCAATCGATAAATAATAGATTGCTAATAAACTGAAGTTTAAAGCAATCAGTTTATCTTGAATAACAGAGAGCCAGTGTGTGTATTGGCAGGGGGGATATATGAACGTATGTGCTGGTACCCTTGTGCGTACCAAGGCTGTATGAGGACATCAGGTGTCCTGCAACATCACTCTCTATTATATTCCCTTGAGATAGAGGCTCTCCTAGAACCTGGACCTAGGTTGGTAGCCAGCAAGCCCCAGGAATCCTCCTGTCTCTGATCTTCAAAACCCAGGGCTATAAGCTCTTCACAGGACCACAACTAGATATTTATAAGTGTAAGGAATTCAAACTCAGGTCCTCTACTTGTGCAGCAAGCATACTTAACCACTTAGCCATCTTCCCAGCCCTAAAGACATACTTTTTAACCAGTTAAATACACTCATACCTCAAGAAGCACAGAGGAGTTAGATAGGAATAAATACAACTACCCCCTCCCTCTTCACGTACTGTCAGAACTAGTTTTGATGCATGTGGATGCAATCCTGAACTGTCTGAGGCTTTCAGAAGTTGGGAGCTTTTTAAGAGACCCAATTAATTTAACATGCCAAACCCAATGGAAAATGAGTTTCACCAGAGAACAATTAGTCAAGGAAATAAATTAACACATGATGTTGTGAAATGCAAAAGACATACTCCTTCCTAAAGATAAAACAATGTTGGTACCGTTGTTGAGTTTGCTTCCTTCTGCAAAAGGCTTTGCTGGCATCACTCCATCACTGACCCAAATGCCAGAGAATACACCTCCATCATTTCTCCAGTGGACAGAGCAAAAACCTTCTAAATGTATTAGCCACAGTCATCCACATGCTGTTTGATCTTTTTATACTATCTGTATGATATTTCAAAGCCACAGAATTCTCTTTTAGAAAAACCTAATGTTCGGCCCTAAAGTGGGCTTTTCTGTCATGTACACATCCGTGTACCCCCAAGGCCCAGGAAACATTGTAGAAGGGAGGAGGAAAGATGATAAAAGTCAAGAGTCAGGGGTGAGGATTGCTGAAAACTAGTGTCTTCTGTGCATGACATGGTATTGTTCTCACGGCATCTGGTTGCCTACATAAGAACCAATCATGGACAGAGACTGTGCTCAGGAGACCCACCACTAGTTCAGGGGAGCTGATGATGGTTTTTGAGGAGGGAAAGTCAGTTTTCTTAATGGGGGGTGGCCGATGGTGGGCAGGCCATACTCCAGCCAATGTTTTTTAAATCTGTGTGCATTTGAGCAGAATATAAAACTCAGATGGTGAAGTGGGAAATCCAGAAGAGGATGAAACAGAAAGGATGAGTCTATGAGGCCTAAATATATGGTTGCCATGTATGAAATTTACAAAGGATAAATTTGAAAAACAAAAGAAAATAAAATTTCTCAATAGCAGCTTTTTGCCTTTAAGGTAGGACACTGTGACTCAAACTCAAGCATCCAGGTGTCCCTTAGCTCTGCCATCTTCCTTCACACCACTGATCCATGATCCATGATCCATCTTTTCATTCATCGCACTTCCCTCAGCGCACCAGTCTGTGAGTATTCCCTGCCCTGTTCGCTATTCCTTGAAAACTGCCCACTCCCCACCTTCTTGACTAGCTAACCCATCCTCATCCTTCAGACATCAGCACTGATCTTAGAGCCACTTCCATGGGAAGACACTCCTGCCTTCTATGATGGTGCTATGTGTCCTGCACAGTGTAGTTCCACTCCCTGATGTGCTGGGATTTAGCACCTGCCATGACATTTTGTCCTCAAAATCATACTCCAGGCTCTGGCTTTCATGCTGTTGTATAGAAGTTTTCTCCATATTGAACACTCCCCAAGGAAGAAAGGGGAAGTTCATGAGACTCTGGAAGTAAACAACCGTGGTAGCCTGGGAAAGCTGAAATTTACAAGATTCTCTAAATTATCTTCCCAGGGATACAGAAATAGTAAACAATTGGTGGGGGAGAACACTATGACCAGCTGGCCAGCCTTCTGCTGATCTGATATCTGAGGAAAGAGAAGACTCTCCAACCTGTGAAAGCTGACAGCTGAAGTGGACTATGATGCTTCCTATATTGCTTCTTACTTTACATTTAGACAGGGTCAGTCTCTGATCCTAAAGCTAACATATTTTTCAAGACTAGCTCACCAGAAACCCAAGGGATCCTCCTATCCATCACCAGGATTTCAGCTCACACCACCAAACTCACCTATTTTTAACATTTCATTTTTTAAATTTCATTTATTTTTGATATTAAAATATAATCACATCACCTTCCTCTTCCACTTTCTCCCTCAAAGACCTTTTACATATCGTGTCTTACTCTCTTTCTAATTCATGACCTCTGTTTTCATTCATCATGGTTACCTATATGTATACATGTTCATATGTGCATATGTATAAACACTCAACTTTTTGAACATAGGTCCTGGAGATTGAACTCAGGTCTTCCTGTTTGTGAAGTTAGCATTTTACCAATTGAATTGTCTCCACAGCTCCCCAAAATTCATTTTGCCTCAGATAATTTGAGAGTTCTACTGATTTCCAAGAGGAGATGAAGAATATATCATTAAACATACTGCTAAGGAACCCAGTGAAGTGGCCTGTGTCTTTTTGTTAGGTGCCATTGGTATATGTGTGACTGGTTCAGATCCAACAGAGAAAAGATATGGGCAGAAAAGAATGAAAACAGAAATGTTCACCTTGAAGTGTCCTGAGACTAAGGTGTCTAGCTAATAAAAAGAAAGTGAAAACCAGTATCAGTGGCTACTAAGGTAGAAAGAACACTTCTACCTTTAAGGCTGTGACATTCTTAATCTTGAGACAGATGAGTGCTTTGACAAACAGGAACTTAGCAATTGTTCCAGTTACTAATGACATGTGAACTGGTAGAGAAGGTAACATGACTTCTGGCATTGGCAATAGGATGTTTTAGAGTGTGATTTTCAGAGCGTGTGTTGTGTGAGAATTTTCCTGGGTAGACAACACATGTGCCTTACTCACTCTTGATAAGGAACACATGACATAACAAATGAAGATTCTATCAAAGTTCTCCTTGGTGAACCAAAAAACTTATTTGGATTACTAATAGGAATATAAGTGAAGGGTTGCTTACCAAGTCAGATAGGATTCAAAGGCAGCTGCATCACTTATAAGTTCACCCGAGTACGGGTGACAATTCATGAGATCTCCATACTTAATATTCTCTGCCATTTATTGCAAATAGAAGCTTCATGGATGAGAATGAAAAATGTCTTGCTCAATGCATATAACAATAAGTTCTTGGGAGTCAGTATAATAGCAGCACAGTGGCAGTATAGTCTCCCCTAGGGCCTGTGGACTGTCTAGCCACAAGCTCTTAGCCCAATAATGGCACGAGGTATGGGTTTCATCTTTTGAAGTGGTACTTAAATCCAATCAGAAATTAGTTGGTAACTTCCATGATATTTGTGCCATCATCACACTAGTGGGCATTTTTTGGCTGAGCCAATTATTATTGTAGCTCACCGGTTTCACAGATGGTGGGAATGGCTAGTGATTATTTTTATCTACCAGTGGTGTTCTAGCACTATGAATGCTAGGCAGCAAGGATGAAGGTGCCTACCAGCTTAACTTATCCATGTTATAGGACTCAAGTATGTGGCATCTTCTGCAATAGGGTCTTACCATCAAGTGCTGAGGGAAACTAAGAGCAATGACAATAGTCTGTGATGTTTGGGGGTCTTGAATCATTTTCTAATTGATGTAGGAGG
The DNA here is from genome assembly GCF_964271855.1 of Acomys minous. Lineage (NCBI taxonomy): Eukaryota > Metazoa > Chordata > Mammalia > Rodentia > Muridae > Acomys > Acomys minous. The sequence goes on along the minus strand of NC_140483.1, from coordinate 71,256,099 downwards.
TTCCAGGCCACTGTGAGAAGCACCATCCCTAAACAAGTGAAGATAGGCTGTATATGAAAGCCACCTGAGCATGCTAGAGGGAACAAGCCAGAAAAAAAACCATTTCTCCAAGGTTCCTGCCTCTGCTGGTGTCTGAGTTCTGGCCCTGACTTCCTTTAATGAAGGGCTCTACTCACACAATATAAACAACAACAACAAAAAACTTTTTTGCCCCAAATGTTTATCATACTAACAGAAACCAAACTGCAACGGGAAGATTCCTGACATCAGCCTCTAGCCAAATTGGTGAGCTCCAAGTCAATGGGAGACCCTATCTCAAAGAAGATGGAGGAACTCTTGAGAATAAACCCAAAGTTGACCTTTGCCCTCCTCAAGAGCACATATGTACACACTCACCTTCACACAACTGTACCTTATTTGCATGAACATGTGCATACATACACTCACTAAAATTTTAAATTAAAAATTCCATTTCTGTCTCCTCCTCTGCTCAACAACATACAACCCCATCTCCAGTCTTCTTTCTACAAAGGGTTGTACCATGCCCTTAATTGCTCAAGGCAAAACCTGGGAGCTCTCTTTGCTTCTTCTCCTCTTTCTAAGCCCTTGACCCTCAGCTTCCCCTTGGTGTTTTCTTCAAAACAAATTTCAGATCACAGGTTTTCTGAAACTGCACAACCAATCACACTGAATAAAGTCATTTTTGTGTCTCCCAAAGACTACTCTAATAGTTTGTTAGTGGATTCTTCACAATTATCAAAGTGTATTTTTTAAGTGTAAAAGGTAGGTTGCAGAGGAGATGGCTCAGTCAGTGCAGAGGTTTGAATAGGACTGTTTCCCCCATAGACTCACATGTTTGAATGTTTGGCCTTACAGGGATTGGCACTATTTGAAAGTGTGGCCTTGTTGGGGTAGGTGTGACCTTGTTGGAGGAAGTGTGTCACTGTGGTCTCCCTGCCTGCAGATCAAGAGAGTAGAATTCTCAAATCCTTCTCCAGAACCATGTCTGCCTACATGCCACCATGTTTCCTGACACAATGATAAGAGACTAAGCTTCTTACACCATAAGACGTCCTTAAATTAAACGTTTTCCTTTATAAGAGTTGTCATGGTCATGATGCCTCTTCACAGCAATCAAACCCTAAATAAGACATCCAGTATGTGCTTGCTGTAAAAGAATGAAGACCTTAGTTTAGAACACATGCTTTAGAAAAATCCAGGCATGATAGCATGTGTTTAAAATCCTAACACCATAGAAACGGAAACAAGAGGATACTTGGGGCTTGCTAGGCAGTGGCAGCCAGTCCAGCCAAATAGGAGCGCTTCAGATTCAGCAAGATATTCTGTCTAAAAAAATAAGTTATAGACAAAAGTTATCAACCTCTGGCCTCTACATGCTCGTGTGCGCGCGTGCACACACACACACACACACACACACACACACACGAGAGAGAGAGAGAGAGAGAGAGAGAGAGAGAGAGAGAGAGAGAGAGAACCTCAAGGTAGATCATGTGACTCTGTAGTAAAACTTCTCTGGTAGCTTCTGGTTGCATCAAGGATAAAACCTAAACACCTCAACAGAGCATGCAAGGTGTTAAACACCTTTCCCCACCTCATCTTCATGGTTGTCTTGTTCTTTAAATTCCCTGATAAGCCCAAGACACAGAGGCTGAGAAGTGAAACCTGAGCCTGCTATCAGGAAAAACTGAGGGAAATATGTGAACAGTAGAAGAAACAGAAACAAACCCATATCTACTGAAAGTTAATTACTCATAACCAAAACAGAAGTAACATTTAATTCTGTTTTTTAAAAATATTAAGTAAAATACATAATCAACCAAAAGTATTAAAAGTAATTGCTTGAGTAAGCAGGAGTGAAAGATGTTAAGCTGGGCATGGATGGCCAGCCTATGACACCTGAGACCTTGTGGAAGAAAGAAAGAAAGAAAGAAAGAGAGAGAATGTGGGATTGAGGGAGGGATGGAGGGACAGAGTGAGGAAGGAAGAAAAGGTGAAAAGAAAGAAGGGGAGGAACAAGGAAAAAGAGAAAGAAAGGAAGAAAGGAAGAAAGAAAGCAACAAACAAAATAGGGATGGCAAGGGTCGCTAGGGATTGATTCATTAAAAAAAAACTTCCTACCTTTTGCTACAAATCTCTAATATTTTATTTATTCACAGCATATGTCTGTTACTTTGGAGAACTAAAATATAGCAGAAGGTGTTGAGGGAAAGGCAGTAAGATCTTACAGAAATATAGAAAGAAAGAAAAAAAAAAGAATTACTGTGGAATGTTTTGCAGTTCCAAACATGAAAGAAACAAACAAAACAAAACAAAAAAGACCACTGCCAGTATTGTATTGAGAATAGTTAGGCTGTGGTTCGGGGGCTACATCCACTGCTGTTTGTCACTTTGGCGATAGACTTCTTCCTAATCATAATTTTATAATGTGAAAATACACATGTAAATAAAGTAACTATAATCATAAGTAAAGCAATGGGGCATTGGTAAGCCGCACATTAGTGCAAGAACTAGGCAGGGCCAAGGAGAAGGTTGTTCCACATCAAAGGATGAGACAATGCAGAGCAGTTAAAGGTGAATTGAGCCCTGCTTTCCCACAGCTTCTTGGATGCTTCATGTACACTGCTTTGCACACTGTCGGGAGGGTCACCCTAGAGAACTGTCATGACCAGCATTTTGGTGAGCAAATAGAATATAAATCTAAGAGACACAGATAGAAGAGACTAACATTGCATAGGACAAAAGTAAATACTCCTGAAACTTTTGTCTTTTCGTGGCATTTGTGCTTGAATGTCTATGTAACACTATTAGTAAGAACAATAGCAAAAAAGAACTTTCCAAGTCTGTGTTTTGGCCATAAACACATTAAAACATATTACTTCTTAAATGTACAATTCTGTTTGCTCTTACTTATATGTCTAGCAAACCCATTATAGGTTTTTCTGCCCACCATACTCTATCCAAGGGTCTTTTATGGCAACACACAGTTGATTATTGATGAGGTTTATGATGTTAACCCCCCACTAGGACATCCTCCTTCAGTCTTGCCAGGACAAAACATAAGCTCTCTGTATCCCTAGGTCCTATTTCGATGTAATCAATTGTGTCATACTTGATTTATAACTAATTGAAAACTGCCTGTTGATCTTCTAAACCCTCGACTTCTTAGAGGCAGAAACTCTCATTTTCTCAATCCAGGATTCAGTTATGTTGCCAGAATGTTTACTGAACTAACACAAAAAGGATAAGTTGGGAAATAGAAAAGCCATTTTCCTATTGAAAAGTACTTGCTAATCAGTTCTACAGCTCTCTTAAGTAGCATTTGTTGAGCACAACACTATAGAAACTCCCCTCCCTTCTGGGGCCTTGAAAGGATGAATTAATTTGCCACTAAGCAACTCCAGTGTTATTGGTGAATGAGTATCTTCAAGTGTAGGTATCAGATTGATTTCAGAACACCTTCAAATCTCAAATATGTGTACAGATGCTCAACCAAAAAATTACACATGCCCCAAATATCCTTGACTCAAAATATCAGTGCCAATTGTCCCTTCAAAATGCAGTAATATGTTTTCTTGGAGACATGAAAAATGCATGCACACATGTGCATGTACACACACACACACACACACACACACACACACACACACACACACTTTGGCTTTTGAAGGTTTTCTTTTTTTAATAAAACATCAAAAGGAGAAAGAAAAGTATTGTTTTAGTTCCCTGTGTCCCCAAGGAGACATAATCATTTACATCCTGTTGGTGCAGACATGAGAAAGTGCTTGGGGCAGAGAAATGAAATCAATATTCTGATTTCATGGCAGACTGGGCACTCGGAAGCCTTCTCTGGGGCAGTGATTGCCACCAAGGCCCAGCTCCTCCAGACAAGGTTCCTTAAACTCTTTCCTCTTATGCCCAACAATATTTATTTGCACAGTTGTATACAATGGGTATAAATATCAAATATATACTGATAATAAATCATACATTTTAAATTATTGTTTGATATGTATGTATATATGTATTTTTACTATTTATTAAAGTTGCATGCTAATGAGATGATGAGCTTATTATTTTTTGATGAAGAAACTTTACATAGTGGAGCACACCTTTCATCCCAGCACTGAGGACACAAAGGCAGGTAGAACTTTGAGTTTGAGGGCAGCCTACTCTATAAAGCTAGTTTCAGGACAGCCTGGGCTATATAAAGAAACCCTGTTTCAAAAAACAAAAAAAAAATTTTTTTTAAAGGAAAGATAAACTTTGGGGGCAGAGTATTTGGTACTGCCGGATATATAGCTTCTTCAAGGTTTGTCAATGTTGATCAATATTTCAGTTTCATAATTAGAAATTCTAATAATGCCATTTTGGATAAATTTGTAGTACAAAATGGCAGAATTATATTTAAGGCCACTGAAAAAACTGTTGGAAATTCTCTTCTACTTATAAACCAAAATTCACTGAATGAAGATAAGAGAGAGGAAGGGCTCTAGGCTGGCATGCTCATGGAATATGCAGCCAAGGAGTGGTAGAGCTGTTGAGCCTGGTCCTAATTTCATCATCTGGTCTATGTTTTTCCTTTCACCAGCAAAGACACTAAAATAAATTTCCTTGAACTATTCAAATCAAAGTTTCACTAATTTTTAAAATTTGGATGAACATTGGAATCTTCTGGGTAATCTTCCTAAAACAAACATTTCTGATTGGAGATATTTGAAGTTCTGCATTTCTCAATCACTGTATGTGGTTCTAGTATTTCTGATGCCTGGACAAGATGCCAAAAGCCCACGTAATAATTCTTTGCTACATTAAGAAGCAGCAAGCAACCAATCAACCAACGTGTGAGTCTCATCTACAGTTTGGGCTTGTATATTTGTAAGGGACCATCATTCATGATCCTTTTAAAAATAGAAATAACTGAATTGGTGAGGTGACTCAGCAGGTATAGGTGCTTGTTGCATGTGAGATGACCTGAGTTCAATTCCTGGGCACAAGATGGTAGAGAAAACTGACTCCCACAAATTGTCCACTAATCACCAGAGTCACATCATAGCATTCACTTATGCACATAGCCACACACAAAATCAGTAAATAAACAAGAATAAACAAACGTCAATAAATGAAATGGAAGTAACTTAAGGCAAAAGTGCCATGAAAGGAGGAAAATAAAGTCAAATCTGCCTCTTGTTATCAATTAATAAAATGTTTATATGAGTTCAGTTCAAGAGCCTAGAGGTGTGTTTGTATGTATGTGTATGTGTGCATGGACGTGCATTATGAGCATGTAAAGAATAGGGGCTGGAGAGATAGTTCAACAGCTAAGAGCACTTGTTCCTCTTACAGTGATCAGTTCCTAGCACCCACATTATTCAGCTTACAACTGCCTATAATTCCAGTTCCAGGGATCCAATATCCTCTTTTTGCCTCCGCAGGCTTTGAATTCATATGCATTAACCCATACTAAAACACACAGACAAAAAAAATTAAAGCAAATGCAAGATTAATAAAAACAGCAAAGGGAATATTAGGTGAATAAGGCAAGTTCCAACACAGGAGTGCAGGTCTAGGACAGAGGCTCAAGAAGATGTCACTGCAGCATCTACTGCTGTGATGAACTAACTAAGGCTGCATTCACTACATCAAGCATTTGCTGACTCACCCAAAGAGAAGCCAAGGCCATGACTCCATGTCTTCGGAGAGACAAATCGTTTACTGAAAGCTGACCTGTAAGCTTAAAGGTGTCCTTTAAATGAGCCTGGTAGTAAAAAGAGGCAAGCATCCTTGAGAAAGAGGTAAAAGTAGGCTGACTGAGTGCATGTAGATGTCTCCATGTAAGTGCCCACACTCTATAGGCACACCTTGTAGAAACTTCTGGTCTTCCCTGCACCTGTAGACAGCACACTTCTCTTCTAATATTGAAGATCCTGGGTTGCTGTTCCTGTTCCATCGTGTGCTAAGAAACTTTTAACTCCACCAATCTCTCAAGATCACTCTGGGTGAGGTTGTATGGCTCCCATCTGTGCCACAAAAAAACAAAACAAAACAAAAAGTGGGATTGGTTTTTGTTACAGGGAAGTTTCTTTGGTTTTTGGTGTTGCTGGATATTAAACACAGAGCCTCATGCTTGCTAGGCAGGCAGCCCATCACTAAACTGAAGGACAGAGAGACAGGGAAAACTGAGAGACAGGGAAAAGAGAACAACACGGTTGAAATCTCTATCCCGTTGAGAGTCAAGAACTCCTGCACAGCCAGAATCTGCTGCAAAAGCTGCTGACGACAGGGTAATATTCTATTACATAGAGAACACTACAATAGGGGGAACCCTATTTAAGTCTTACATCTCTGTAAACTTCAGGTTTGGCCATATTCCTTTCCCGATATTTTCAAGGAGTCTAACAAACAAGATTAAATCTTTGTTTACACTACAAACTAACTTCCCATGCCATCCTCTGATACATCATCAACTGCAACCCCATTCAATTCCACATCAGGAACCAACAAACTATGTCAGCTATCAAAAAAAGGAAAAAAAATACCAATAAGCAGGCTGCCAAGATGAGACTTGATAGCCTATGACCATTTAGAAGGGGAGGAGGTCCCCCTGGGTCATAGACCTAGGGGAGGGGAATAGGGTGAAAGTGGGAGGGAGGGAGGAACGGGGTGGGGGGGATACACGTGATGGGATAACAATTGAGTTGTAATCTGAATAAATTAATAAAATTAAAATTAAAAATAAATAAATAAATAAATAAATTAGAATTAATATGTAGGTAATTGTAGTGGATGTAAACATGGTTTTTGTTTTTGTTTTTGTTTTTTACACCAAGTGTGAATGGGAAGCAGACTTGTGAGAGAACAGGTGATATTTATCCACTAGAAGAGGAACTGCCCCTTTTGGGTACTTGATCTTTGCCAGCTGAAAAACATCCTAGTACGGACTCTGAGAGGATACATACATATACATACATACATACATACATACATACATACACACACACGAGCCCAAAGCAAGTGACTGGGCCTTTTGGTCTTGGCATCTTTTCCTAACATTTGGCTGTTCATCGCTCCGCTTCGAGACATTCCTAGAGAGAACTGCTCAAGAGAAAATGTCAAGGTTCCAGGTTCTGGCTGCTGGTGGTTGCAGTCACCTTTGCTCAATTGCTGGTTTGCTGTTTAACGGGTCTGCTGGAGTCCTGCCAACTATGGCAGTGGAATCTCTCCCAGGAACGGAGTCTAAGAAGGTCTACTTCTCCTGTTCCCATTAACCTCTTCTCTCTCCTATCTAGGGTAGGTGGGTTGGAAGGGAGGTATAGGCATTAAAGAAACCAAAATAAAGTAGGTTTGAAAAAGTTCTATGCCTACGGATATTTCTTTAGCATATTGCCTAATTTAATAGATATCATGAAACAAATAGTTATGGCTTCACACTGATTCTCTAATCAATCCTTAGAGCCCATTAGATGTAATCCAGTGCTTGCCTAGAATGTAAGACATCAAATCCTTGGGCTCTATCCCCAAAACTGCATAAACCAGGTGTCATGCACTTTCCTGTAATACCAGAACTCTGTGCAGGTGGAGACAAAATGATCAAGAGATTAATTTTATTTTTAAACTATTTGAGGAGTTCCAAGGCCAGCCTGGACTAATGAGGCCCTGTCCAAAACACAAAACAATACAAACAAACCCAAAGCAACAAAAGCCCACCGGTTCAACAAAAGGTAAGAAGGAGTAAAAGTAAATAAGCCAAATACAGTAAATAGAAGCGGCAAAGGCAAAAAGACAAAATAACTCCAAAATCATTTTTTCAGTCATCAAAATGTGGATTAAAACAAAAAGACGGTCAGACTGAAAACAGATGAAGATTTGTGCAGGCACAGTGAAAAATCCAAAAAGGAATGAAAAAGCAGCGCTTGGAGACTGAAATGCAAAGAATAAAGACGCGAAGGAAAAGCTCTAAAAGGCTGTTGAAAGAACTTAGAACCAGAAGACTCCACATGCTGCTTGAAACGTGCGATGAATGCACTTTAACTGTCCTGGCAGGAAGAAAGCGATTCTGAAGAGACCGCTGTGTCCTTCCTTTTGACTCCAGGATTATTTAAACAGTTCTCTCCAAGAAATTTCCCAGGTGTCTCACGCTTGGAGACAGAAAAGGCCAAAGCCTAGTACAGGCAGAGAAGGAGCTTGTCTCCCAGGAAGATGCCAAGATGCTGCACAGTGCTGAGAGCTCCTCAGAGCCCCCCTTGCAGGAAACACTGAAGGTAATGGACAAGACCACATGATAAGCAGAACTGGGCGCCTACTCATAGCATACTTCTCACCCTCTATTTAAACTTAAGCCTTATGGCAGTACCCCAAAGATGAACTTGAAGAGGGGTGTCACTGGATCTATTTGTTCCTCTTCTGGTGTGACAATATTGAATAAATCTCCTTTCTCTGTTTTTTACTATTCTTTCTTCAATTGGCCAATTGACAAGTGGTACCCTTTCACTTGTAAAGGCTGCCAGGGACCAGGCTCTGGCCCTGGATACGCATTAACAGCTCTACTGTTTTCTGTGGTCATTCTATTGTGCATTAAGGAATCTGAATGTTGTATAGTATTTATTTTTATATGCATACCTTGATTATTTTACTTAATGCAGCATCCATATTGTCACAAATGGCAAGAGAATTTTCTCTTTTCATGGGAGCAGATTTATGGTGTATGAACGTCATTGCTTTTATCCACTGGTGAGCATTTATGTTGATTATATACATCTGCTATCATGAATAATATTAAATAAATAAAAAGACAGAGCTAGAGTGATAGCTCAGAGGGCAAGCATGAGCATATGTGTTCAATCCCCAGAACCCATGTAACAATCCTGATGTGGATGTGCATATTCTTGTAACCGCAAAACTTCTGGGGGAGTAGGAGTAGATGCAGGAGGATTGCTAGGCCCTTGAATGCAAAAATCCAGCTCCAGGCTCAGCTAGAGACTTTTTCAAAGGGAATAGAATGGAGAGTAATAAAGCATAATATGGAACAACCTCTCATGGTCTACACACACACACACACACACACACACACACACACACACACGTGGGGGGGCACACGCATGCACGCGTACATGTAACATTATAAGTAGACCCCAAGTGAAAACGTGAGCATATTTATAGCTAAGAATACTTAGTATTGGTAAGAAAATAATACTATATAAAGAAGTCTGCAAATTCAGCACAGCCCTTACCCTGCTGGTTACTTTTGGTTGTCAATTTGATATATAGTAGAACCATCTATCTCAATTGTCTAGTGTAGACTGCCCTGTGTGCATGTTTGTGGAGGATAATGTTGATTACTTTAATTGAGATGTGAAGATCTAGCCACCGTGTATGGAACCATTTCCCAGGAAGGGAATTCTTGACGGTGTAAGAGTAAAGAAAGCACACGGAGTACTAACAGTAATGTTGCCCACTCTTGTCAATGGAATTGATAGAACAAACTGCTTCAAGTGCCTGCTGCCTTGACATCCCATAATGAGAGACTGTAGTGTGGAATTGTGAGGGAAATTTTTTTCCTCCTTTTAGTTACTTTTCCAGAGTATTTTATTAAAACAAGAATGAAGCTAAGACATTTACCAAAACGTTCTTTGACCTTTCCTGGGGACACATGAGCTAACATGCATTTACCCTGGATAGGAAATTGATGAGAAACCAAATTAGCCATTACCATCCAAGTCCAACCCGTCAAGACAGTAAGTGTATTTAGATTACTTATAGAAATATAAGTGGGGGTTAGTTAGAGAAATGGCACAAAGACAGCTGTATCACTGAAAAGCTAACCCCATTCTAGGTTCTGCCTAATGAATAGTCCTGGAGTTTCCTGCATATATGCAGGAAGCTTGGCAAGCCAGAAAGTCTTCTTTTCTTTTCTTTTTTTTCTCTCCTTTATTAATTTATTCTTGTTACATCTCAATGGTTATCCCATCCCTTGTATCTTCCCATTCTTCCCTCCCTCCCATTTTCCCCTTATTCCCCTCCCCTATGACTGTTCCTGAGGGGGATTACCTCCCCCTGTATATGCTCATAGGGTATCAAGTCTCTTCTTGGTAACCTGCTGTCCTTCCTCTGAGTGCCACCAGGTCTCTCCGTCAAAGGTGAGGCACCAGAGTATGTGAGAAAGTAATATCCCACTCTCCACTCTACTGTGGAGAGTGTTCTGTCCATTGGCTAGATCTGGGTAGGGGTTTAAGGTTTACCACCTGTATTGTCCTTGGCTGGTGCCTTAGTTTGAGCGGGACCCCTGGGCCCAAATCTGCCTATCATAATGTTCTACTTGTAGGCTTCTATGACCCTCTGGATCCTTCTACTTTACCATTCTCCCACGATTCTCTCATCTAGAGTCCCACTAGAATGTCCTCCTCTCTGTCTCAGTTTCCTGGTAAGTGAAGGCTTTTGTGGGACATGCCCCTTGGGCTAATATGCAGATATAAGTGAGTATATACCATTTGAGTCTTTCTGCTTCTGGGTTAACTCACTCATTATGATCATTTCTAGCTCAATCCATTTATCCACAAATTTCGGGAATTCCTTGTTTTTAATAGCTGAATAGTATCTGGTGCTATCTCAGAAAAATGGGAATAGGGCTTCCTCAAGACCCAGCTATTCCACTCCTTGGAATATACCCAGAAGATGCTCCAGCACACAACAAGAAAATATGCTCAACCATGTTCATAGCAGCCTTATTCATAATAGCCAGAACATGGAAACAGCCTAAGTGTCCATCAGTAGAAGAATGGATAAAGAAACTGTGGTACATATACACTAAGTCTTCTTTTCTTGATAGCCCTCACCTGGATAGGGAGGGTCCTCCTAAATCCTGTACCTTCCCCAGAGTTCTTGAGACTTGTGAGTTGTTTACTTCCTATGCCTGAAGCTTTCTCCAGGATAGGTTGTTTTAATTTAAAAATTCCTGAGCCTTAAGGAGACTAAAAGGGAACATTTCAACACAGAGGAAACATTTTCATTTTTAAAAAATCGATCTTCAAATTCAAAAGAAACAAAGAATCCAAAAGAACACAGATAATTTTGCAAAAATATAAATTTGTCTTAAAGGTTGAATTTCTTTTTATATACTACTAAATTTAGTGAATTTTATTCCTTAAAAATGAATTTTTTCTCTCCAGATAGTGTTAGAAATGTGTTTAAAATAATCATAATTTTGCATATGGGTTTATTGTTCCAAAGCTTCAAGGAGTAACATGCCAGGAATTTGAAAACATGAACTTGAATTTATTTGCTGTATTCTATAATGGTAAAATGTATTCTTGGTATTAAATAAAAATACTTACTTTAAAGACCAAACTTGGCAGACCTTAGCCTTTTCAAATTTGAACTCACTACAAAGCCACAATCATTAGGAGAGACAGACACAGCTGATGGATAGAAGTGAGAGTCTAGCAATAAAGTCATACATGTACATCCACAGTCACTGGTTTTTACACAAGTGACCCTAATCCAGAAAATGGGTGTTGGGATGGTCTCTTCTACAAATTATAACAGAACACTTGAAAAATCTCATGACAAAAGTATAAAATTTAGCCCCTCCACCACATCATAGGGGTTGATTGCCTCAGAGATTGAGGATCTGAGTTCAAATCCCAAAAGTCACATAAAGTTGGGTGTTGCGGCATACATCTGCAATCTCAGTGCTTCTATTGGAAGATGTACACAAGACAGAAAAGTACAAGGAAGCTCACAGACCAGTTCACCCAGAATGTACAGCACCAAACCAAGACACTCTGCCTTAAACAAGGTAGAAACAAAGGACCAATCCTGATATTGTTCTCTGACCTACACACACACACACACACACACACACACACACACACACAGCAACAGAGAGAGAGAGAGAGACAGACAGACAGACAGACAGACAGACAGACAGACAGAGACAGAGAGACAGAGAGAGACACACACAAACACATACACACAGAGACACACATACAGAGAGAGACAGAGACAGAGAGACAGAGAGAGACACACACAGAGAGATGGAGACAGAAAGAGACAGAGAGACAGAGAAATACACACACATACACACACACAGAGAGAGAGGGAGACAGAGAGAGAGAGCGAGACAGAGACACAGAGACAGAGACACAGAGACAGAGACACAGAGACAGAAAGAGACACATACAATACACACAGAGAGAGAGAGAGAGGGACACACACACACACATACACACACACACACACACACACACACACACAAATATACACATCTATCCACAGTGAGACCACTTGGAATCTACTAGGAGGATACATTGTGGTGGTTAGAAGGAGAAATGTGCCCTTATAGGTTCATGTACTTGAACACTTAAGTCTTTTGTCAATGTTGTTTGGGAGGTTATAGAACCTTTAGGAAGTATAGGGTTGTTGATGGAAATGTCTCTGGGAGCAAGTTTTGGTGTTTTATGACCTAGTCTCATGTGCTTCCTATATGTGGATAAAATGTGATCAGCTGGCTTCTGGCTTCTGAGGCTCCCACTACCTGTTGCCATGCCTTCCCCACTACAATGGATGTTATCCCTCAAGAACCATAAGCCAAAATGAACCCTTTTCTCCCCTGTGTTGACTTTGCTTGTGGTGTTTTATCACGGCAGCAGAAAAGTCACTAATGCAGGTTACTACAGACTGAAAATAACAAGTGTTGAAAAGGACTTGAAAAAAGTACAATATTTGCTGAGTAATTATGTGCATATAAAAATAGTTTAGCCACTAAGGGAAAATTTTTTAGTGACTCAAAAGTTTAATGTAGGCAAGGCTAGGGGGCATGGCTCAGCTGATAAAGCTCTTGATTCACAAGTGTGAAATCCTGAGTTCAAGGCCCCATAAGCCAAGTCAAACAAACCAAAAATGGTAGACTGTGCTTGTAATCTCAGTACTAAGGAGGTAGAAACAGGTACATCATTGGAGTTCACTGGCCCTACTTGAAAATTCTTGCCTTGCTAATTTGGTGGAAAGCATCTGAGGAATTACAACCTTGGTAATCCTTCAGGAGTCACACAGTTATGCATTTGTATGTGTGTATACCTACACACTTACATACTCATGTTCACACATACACCTATATAAAATATTAACAATATAAGTATATGATATGGTATCATGTATAAATCAAAATATGATGGAAATATTGGAGAAGTTGATGCACAAAATCATGAACGTAGGTTCAAATACACCTTATCAAAGATTAGTTAGAAAAACTAGAGGAAAATAGATGACACTTAGGAAACAAAATTTAATAAGCTTGATATAGATAGGATCTATTCATATGTGGAAACTTCCATAACAGGAAATCACTTTTTTAAAAACACATATGAAGCTTTGACAGACCCAATCATGTGTTAATCCATCAAAGAAATTTCAACAAATTCCAAAAGCAAAAATTCAAAGAGGCCACGTTGACTGCACAAATTGAATCAAAGGAGACAATATCAACAGAATTCTACCCCAAAGAAAATCCATGTGCATGGATGGTAAGATCTTGTGTTTAATTAATTAATGGGTTAGAGGGGGAGTCAAAATTAGAACCTGACCAGGAAACATGCATAGCAAGGCAAGGTAGAATGCTGCTTCCATAGCTCGAATAGAGCAACACCAAACACTAACTTGACATAGAGAAGGTACAGGCTTCCAAAACCTGAAATCCATCAATTTCCTAAGTGAAGTGAGCAAGGCCAGGACTCCTTGAATATATTGCATAGCCAGTAGCCAGTTTACCAATTCAGCTAGTCTGCCTTACCAGGGGGGCCACTATCTCTACCTACTATGTACTGGGATGATTACAGGTAGCTATCATGCCTGCTTAGCTCTTATGTGGGGGGCAGTAGATCCAAACTGCAGTCCCTATGCTTGCTTGAAATGTACTTACCTACTGAGTAGTCTCCAACAAACTTTTAAAGCGATAATTCCAAGCTTTGACTTACAGGTTTCTCAACTTGCCATTGGAGAGATGACTCAGTAGGTAAGAGTACTTACAGCTCTCAGAGATGATCTGGGTCAGATCCTGGCACCCACATGGTGGCTCAAAACCAACCTGTTCTCCAATTCCAGGGGACCTGATGCCCTCTACTGATCTCTGCTTGCACCAGAGACACATTGAGTTTTTATAAGCTCAAGCAGACACAGACAGACACACACACACACACACACACACACACACACACACACACACACACACAATTTTTCAACTTTTTCATGCTGAGAAAACTTATCTACTCATTCTGACTGTCATTTCCAATACAATGGTCTATAAATCCCATGCAAATTGCAAGACTTTGTGATAAGCTTAACATCACATGATTCTGCTCAGCTGTATGCTAACACAAGTGTCCTGACAAAGTTGAAGGTAGGCAAGGCTGAGCTGTGCTGTGCCAGGCATTAGTGACACAAATAGGCTTTGGAGTTAAATTCTGTTCACATTAGTGTAGTCAATGTACTTTGGAGGAAAAAAATGTGTTTAGTTTACAATGGCCTTCTCAGCATATAACCCCACTGTGAGCTGAGAATCTTCTCTCTTTTATTACAGGTTGTCCCACCAATGGTAAACAGCAGAAGATGTTCACAGATAGCTGAGCTTTACCCCAGTACACTGCACTTATACCACAGAAGCAAGAGAGTATGTATGCAGGGCATAACGCTCTAGGTCAGAGGACTTTCAAATACATCAACCACTGGGCCATCTTCTCACTTAGCATCTGTCCTCTATGTACAATTTTGCCCATGTATGTCCTGCAGATATTTTTCTTCTGAGCCAATAAGGCCGCCTAGAGGATGCTCTATGCTTAACCCTTCTCAGTCTTCCTTCAATCCTCACTTACAAGAACAGTCTCCACTCAAGGGTGCAGCCTCTCTGGAAGCCCATGTGAACCCAGTGATGACTCAGAAAAACGGCAACTCTGGAGCTCTACATGAGACCAGGAGGCGGCTCCCCAGGTCTGAAGCTTTCCTTTTGGCACCTCAGCTGGTCAGTCCCAGTCACCAGCAGGTGTCTGCTGCTCCTGTATCCTTAGGGGGTAGGAAGGCATGGTGGGGACAGTGATCCAAAGGAGGAGCTCTAGTGAATCCTCTGAGTTTCAGCTATCCCAGACAGAGAAGGTATTTACTTCCTGAGACTCAGAAGCATCCTCTTCTTTCCAGTGAAAACACTTCAACTCAGAGGAAGGGCAAAAAAACCCTTGAGCTATGAATTTTATACACATTTTTCATTCATATATCACGACAGCTACTTAAAACTAGGTTTCTATTTTCCACACATTATTTTATTCCATGCAAGACGACCAGGGAAAGATGCCTAGATCAATTAATGTTATATGTAGCTTCATGTTAAAACTTAATTCCCATCATAGATGGATAGACACAGATTTAACCTATAAAAATAATTGAAAAGAAATTGTGGCCAGTAGCTTATTCCTGATGATAAGTAACAATAGATGAACATAGCACAAAAGGCATTTTACACTTCTAAGCTTTCAGATTTAAGCCATACACATTTCAACTTAGAGATAACGTGTTTTCTATTCAGTTTCCTCTCTAATCTCTAGGAGCTTATTAGAAACCTTATCAGTAGCACCTTGCTTTCAATCATTCCATTACAGGAAAATATTTCCCCGAATGATCAGACATTGCAGTTTACCTTTCTAGCAAACTGCGTGAAGCTGGTCACTTACAAAGCGACACACGAGAGGGGCACCTGGATAAATGAACTGTCAGAAAAGGAGAACCAGTGAGAAGTGAGAAGACATGAACATCATCGCCTCTCCTGCTTCAGTGTAGGACTGCAACTCAGTGCTGGTTTCTTTCTTTCTTTTTTTTTTTTTAATTTTTTATTAGTTTATTCTTGTTGCATCTCAATGGTTATCCCATCCCTTGTATCCTCCCATTCTTCCCTCCCTCCCATTTTCCCCTTATTCCCCTCCCCTATGACTGTTCCTGAGGGGGATTACCTCCCCCTGTATATGCTCATAGGGTATCAAGTGCTGGTTTCTAAAAACCTTGGAGACGGTTTCCTCTTTCCACAGTTATCGTTTAACCAGTCTCTAGGCACATTAGCTTTAAAAAGGGAACTTAGCGCTAAAGAGTCCCTCTGGTCTAAGTGTTGAAATCAGCTTCTTCCACTTCAACTTGGCTTTATAAAAAATGTTGTGGGCATCTGCACACACATGTGAGTGAGTGAGTGAGTGTGTGTGTGTGTGTGTGTGTGTGTGTGTGTGTGTGTGTGTGCAGCACTAGCCTGTGAAGATCTGAGGATAACTGTAGAATCTAGTCTTGTGTGTGTGTGTGTGTGTGTGTGTGTGTGTGTGTGTGTGTGTGTGTGTGTGTGCGCACGCGCGCACTTGCAGGTACAAGCCTGTGGAGATCAGAGGATAATTGCAGAATCTAGTCGTGGAGTTTTCCCTCAGCCTCCACTCCTTCAAGGTCCAGGAAAGCCTAGCAAGTGAGGAAGCTGGCTGGCCAAAGGCTTGTTCTTATCACAGAGAGGGCAGAGGATGGATGGGGGCCTGTGTGTGTGTGTGTGTGTGTGTGTGTGTGTGTGTGTGTGTGTGTGTGTGTGTGTGGCAGTCCATGTGTTCTCAGGCAGGAGTAAGCTCTCTGCTTCTGCTTCTTTCTGCTGGGTCTGTGTCTCTTCCAGTGTGGTAAGGGAGCCTCCAGACTTGAAAGAGAACAAGATAACAGAGCTTGCTTGGCCAAGAATAAGACAGCAGAGAGACAAAAACTAGGTTTTAATTCATGCACACAGTCTGAGATATGCTGCTAAAAGGAAAAATAAAGAGATGCTTATGAGAAGGGAGGAAAGGACAAAAGGCTTGGGGTCAGAAGGACAGAGAAAAAGGCATAAGAAAGAGAGAGAGAGAGCTCTCACTTGGGACTCTGGGCTTTTAAATCCCCTGGGTTGTAAACCGAACATCTCCAGGATATCTCCCTAGCACCTGTATCCAGGGCCTCTTCTTAATTCAGGGCTGCTTTGAAATGTCCAAAAGGAGCCAGAATAATCACACCTTTTTATCAGATGGGATTTTATGGTTTCTTTCCAGAAACAGGAAGGAATTGCTTCTTCTTCTTATCTGCGCATAGGTAAAACTGACTTCTCCGGAGAGGAGCTGACTCAGAACTCTGCCTAGAAAAGCCCACAGATAACCTCTGTTGGTCCTCACTTTCCTTCTTGCTTGAGACAAAGCTTCATGCTGTTTTTCACAGTATATGCCAAGCTGGCCTATGAGCTTTTGGGATTTCTCTTGTTTCTCTCCCTACATAACAATAGAATACTAGAATTACACATGCAAATACTTTAGGAGTCTTAACCCAAATCCTTACATTTGCTGGGCAAACACTTAAGCTACTGAGCTATCTACTCTACCCCAATAAGGTTTTTAAAATAGAGTGATTTTTAATTCATGATTTATGGGACTGATAATGTAATTCACTATTCTGCCATGTAACTATCACTTAATAGTTACAGATGAATATAACAATGTTTTCAAAAATTTTTATTATATCAGTACATACACTATACATTTAATAATTTGACCTTAGAAGACAGATAACTCCAGATAAATATTTTTCTTTTGCCTCTTCCACCATGTGGACCACAAGTATTGAACTCAGGTCGTCAGGCTTGGAGGTGTTGGGAGCAAGACCCTCACTCAAAAGATGAGTGATAGCAAGGCAGTTCTTACTATACCATTCTACATAGAGAAGGGACAAAAAAAATGCTGCCACGTTGCAAGAAATTTCTACTCTTCTTCCCCTGTAGCCTGGTACTTCAGAATATTAAAATCTTTGCAATCTTCTAGCACAGCCCTGTTCACAAAACCCTTATCCTATTGGTTTGCAATGCAAAGCCATATTTAATATGTAGGGACAAAATTAATGCCATATCTCATATGTAATTTATATCCTACAATTAATGATGGTCTGTATAAGAACTTGTCCTCTAGGTGCCCTTCTCCCTGCATTCTGGGAATGACACTTGCCAGCACTCTTCAGAAACTGCACCGGAACAATTAGATACAATTAACGCCCATTGATCCTCTGAGATAAAACAACTTCCTTGGAGATTGAGCCTCCTGGACCCGACCTGCTGGAAGGTCTGCATTCTTGAAACTCACAACTTTCCCTGGAGATCTGGTCTTCACCCGCCTTGCCTGAAGGACAACATTCCTGAGACTCACGATCCCCGGTTATGGTTTTTACCTTACTTCCCTGTGACCGCCAACCCTAATTACAGTTTTTCCTTATAAACCCGATTACCCTTAAAACTCTGGTATCGCTCTCCTATCCTGCTCCATCAGGAAGGATTGTTATCTGAAGCTCTGAGCCTGTAATACAGGACCCTGTGTTTGTTGCATCAGTATCAAATCCTGGTGGTCTTTTTGGGGAGTCTTGTGATCTGGGTAATTTCGGCATAACAAATAAATACCGGGGGCCTTAAGACTGCCCTCCTTTCTGATGTAGGTTCAGCACAGAACAACCTGCCAGCAACTTCCCACCTCTTGAAGCTCTAAGACAAGCAGGCTCCAGCCAACGTAGGGCTAAAGAGAGCAGCCAAGCACCTCCTGCTTGTCAGTCAGTAACTCTTAGATGAGCTCTAAGTTGGCTTCCTCCAAAAATGGACCAAAATAATTTATTTCATACAGCAGCAAATGCCTATGTCCTCTTATCCATGTCACTGGCCCTAGATAAAATATTTTCTTAAATCAAAGAGGATAACCTTCTGCTGTTATGTGTGCCATGATATTAGATGAGAGGCCTCCTGCTTTATAGATGAGAATGCTGAAGCATAGAGGCAGACTGTGACAACCTACATTTAAGGAAGTGACATCAGAGTTACCTAGAGTTGTACTATGGCTTTTCTCCTTGGGGCATGGCATGATCGACCCATTGGCATTTAAGAGCTGTCCTCACTTTGGTAACTATGGCAACTATCTGAACAATACACCAATAGCTAGAGCCATGGTCATGGTGATGAAGCTGTTAATACTCTCTATAAGGAGCTAGGTGAGGAGTCCAACCATTCCTCTCCCTTCTGCACTTCCCTGGTTGCAAGTGGTCTTGGGAAATGTTAGAGTATACAGAAAGTGAAAGAGTAATGAAAGAGGGACTCTATGATGCAGCTTTCATGAGCCATCATCCATAATGGAGTGGGACTTTGTGGAGAGGCGGGTGTTTTGGTATTCTCCAGATTTCTATAAGTAACCCCAATGAATGAAATCATTTTTTTGTTCAGTCACTGGTTTCTTCTCTAGGGTGTCCTCTCCTCAGGACAAGCTTACACGGAACCTCTTGCTGGAGACTGTCATAAACCACCTGTTCCTCTATACACAATGATACTGCTCCATAGAGAACATTGACGTTAGCTGTCCATGGTGCAAATTTTTCAGAAAATGCTATTTTTTCCTAACTGGATCTTATTTTCTGTAAAAATGTTTATTATGATAAGTGTGTATGCTGTGCATGCCTGTTCAATTGCCTGTGTGATTGTAGGCATGTATTTACACATAGTGCATGTGTGAAGGTCAAAGGACAATCTTGGTGTCAGTCTTTGCCTTCCACAAAACTTGAGGCCCCTTATTATTATACTGTGTGCACCAGGCTACCTACCCTGGGCTGAGTTTCTGGCCTTCTTCTACTCTAGGAGCACTAGAATTACATAGTGGTGCTATACCTCTGGATTTTCACAAGTTCTTGGAATACAAACTCAAATTTCATGCTTATGGTGCAAGGCTTTCTCCCCCAAGCCATTTTATATTCTAAAGTAGTCTATACCTTAATCATGCTAAAATTGGCCTGCTACTTTAATTTTAATTTGCAAACAATAAGAGATTAAAGCTTTCTGTTTGTTCTAAGCCACTGACCAGACCCGTCTCAGGCCCTACTTCCTCTAGGAAACTTTCTCAGTGGCACTATTTTCTTCTTTGTTGAATGTTGCACAGTGAGTGCTTGGTAGAGAAATGAATGACAGGTGGTGATTGAGTAGCCTAGAGGAAACCACCAAAGACAGTCCAATCATCCTTCTCATAATGCAGGAATTCCTTCTCTGAACATATCACCCTGCGGGACAGTGACACTTGCTGAGACACAGCTGTGAAAAAGAGGCTCTCATAATATAAGGCAGACCTTTTCAGATGAAGCCTTTGTGCTTAAGCCATGAAGCCTGGAGAAGAAATCTACCTTCAAGGTCACAGCTTCCTGGCATATTGAGACAGGAGAAAGAAAACAAAGAGCTTAGATCATCTGGTGTGACAGTTAGTAGTAATTGTCAACTGGACAGACTCTAGAATCACCTGGAAGATAGGCCTCTGGGCAAGCTTGTGGGGAATTATCTTGATTGAATTAATCGACATGGGAAGACTCATGCACTGTGATGGGATTCCCTGGGTAGGACACTAGACCAAGTGGAGAAAGGGAGCTGAGCATTAGCATGGATTTATTGCTGTCTGCCTTCAGATTACAAGTGTGATATGTTCAATGTTTCAAAGTCCTGCCATCTTGACTTCCCTGCCCTGTAGGATGGAATAAATTCATATTCTCTCAAGTTGATTTCTGTTGGAGTGTTTCATGACAAGAGAGAAAGTCAGGCATTTGCTAGTCTAGCATGTCTCCATCACAGGATGGAGGCCCTTTGCTCTCTACTTGTCTCCATCACAGGATGGAGGCCGTTTGCACTCTACTCGCCAATACGGTTCTTGCTTCTGTCCTTTCTGAATATTTCTTCTACTTCTTGGACCACTTCACTCTGCTTTGATAACAAAGTGCAGACATCATTCTGCAAAATCCAAGTGAGATTGTCTTCTCTGTGGAGATTTCCTCACTTTTTACAAAGAAATTAGAAATAAAAAGTTTCTCCTTAGTCCCATAGTGGTTTATTTTGTCTTAGCTTGTCATTGGACCAACAATCTAAGTGTTTATAAAAAGGACGGAGATGTTATCACATCCCTTTCCCTCAGCTGTGCTTGAAAAAAAAAATATTCTTTAAGAAATTCGAACACATATACTATGAAATGTGATCTTCTCAAATCCCATTTCAATTTCCTCTGGATGTTTCCAATTTCATGCCTTGTTCTTTTATTTTATTTTTAAAATAACCCACAAAGTCCAGTTAATGCTACCCATATGGCCATGGGCTGGGATCGTCCAGTGGAGCATGAGCAACTTACCACTGGCTGCACAGAAGAATGACGCTCCCTCTTCCAGCAGCAATAGACTGTCTTTAACTTCTCTGTTGGGGGTAGGGCCTTGTGACCTTCTTCCCATCTATACTGAAATGTCTTTGGCTGGCTAGATATCCTGTGTAGGCTATGAATTAGGACTAAAACAGGCATGCCATTTCCAGAAGACAGCATTTCACAACTCCTCTCCATCATCTGTCTCTTAAATCTTTTCCACCTCCTCTTCTATTTTACTCCTGCTTTTGCTATAAATATCAGTCACGTGTCTCCTGAATGCTCTCTGACTCAGTTATACATATTGTTCAAGAGAGTTACAGAGATGAGATATTAAGCCCTTTCCAGAAGAGCTCTATGTGACATGCCTACTGTTCACACTCTACGTCCATGCTGGTCATGTTGAGGAGCCTAGGACTAATCCCTGGGATGGAAGCCCTCAAGATTTGTCATATCTCCTCTACTGACCCAAACTTCTAACTTTATTTGGGTGGGCAGGGTTCAGTGCAGGGTTTCTCTGTGTAGCCTTGGCTGTCCTGGACTCATTTTGTAGGTCAGGCTGGCCTCAAACTCACAGAGATCTACCATATGCCTCCAAAGTGCTGCACCAGTACACCCAGGTATCTTTGTTTTTTGCATATGTACTTTATTTATAATAAACTGCATATAGTAAAAACAGCGTTGAAACATTTGGGAAAGCCATATGAAAAAGTTGTTCAGAGCCAGCCCAGGGTCATTCAAAGCTAAAAGAATCTACTGGCTATGGAAAAATACTGATGCCCCGTTCCAAAGCTAACTTCCTTCTTTCATCCCCTGCAGATGTTATTTAGCAGGTTAGCTCGGGACTTTCCGAGAGATAGTTAGCTAAGATAAGATAGGAATTGTTCAGAGATGAACCACAGGATGTTCCCCTGATGGCATCATCTGGAGGCATTCTCGCCCCCCCCCCTGCTGCTTAGCTCCTGTCTCCACCCCATTTAAGCTTTTGCTTTTGATTCAATAAACAGACCTTGATAGGAACGCTACTTGGTCTCGCCTCTCTCTTTCTCATCCCATCTCTCAGGTATGGCTCCCCTCGCGACCCCGTAATTACTGGTCTGCTGGACAGGACAAAAAGTTACATTCAAAATGTTTAGCTCATTTGTATTTTGTAACCTTGAAGAAAATACTGTTTATCCTATCTAGGTGACTCTAAACTTTTGTGCCTAAATCATTCTCTGTCATATCTTGTATTTATCAACTTCAAAAACGTCTTTCTAGATGTTAAAACATTTTCTTAACTCATAAACAACTTAAGTCTGACTGAAACTATAACTATCTCATCATCAACCCCATCAGAGACTTGAAAAGAAATAAAATTATTATTACTGAAGTAGGAAGTACAGACAAGTAGCTTCCAAAACTAAGAGATGACAGAGACAGTTTACTGCCTGGTC
This sequence comes from Acomys minous, assembly GCF_964271855.1. NCBI lineage: Eukaryota > Metazoa > Chordata > Mammalia > Rodentia > Muridae > Acomys > Acomys minous. Next base: position 71,233,439 of record NC_140483.1, on the reverse strand, counting down.
AGTCACCCATTCTCTCTCCCTCTAATGTTAGCTCATCACCTTCAGGCTTATGGCGTAGTATATATGGCAGACATAATAGATAGGTATGGTTATATGCTATTTAAATATAAATATAGATAGATGGTCTTCAAAAACTTCAGATACCTACATAACATGGCATTTAAGGATATTTTTTTATTAAGTGAAGGCCTTTTTGATATGTGAAATGTCAACTCCTGGCAACACCCTCAGCCTCCCTCAACAAAGATGAAGGTGAACCATAAAATCTCCTTTCAGAGATAGCTTCATTAATGGCAAGCTACCCACTGGCCAAAAATGTCCCAGATCTCTCTACAGACAATATGCTGTCTAAATGGATGAGACATGGATGCAGGCTGAGTTGACTGCCAAGTTCTGCTATGACAGGGTAAGCAAGTCCTTCATATTTATTACTCTTATCTTTCTTTATCCTCAATTTTTGCTAAGAGAGCCACATGTTCTCTATCCTTTCCCTTTTTTCTACACTTTGAGTGGGGGATTGTTTCAAGACAGGGTTTCTCTGTTTAACAGAGCCCTGGACTCCCTTTGTAGACCAAGCTGATCTCAAACTCACAGAGATCCACCTACCTCTACTCTACACATTTAATGCACTTTATCCTTATGGAAGTTTTTAGCTCCCTGCCACTTGTATCTTCTGGAACCACATCAGTGTGAACACTGTTTCTCCCATAACAGAGGACAGTTTCCCTCTTGCTCTTCATAGGTTCTCATACACAATCTTCCTGGTCTCTAAAGATCTTGTGAAGTTTAATATCAGTTGTCAACTTGACAAGCTCTAGGATCACCTAGGGCAAACCTCTTATCACATCTATAAAAAGTTTATAGATTGGGTTAGTTGAGATGGGAAGACCTACCCTAAGTACAATGGGTGTCACCCCATGTGTGGGGTCCCAGATTGAATTAAAAGGGGGAAAAGAGAGCTGAGCATCAGCAGTCATATCTTTCTGATTCCTGACTTCAAAGGCAACGTGACCATCTGTCTAAAGACCTCGTTACAATTACTTCCCTGCCATGATGAACTGTACTCTCAAACTGTGAACTCCCAGACTGTGAGCCAAATAAACCCCTCATCCTTAAGGTTCTTTGTTGTGAATTTTGTCAAACAATATGAAAAGCAGCTAATGTAGATGTCTCATTCCTCTGCAACACAGCCTATCAGGTGTAGAACTCACCTTTTCTCCTAGCACTGTTACCGGCTCTCTTCCTGGCCATCTCCCTAATTTCTTCAACATTATGATCCTAGATTGCTTTCTCCCCTTCATTGCCCCATCACAATGTTTGGTGACTTCAAAACCCTCAGTCAATGTTGCTAACACTCTTCCCTTCCTTTAACATCTCATTGCCCATGAGTTACTTTCTCTCTCTTCTCAAGTTGTCACGCAACTATCATCACTGTTTTGTTGTGTTGTGCTGGTGTATTCTTCTTCAGTGTCAAAATGTCAGTAAGTTGGGAAGTCAGATTTTAAATTATGTAAAATATAATAAAGTGGAAAAGGGACATTTCAGCATCTAATACTGAAGTTTAATAAACCTATGACTTGATTTATGATGCTTTGCTTAGGTTATTTGCAAGTGTACTGAGTCACATGAGAAGAGATCTCACTTGTATTGCATTATGGCAAAAAATGTCTGCTAACATGTACTGTATAGATGTATATCATCAATGGCCACCTATCAGCTTTCTGATGAAGACTCTTCAGTCTCTACCACTCCTGAGGTTGATTTTTTTTGTCTCCCTCTCTCTTGTTGTCTCTGTTGTATCTATTTATTTATTACATAAATGTTTATCAGCACAAAATAAGTAATAAGGACAGTGTTGGGGGCTAATATACAAAGCTGAGTAGAACACAGCATTATTCATTGTTATCACCTTACACAATATAGTATACAAAACAGGTGTGCAGTTGTAGCTCTATAAGCCAGTACCATTATTACAACGACCTTCTAAGCATAGCACTTGAGTTACATACTTTGAGAAAAAGTTAGGGAGCCTACCTATCTCCCTTTGCTGCCCAAATTGCCCTCAGATGTGTGATCCTGCTTCCACAGTTGTCTCAGAGCTGCCATTACAGTTGTGTGTTACCACATCCAGCGTTAAAATTACTTACATTATTTAAATTATTTACTAGTTACTATTTTGTTACAGGACCTCATGTAGCCCAAGCCAGCTTTGAATTCTCCATCCTTATGCTTCTATTTCCCAATTGCTAGGATTTTGGGGTATGTACCACATGCACATAATTTTTTTTTTACAAAAGTTCACCCTCATTCTTTTCCTTCTGGTTCTTCCCTTATCCTGTTATATCCACTTTTCCCTCCTAACTTTATGTGCACTTTTTATAATACTCACTGAGCTCACTTAGTGATGCCAGTGTGTACACGGGTGTAGAGCACCTACCAGAGCATGGGTAGTCTCTCTCTCATAGGCTGTATCCCTGAACTCTCTGTCCCTCCACTAGCAGCCACCAACTGCAGATGTCCTTACTTGCTCTTCTGTCCCAGGCACTTCAGTTTCCATGCCAAGCCTCTGGTCCAGCAGGCCTGATGCTTTCTCCTTATCTAACCAGAACTCTGGTCAGCTCTCCCAGATGTTCCCTTCATGCTCAGCTCTTCCAAGGCAGAACCATAACCCAACTGATCTTTATTCCTGGCATCAACACTGTGCCTGGCACAAAACTGGCTTTTGGAATATATTTATTACATTATCAAGGCTGTAAGATGTGTAAGACTGAGACATGATGAGCAGCAGGTGAGAACCTCTACACTGTTTCTGTTCAGTTCTGTTCATCGCTAGACCTGCACAGCTTTTAATCTCTTCCATCATTGCTCCTCATATTTCTGCTGTGCAAAGTTTTATTCCCATAGTTGAATCCCATAGATTCAGGATGACAGAGAGAGCTATCCTCAATATTCTGCTATGCCATAAGGAAAACTCTAATGAGCAACTTCAGCTATAACTCTCTAATCACACACCCAGACCAAGTGACAAAAAAACCCTCAACATCTGTCAAAAGATTAATATGCTTTTACATACAGTTCAAAGCTGCCGGGTGTAGCTCATTACAATAATAAATCTATTAAATCTTGGAAGGATTAACATCTCATTATCTCACTCTTGTTATAAGAATGAAAGGTTTATTATCCTAACAACTTTAAATAACTCTTGCCATGTGATGCAAATCCTCCTCCCTATCCCCCAACCCTGGCAGTTAGGACATTGATATATATTTTTCTAAGTTAGATATTATCATTTAAGGAGAGTAGCAGACTGTCAGTTCTGGCCCTGGCAGGATGATGGACTTTGCTTTTGATTCATTGGCGGTTTTAGACTGTTCTTTCTCCCAAGGCTTTGCTTTCACTCTTGACAATCATTTAAGGCTCCATTAGGATACGGAGTGCAGCACTGAAAAGGAGCACCAGGTGGGGAGTCCATGTGGAGAGAGACTGAGTCGCATCCTATTGATTTCTAAGGAAGCCTGGTCAATTCTCTGCTTCACATGACACTTTGAGTCCTTCAAAGCTCAGGGTCAGCAGCTGCCCTGCACAAGCTTCCTCAGTCCATCCATACAGCAGACCCTTCTGTACGCCATCCCCAAACCTTTATGATTTTTTGAGACAGAGTCTCTTGCTATCTGTACCCCAGACTGACCTCAAGCTTGCAGTTGCTTTGCCTCAGCCTCCCAAGTCCTAGAACCTGTGGAAGAAGGAAATGGTTGTCCTAGAACCAGAGGAAGAAGGAAGGCCTTGTCCTCTGACCTCTATATGTGTTCTGTGGTACACACACAAATGCACACACACACACACACACACACACACACACACACACACAGCTACAGAGCTAGCCTCTACCTTTTTTTGGGCAGGTGAGCTGACTAACTAGTACCAACATTTCCTGTAGGCATCTCAAAATCTTCTATACAAGGTAAAAGGACAGCTCACCTACAAAATGCGTATGGCTTAGATAACAAGCCAGGAGAGTCGAGAAGAAAGGCACAGTCTCTGAGAACACAGTGATTATCACCACAGGCATTGTGAAGAGAAGTGATAATGGCTTTTCTAGAGAGTTCTCTGGATTTGAGAGATGAGTTATTCGATCAATGTTGCTGAAACTGTCGCAAGTTTATTAAAAAGCATCATTCCATTTTTACCTTGTCTGGAAATTTTGTATGTAACACAAAAGTGGGGATCTCAACAAGAACAAAAACAGCTGAAGAGGAAGGAAAAGAGTTTTGTCAGTCCTCTTGGAATATCCTAGTGACAAAGGCAATCTCCAGAACAAATGGGGGATTTGGCTTGAAACTGTGCTGTTTTGCCTAGGGAAGTAGAGATCTGGCTTCCATTTACTCAGACTTAATGAAGGAGGGTCTCCTTCATTCAGCTACATGCAAATACCATGCTATGTGAAATGTCCATGTTTGCCAGAATGTGTTTGTCCGTGGATGGACAACTTGTCTGCACACACACACAAACACACACAGACACACACACACACACACACACACACACACACACACAAAGTAACATCTAAGCTGCCTTCTTCAATGTCAGTGTTTCTTCTTCTTGAGTTGTCTACTTTCACACTTCTATTTGTCCTAACCTTTTATGTTAAAAATCTTGTGTGGATGTGCATGTTTGCATGTAGGGGTGTGTGTGTACACATGATATGTAAGACTTTGGGTGTGGGTCTCTGTATATTTAGTGTTGATAAGTGCGGTTTCTGACATTTTGCATACGCCAGACCAAGTGGCCCATAAGCCTCCCCATGATTCCCCTGCCTCACCTTCCATCGCATGTGGAAGTGCTAAAATTATACATGCACACCAGCACATCTATATATTTTTAATGCATATCTAGGGATCAGGCTCAGATAACCAGAGTTGCATGGCAAGTGCCTTTACCCTCTGAACTATCTTAGTAGGCCCTGTCTGTTAAACTTTCAGTAAACATTTTAGAGAGTTTAACTAGTTCTACAAATGCTAACTTAGTCTGACAGAATCCTCCAACCACATCCAACTTTTACCAACTGAACACAAGGTAATGGGACAGATCTCTTTCTGAGTTTTAATCTTTTTATTTCTCATCCACAAATGGCACCGTTAATTGAAAATTCCCAAATAAAAATATCTATTGTGGATAATACACTTTAGACAACCCAAGAACATGAACTTAGCACTAATATTTTTTTCTGCATGTTTTTTGAAAAGTCAATATCAAGTTCATATAACTTAGTTCTGTATCTCGGTTTTATTTCTCACCTTTTGTTTTAAAAAGCTAGAACATGTTAGAAATCAAATGATATGCAGGTTCATTGAAAGGAACTGATGTGAAACCATTCTCCATAGGAGCTTCCTTAGTGCTGAGCCCTTGAATCACAGGCAAACATGATTAGGCCTTAAAATGGAAAAGCAACAGAAGATAATAGGCAGCTTCAGGGTGTGTGTGTGTGTGTGTGTGTGTGTGTGTGTGTGTGTATGTGTGTGTGTATGAGTGTGTGTGAGAGAGAGAGAGAGAGAGAGAGACAGACAGACAGACAGACAGACAGACAGACAGAGACAGAGACAGACAGAGACAGACAGAGAGACAGAGAGAGAGACAGACAGAGACAGAGACAGAGACAGAGACAGACAGACAGACAGACAGAGACAGACAGAGACAGACAGAGAGAGACAGAGAGACAGAACGAGAGAGAGACAGAGAGACAGAGAGACAGAGACAGAGACAGAAAGAGACAGAGACAGAGACAGAGAGAGAGCTTGTCCTTCCGTTTCAGAGGGGAAAGGGGGTTTCTGACTCCTACAGCTGTTTCAGAAGTGGGTAAGCAAGCTTTAGTCAACTGACCTAGTCTGGCTTGTCTATGTGCACAGAAGTCGGCACTAGGTAGTACCATAAACTAATTCCAAAGCTGCGACAAGTGGGACAGAAGGGTTAAAGGTTTCCCCAGGGTTTCTTTTCAACACTGAGTCCCAGGGGGAATTACAGAAGGTATAACCTGGTTTATGACAAAGAGTTGAGAGGCAGCTAGAGGGCCTGTGTGCTAACAGTATGAAGCCTCTAATTAAAGATGGAGAAATCCAACATTTCTATTCTAATCTCTCCTCTAGATGCAATTCAAAACAACAAAACAACAAAAATGAAATTTGAAAGAACTCTATCCCTGCTGACATGTGTCTAAAAAGCTTAATTGTAAGTATAAGAACCCTGCTGTTAAAAATAAATTAGCATTCTCCTTATTTTTCTCTAACAGAATGCTACACAGTGAATGGAGAGAGCCTCATAACCACGAGGACATGCTCACACCCATGCTACCTAAAGTGCAAAGGTATCACAAGTGTGGTTCCTCTGTGAGGAGCAAAGAAACAGGATAAAGGCCAGAGGTCAGGTTAAAGAAGCAAATGGCCGCAAAAGAAACCCAACCATGGCAATTAGTTCACCTTTCATAGGAGAACATTAATTTGTATGCCAGAATATCATAATCAAATAATATGTGGTTGAATATATTGCTACTGTATCAATAAAATAAACAATAACTAAACAATGCTAACGAAAACCTATGAAAGCAGAGGATAAGCCTTAGAAGCTAGGGAGCAGAGGCAGCTCAGCAGTTAAGAGAACCTGATGTCTGCTGGGGACCAGGCTCAGTTCCCAGGACTCATGATGTCTTAGAGACGTCTGTAACACCACTTCCATGGAATCTGATGCCCTCTTCTGGCCTTAGAGGAAACCAGGTGTACATGTGGTGCACATCTGTACATGTAGGCAAAACACTCATATGCATAAAGTAAAAATGAATAGCTATTTTTAAAAATTCACAAAATATGTCATAAGATATTGAATCTAATAGCAAACACAGAATGAGTGTTGAGGCCAGTGAGATTCTCAGTGGGTAAAAGCACTTGCTTCCAAGGCTACCAACCTAAGTTTGATCCCCAGAGTCCATAAGGTGAAAGGAGTGAACTGATTCTCACAAATTTTACTCTGCCCTCCATATGCCTCTGTAACATGTGCACTACTATAAATAAATAAATAAATAAATAAATAAATAAATATTTTGAACAATGGATTATCACATATGTCAGCGTCAGTAAAGTGAACATGTCTTTTAAAAGAAAATATTATCACTCAGAATTTATAAAACATAAGACTCATGCCTATGCTTATTATAAAGAAGTGACACCAACAAAAGTCTCATTTGAAAAGAAAGGTGACAGATACCTAGACACAGTAGAAATAAATGGAAAGCAAAGAGGTCAAGGGTCAGTGGTCCATATTAGTCCTGGCTGAATGGAAAGCAAGAACAGTAACTGAAGAGAACAGGCTAACGTGGACCTGGGGCAGCCCCACAGGGAAAGCCTGCGATCCTTAAACGAGAAAGCCAGGCATTTATGAGGCAAGAACAACATGAGCAAAACTTGGAAAGACTCTGTGAGTGTTTTTCTCTGTAGTCTCAGGTCACAGAAAACAAAGCAGATCTAAATTGCCGGGTTAATGCTAGCTCTAACTGAATCTAATCGAATAGCGCCTTAAAAACTATGACCAGTTGCTTTCCATATACCCAATGAACATTTAAGTAAGTGTGTGAGTAGGGGCATTTATATGTCATGGCACATGCATGGAGGTCAGGGGACAGCTCCAGGTGTTGTCAATCCCCACCTGCCACCTTGTTTCAGGAAGGATCTCAGTACTACAGCACACAGCAGGATAGCTGACCCATGGACCTCCAAGGATGCTATAGACTCTGTGTTCAGTCTTTCCTTAGGAGCTCTGAGATTACAGACATAGGTGTCCATGTCTACTTTTTATGTGGGTTCTGGGCATCTCATATCCTTGTGATTGCTCAGCATGACAATAAAGCATGCCCCCCCACCCCTAAACAATATCTCTGATTGGCATGTGCCAGGCAGCAAGAAGATCCCAACACACTAGCATGTACTAGCCAATCTTCTAATCTCCGGTCCCATCCCCAAAGTTTTAGAACTTAATAATCCAAATGCATAACAAAATGTTAAGCCACTGAGGCTCTCTGTAACTAATTTTTACACAACCAATGGTTGTACATGAAAGCCTAAAATCAAATTGTACACTATCTAAAATGTTTAATATTGATAGCACTAATCTGAATTTCAATGATGAAGAGAGATGTAACTATATGAATACTTCTAAAGAGGAGTTAAAAAGACAAATGTAATTGAAAACATTACACACATATGTGAAGTCCTCATTTTGAAACCTGTTGTTCTGGTTTCCTTCTGTTTCTGTGACAAACTCCATGACCAAAACAACTTAAGAGAGGAAAGGATTTATTTGGCTTACACCAAGAGGTCACAGTCTGCCACAGAGGAGGAACTAGAGGAAGAAACTATGTTGTGGTTTTTTTTAAATTTATTTGTTTTCCTTTATTAATTTATTCTTGTTATATCTCAATGGTTATCCCATTCCTTGTATCCTCCCATTCTTCCCTCCCTCCTCTTTTCCCCTTATTCCCCTACCCTATGACTGTTCCTGAGGGGGATTACCTCCCCCTGTATATGCTCATAGGGTATCAAGTCTCTTCTTGGTAACCTGCTGTCCTTCCTCTGAGTGCCACCAGGTCTCACGAAAGCCTTCACTTACCAGGAAACTGAGACAGAGGGGAGGACATTCTAGTGGGACTCTAGATGAGAGAAGCATGGGAGAATTGCAAAGTAGAAGGATGCAGAGGGTCCTAGAAGCCTACAAGTAGAACATTATGATAGGCAGATTTGGGCCCAGGGGTCCCGCTCAAACGAAGGCACCAGCCAAGGACAATACAGGCGGTAAACCTTAAACCCCTACCCAGATCTAGCCAATGGACAGAACACTCTCCACAGTAGAGTGGAGAGTGGGATATTACTTTCTCACATACTCTGGAACTATGTTGTTTGCTAGCTCATCACAGGCTCATGCTCAGCAAGCTTTCTTACACAACTCAGGAATACAAAACTATGGTGCCTCCTATATCAATTAGAAATCAAGACAAGACAGCACAGTCATGCCCACAGGCCAGTCTGATAGAGCAATTCCTCAACTGAGATTACCTTCTTAGATGACTCTAGCCTGTGTTAAAATGACTGCTAACATTAACTAGGACATCCATTTTTTATTTATATTAACATATGCTAATTAAAAACTAAAACTGTAATAATTTTTAGGACCTTGAAATTATACAAAGGAAGAAACAAACAGCAAAATAATTCAAAATAAAATACAGAAATTAATTTGAAAAATGCAATAATAAATTACCATAGCATAAAAACCATTAAGTTAATAAATAAAAAGTTGAATGTTTTGCATGGGGAACCTATGTACATAAAGAATTAATAGAAAACGAAACAGCATTAAAATTAAAATTAAAAAATGGCCACAAATATGAGAAAATAGGAAATAGAGAGAATAGAAAATAATTATGATAAAAGCCTTAGCTTTTATATTTATGTATTGAATGGAATGACACTAAGAAATTGTAATCAATTCTTCCTAACACAAAACTACCCATACAAAAGAATAATTCAAAAAAATTAAAAGAAGCCACAAGCCCACCTATTCCAAAAGAAATATAGCTATGTGAAGCAAATGAAAACAAGCATCTCACTCAAGTTTAAAGTCATAAAACTAAAACATGAGCACTAATAAAGATGTGTTCCCAAGTATCAGAACTTAAAGCTTAAGATATGTGCTAACTTATCGGGGAAGATATTCTGATATCCCAGTACCAAAGAACAAAATGAGACATTTTAAGATTGTAACATGGTAATAACCATAGTTTGAATTGCCCATGCTGACTATATGGGAGGGGCAGTGTCTGAGAAGAAGAGGGATGAGACAGGGTGATTTGGAAGAGAGTAAAATTGAAATACATTATATACACTTATGAAAATGTCACAATGAAGTACATTATTTTATAAATTAACATATGCTAAGTGGCAGGTGGAGAGATGGATCAGCAGCTATGAGTATCTGAGTTCAGTTTCCAGCTCACATCAGGCATCCCATAAGCATTGTAACTCCAGCTCCAAGGGATCTGACCATCTCATGGACCCCCAAGAATGTCTGCACTTGTGTATATATAATCATAAACATATTATTAAAAATAAATCTTTAAAATGTTTTAAATATGTGCTAATGAATAAAATAAAATTCAGTCTTTGTTGATTTCAAAACTCTGAATTTGACAAAACCTATAAACATGTAACCCACAATGGTCAAGGAAATAAATACTAATTTGTTAAATGCATCATTTGTAATCAGAAATTATTTAAGTTCCTATGATTAATGAAAATTGGTTAACTTTTTTTTTTTAGTTTTCCATGACAGAGTTTCTCTGTGTAGCCTTGGCTGTCCTGGGCTCACTTTGTAGACCAGGCTTGTCTTGAACTCACAGAAATCTGCCTGCCTCTGCCTCCTAAGAACTGGGATTAAAGGTATGCACCACCACACCCAGATAACAATTTTCATATAAGGCAGTTAAGAACAATGTTGTTGGGATGACCTACCAACAGGAATCCAAGATAAGCTAAGCAACTTAAATAAATCTATAACAAACAAGACTGAAGCATATTTTTTAAATCTCCCAACTAAAACAAATCAGTTGATAAGGATAAGATGTGACAGACATTGATTTACACTTGGAATTTTAGATACACCAAGATAAGAAAGATATTTTCTTCAAGATTGTCAAATACAAATAGCCAAAACTCTAAGAATGTAATGTTTATATAATTATAATATAAGTATATATAAAAATTTTAAGTTAAAAAAAAAACTTTAAAACACTGGGGATGGAGTCCATACCAGGATTCCAGATAGAACCCTATATCAATTTCTTGTGCCCAACTACTTATCAGATAATCTACATAACATGCTATCTGGCCATTTAGAAACTATAGATAGTGACTACCCCCACCAAAAAACAAAAAACAAACAAAGCAAAAAATTTTTCACTCAACCTATAACACCAGAGACATATACCTTTGATCTCAGATAAAGAGACCCATTATGGCCTCCACATCACCTACCTCTACCAAACCATTGTGACATCCTGACACCATCCATACAGGGTACCTCCTACTGTTACTGTGACCTAACCCCTGCTACCTATGGATGACCTGCAGAGTTTAGTGAGCCTTCCACAAACCTCAAAGATCATCAGAGACTATCTTCTAACCCTGCAGGAAGTTTACTTTTAGGCTCAGAAGTTGAACTTATCATTATGTTTGGCTGTGGGTATCTTCATCTGCTCTTATCAGTTGCTAGACAAAGCCTTTTTGATGACAATTGGGCTAAAAACCAATCTATAAGTATAGTAGAATATAATTTTGTGGCATCTTTTTTATGATATTTCTTTTCATACATATACATTTATATTACTACACATAACGTAAATAAACTATATACAGCAAGAATAACCATGAAACAATCAGGAATTATATAAATGTTATATTCATAGTGTTTGGGTTATTTGTATTTAACAATCTTGAAGAAAACATCTTTCCTATCTTGGTGAGTCTAAAATTCTGAATGTAATTTATTCTGTATATAATATCTCATATCTATCAACTTAAAACATCTATCTAGACCTAAAAACATCTTAACGCTAAACAACTAAGGGTTGTAAAGCTAAATTGTAAAACTAAACTATCTGGTCTTCAACCCCATCAGAGACTTGAGAAGGAATAAAACTTAATTACCTAACTAAACCAGAAGTGCAGGTAAGCAGCTCCCAAAATGAAAAATGACAGACTATCAAAATACCTACACAATTTTTTAAAGACATTGAAAGGTCAGTTCTCAACTTCATATGGAAAAACAGAAAAGCTCAGAATAGCTAAAACAATCTTATACAATAAAAGATCCTCCAGAGGAATCTCCATACCTGATCTCAAGTTGTACTATAGAGCAACAGTAATTAAAACAGCATGGTACTGGCACAGCAATAGGATGGTTGATCAGTGGAATCGAATCGAAGACCCAAAAATGAATCCACACACATAAGGTCACTTGATTTTGATAAAGAAGCCAAATCTATTCAATGGAAAAAGGATAGCATCTTCAAGAAATGGTACTGGTCTAACTGGATTTCTACATGTAGAAAAATGCAATTAGACCCATATTTGTCCCCATGCACAAAACTCAAGTCCAAGTGGATCAAAGACCTCAACATAAAACCAGAGACACTAAACTGATTGGAAGAAAAAGTGGGGAAGAACCTGGAACACATTGGCACAGGAGAAAACTTCCTGAAGAGAACACCAACAGCTCAAGCCTTAAGGTCAACAATTAATAACTGAGACCTCATGAGGCTGAGAAGCTTCTGTAAGGCAGGAGACACTGTCAAGAGAACAAAGCGACAGCCTACAGACTGGGAAAAGATCTTCATCAACCCTACATCTGACAAAAGTTCAATATCCAAACTATATAAAGAACTCAAGAAATTAAACACCACCAAACCAAATAACCCAATTGAGAAATGGGACTCAGAACTAAACAAAGACTTCACAACAGTGGGATATCAAATGACTGAGAAACATTTAAAGAAATGCTCAATGTCCTTAATCACCAGGAAAATGCAAATCAAAACAACTGTGAGATTCCATCTTACACCCATCAGAATAGCTAAGATAAAAAACTCAAGTGACACCACATGCTGGAGAGGATGTGGAGAAAGAGGAATACTCCTTCATTGCTGGTGGGAGTGCAAACTTGTACAACCACTTTGGAAATCTATCTGGCACTGTCTCAGAAAACTGGGAATAAGGCTTCCTCCAGACCGAGCTATTCCACTCCTTGGAATATACCCAGAAGATGATCCAGCACACAAGAACATTTGCTCAACCATGTCCATAGCAGCCTTATTTGCTTTGTTCTGTTGACAGTGTCTCCTGCCTTACAGAAGCTTCTCAGCCTCATGAGGTCTCAGTTATTACTTGATGACCTTAAGGCCTGGGGCATTGGTGTTCTGCTCAGGAAGTTGTCTCCTGTGCCAATATGTCCCAGGCTCTTCCCTACTTTTTCTTCCAACCAGTTTAGTGTCTCTGGTTTTATGTCGAGGTCTTTGATCCACTTGGACTTGAGTTTTGTGCATGGGGACAAATATGGGTCTAATTGCATTTTTCTACATGTAGAAATCCAGTTAGACCAGTACCATTTCTTGAAGATGCTATCCTTTTTCCATTGAATAGATTTGGCTTCTTTATCAAAATCAAGTGACCTTATGTGTGTGGATTCATTTTTGGGTCTTCGATTCGATTCCACTGATCAACCATCCTATTGCTGTGCCAGTACCATACTGTTTTAATTACTGTTGCTCTATAGTACAACTTGAGATCAGGTATGGAGATTCCTCTGGAGGATCTTTTATTGTACAAGATTGTCTTAGCCATTCTAGGTTTTTCTGTTTTTCCATATGAAGCTGAGAATTGACCTTTCAATGTCTTTAAAAAATTGTGTAGGTATTTTGATAGGGATTGCACCGAATCTGTTAAATTGCTTTTGGTAAGATGGCCATTTTTACTATGTTAATTCTCTCAATCCACAAGCAAGGAAGATTCAATCCCTATCTCCATACCTATGAAAGAAAGATAAAGGAACAGGGAGACATCCCCAAGTCTAACCTCATGTTCTTTCTGAATAAGACCAATAATAACTTATAACCAACTCCCACTGAAAATAAGCATCTTTAGCCCAAGAGAGCAAACAAAAGCCTACCCAAATCCCCTTAGGGGAAATGGGGCACTGTTCTCCTAAGGTTTCTTCCATCTGATTTGGAAAGATTAATAACTTTGTAGGGGCCCAATTTAAATTGGGGAAAATGGTTAAACAAGCTAGAAATAGCATTTGTGGTACAGTTTCCAAATGCTGAGAAATTCTAGGACTCCTGTGTGTGACAGTCTAAAATACTGGACCAATTGGGATTGGAAGCTTTCTTCAAAACTGACCTGGGAACTGTCCTGTTCTGATGAAACACCTGGGGCAGGAACATGAAGGATACAGGATGTCAGTGATTGGAGTAGAAAAAAATTGAGCATCATTCCATTGACTGTTTTTGTTTGTTTGTTTGTTTGTTTGTTTGTATGTTTTGTTTTGTTATGCCATTTTTGGTTCTATGTTAGGTCTCTGGGCTATGCAACCTCTGGGTCTTTGCCCTCTAGGCAGTGTTAAAGGTTGGCTCCCTCCTTCTGAGGGTCCTAGAAACCTACAAGAAGAACATCACGATGGGCGGATCTGGGCCCAGGGGTTCTGCTCAAAGTACTGCACCAACAAAGGACAATACTTGTAGTAAACATCTAACAACCCCTTCTCAGATCTAGCCTAAGGACAGGACATTCTCCACAGTTGAGTGGAGAGCAGGGACTGACTGGGACATGAATTCTGGTGCCCCATATTTGACCACTTCCCTGTGGTAGGGAGGCCTGGTAGCACTTATAGAAATCATAAGCAGCCTACCAAGAGGAGACTTGATAGCCTATGACCATTTAGTGGGGGAGAAGGTGCCCCTCAGTCACAGACATAGAGGAGGGGAATAGAGTGAAAGCGGGAGAGAGGGAGGATCGGGAAGATACAAGGGGTGGAATAATAATTGAGATGTAATCTGAATAAATTAATAATAAAAAATAATAACAACAACAACAACAATAAAAAAAGGTTGGCTCCCACAGAGGCATGGGTTTCAGGCCATGGTTGGTTATTCCCACAATTTCTGTGCCAACTTTACCATAGCACATCTTATTGGCAGGACAAATTGTAGGTTGAAGGTTATATGGTTGGGTTGGTGTCCTAATCTCTCTACTATAAGCCTTGCCAGGTTTCAGGAGATGTCTGGTTCAGGCCCTATATCCCCCATTGCTGGGAGTCTTAGCTGGGGTCACCTTTGTAGATCTCTGGGAGTTTCCATTGCACTAGGTTTCTAGATAGACCATTCAGCTTTGCCAACTAGCCAATTTGCTTCCATTTACATAACTGGGATTTCTTTTCATTATTGTTTTTATCAAAGCACTATGTTTTTGGTTTGGTTTGGCTTTTGTTGTTTCTGAGACCAGGTCTCTTCTTGAACTCCCCATGTGGCTAAGGATGACTTTGAACTCCTGATTCTCCTCTCTCCACTCCCTGAGCACTGGAATATAGACATGTGCCACTACACCAGTTTTATGTAATGCTGAGGATCATACCAAGGGACTTGTGCATGCTAGACAAGAACTCTCTAAACTGAGCCATGTCCCCAACCTCAAAATAACTGCTTTAAAATGAACATATGATACTTTCTTCCATGAGGCAACACTAACTCATGATTACAATATGAGTTGGGATAGCCAAGTGTAGGACAGTATGAGGGGCACAGCTTCTTTCTTGGAGAACTAAGAATGGAACTAAGCTGTCAGGCGTGGGCAGACTGCACTGTAAACTGATGAGCCCCCTCACTGGTCCACATGTGTAATTTTGGTTGGATGTGCAGGGACCCATGCTCAGTGGCCACTTCTCATGAGGATTAGGCACTGAGCACGGAGGGGGACTAAATTATCACAGTAATTATGCAGGACTCATTTTTAAGTACAATTTTCTTCAGAGGAGACTATATCATGGATTTATAATATGCCATCAGTTTAATTGTACGTATAAGTTAATCCACTCAACATTTAATTTTCTGAACCTTATCTCCTTTATTCCCATAAAAATTGAAATAGAACAAAAACCTATGAATGCAATATCTTTATGTGTGGGCAAGCTCATTGATCACTTAATACAGAGCAAAACCAAAAACAAGTTGCTAACAACTCTTCATCTATCAACTTCTTTTCTTGTATGTTTATTTAATTTCTATGACTTGGCCTTGCTAGGTATCCGAACTAGTCCAAAGTTTGCAGTCCTCCTGTCTCAGCCTCCTGAAGAGCTGGGATAACAGGCATGGTCGGCCATACCTTGCTTTCTCTATTTATTACAGAGAAATAACATTCACAATCTCTAAGACAATCACTGCCAATTAATGTTTGGCATTTCAGCAAAGAGCCATGAAAACAAAGTAAGAAAAGACAACGAAAGACAAATGGGAAGGAAAATACATTGTCTGTTGGCAACTATGTTTCATAAACTACAAAGTAGGTTGTAATCTCCAATTTCAAAGTTATGTGAAAATGATTATTAGGAAATAAAGAAAAATATCAAAACATTTCCCATCACAAAAAAGTGACAAACTTCAATTATGCATTGCAGTAGCCATCACATAATTTTTTTACATTCTATATAGGCCCTTCAGTATCACAATGGCAGGAACCTCCACTAAGGAAGGGGTCTAGGCAAAAGACAGGCACAAAGGGGAGACACATTCAGGTGTTTTGCCTAACATGTACCTATGTAGGGGACAGACTGATTCTCTAGTGAATACATAGTACAAAACTCCATGGAAGATAAAAACAAATAGAAGGCCTCTGACACAGGCAGAATAGCAGCAATAACAATGGTGCAGGGAACATAATTTTGGGTGACAAAAGTATTGGAGCCACAGATTCATGGCAACAAACATGACCATATGTTCATCATGACAAGCACGAAATGTCTCTTTTCTAAAGTATATTTTTCTCACAGAGCATTCTTCAGCTTTCCTTGGGATTAGCTGCAAATTCTAGATGGGAATAGAGCCAATCTGAAAAAAATTTTAAATGTGAGTGAGTTGGTGTCTCTTGTTATACGCTTTTCCCATTTTTCAGTTTATCTCACAGGATTCTAGTGCTATAGACTGCTTGTGGCACTCTGTGGTGCTCATCTTTACTAGGTTCTGGGGAGGGAAATTAAATATGTTGTTATAAGCCATTGAGATTTAATGGAAGACACCCACAAAACCTTCCCTCTATGGACTGCCCTCCTGTTATGTTTACCCTTAGTGAGAATGTGTCCTGCTTGCATGCACAGGGGAGGAAAACCCAGTGCCTGAGCTCTGAATGACTCTGGTAGAATTACAGAAGATGCTGCTCTTTGCCTTTGTTTCACCATTTGTACCCTGCATTGAGAACCCACCTGGGACTTCAGACTTGGCTCATTGAACTGGTCCCCTTGGGTACTAAGCCAATTGGACATTTTTAGCTAAATAAAATTTATTTATCTGATCAATTACTACATCCACTGACTATTTTCAAACTAGTCTGTATATTTGTGACCAGACAGAGCACTTAACTTCCTCTTTTGTAAAGTTAAGGACATCTGAACATGGGAGAGGATTTTTAAGCAACTGTAAACATTTTCCATTTGTGTGGCTAGAAAGAAGCTAAAGTTGCCTGTTTCCTTCACTGATTGGCCAGGTATCTCCTGAAAAGACTTCTAAGACACAACTATCCTGTTATCAAGGTAACTAATTCACAGCAAGCCCACTAACAAGCGTTCAGTCTCTCCTCTGCATGTTTGCATGTATTGCATTAAATTGCAACTGTAGTCTGATGAAGCATGTGTTGGGATTAGCCAGTTTCTGTCATGAAGCCTGCATGGAATCAAAGAAATGAGTTAAGTGCACACAGGCAATCAGTAGCAGTGGGCAGTGGGTGTTGACTTCACGGTTCCATCTTCTTTGTTCTACCCAGTTCTAAGAATGTTCAAAACTCAGGGTTCATATATGTGTTCAGAATCTGGTTCCACCCTGCCTTGTTATATGCTACGGGAAATGGCTCTAGTTATTAACAAGTATTACTTAAATAGTGAGTTAATCACATACAAATGGCATCTCATGCACTTTTAGTTTTGTCTTGGATGTAGTTAGCACTCTCCATTTAACATGCAAACACTTTCTGCTACAATTACTACAATTTATTTTAACAAGTATATCATATCCATTTAGTAAAGCAGGAGTACTAGGTTACCCTAAGCCCTAAGATCTCCAAAGTCACAGGCTTTGGACCAGGTTTACAACACACACACACACACACACACACACACACACACACACACACACACACATTACTTCCTTGTGTAGCAGCCCTAAAGCCAAGCAGAAAGCTGTTGGTTAGCCTTTAAACAACCATGCCACTATTGTCCCTGTCAGGCCACCATTGCCTCCATGTCTGACGTTTTTCACATGAGTTCTGGGGTTCAAAACTCAGGCCCTCGTTCTTGCACAGGAAGCACTTTATTGATACCCATCACTTCAGATCTGTTTTTGTTTTAATTCATTTGTCAAATAGGAAGTACATCAAACTTGTAGAAAGGGGAAAAGGTTGATATAATAGGGAGAGAGAGAAAGATGAACAAAACACCAAATGATAATGAGAAATTAAAGTGATGGGACTAATGAGAAGAGGCAAGCCATGAAATTCACATAAATGAACCAACCCATTCACCTCAGACTCGCTATAAGAATCCTTTAAGGATTCTTATCTACCTCTTTTCAATGTGTTGATGCATATTTTCTAGGAGTTGGCTAAGTGATACATTTGGCTCATGACAGGGAAGTTAATAGTGATTTTTGTAACTTGCAGAGCCATGGTCCAACTTATGTTTTGTGTGGTTTGTTAATTTGAAGTTCTCAGTGTAGCCATCACGGATGGGCACAAGCACATGCTATCATACATGAGATGAACAATGTTTTATATATGGAATTAAAGCAATGATTATTTATGGATTGTCATCTCTCCTGAAAAAAGAAAGCCCCAGAGGCCTTTGCTGCACTTTTGATAATTCCCTTAAAGAAGATAGAAGGATTAGATCATTGGGGCTGGGGATGGAGCTCATGCTGATCAGGCATAAACACCTGACTCCAGATCACAACACCCGTTGAAGATCCAGATACAGTAATATCTATCTGTATCCTCAGTACTGAAATGGCAAAGACAGGAGCACCTCTGGAAATTATTGGATGACCAACCTAATCTTGTCGAAAGCTCCAACTTTAGTGAGAGACCATGGCTAAAAATAATAAGGAAAGGACTATCAAGAAAGATACCGGATGGGGCTGGAGAGATGGCTCAGAGGTTAAGAGCACTGCTGTTCTTTCAAAGGCCCTGAGTTCAATTCCCAGCAACCACATGGTGGCTCACAACCATCTATAATGAGATATGATGCCCTCTTCTGATGTACAGGCACACATGCAAGCAGAATACTGTAAAAATAATAAATAATAAATCTTTAAAAAAAGAAAGATGCTTCCTGTTGTGGCCGCCATCGGAGAGTAGCAGCCATGGCCTTGTGCTACCCCATGGCCGTGGGCCTCAACAAGGGACATGATCAGGGAGGTGTGCAGCTTCGCGCTCTATGAGCGGCGCGCCATGGAGCTGCTCAAGGTGTCCAAGGACAAGCGCGCGCTCAGGTTCATCAAGAAGCGGGTGGGTACGCACATCCGGGCCAAGAGGAAGCGGGAGGAGCTTAGCAACGTGCTGGCAGCCATGAGGAAGGCCGCGGCCAAGAAGGATTGACGCCTCGTCCCTCAATAAACATCTGTGCACAGTTTTATGAGTAAAAAAAAAAAGAAAGAAAGAAAGAAAGACACTGGATGTTGTTCTTTAGGCTCTACTTGTGTATTCACACATGTGCATATACCTACACACACACACACACGTACATATATATAAACACAAGCATACAAAATTCACATACAGAGACTTGAAGCACTTATGAACCCCTAGAAGATCCCACTATTCCAGATGCAGTTAAACATGATTGTGTAAAGCTTGTATAGCCTCTATACCATTAGCAAGCCTTTGGAGACCGTGTAACATCTAAAAGGTCAATGGTGCTATGTAATAGATGACAAGCCATTATGCCTTTCTAGGTGTTTATTGTAATGGAATAAACTGTGATGAATCCTTAACAGTCATCTGTACAGTTCCACAGCATTTCCATTGTAGCTTACCAGGAAATAATGCACCACACTTTTACAGCTCTGCTGCCTTGAGAAAGGAGCCAGAGGCGAGGCATTTTAAGGGTAATAGTTTTTCGGTCAATCTCGAGAGCACAACTATGTGTGCAGTTCACCCTGCTCAAGAGGTCACCTGTCTTCAGTAATGGCATTTGCATTTTATTGGCTTATCCCTCATCCAACCTAAGTGCCTGACCCACAGAAAGCATTCTTCAATTCTGTTTTGCTTCTCAGCATTCAGCAGTTAGTTGCTGCAACCACAGGCCTCTACTAACCTCCCACTTTGAAAACCCTGTTTATGTGAAATATGGCATTTCCCTAGAAGAAAGGAGTCATTTACTGCACAAAGCTTATAGAGTGCTGAGGAAGGTGGGGGCCTAGCACTAAGAACCTGCTTTGATGGTTAACACTGTCAATGCGGCAAGATTTAAAATCACCATGGAAACACAGCTGGGGTTGGTGGGAAGACCTACCCTGACAGTGGGCAGCACTATGGGCTGGGTGCTAAACACTGTACAAAGAAGGAAGTCAGCAGCCAACTTTCTTTGACATTCATCTCTCAGCACTTCCTGACTGTGCATGCAATGTAACCAGCTGCCTCACACCCCTGCCACCTTGCCGTCCCCACAATGATAGCCCTTACCAGTGAACGATGAGCCAAAACACATCAGTCCTTCCTACATTCCCCTTGTCAGACACTTGGTCAAGGTACTGAAAGAAGCAACTAATACAGCCACCCCACCATGTCAACAATACGAGGAAGGAAGCTAGGATCCCCACCATACCCTGCCCTGTCTTCTCTGAGTAATGCTTATAATTCTTATGAAAATATTGCAATATGATACATATACCACCATCATCTCTTATTAGAGGAAAAGGATAGATTGACAACCAAGACAATAAATTCTCAAAGGTAATAAATGTCAAAGAAGACACCAGTAAGTTGAAGATCTGAGCCTCTCACTTGACCTAGGCTAGATGTCCAGGGAGCAACCAGGAACTTTGTGTTCCCAGCACTAAGATTGCACATATGTGCTGCCATGCCAGCTTTATACATGCATGTTGGGGAACCAAGCTCAGATACCATGGTTGTTCAGAGAGCCCTCTCTCAATTAAGCCAAGCCTCTAGCCTTGTATATAGGGAATTTTATTGTATTTCAGATTTAATTGCCTTATTTCAGGTCAACAACATCATGCATTCTAAATACTCTTTTTGAAGTGTTCCATTTTTTAAAAATATGTTAAAAAGCTGAAAGAGTAAGTAAATCAATTTTTAAAAGACAAATGTAACCTCCTTTCTTACTTTAAAAGGCACCATGAGTGTTAGGGCTAGAAATTTGAGAGTGCTTTTTTACTAAAATCTTCATTTAATATGAAAACCCTAAAATCTAGTAAACAAACCCAGGGAAGCAGAGCCAGCATTGACTGGGATGTATTCTTCAGCTCCCTACCTTGTTTTTGAGACATGTCTCATCGAACCCAGAGCTCACTGATTCTGCTAGGCTGGCTATGGGGTGTATTCTACAGCTCCCCACCCTATTTTTGAGACACGTCTCATTGAGCCTAGAGCTCACTGGTTCTGCTATACTGGCTGTCTTGTGAATCCCATGAATCTCTCCTCTCTGTCTGCTCAGCATAGAATTTCAGGTGTATGCTTTTTATATGGGTGCTGGGGATTCAAACTCAAACCCTCATGTTTGCAAAGCAAATATTTTATGCTCAGAGCCACACCCCCAGCCCCCTTTCTACTACACTGTAATGAGCATTTCCTAGTTCTTTATCTTTAGATGTCCCTGCTGCTTCCAGGACATGCAGTCTAGGTTCAGTGAGAGGCTCAGCTCACGAACTTCCTGGTTGTTTTATTTGAAAATCAATATATTACCTTAGCTATCAATATGCCTTTTTCCTTTAATAACAGATTGTTAACTAGTTCACAGTCTTAGTTAGATGACCATTAGTATGTGCCACTGTCAACAGACTTAGACTATAACTCGGCCAGTTATTTGCTCGAATAGATGGAGCCAGCTGCTTCCACGGAGCCATGCTCCCATTGTAATTCCTCGGTGGTGCTCCTTCATCACGCTCATTGATGCTTTGTCAGTTCACGCTCCCCACCGGCATGCCATAATGACTCCAAATAGACCCAGCCTGTTCATTTCAACAATGGGCATTTACTAAGCATCCAGCGTGTGTCAGGGTCAACCCTAGCTTTTGAGGGATCAATAGCACCTAATGAGGAGAGAGGTAAGAATAGCTAAGTAACTAGATGATCGCAATACTTTCATTTCATTAATTCAGTAATGATTTATTGAACCACTGCCCGCCTCTGAGCAGGTAGCTAAATCATGAACAAAAGCAGATGTAACTCCCAGCTCACCAATGGAGGCAAAGGTGAATCAGATTCCAGAAGAAAGGTACAAAATTGTCATCTGGATGAGCTACAGGAGAGAAATGGGTTGAGAGTGTCATGAGAGTAAACTACAAACAGGATGGAGCAAAGCCAGAGAAGTTAGGTGGGGGAGATAACCAAGTGAGGAAGTGATTTTTCATGCACGCATGAGAACATTAATCCAGGTATCCAGCACCTACATGGAAAGCCTGGGCTTCATGCCAAGCCTGTGGTCCCAGTGCTGGGGAGGCAGAGACCGGAGGAGCATTAGGGCTGGTGGACAGCCAGTCTAGCCAAAACTGTAAGCTCCATATTCTGTTAGAAGCCCTGTCATAAAAACTAAGGTGGAGAACTTAATTGAGAAATGCATCTGATATCAAGTCTGGTCTCTACACATACACACACACACATACACACACACACACACACACACACACACACACACACACACACACACACACAGAGGACCAGAAAAGTTAAAGAAGAGCTTCAATTTAGGGGAAAAAGTATGTGAATTGGGGTGTCGGGAGTGACATTCTAGAGTACTATAATGCAGGCTATTGTATGAAAACTATCGCCAAAGGACTGATTTTGGTGAAAGCCAGAAAACAAGAGGAAGCAAATAACCAAAGAAAGGTTTTACACTTTGCATATCATACCTTCCCAGTATTCGTGATTTAGAGAAGTCAGGAGTGTGTCCAGCCAGATAGATTGTACCACAAACAGATTTTAATGTAAAGTCATAACTTCCACCTACTTTTGCCTTCTTTTAAGGCACTAAAATATGCATTAAATTCTTATAAATATCTACTACAAAAGTAAACTGTGTCTTGTGAAAGCTCAACATGAGAACTTCTACAATTTGGAAATAATACTGGCTTAATTTCTTTTTTAAAAAAAATACTGTCAATCATTTTCTCCCTTGCAAATGTCCAGGGTTATTCTCTTGAATAAAAGGAATCTAACAGGAAGTAAGTTAAGTTTTTCATCTTTGTGTATGTGTATGCATGCAGGAGGGGCGGGAGTGTCTGTGAATACTCATGTACATGAATGTGGGCACAGGCATGTCACCACATGGAGGTCAGAGAACAACTCAGGTATAATTTTGTTTTCCACCTTGTTTCTTGTTCACTGTTGTGTATACTCGTCTAAATGGCCTGTGAACTTCTGGAATATTAATGTCTCACCTCCTTTCTCTCCATTAGGAGCCCTAGGATTGCAAATTCCTGCCTCCACCCTCCCTTTTTTATGTGGAGTCTGAAGGTTCAAACTTGGGTCCTCACAGCTGCCCACCAAATATGCTGGCCAGTAATTGATCTCCTGGCTGACAGTAGTGACCTTTTAAAATTTTTATTTTATTTATTTATTTATTTATTTATTACGTACGCACTGTTCGCTTGCATGTATACCTACATATCAGAAGAGAGCACCAGATCTTATTGCAGATGGTTGTAAGCCACCATGTGGCGGCTGGGCTCAGGACCTTTGGGAAAACAGGCAGTGCTCTTAACCTCTGAGCGATCTCTCCAGTCCAGTAGTAACTTTTATATTAAAAAAGATGTATAAGCAGTTTTAATTATGTTTGTATATGAATATCTGCATGGAGGTTTGTACACATGAGCTCAGTGACTACGGAGGCCAGAAGAGGAAGCCAAGAGCCCGGGACCTGGAGTCAGAAGGAGGCGCTAGCCAAACTCAGGTCCTCTGGAAGAGCAGTATGCCTCCTCAACCACTAAACCACCTCTCCAAGCCCACTAGTAGTGACAGTTTAAAAGTTTTAGGTTTTTGAGAATTCCATACATGAGCACTGCATTCACACGATTAGTAACTTTTTAAAGACAAAAGCTCCTGCAACAATCAAAGCCCACATCAGCACCAAAGGAAGAGGTGTGCAAAGGACAAGTGGTGAACACATTTCACTAGGTGTGCAAACGGACAAATGGTGAACACGTTTCACTAGTCATAGTTCTGCCACAAGAATAGCTGACCAACTCAGCATCAGATGACAGGAGCTTTGAGCATTTGTTGTGACCAATTAGAAGCAGGAAGAGCATTGTTAGCCTCCTCATTCCTCAGCCACTCAACAAACATGTACTAGTTGCCTGTCAAATATAAGACCACGCACCAGAAGAAGTCACTTGATGTTTTAAAAAATTACAGCTAAAATTATTCTTTGTTTAACCTTTGTACTAAATCAAACTAACCTTTTCTTCCTTACCCTTCTCAGTATATCCTCCTCCTTCACACCCATATGCTCGTTATATTTAATTAGTGAGATTGCCCTTTATTCTTCATTGGTAAGAACTTTGGAAATAAGTAAAGACCATGTAACTAAGAACAAACAATCTGTTTAGTCATAAATTTCTCTAGCAAGGGAGTTGGCCACCAGCCCTTGAGCTTGGCAGAGACTCAAAGGAAGGCAGGGGTAGGGGAAAGCACTGAGATAAAAAAGGAGAGAGAAAGGGAAGGCTTCAAGTCAATGTGATGGGAATGTTGGCATGAGGACATCGAGTGAGCTAAGGAGAAGTAAAGCATCTCATACGATCAGTTTGGGGACCACTTGACTTTGTCAGGTTATTCCTAAATTGGAAGAAGATTGGAGTAGTGGAAAAATAAGAGAAACTGTTGAACTTTGATGAAGCTGAGGCCCCAGGAATGGAGAACATGTGGATTTGATTAAGCTTGGGCCATGATGGAACAGTAAAGCAAAAGTTGTGACTTGGCTTTCTTGAATGACTGGATTGATGTACACTTTCTAGTACAGGTGATCTGAGTATGTTCACTTGTGTATTCAGTCTCTTGATCCATTCCTTTGATCAGTGTCTTCTATATGAAAGCTTAACTATTTCACAGAAGAATAGAGATCCATCTCTACTCTATGATAGGGTCATCTAGACATTTTGGCTGTGGTAGCATAATAACAATTATCTAACAAGAGAATTCTACATAAGAGTAAGTAGACTCCATACAGAATGCAACAGTCAGCAGCATAATGATGTAATAGAATTGGGCTACAGAGATGGCTCCGTATTTAAGATGGATCTTGCTGTTTTTGCAGGGGACCTGGATTTGATTCCCAGTACCACACAGTACATATGACATCTCACAACCACCTATAATTCCAATCCCAGGGAATCCAGCACTCACCATGAGTACCAGGCAAGCACACGGAGCACATACATACATGCAGGCAAGACATCTATACACATCAAATAAATACATCTTTTAAAAAAAAGAACAATTAATAGTCCCTGTAAGATGCTTCAAATCAATTGCTCAACCTAGACCAAGAGTGAATCAATATAGGAC
Source organism: Acomys minous (assembly GCF_964271855.1). NCBI lineage: Eukaryota > Metazoa > Chordata > Mammalia > Rodentia > Muridae > Acomys > Acomys minous. The sequence continues at coordinate 71,207,859 of NC_140483.1, read as the reverse complement.
AAACAACAATCAACAATAGGTCCTTGATTGCAAGCCTGATGGACCACCTGACCCAGGATCCTGCGAATTTGACTTACCAGTCATGATGGACTATACCCTTGAAATGTAAGCCAAAATACATCCTTGCTTCCTGAAGTTGGTTTTGTCAGAGCATTTTATCACAGCAGTAGATAAAGAAGTCAAGACAGAAAAGGCTATGGAAAGATGAAGCTGTTTCTGTGGTCCACCTCATCATTTGGAACTTAGGCCATTAGAAATGCTTCATGGATGGAATAGTAAAAGATTTTGGAATTTGGGGCCGAGGAAGCCCCTTGCATCCTACAAGCAGAGCTTAATGGGTCCTTCCGGTGAGAATTTGGAAGACAAGAGCACAAAGAGAAAGATAATCAAGAGCCAGATCATGAGGATTTGAAGGAAAACAAAGACTGAGGAAATGGATAGGTACCATTTATGTGAGATTTGGGTCAAGTGTCTGGCTTCAGTCTGCCCATAGCCTGACAACTTGAGTAAAGTTGAATTTAAAGATACTGGACTAATGTCTTTATCATTTCAAGGCAGGAGAGCATTCAACCTGAGATGTTAAGCTGTGAAAGCAAGTATATGTTTAAGCTGAGATTTGGGATGAGAAAGTAACTGTGATTGTTAAAGAAATCAGCATCACTAAAGAGAAACCTGTGCCACACTGATACAATAGAAAAGATTTCCTGATGGAAATAACCTTCCCTCAAAACTCTATCTTGTGAAGAATCATATTCATTTGAAGAAAGAAAGACTCAACTGAAAGGGCTCCCTGCTTCTAGAAGGCAAGTGCTGAGGAAAGTTTTACCCAGGGCCAACACACAGTAGCAAACACAGCTGTGATCCAAATGGGACAAACTATGTCTCAAACTAGGAAAAGAACTTTGCAGCAGCACCCACATGGTACTGGTTTTGCAAGCATGGGGGATAAAAGAGGCATTTCGGAATCCTGCTTCATAGTTTTAGAAAGCAACTTTATCAGTTATGCTTTGTTGCTTTGATAAAAGAGCATGGCCAAATGAGAACTGATGGAAGAAAGAGTTTATTTTGGTCTGTGGTCCCAGAAGGAGAGTCCATGATGGTGAAAAAGGCTGGAAGCCTAGAAAAGAGCCAGAAGCTGAAAGGTCACATCTCCAATGACAGGCAAAAATCACAGAGGAAACTGAAAATTAAACAAGTCTATAAACACACAAAGCCTGCACCCAGTTGTGTGCTTCTTCAAGCAAGAGACCACCCTAAGAGTTCTATGACCTCTCCCAAATGGAGTCCCAAATGGCAATCATCACGAAGTTTTTAGATCCATGAGCCCACATGACACATTTTCACTCTAACTACCACATTCTGCTGCCTGGCCCCATAGGTGCAATGACAGCCGCCAAACCCAACATGGCCAGGTTCTTCAGTATAAGGAACACATATTTCCTGATATTAACTTCTGTATTAGTAATTTTTCTATTGCTATGACAAAAATCCATGTCAAAATAATTCTAGTGACTGAATTATAATTCACTCATATAAATTATAAACTGAGTCATCTTATAAACTGAGTCTTTCATTGGGTTTACAGTTTCAGAGGACTGGCACCAAGGACAGTGGAGCAAAGGCATATTGGCAAGAACAACTGAGGGTTGACATCTTGATCCACACACAGGAAGCAGAGAGACAATACACGATGAATGGCCGAAGTCTTTTGAAACCTCAAAGCCTTCCCATGGTTACACTCCTCCAACAAATCCACACCTCCTCAAGCTTTCCAAACAGTTCCACCAACTGATGACCAAGAATGCAAACATATGAGCTGTGAGGGTCATTCTCATTCAAACCACCAGAGTTACTTTGATGTTGCTGTGATAAAGTAACATAACCGAAAGGAAATTACTGCAGAGTTTAGCTTAGATCACGGTTCCACATGGCTAGATGTCTACAATGGCTGGGAAAGCATGGCAGCAAGAGCAGGAAGCCAAAAGACCACATCTACACACACACACACACACACACACACACACACACACACACACACACACACAGAGGGAGAGAGAGAGAGAGAGAGACAGACAGACAGACAGACAGACAGACAGACAGACAGAGACAAAGACAGACAGACAGACACAGACACAGACAGACAGAGAGACAGAGAGAGAGAACAGGAAGTGGAGCAAGACTATAAATTCTAAAAGCCTGTCCCCAGGGACATGCTTCAGCTAGCAAGGCTCTGTGTCTTAAAAGTTCCATAACCTCCCTGAAACAGCACCACCCACTAGGGATCAAGTAAATGAGCCTATAGGGGACATTTTTTTTTCATTCAAACCACAACAGCAGCTGAGACCAAGCAATCTGTGGCTGTGTTGGAGTCCCTGGAAAGAGGCCCCGAGAGACCATTATGTGGCATGGTGAAGATGATGCCTAAATTGGAATAGAGATTTCAGAATACTGGAGATGTCAGGAAATGCTTGACCTTATTTTATGAGACTGGGTTTCCCACTGGCCTGGAGCTCACTAAGAGCTTTGGAAGTCTTGGGGATCTGTTTGTCCCCTCTGCTACAGCACTCAGATTACAAGCACATTCCTCTACACCAGATTGTTTTTGACATCAGTTATGGAGATCAGCCTAAGGTCCTCATGTATCTCAGAGTTCTGTGCTCAACACATTTGCTCTATTTTAATCAAGACTCTACTACATGCAGTAGCTTCTGCCAGGTAGACTGACTTTGCCTCTGGCTGTAATATATGTGGGTATCCTGATCAGCAAGTAATTGGTTGAGAAATGGGCCACCTACCTGTTTATCTGCAGGACATGCACTTGTAAGTTTTGTCCTATTTTAAAATTTGATTAAAAAAAATGTTCTTCCAGATGTACTTCAAGAAACATAGGCTATCTTACATTATTTTTTTCTGATTTTTAATTAGGCCTCCAATATCAGATTTAAATCCAACAATAAAAACAAAATAGTAATTGTTATGACAGAATTCTGATGAATATGCTCAGAGAGTATGCCCTCATCTGTCTGGAAAGTCTTTTACAGGCATCTGTTCTCTTCCCAGGAGTAAATTATAATTCAGTCGCTAGAATTATTTTGGCATGGATTAATGACTTTTTTTTTTGACCCTTAAGTTTACTGTAGAAAGAGGCATTCTGTAAGTTCCTGTAGCTTCTGAGGTCTGCACAAAATCTAGCATCAGATACACTGGGTCACATGTATTCAAACAATTCTGAATTTGATTGTTACTTGCCAGCTTGAGCTGTGTGTATAGGAAAATGTCCAGTCAGCTCAGCTTCTTGATTTAACTTCTTCAGTTATGTGCATACTACATTTATGGTATCAAAGAAACTGACATCAAAGGCATTAGGAAAGCTATCAATAGAAAAAGGGGTCCTACATGAGAGAAGTTAGGTGCATGAGTTCCTGGAGTTGATGAAGGAAAATGACAGAAGCATAAGGAATGAGAAAGGAAAATGGATGGTGGGTAGTCACTGAAAGATAATTGCACTGATTTACCAAGAAAATGAACCTGATGTTTTCTTTAAATTAGTCTTGTTCCTCATTAAACTTGACCAAAGTGTCTCAGCAAAGAAATTATGCAATCAGAATTTTGTTTGAAAGGCATTTGGTTGCAATCCAATCTAAACTGCCTCCAGAAGAACCTCACAAATCATATTATTGCTTTTTTTTCTTAGGTGTGTGCCAAATGAATAATTCTCTTTCAGCCAAGGCTTCTGCAGAGTGGCCCCTGGAAGCCTAAGGCATGGCTGATGAATGTAACTCATCTCAAGTGAAACATAGATGTAGAATGAGGGGATAAGTAAGGGGCAGGCATGCAACCTGGAGGAGGCAAGATTTAGACACAGAGAACCCAATAAGACTCAGCAAAGCTGAGACATGAATGTCTAGGCATAGACAATGCTTCTTGTTGGCTACAGAATGCCTATGTGTTATTAGTAGATGCCATTCTTCATATGGCATGAGTGAAAATTTACAGATGTCCTTTTTTCTGCTCATACAAAGAGCAGAAAACCAGCCTTAATTGTTCTATGCATCACGGACACTTTATACACTTATAATTTTTAGGACTGCACAATGCTTGTGAGAAATTATATGCTTTCAGAACAAAAGAACTGTACGCTGACACTGGATCAGACCTGACAGAATACATTCCTCTCAGTATGCTGGACGCTGGCATGCTGTATCCCTCAGGTTCCAGCACCAAGTGCTTCATTGCTGTTCCTCATCAGAACAAGACAGCTCCCAGGGCACTTTCAAAGAAAGTTTCCAATCCCAATTGGTCCAGCATTTCAGACTGTCCCACATAGGACTCTAATTAAGCCTGGAATTTCTCAACATTTAGAAACTGGACCACAAATGTGATTCCTAGCTTGTTTAACCATTTCCCCAATTTTATTTGGGCCCCTACTACGTATTTTTCATCCCAAATCATCCAGAAGAAACATTAAGAGAATGATGCCTCATTTCCTTTAAGGGGGTCAGGTAAGTTTTTGGTTGCTTTTTTGAGCTATAAAGGGTTACTATTAATGGGAGTTGGTTACAAGTTATTATTGGTCTTATTTAGAAAGAAAACAAGGTTAGATTCAACAATGCCTCTCTTTTCCCTTATCTTACATTCTTAGGTTTGGAGATAGGGGTTGAAAAGAAAGAAGGGGGAATATAGAAATACATAGGGAAGATAGAACAAAAAATAGATTAGTGAATCTACTCCTCAACTTAATGCCTCATTGTGACTCACAAGGTTATTTTTATTTTTATTTTTATTTTTTTTTACAAGGTTATTTTTAATGCACTGATATAGATGCAAAATAAGTTTAATTCTAGATACAGTGGTATAGAATTCAAATGTAACATATATATGTTTCTACTCTAATATGAGGTATTATACCCATATAACTCAATTATTATACAAGGTTTATTTCAAATGCCTTGAAAGTGCTATTGAAGGCTGTTTAGGATAAATAAGTTATACAAGTTAATTGTCAGCTGATCAAATCATGGTCATGGTCATGGTCATGTCACTAGTCTACTTTTATCACAAGAATATACATCTTAGGTGTGGCAGATAGATATGATTCTATAGAAAGATAAGATAGGATAGTTAGATAAGGTCTTCAAAAACCTCAGAGTCATGCAGAATATGACATTTTAGAATGTTTTTATTATTTTGACAATTCACTGACAACGAGACAGGTTAAATCCTGACAACACCCAGCCTACTTCAAAGAGGATGATGAGCATTAAAGAACCTTCTTATGGAGATGGCTTCAAATGTACCTAGTAAAATGTCCTTACTACAAACAGAATTCTGCCTTAAAAAGGGCAAGCTTGGATGCAGGCAGTGTCGAAGGCCAAACTCTGCCAAGACAGGGTAAGCAAGTCTTCAATAGTTCCTGCCTCACAAATATGTCTCTCAGATATATTGGGCCAGAAGGCTGAAGAAGATGCTCCAGCATAATAGTTTTGGGTGACTCTCTGTTTTCTTCTCATTTGGAAAGCTACTAGCCTGCACTCCCAGCATATGCAGGTAATCCAGTTTATTCCTTCTCAAGTCTCTGATGGAGTTAAAGACCAGATAACTTAGTTTTACCACGAAGCTTAGTTGTTAGGGATTAAGATGTTTTTAGGTCTAGATAGATGTTTTAAGTTGATAATGATAAGATGTGACCAAGTCTGATTTTACATTCAGAATTTTAGATGCACCAAGATAGAAAAGATATTTTCTTCAAGGCTGTCAAATACAAATGGCCAAAAGACTAAGAATGTAACATTTATATAATTCCCTATGTGTCATGGTTCCTCTTGCTATAGGTAGTTTATTGTTTATATGTGTAATAATATACATGTATATGTAAAAATAAAAATGTTTAATTTTTAAAGACTCAGTAAAATTCAAAAGAAATGTGATGCTCATGTACTTCATGTTTTAGATGTCCAACGTGATGACTGTTCTTATTGAAATGCAGCCTTTACATTCTCCACCCCTAGCAAACAAGCAATAAAGAGTAACAACAAAGCTCATAGCTAAGCACTTAGAATAGAAACAGTAAGATAGACTAAAAAGAATCCAATTCTATTAATTCCTTACAATGATATTTGGACAAACAGGTAGCAGTCTAGTGGGAACCACAAACCCATGATCTCTGAAGGTGGCTTCAACAGGGAGCTTTGTAGTGTCTATCCCCCACATTATACCCTGACTCCCATTCTTATGATAAGCAACACTTGTAAACAGCATGACATAAACCAGAAGTGTAAAAGAGTGTAAAGAGAAGATGAGAAAGCATGGGGCTGACTCAACTAAGAATATCAGTCAAAAGGGAAACATGATAAAACCTACTTAGCAACTGAATAATGCCCAGGTGCTCAATGCAAAGACAGTGGAATCCAACTAATGCTGACTTGGTAAGCTGGAGCTACAAGACACAGGGCCCTTGTACACATCTTACTTAGATGTAGAGGGAAGCCCAACAGCTGGTAGTGTAGTGGAATCCCTTCCTCAACATAAGCTATCTCTCTGTGATAGTTTCACAGAGTCACTTATGAGACAAGTCTCTGGAAATGCATAAGGGATTATCTAGATTAGGATACCTCAAGGCAAATATCCAAGGGATAACTTAAATCAGATTTATTGAGGTGAGAAGACCACTGTAATTATGAGTGGTTGGGGTTTTATACTAAGTACCAAAGAAGAAGGTGAGCTGAATGCTAGCCTTCATTACAGCCCTCCTCAGCTAAATTTGAGACTTCAAGCCCCTCTCTCCTCCACACTGAAATGTCTTGGCCTGAGTTTTCACAGGTCTTGTGCATGCTAACACATGTGCGATGAGCTCATATTGTGGCTGCCCTACTGTGTTTAGAGAACATTGCTATCTAGCAGTTATCCACCACCTCTGGCCCTTACAATCTTCCCATCCCTTCTGTCACAATGGTCTCTCGGGTTGTAAAGGGAATGTGAAATCAATGTCTCATTTATGCCTGAACATTCCACATTCTGAACAAACTCCCATGTGAGCCTCTGTGTTAATCGTCATCTACTGATGAGACCTGAGAGATCTAACCGTGCCATAAGCAGTCAGTTTAATAGTGTATCCATTTGAAAGAATGATAGGAGGAGGGCCTGATAACAGTACCAGGTATAAGATTCTTCTTGCAAAGTGGGTCTTCAATGCAATCAGAATCTCATTACTATGGCATTTATGGCACAATTGCACCAAATGGATATGCCTTACCAAGCCAATCATTATTGCCACTTACAGGTATCGTATGATAGATATCCCCTAGGGAGATGCAATGCATACACACACCTACCTACCCCAGATAAAGATCTCGTCACAGACCAAAGTTTAGATACCTCTCAAGTCCAACTTGATGATCCAATTTGTTTTATTAGGGTTTCTTACAATACGAGAAATTACTCATGCCCAGCAGTGCCTCGGTGAGTCTAAACCTCTTCCAGGCAGCTCTGCTGCTCTCTGCTTCTTCCAGGTACATGAATCTGGTCTTTGCAGATTGGCTTGTCTGAGAGTGACTCTCCCAAGTATTTATTATTGACTTTTGGGAGCAGGGACCTAGTGAACCTGATAACTTTCAGGGATGTCCTGAAGCTAGTTTAAGTTGTTTACATTTTCTTCTGTCAAGGAGCTCCCTTGCAAGATGGACTATTTCAATCTAGAATGAGATGGCTGCACAACATGCCTCCCCTTCTTCCATCTCTTACATGTTTTTTCTGTCCTGTCTTCCACAATAATCCCGGGGCCTTGGAGCAGGTGACTATGTAGACATCCATTATGGTCACAAATTGGACCACTGTGCCACAGGAACGGTCACTTGCCCTTAGGAATTTCAGCAGTAGTTAAGAGTCATGGCTAACAACAAGAGTGATTTATGGCTGTAAACATGCATGTTTAGAATGTATTTAGACATGTGCATCACATCCAGCTAGTAAACCAATACAAGTTGCTTCCCTAATGAAACCTATGAACTCTCCAGCTATAGGTTTTTGTTCTGGCTTTCAGTACCAGATGTGAACCCCTCTTGTGGAGCAGACCTTAAGTCCAACTGGAAGGCTATGGGTCCTTACCCATGATATCCATGCCATGCCACAACTGCACAAGCAGGTGCGTCTTTCCTGGCATGTTGGCATACATAACTGATAAGAAATGTTGATGGCAGCTCTCCACCAGCAGTCTGCATGGCCCTCTCCTGCACTATGACAGCTAGTGACAAGGATGAGTTTCCAGTTCAATCCCAGCTTAATTTCTCCATGTCCTGAGTCAAAGTATGTGGTGTATTTAGCAATAGGGTCTCACCATCTAGTTCTGGCACACAACCAACAGTAGTAACAGCACCCTTTATGGTTTATGGGGTCTCTGGGGCTTCCTTGGCTAATAGTTCATAGAGAGGTAGCCCACACCTGGCACTGAGATTTTCATTCAATAACATTATGGCCCTAGTAGTCTCTTTTTCAAACTACATAGGGTACCTTTCGTATTTAGACTCTTTAGATGTTTTAACAACTCATTTTTTCTTTCAATTAGCCTAGCTTCAGTAGATAGGAGGAAGTACCACTACACCTGGCTGCCTTCAACCCAGTTCTATACACAAATGTTAATAAAAAGGCTATCTCTGTCATTCTCAATTCTTCATGAAGTTCCTTACATTAGATTTAGTTGGGTGAGACCCATAATGGTGGCCTCACCTAGTGCTTGCTTGCATAAGAATGCTTATTAAAAAGTCCTATGATCGTGTCCACATGGATGTGGGCATATTTGCATCCCTTACTGACAGGCACAGGCCCTATGAACTCTGCCTGTCAGTCCCTCATAAGACAGGCTGATTTGTGAGTCTGTTCCATCAGAGTATCCATTTGTCAAAGCTGTAATCAGGAAACAGGGCTTACATCTCTGGACATCATGCAAAATATCAGAATATTTCACACAATTCCAGCAGCCTTAGATATATTAGCCTATAGTGGTTCCCCTATGGCCAAACTTTTTATGATGTAATTGAACCCAGTGCTCAACTTTTGAGGGTACCTGAGAGAAAATGGTCTATACTTTGATAAAAGCAGTTGCTTCATGGTTTCCAGGGGGACTTAATGGGCTGTGAGCTACCACATAGAAAACTACCAGAAGTTCTGATTCCTATTAAACTCTGGTTGTGTTTTTCTCTCCACACTTGTTGGCCTCACCACCCAGTCCTCCTTTCCCACTGGGTCATCCATAAAGTGTATCCTCTATATACAGTTCAGCTGTCAGGATATATTGTCATGGCCAAGTCTCATAAGCTATTACTATCTATACCACTCTTAACTCGGTCCATTGGCTACTTTTTCCATTTCCCTTTTCTAGCCACATGGTATCTGTGTTCATTTGTATTGCTGTAGGTACCCATTCTCACTTGGTGTGCCTACTAGTACCATCTGTGTATGAGGCATCTACAGGAGTGGCTGGTATTCCTTCCAGTGCATTACTATCTCGCTTAGCCATTGGGTCAATTGCTAGGGGATGCTCAGTAGCTTAATAGACACTGATCCTAGAACAGCCTTCATGGCACTTGTGATGGACTTGCAGGCATCATCACATCTCATTGCTATATGTGTTCATCCCACCTTTGTATAATTTGAATCTGTACCATACCAGAAAGAGGTTTGACCAGAAGACCTTCACTAAAGCCCATCTTTAGGCAATCTTGTTTTACAGTAGCTGAGGTTTACCCTGTTGTGGATTCCACCTGCTGCAAGGCTTTATTCAACTCTCATATTTGCTGCTTTCGTGCTGTGCACCAGGCTTCTGCTACTTTCCATGACTGAGACTAAAACCCCCTTGTGGCCATTTGCTCAGGTTCCTTTTGCCATAGTCCACAGCTATAGCCTTCTGAACTCCTGATACTCCTAATATTAAGGGACACTAAGGTAGTGGGGCACACGGCCGTGTAACCTGTCCTATGAGGATACTAACCTACTCAAAACACCCTTGAGTCTCTTTGTTTCAATCCTATATAGTAATCTTTATCAAGTTATACAGAGGATGGTTAGCTTGGGCAAGATAGGGTACTAAAATCTTCCAATATCCACAAAGCCCCCTAAATACCTATATCTTTTTTATTTTTATAGACACAGACTAGTGTAAGATTTAATCAATAAGCCTTACCAGACTATAATACCCACAGGAATTTCGCATGTGTGCTTGGCCCTTGTACCATATGTAGACTGCTCTATTATTCCTGTTCCTTTAGATGCTCCTGTATATCCTTTATATACTTTTCTAAATCTATAAAGGACTCAAACGTTAGTAGCATGTCATCATATAACAAAACCTTTTCCAATGGATGGGCAGGACAAGAGGACAAAGGTTACAAAGATAACCTTGGTGAGGTAAAGAGACACCCAAACCAAGGCAACTCTTATAAAAGAATCATTTAATTAGGCCTTGCTTATAGTTTCAGAGGTTTGGTCCACTGTCAAAGTGGGAATCATGGCGGCACACAGGCAGACATGGTGCTGGAAAAGTAGCTGAGAGTTCTACATGGGGATCCACTAGCAGTAGGGAAAGAGAGACACTGGCACTGGCATGGGCTTTTGAAACCCAGAAGCTCACACCCAGTGACAGGCTTCCTCAGGCAAGGCTATACCTCCTAAACTCTCTCAAGTAGTGCCATTCCCTGATGACTAATCATTCAAATATGTGAGCCTATGGGGGACATTCTTATTCAAACCACCACAACGAACCACTCTGGGACTCTGTTGGCATCTGTTCTGGGGAAGAATCAAGTCATCTCAAAAGTTCACAACTAAGAAGATGCTGAAGTCAAACATAAACAAGGCCCAATATTAACATGGAAAAGCCCCGTGCAATTACATCAGTTGCTTCCTCCACTGACCAAGGTTTCATAGAAAGTACAGATAGGAGATGCTAATTTAATTAGCTCTGTAATCGTAAATCATTCTCTCTGAGCCTTACATTTCTATAACCTGTACCTCTTCCATGGAGCCTCCTTACATTCCCTCATGCCAGAAGAAGTCACTGGGCCTGACTTAAACTCAGTTTTATCACCCAGGACCAAAGGGGAACTCACCCTGCCTACCCCTGCTGCACCTTCTGGATCCCTGCATTTCCATAGACCCTGTTTTGGCACTGTAGCTGCAGCTATAGATGTTCCCTCCTCATTCTCCATTACTAGGATTGAGGGAGGTCCTGGGTAGCAAACCTTCTCCACCTGGAGCATAACCTTTCGCTACCGAGAAATGTGTCCTCAGCCTGTGGTGTGATTACTCGCTCCTAGCACAGGCTTGAACATCTTCACCTGTGTTGTTCTAACTCTACGTCTTCTGTAAACTGCTCCTCCTCAGGCTTTATAGCTGCCAAGCTCCTTGGCACAGAATTTGGCTTCCTGTAATTTTTTTTTTTTTTTTTTTAGTAACTGCAGCCTACCACAAATCTTGCAGCCTTTATTAAGTAATCCAGCTAGACCTTTTCCTCTGCTTTGCCTTTCTCTTATCTCACTTAGTTTGCTCTTTCACTTTTTGAACACTCTTTACCTGCTGTTCTAAGCCACTGAAATCTGCCAAAGCCTGCCCTGCTTTATAAAGGCCTTGACCCAACAAAGCCACTAAATCCCTACACCAGTCTCCAGGTCCCAGCTTAGTCAGCCTCTTCTTCAACATCTTTGCGAGCATAGTTCAACCTGTCCCAGAGAACTGGGGTTCCACTACGGTTTTTCTTATTACTAGTTCCCTAGACAGTGCCTGTCCTTCCTCTATGGTCTTCCCCCTCTGGTATTTGTGGGGAGCTAAGATGGAGATGACAAAGTGTTCCCTAATTCCAGCAGGTCAGGTGCTGAGTGCTTCCTGACTACCTTAGTTTCTTGCACTGGACCATTGTGAAGACTCCCACCTGCAAGTTGGATCTGTGAAAGGTTAGACATACTGAGTACCTTCCATCAATTTTACCACCTCTCTCTCTCATCTTCTCCTTTGTCTAATTTACTTTCCAGATCAGAGGTTAACACGGAGGATTCTGGCTGAATCCGCCTCTCTGTTGTAATTTCTCCTTTACATAAACAAGTTTCTGCTACTATCTTGGCCTCAGATTCATTTCCATCCATAGATAATAGTTACCAGGCAACCTCCAGGTCCAGTTGCCCTTGTGCTCTAATCTCAAAGACTGAAAATGTTCCTCTAAATCTGGACATCACAAACCTTTTGTGGAAGATGTAACACATCTACCACCCCAGACAGGAATTCCACAACAGACCAAAGTACAGATGCCACCAAAGTCTAACTTGATGAACCAACGGGTCTTATTGGGATATAGGAAAGCGAGTAGGGAATTACTCACAGGGATATAAATAACTCAAGACAGCAGCACCACCAAGCTTCGCCACAGAGAGGGACAGCTCACAAAAGCTGGAAACCTGGAGCATGCTGTATGTCTTAGGGCAGCTAATAAGTTGGGGAGTGTCATTTTCAAGTGCCTTGGTAGCTTGGCTGGTTTCGTCTCCAAAGTAACTGGTCTGATCTCAATCTACTTGGCAGTCATCTGAGAGTGATTTCTTGTAAGACTTTATTGTTTACTCTTGGAATAGAGGAGCTAGAAAATCGTGCTAGCTTCAGGGACTTCCTAAAGCTATTTTGAGTACTTTCTGTCCTAAGGAGCATTCCTATGGGATGGAATGTTTCAGTCATGGAGGAGATTGTGGTGCAAAAACAGGATTCAGGGCTGGGCAAGATTCATGATTATTTTTTTTCTTCTGGTAGTGTGCATAGCACCTTCCAGTGCTTTGAAAGCTAGCCAGTGGAGATGAAGTTTCTACGTTAGTAGCAGTTTGATTTATTCATATATTTATGATTCATGTATGTGGTGTCTTCATCAATAGGATCTTACTATCAAGTTCTGTAGAGTAACCAAGACCATTGATTTTGGGAGTCTGTGGGACCTCACTCAGCATCAACTCCAAAACTCAGCAACTCCAACCCCATTTCTGACACTATAATGGTTTATTGTTTTGTTTTGTTTTTTTTCTTAGCCTGTGATGTCTAATAGAGGCACTGTCACTCCATTATAGGGTAACTTTACTTGGCCTCTTTTGATGTATATGTACTTTAGGAAGTGCCTACAATAGTAGATTTGTTATGATTTTTACATAAGGTCATTAGCATTGTTTATCTCTCATATCCCCACCCTATGTACATTTTCCTGTTCTGCTATTTCTCTTCATCCCTTTATACCACTGTATCCTACTTATTCTCTCTTGAATATAACCCTGGCATCTTATTGATTTCCTGACCCTATGGGTACTCAAATGAAACCTACATATTTGAAGAATCAAAGCTAACATCCATAACTGATATAAAACATGAGTCACTTTTATTTATGAGTCTAGATTAACTCACTCAAAATTGTGTCCTATTGCTGGATCATGTGATAGATCTGTTTCTAGCTTTATTGAGGAATCTCCACACTGACTTTCATAGGGTCTGCATGATTTTGCAATTCTAGGATAATAAATACTCCACTTTTTCTGTATTCTCATTAACATTTGTAGTCATTTGTTTTTGTTTTTGTTTTGTTTTATTTGAGACAAGGTCTCACTATGTAACTCTAGATGCCTTGGAATTGTTATGTAGATAAAGCTGAGCCTGAATTCACAAAGATCGTCCTACCTCTACCACCTGAGTATGTGGTTAAGATGTGTCCCACCATGCTTGGTCCCTGCTTTTTGTTTTTTGTTTTTCAATCTTAACTGTTCTGCCTGGGGCAAGATGAAATCCCAAAGGCATTTACTTTTTACATTTCTGTGATCTTTAAGAATGCTGACCATTTTTTAAGGTTTTTCAACCATTTGTATTTTATCTGTTTCATTCTGTGCCCCATTTTAATTTAGGTTGTTTATGTTTTTGATGCTTATTTAGTTGCTTTAGATTTTTATACACTCTATATACTAACCTTGTGTCAGATGTATAGACAGTAAAGATTTTTCCCATTATATAGGCTACCCCTCCCCTCTAATGATAGTGTCATTTGCTATACAAAAGCCTTTTAGCTTCATAAGACCCTATTTATTAATTGTTGGTTTTAATGCCTGTGCTAATGAGATCCTGTCCAGAAAGGCCTTTCTTGAACCTAAATCCAAGCAGATTCTCTACTTTCTTCTGTAAGATTTGAAGGACAATGTCTTAAATTGACATCCTTAATCCACTTGGAGCTGAGTTTTGTGCAGGATGAAAAATAAGAATCTATTATTATTTCTCTACTTGTAGCTACCCAGTTTGACCAGAACTATTTGTTGAAGGTGGCTTCAACAAATGTCCTTTTGGCCACTTTATTTAAAAATCAGGTGGCTGTAGGAGTGTGGGGTTGTGCATCTTTGATTCTATTACATTGATCATATGTCTGTTTTTGTGACACCATAGTGCTGCTTTTATTACTGTAACTTTGTAGAACAACTTGAACTCGGGAACAATGATACATCCACAGTTTGCTGCTGTTGTAGTTCAGGTTTGTTTTGTCTACCTTGGATCTTTGTGGTTCTGATTGAAATTTAAGACCATTTTCTCCCATTTGTATGAAGAATGGCATTATAAGTTTGATTTGGATTGCACCGAATTTGTAGATTAGTTCTGGTAGGATGGCCATTTTCACAGCTTTGATCCTACCAACACATGTGCATAGGGGTTAGTTCCATCTTCTCTTCTCAGTGTCATCTTCAATTTCCTTCTCACTGCCTTAAGATTTTGATTGTAAAAAGCATTCATTCCCGTGGTTAGATTTCTTTCTTTCTTTCTTTTTGAGGTTGTCTTTTTTTGGGGGGGGTCTTTTTTATTTTATTACTATATTCATATTACATCTCAATTGTTATCCCATCCCTTGTATCCTCCCATTCCTCCCTCCCTCCAGCTTCCCCTTACTCTCTCTCTTATGACTGTGACTGAAGGAGACCTCCTTCCCCTGTATATGCTAATAGGGGACCAAGTCTCTTCTTGGTAGCCTACTAACACTTTTACACTATTATGAATGGGATTGTTTACCCAAATTCTTTCTTGGTATCTTTGCTGTTTGTAAACAGGAAAGCTACTGATTTTTATGTGTTGATTGTATATCCTGCTATTTTGCTGAATGTGCTTATCAGTTATGGAAATTTTTTGTTGGAGTATAGTATGATTTGCAAATAAGGAACTTTGACCTCTGCTTTCTCTATTAGTACCCCCTTTTATCCCTCTCTTGTCTCATTATTCTAGCTAAGACTTCAAGCATTATATTGAATAGAAGGGAAAAGAGAAGGCAAGCATCCTCATCTTGCTCCTGATAAAAATAAAATACTTTTATTTTTATATATAAATAAAATAAAATAAAAACTTTGAGTTTTTATTCATTTAATTCATGTTAGGTATGACCTTCCTTTGTAATGCCTTTATTTTGTTGAAATATATTCCCTGTATCCCTAGATTACCCAGGACTTCTATCATAAAGCAATATTAGATTTTTGTGAAGGGTCTTGTCTGTGTCTAATGAGCTAATCATGTAGTTTCTGCACCTGAGTAAATTTATATAGTGTATTGTGTTTAATTTATTGATTTGCTTACATGGAGTCATCCCTGCTTCTCTGGGATAAAGCTGACTTGGTCATGGTGGATAATCTGTATATATGTTATAGAAGTTGGTTTACAAGTATTGTATTGATAATTTTGCATCTATTTTATCTTTTATTTTTTAATTAATTAATTTATTCAGATTACAACTCAATTTTTATCCCATCACTTGTATCTTCCTGTTACTCCCTCCCTCCCGCTTTCACCCTATTTCCCTCCCCTAGGTCTATGACTGAGGGGGACCTCCTGCTCCACTATATTTTGAATTTATTTTCATCAGGGATATTGGGGTATATTTTTCCATTTTTGTTTGGTTTCTTGAATTCTTTGTCTGGAAAATTTTCTGGGTCATTTTTAATCAAGATTCATTACAATGGTATTCTATTCATAGGGTTGGGTTTTTTTTTTTTTATTTTAGGATACATGAGCGTGCGTGCGCGCGCACGTGAGTGTGTGTGTGTGTGTGTGTGTGTGTGTGTGTGTGTGTGTGTGTGTTATTCTTATTTCCTTGCTGGAATTTCTACATCTGGAGGTAGTTTAGTTGGGTTTTTCTTTCCTTTTCTTTTTCAATTTACAGAGATATTGAAAATGTTTATTCAGGAGCTGATCCATAGCATGGTTGGGGTAGCTGGGGTGTCAGTTTCTGTGTTTGTCTGGTGCTTAGAACTACAGCATCTATTCCAGCTCTCAAGTATCAGGTACAGTCTGATACTTTCAGCAGCCTAGGCAAGGAGCATGGAACAAGTTTCCACTGGCAGTATAAATTGGTCCATGCAATACTTTTTTCTTCCTTTTCTTTTGAATTCAACCAAAGTACTATCTCACCAACACACAGGGGAGAAGTCTATGAAATGAACGTTGGTCTTCTCACCTAATTATTCGGGTGGTCTTTGAGAAGTGAAGGTGTGTCTGGAAAGAAAGGGTCGTCTGGATCTTACCAAGTTCTGAACAGGATTTTCCCCATCATGTGGGGAGAAGTCCATAGACTTTTTTTATTCACAAAGCTTGCTGTTCTCAATTTAGTTTAAATTAAGCTTCCTGAGAAGGGGAACTAGAACTGGACTTTATCTCTCTTTAAGAAAAATGTGTAATTGTAATTTGTAATCTGACATTTATGTATGAGTGGTGTGTGTGTGTGTGTGTGTGTGCTATGATTTCTGCACATGAAACTGTGGGTGTTTATACCAATACATGCATGCAGAGATCAGAACAATACGTCAGGAGACTTTCTCTATCACTGCAACTATGGCCTTGACACAGGGTCTTTCACTAAGCCAAAAACTCAGCATTTCAGGCAGGCTTGGTAGTCAGCAAGTGATACACTTGTCACCCCCCCCCCCAGTGCTGGGGCTAGAGGCACATAAATTGGCCAAACATTTACATGAGTAATGGTTATTTGAACTCAGGTCTTTATACTTATTTGCATAGTATTTTATAATACACTTTATACCTGCATATACAGCTATAATTATATTTCAAATATTTTATAAACATGAAAATTTATTCTATGTGCTTAATGACAGAAAGATTGATATATAGAGGGAAAATTCAACATGTTAAACTCCATTATGGTATAATCTGGAATAATAAATAACAGAGGTAGGAATATTGACTGATATGAAATTAGCTGAAGACCAATTCGTTTAGAAACCATCTGGTTCATATCAAGAAAATGTGGTTATTTTAATCTCATATACACACACACACACACACATATGCTGATGCTCACACATACACTTCTATACACCACTTAGTAAGCTTTGTTTTGTTTCTTTGCTGTCATCTTTCTATGAAGAAATAAATTGCAGGTTGTCAAACAAAGCATGCACAGCAGAGATCTTTGTCACCTACATCTTCAAAAGCAACAGCTGCCTTCTTAAGGATTGCTATTTTTCCTTCCTCTAATTAATGCAAGATGGCCATCTGGTCTCCACACAAAGCCACTTCATTTTATTCTACCTGAAAAATTACAAAATAGAGAATATCAGGAGGATTTCATAGTAAACACGAGAGTGAAAAGAACTGCCAGGCTACAGACTCACAAGTAGTCCTGGGAACCAAATGGCATGTTCCAGTATAGACAGTTGTAAAAATAAGTGTCATAGTGAGAACAGAGTAAGAAGAACCATTTATCGAGGGCTTAGTGTGTGCTGAGCACTGATACAAAAGCTTTTCAAGTAATGACACCTCAATTCTTTGAGCATCGACACTTATTAACAGACTGCTGCAGACAGGGCCCTGAGGTAATGAGTATTTATGGAAAGTGATAGAAGTAGCAAAGTGCAATCATAAGTCTCCTCCAGGCAGTGCTTCTAAAGCCACAACTACAAGCCATGTGGTAGGCAGAGGCACATATGAGCATCATGGGAAAAGGAAAGTTTTGAATGTTGAAGATACCTAAACATCAGTATAGCAGTTAATTTTCATTGTCTCTGGATTGGATTAAGAAGGCGAGGGCATGAGTGAGGCACACCTCCCAGAGTGGTTCCCAAAAAAGGAAGCTGAGATGAAAAGCCATTTCCTGAATGTGGGCACCATTACTCCATAGGCTGGAGACCAAGACTGGATATAATGGGGGTAAGTGGGTCTAGAGATAGCTCATTGGTTGAGAGCATGTCCTCTTACAGAGGAGCCTAGTTCAGTATCCAAGCCCTGGTTTGAGTGGCTCACAAGCACCTCTAACTCTAACTACTGTGACCACTGCAGGCCCCTGCACTCACTTGCACACACCCACACAAAGACAGGCACAGACATGCACATAATACAAACAATCTGTTTAAGGAGCATCTGTATTCCTCTTTCACTATGTCCCGAGCCAAGCAGCTTTATATGGCTGCTGTCACAGACAGTAACTATTCCTGCTGCCATGCCTTTCTCACCATGATGAACTATACTCTCAGGCCCTGAGGCAACAGAAATCCTTCTTCAGCAATTCCTTAGTACTAATGTTTGGTTACAGCAACAAGAAACCTAACTAGAGAAGCCAGTGAGGATCACATTTTTGGGCTGGGAAGGCAGTTGACAGAGAACAAGCCTAGCGTGCACAAGGCCCTTGGTTTGCTTACCAGCATCACATAAACTGGGCATGGTGGGAAAACCTAAAGCATCAACACTGAGTGGCAGACACAGGAGGTGAGACACCAGCCCATCTCCATTTTGTAACTATGATCCCTTTCGATATTCTAGGTCAGTTAGTTCCTAGTTACTGTAAAACTTAGGTTTCTGTTTCCTGTAACTTGAGCTATGCCCTACCCCAATACCCATAGATTATACTACAAACCAACTCTTCAAAGCTATGTGTTCTTGGAAATAGTCTATACCCATTGTTTCAATGAACTACTTCCCTTAACTGCCTGGTCTTGCTTCTGTAACCAGGCTTATCTGTAAAGTCCCCAATCTTATGGTTTTGTCCAATAAAAGGGTTTTGAGAAGTTGGCTCGAGGCTGGTCTCATGAACCCTGTCTTATGGGGAGACAGCTGTCAATCAAGCTCTGATGTGTACATGAATAAAATTTGTTTTATTTTGGCCATGAGTCAGTGAGCTTTCTCCTATCATCTGGGGATTAACAGAGCATCGATCACAAATTCAAGGTTATATTGGCTACATGGAAGTTGTGGGCCAGCCTGGGCTACATGAGACCCTGCCAATTAAACAAACAAACAGCAATAGCATCAGCAACAACAAAATAACCCACTGAACTGTGTAGGATAAGGTAGCAGAAGGAAGGCAGATTTCATGAGCTTCTGATTTTTCCAGAATCTATACATAAACAGAGATAGAGATGGCAATAATTATTCAATGAGTAGTTTACCACTTAAAACTTTGATGGTAAATTATGTTTTAATTATAAAACTATGGAGAGGCTGTCCTTTGTATTGGATAAGAACATACTGCAGATACTTTAACCTAAGTCTCATGAAAGAATGTGAGGAGGTAAAACCAGCAGTATTATTCTAAGTAGTTAAATGTTTAAAATGTTTTAGCAGAAATTCCTATTAAGAACCTTGTTTAGATTTCCTGAAAGGCTGAACATTTCAGAAAACCATTGCCCAGAAAGCAAACTAACCCCAGAATAAGAAATGTGAGTTAAATGCATTTATTCCTCAACATGAAAGCCAGAATTGCAGTCATGGTGATTTAACAAATAGCTGGAAATTGGAACTAAGCACATTCCCAATAGCGACTGGTGTGGTTGCTTGCTTGATACATATTATAAATCTTGCTTGCAACAGTATTATAGTAAGTACATGATAATATAAATTGCAATTACTTTAATTTTAAAAAGGGTGAGGAATGGAGGGGAACAGCCAGTGTAAGGGGCTGCAGAAATGGTTCAGAAATTAAGATCCCTTCTGTTCTTGCACAGGCCCCAAGGTTGGCTCCTAGAGCCCATGTCAGCAGGCAGCACAAAACCACCTATAATTCCAGTTTGAAGAATGTCCTATGCTACAAATATAAACACACACATACATATATATGTATATATAGTTTTTACAAAAGCCGATATGGGTTTTTTAGAAACACATATGAATAAAGAAATTAGAAATTTAACTTATTCTCCCACTTCTCCAGGACTGCATTGTACCTATTAAGCCAAATACAATTAGAGAATCACAACCATCCTTACCCTCACACTCACATATGAAGCTGCAAATGGCAGTATGCACACTTAATCTCAACGCTGGATACATGGAGACATATGAAGCATTGGGCCTTGCTGGCCAGACAGTCTAGAAGAGTAAGCAAGCTATATATTCAGTGAGAGGCTCTGTCTTGCAAAATAAGGTGGAAAAACAATCAAAGAAGACACAGACATGATTTCCAGCATCCACTTATACATGGACACATGTGCACCCACACACATAAACATGAAAACACACATTTTAAATCCCAAGGTGAGGAGTGATTGAGAAAGACACCAAAGGATGATACTTGGCCTCCGTACTTTACATGTATACATGTATGCGCACATATGTGAACATATATACACGTGTAGATTCATAAAGTCCAAAGTCCCATCTGAATATAAGTGAGAATCAAAGCATCATTCATCATAAGGCAAATTCCCTCTATTTGTTTCCCTGGGGGGAAAAATACATGAAATACAAATTTCCAAAATACAACGCTGGAACAGACAGGAGATACCCATTCCCATTGTAAAGGGGAGAGAAAGAAGTATAGAGAAACGGACAACAGTTTTCAAGTACAAGCAAAACCCAGCAAAGTGAGCATCAGTGCATCCTGAGACTGGAGAATGAGAACAATAACCTTTGATTCCATGTCCTCCCACTGGGTACACTGAGGCAGAGGTGGGACACTCACAGCTCCTGGCTTCTCATTTATAATCAATTCCCTGTGTTTTTCTGGCATGCAGATGACTATCTCGCTCTGGGGGCCCAGGACCAAGTTTCCTCAGGCTCAACAGGAATTGTCCTAGCAAGGAAATTCTGGCCAGGTTCACTTCCACAACAGCTCTCTACAGCAGTGTTTGTAGCTAGATAGAATAAGCTGTGTCTCCAGGACTTAAGCACTGTAGATCTACATGATCCACACCACCTAGAGAGCCAAGACTAACAGCTTATACCTTCTAAAACAGGCTAGAGCCAGACCTGAGCCCTCCTGAGAGACAGCTGGGGGTGGCCAGGAAAAGTGCACTGGAACGAGAGGAACAAGAATGCAAGGTGACCCTGAGCAGCAAGCCTTGAGGGCCCATGGCAGCCCTGGATCCCTTCATTCTAATTATTTTATCCCTGACACCCTAAAACTCATGGATTGTTTAGGACAAACAGATTTTTTTTTTTAATAAATCAACTCTGAAAAGAAATCCCTTTGCTTCCTAACTTTAGTGTGGCCCTCCATCTTCAGGAAAGCAGCTCCCAGTCCTTGCCATTCACACTAAGAGCATCACAAGATTTCTGGGCCACACTGTTGGGGTTTGGGTTTTTTTCCCCTAAACTTGAATTTTATTATATTTTTTAACATGTCCAAGCTGTTTCTCAATCCTTTGGGTTCTGTCCTTTTAAATCAGGCTTATTTTCTTTAAATCATTTCTCTCATTTAACATTTGCTGCCTGCCTGCTCTCAGGGGAAGCCACAAACCCTTAGCATCTTGTTTGGAGACCTTTTTAGCAAGATATAATTCTTTACTCTTTTTGTTTTGTTTTCTTTGTTTTGGGGGATTGTTTGTTTTTGTTTTGTGACAGGGTTTCTCTGTGTAGCCTTGGTTTTCCTGGACTAACTTTGGAGAACAAGCTAGCACAGAGATTGGCCAGTGTTTTCCATAACAGATGTCTTCTTCAATCACTCTTCATCCATTATTTTTTTAATTTTTAAAATTTATTTTTATTTCATGTGTATGACTCTTTTGCCTTCATGTATGTGTTTGTGCACCACATGTGTGCCTGGTATCTGGAGAGGGCATTAGTTATATTGAAATTGGAGTTACAAACAGTTATGAGCCATCATTGGGATCAAGTCTGAGATCCTCTGCAAGACCAAGAGTGCCTTTAAACCCATCTCTTCATCAGAACCTCACATTGCTTTTTGACAGTGTCTCTGACTAGGTCTGAAGCTCACTGGTTCAGCTAGGCTGACTATCCAGTGAGCCTTAGGAGTCCTCCTGTCACCTCCTTTCCAGTGCTGGATGACAGACTTAAGCCACCATGCCCAGATTTGCACATGCATGCTGGGAACTGAAACTCATTTTATGGACTGAGTCCCTCTGTGTCCACTGTACAACAGGAGTGGCCTTTCTCCAGTGTCTTTTCTGCTACTTGCCAGAATGACCCTGAGAACTTGTGGCTCTGTTATCTGATGCCATGCCCGCCACTTATGTGATTTCTAGCAAGTTTCAAACTTTCCTAGTAGTCCTCTTCTGTATCCTTGTCAGAACTACTATTAATGCTCCATTATTAACAATAGAATTTTTTTAGCTTGCACTTCATGCCTCTAAGTATTACCTATTCTAAACCCACTTATATATATTTTAGGTATTATAACAATGCTCTGGTTTGTTGTACTCCATTTTATCCTGCTAGAAAAACTGAGATGTGACAACTTATTTAAAAATAAATTTATTTATTCATGGGTCCCATGACTGGGAAATCCAAAATCAAAGTACTGATAACTGGCAAACGGGTTTGTGGGTTTGTGTGTTGGGGTGCATATGCAGTGTTGTGAGCTTGTATGTGGGTGTCAGCAGAGAACCTTAGGTGTTCTTCAGGATTCCATCTACCTTGTTTTCTGGAAACAGAGTCTCTACTGATCTGGAGTTCTCAAGTGAGTCTCAGAAAACCCTCTCCCTTCCTAGTGCTGGAATTACTGTCAGCATGACCTAGTTTTTGTTTGTTTGTTTGTTCTTTAATGTGGGTTCTGGAAGTAAATCTCAGGCCTTCAGGCTTGCATAGCAAACACTTTACTGACTGAGCCATCTCCCAGCTCAGACAAAGGGACTTCCTGTTACATCCTTAGATGGTCAATAGTAGGAGGGCAGAGGACAAAATTCCTCTATGAAGTTCTCTCCAAGAACATTGATCTCTTCGTGATGGTAGAACCTTCATAGCCTAAAAATCCCCCAGCATGGTTCCACTGAGGGTTAAGTTTCACCATGAGTTTGGGAAGAGATAAAACTTTCAAGGTATAACTCATTCCATAGACAAGAAAGCAGTAAAAATTTTGACTGAAGAAACTATAGAATAAAATAGAATCTTTGAAAATTTTAACTTGCATCTCTGGGTAATGGAGGAGCTACAACAAACATGGGGATATTACTATAGTGATCCAAAACAGAGGGGCTGGAGAGGACAATGTGTTCCACACTGAAAAGAGACAATCCTGAAACAGATGATGAAGAAAACTCAATGGGAGTTGGCATGCCAGTAGCCAGGATTCTAGACAAACAATGAGGAGCAAATTCGAGCTGCAGGGCAAGGCAAGCATCCAGAGGCAGATGTCGCTCTGTGGAAGGGAGGACTCAGGGCAGAATTATAGCTAACACAGACACCAATTTTGCAGAAGCAATTTTCATGGAGACACCTGCCAGGCATTCAGAGAGGCTTTTGGTCCACCATACAGAATACATGGCAGAGTCAGAGGAAGGCTTTGCCTTCATAGGCGACTTTTCCATCACTTGAGGTCAAGAATATTGCTTAGGAAGAAAGAACAGATGAGAAACAATGGCCAAGGATATGATTTTAAATGCTTATTCTGCTATCACAGAGCAAAGACAAATAATTCAGTCACAAGGTACTATCTGACTTGATTTGTTTGAAAGATAAATAGAGGGAAAACACTTCAAATGAAGAAAAGTCCTAAAACCACACACGAAGACACTGTATTATACTTTCTCCAAGTCAGACATGGCCAAGAGCATTTTATTTCTGGACCATTCTTTGCTGAAATAAAATCACCCAGCATTGTGTTCTGGGAAATGCTGTAGCAGATGCTTATTAAACATGTTGCAATGCAGTTTGTTTTTGCTTTTCTCTTAAGGGAAACAATTAACCTTTGAGGAGACTGACCTTTCCTTAAAGGCAGGCCTGTTGACATGTGCTCTCTGCGGTGCTGGTTAAATGCTACAGAGAAGTGTCGGCTTCACAAGAAACAAACTCAGCAGTATCTCTTTTAACTGCTTTGCCTCTAACATATTTATAGTTTGTGAATGAAACCTTCAACTTGAGTCACAGATATCATCTTGTTTCAGAGCAAAACCATCCACTTCTCAGGGGTCCACATCTCACACACTCACTAGGGGACATGTGAGCCATGCCTGGGCTGGACTGATATTATAAAGCTTTATATCTGTCATTTCCTCTGGGCCTATTCCTGTCCAGTCTAGTAACATCAAGAATGGAATATCATTATTCTTTGTTTGGTTAGTTTGGTTTTAGCTTGTTGCTGTTGTCATTGTTTGTGGGGGTTTGTTGGTTTGGTTTGATTTACTCTGGGTTTGAGTCTTGGTTTTGGTTTTGATACGGCATCTCATGTAACCAAGGATGGCCTCCAATTCACATGATGATGATCTTGATTTCCTGATGCTCCTACCAACTGCTAGGACTAGAGGGGTGTACCCACATGCCTTGTTTGATGTGATCTTTCTACTTAGAAACATTGCCAAGTATTCCATGATTAATATCACTAATGTTCACAGATTTTTCTTAGGACACCCATCAATATCTTGTGATCTGGCCTTTGGTTGCTTCACAAGAATTACCTGTCTTTCTACATACTGCTTCATTACCTCTGGTACTACAAATACACCAAAGCCTCTGTCCTCACAGCATGCATCTGTATATGTAGAAACCTCTGAGTTCATTCATGATGCCTTTTTTCCCTCTATATCATATGATAAGTTGCACATGTGTGTTGCATACACATATTTAAGTATGTATATGTATGTGCTAAAGTATGTGGTTATGCATGGAGAGACTGCATTCATATGTGTGCAGGTACACAGGGAGGTCAGAGGCCAACCTATGATGTGGTTCTGCAAGTGTTGCCTACATTGAAACAGAGTCTCACTTAGCCTGAAACAGACAAATTTGGCCAGGGTGGCTGTCTAGCTAGCCCCAGGGATCTGATTGTCTCTGCACCCACAGCACTGGTATTATAAACATGTGCTACCACACGTGGATGCTTTTATATGAGTTCTCAACATAAAACTCAGGTTTTTAAGTTCATAGGGAAAACACTTTAGTAACTTAGCCATCTACCCAGTCACATGGGGACATTCTAAAGAAATGTTCATCAAATCAGTACATAATTAAATGAATAAAAAAATTCTTCTGGAGGAGATGATCATGAAAATCATATGGCATGCACTCATGGATACATTCAGAACATGAAAATTTTTAGTGTCAGTAAGATTATAAAACAAAGTGGATCTTCAAAGGTTCTGCTGAAGAGAGTCTGGATACTTCTAGAACATGAAAATTTTTAGTGTCAGTAAGATTATAAAACAAAGTGGATCTTCAAAGGTTCTGTTGAAGAGAGTCTGGATAAGGACAATAGGTGATGGTTGGACAGCATTATGGGAAGTAACAAAGAAGATGTATTACCCATCCTTCTCTACAGGGCAGGATGAACAGAGCAAATGTGCATTACAAAGATAGAACTGTTAGGCTGGCTTACATGATACAATGTGGTCCAACAATGGTCATCTTCATTCAGAGAGACTGGCAACCCTGTAGCTGCTCAGTTCACAAGACTGCACTCCTCCATACTTCCAGTCAAAATACTAAAGCCTAGAGAGCTCCTAGAAATCTGCTTGTCTTCAGTTTGTGTTGGAAGGCGGAAGAAACTGGATTCTGATGGCAATGAAGGACAATGACACAAAAAATTTAAGACTGGAAATACAATGACTACTGAAGATCTATCACTTTTACACCATCACATGGCTGAAAACTCTTAAAATTGAATACTATTAAGTTGGGAAGTATCTGGCTACAAATTGTAGCCTTCATTTTATCTTTGGAGCCACATACTATGAAATGTTTGCCATATACACATTTGCTGTGGTTTTCAGAGCCCTGTTCTAAGAACAAAATCAATAGCCTACTTCCTTCTCTCCAATATCTCAGTACCTCCCAAGAGCCAAGCTCAGGTGAGGAAGCGAGGGAAAAGCATATAGAATTCAGCTTCTCAGGACAAAGAAAGCAGAAAGACAGAGAATCTTCACAGGGAAAACAGAGACAGCCAGCATATTGCACATTCTCCTTTGAGACTGAAGAGCTCACTGTGTTCTTTTGCACCAGTGAGATAGAAGCAACAAAGACAGCACAGGGGACAAAGGACTCTTAGCGTGTAGCGTGTAGGAGCTAAGAAAAGCAAAGAAGAGAGGAAAAAACATGGGCTAAAGTCCTAAATAACAGAAGCTTTGAGGATTCCAAAATGGCAGCACTGAACAGAGACTGTATCTGATCTACAGGAAGGAGACTAAAGACTAACTGGGAGCCACAGACCATGAGACCTGGAGAACACTAGGTGAGAAGGCTCTGCACAGTGCAGACCACACACAGGTCTGGTCTCGGGTCATCCAACAGCCCATGGAGGATGAAGGCCCAGTCCCCAGAGTCTGGGCCAGTACTCACCTGTGAACTGCAGCCTTGATCTATCCCACTAACTCAGTAAATGGGGCTGAACTCTGGGAAGTGAAGCACCAGAGGCCCTGGTCTGGAGGAATCTCAGGAAAATGGGTGGATTGGTCCTTGGATCCCTTCATCCACCCTGTGCCAGTCCACAGAAATCCCCAGGTGCCACACAGGGGCCCAGATGGCTGTGGACATATTATCCAGCCACAGCTGTGCAGTCTGAATGGGACAGGGCAGAAACCTAGCAATCTGCCCCAGCAGACTGGTCCTGCACAATTGAGCAGAACTGATCCTGCCTAGCCAGGCTCTACAGCCGAACAGGGCCTCCCATGCTCTCAGGAGAGGCTGGGCAGGCCTGAGGGGATAGGATAGAAAACTAACCAGCCTTCCCAACCCAGCGGGACTGAGCCCCCACAGTTGTACATCTGAACAGGACCAGGAAGAAACCTAGCAATCTGCCCCAGTGGACCTCCTGCCAAATTGAACAAAACTGACCCAGCCTAGGCAGGCTTCACAGCCTCGCAAGGCCTCCCATGCTCTCAGGAGAGGACGGGAATGCCTGAGGGGATAAGGCAGATATCTAGTCAATCAACAACAATCCAAAAGACACTAGCTTCTCTTTCCCTGGTGGGCAGAACCTAGGCCCTGCTGCCTGGATGGATCAGGCAAAAACTAAACAACTGCTAGAAGCCAGCAGGGGTTCAGGAACTGTAGGGTGATCTAGGACCCAAAGCCCCAAAGCCGCAGGACAGGATATTCAAAGCCCAGCCAAAAACAAAGTAACTGGCTCTAATACACTACCTTGAACTGATCTTGGGGATGCAGAGCAGCAGTACCTAACTTTGCTGACCCAGTGGGGAGCCCAGGGTGTGGATCAAAGACTCCTGAAGCTAAAATCAGGACACCTGCCTCTTTCATGGAAGAGTTCCCTGATCCCAACAGGCAAGGGCCCTCGACCTATAATCACTAACCAATAATCCACTCTCTATGACCAGTGAGGAACACCAGAAACTACATTCCAACATCAGACACAGCAAGATGTCTAACTGCCAGCATAAAAACACAAACAACAAAACCCAAAACAATATGGTATCTCCAGATCCTGTCTATCCCAAAGAAAGCAACCCTGAGAACTCAAAGACAACTGAAATACAAGAAAATTACCTCAAATTCTTAGTAATGAAGATGATAAGGGAGGAAATGAATAAAATATGTGAACAAATGCAGGAAGATGCAGCCAAACAGGTGGAAGACATAAAAGAGGCCTATAAAGAGGCACTGGGGGAAAAAATTAGGAAAATACAATCAGATGAAGGAAATCAATAAAGCAGTTGAAGATCTGAAGGCCGATAAAGAGGCACTGGAAGAAACTCAGGAACATGCAAACAATCAGATGAAGGAAATCAATAAAACAATCCAAAATCTGAAGATGAAAATGAAAACAAGGATAAAAGCACAGGCAGAAGAAAACCAGGAATGAGAGAACTTAGAAAATAAAGCAAGCAACATAGAGGTGAGCTTCTCTAACAGAGTCCAAAAGATGAGGAGGAATGAATCTTGGGACTAGAAGATACAATTGCAGAATTCAAAGCAACCATCAAAGAAAAGGCTAAATCTGAAAAACTCCTGACACAAAAAAATCCAAGAAATCAAGGACACCATGAAAAGGTGAAACTTGAGGATAATAGGCATTGAGGAAAGAGAACATGTCTGACTCCAAGAACCAGAAAATATTTTCAACAAAATCATAGAAAAAAACTTCCATGACTTAAAGGAGAAATATATAAACATACAATAGACCTACAGAACACCAAATAAGATAGACCAGAAAAAAAAATCCCTCAACATAGTAATCAAAACACAAAATATACAGAACAAAGAAAAATATTAAAAGCGACAAGAGAAAAGGGCCAAGAAACATATAATGGCAAACCTATCAGAATTATACCTAACTTCTCAACAGAGACCATAAAAGCTGAAAGGGCCTAGACAGAGGTCCTTCAAACCCTAAGAGACCACAGATGCCAGGCCAGACTACTATATCCAGTGAAACTATCAATAACCATTGATGGAGAAAACAAGATATCTCATGACAAAAACAAAATCAAACAGTATCTATCCACAAATCTGGCCTTACAGAAGTTACTAAAAGGAAAACTCTATCCCAAAGGGACAAGCTACAACCAAAATTACATGGTAAATAGATAACTACACCATCACAAAAACATAACCACACAAACAATCTACTGCAACTAATATAAAAATGAAGGGACTTAACAGTCATTGGTCTCAACGTCAATGGCCTCAATTCTCCAATAAAAAGACAGAGACTAACTAAATTGATACATAAACAATACTCGGCATTCTTCTGCCTATAAGAAACATATTTCAGCCACAAGGATAGACATTACCTCAGGGTAAAAGACTGGAAAAGGTATTCTAAGCAAACAGACAGAAAAAGCAAGCTGGTGTAGTCATTATTTGAATGTCTAATAAAATAGATTTTCAACCAAAATTAATCAAAAGAGAGGAGGAAGGACACCTCATACTCTACAAAAGTAAAGTCAAGCAAGATGACATCACAATTCTGAACATCTATGCTCCCAATACAAGGGTACCCACATTTGTAAAAGAACTATTAAAGCTTAACCACATATTGTTACCCACACCTTAATAGTGAGAGACTTCAACATCCCACTTTCACCAAAGGATAGGACATTGAAACAGAAATTAAACCAAAAAATAATGGCACTAACCAACATCATGAATCAAATAAAGATAGGAGATATCTACAGAACTTTTCACCCAAACACAAAGGATTATACCTTCTTCTCGGCACTTCATGGAACCTTCTCCAAAATTGATCATATAGTAGATCACAAAGCAAGCCTCAACAGATACAACAAGATTAAAATAATACCTTGTGTCCTATCAGATCACCATGGCCTAAGGCTGGGCTTCAACAACAACAGAAATAACAAAAAACCTACACATACATGGAAACTAAGCAACTCTCTACTTAATGACAACTGAGTCAAGGAACAAATAAAGAAAGAAATTGAACACTTCCTGAAATTCAATGAAAATGAAGGAACAACAAGTCCAAGTGGATTAGCGATCTCAACATAAAACCAGAGACAGTAAATCTATTAGAAGAAAAAGTGGGAAAGAGCCTTTAACTCATTGGCACAGGAGTCAATTTCCTGAATAGATTTCAAACAGCCCAGGCCTTAAAGTCAACAACTAATAAATGGGACATCATGAGGCTGAGAAGCTTCTGTAAGGCAGAAGACACTATCAACAGAAGAAACCGACAGCCTATAGACTGGGAAAAGATTCTCACCAACCCTACATCTGACAAAGGTCTAATATCCAAAATATATAAAGAACTTAAGAAATTAAACACCACCAAACCAAATAACCCAATAAAGAAATGGGGCTCGGAACTAAACAGACAATTCTCAACAGAGAAATATTGAATGGCTGAGAAACAAAGAAATGTTCAACGTCTTTAGTCATCAGAGAAATGCAAATCAAAATGACTCTGAGATTCCATCTTACACCCATCAGAATCCTAAGATAAAAAAAAACCTCAAGTGTTAGCACATGCTGGAGAGGATGTGGAAAAAGGAGAACACTACTTCTTTGCAGGTGGGAGTGCAAACTTGTACAACCACTTTGCAAATCTATCTGGCACTTTCTCAAAAAACTGAGAATAGAGCTTCCTCAAGACCCAGATATTACACTCCTTGTAATATACCCAAAAGATTCTCCACCACACAAGGAAATATGCTCAACCATGTTCATAGCAATATTATTTGTAATAGCCAGAACCTGGAAACAACTTAAATGTCCCTCAGTTGAAGAATGGGCAAAGAAACTGTAGTACATTTACACGATGAAATACTACTACGCTATTAAAACAAAACAAAACAAAAAAACAAGGAAATCCTGAAATTTGCAAGCAAAAGGATGGAAATACAAATGATCATACTGAATAAATGAACCCAGACCCAGAAAGACTCACATGGTATATCACTTATAATCGAACACTAGCCCAAAACGGATGTCCCATGAAAGTCTTCACTTATCAGGAGATTGGAATAGATGTGGGAACTTCCTCTTGGGACTCTAGGTAAGAGAAATATGAGGAAATGGGGAAATAGATGGATCCAGAGGGTCCTAGAAACCTACAAGAAGAATATCATGACAGGCAGATCTGGACCCAGGGGAGTTCTGATCAAACTACTGCACCAACCAAGGACAATACATACAGTAAGCATTGAATTCCTATTCAGATCTAGCCAATGGACAGGACATTCTCCACAGTTGTATGAAGAGTAGGGACTGATCTAATATGAACTCTAGTGCCCCATATTTGACCACCTCCCCGTGGTGAAGAGGCTAGTGGCACTCAGAGAAAGGATAAACAGGCTACCAGGATGAAACTTGATAGGATGTGACATTATGGTAGGAGAGTCACAGACCTAGAGGAGGGGAATAGGGTGAAAGAGGGAGGGAGAGAGGAACAGGAGGATACATGTGAGAGGATAACAATTGAGATGTAATCTGAATAAATTAATTAAATAAAAAAGAAAAGAAAATGAAAAAGAAAACAGAAGCTTTGAAGCATAATGGCTTAGTTTCTACTTAAAACTTAGCCATAATAGATAATCTATTTACCCTCTCTGTTCTTTAAATGACTCATCTGTAAAAGAGTGGAAATGTGCCTTCATAACAGAAGTGAAGCCATGAATACAAGTTTGGTTTGCAGGTACTTCATCCATAGTTAAAAAATTAATACTCACAAACTGTATTAGTTACTTTTCTGTTGCTGTGCTAAAGGACTCTGATAAAAGCAACTGACCAAAAATTTTAAAAATGAATTATTTAGGGTTATGGTTCCAGAGGGATACAGTCCACCATGATGGGAAAAGCCTGACAATAAAAGCAAGAAACAGGCTGATCATATGCATCCACACAGAGGAAGCAGGAAATTGCAGGCAGAGGAGAAGCAGATAATGAAATCTTTGAAAAGTATTTTCAGGAAGTTCAAGGCAGCTCAGCAAGACAAGCACAAGGGTCAAGAAGTAAGGCCAAGGAGACAAGAACTGGATAGATCATAGTGGGCTATAAAAACCATGCTAAGAAGTTGAGATCATGTTCTCCGAGAGGTAGAATAAGATTTAAGGGATGGAGAAGATGGTTCAGTCAGTAAAGTGGCTATTGTGACGGTTGATCTCTGGGCCTCCACAAGAATATGCACATATGTATACCTGCACCTGCAGAGACTCGTGTACACACACACACACACACACACACACACACACACACACACACACACACACACACCACTGTCACCACCACCACCACCACCACACAAATCCACAAATTCCAGACACAATTAAAATGCACAGTAACAAAACCATAGAGAGAGAGAAAGAGGGAAGATATCAGTTAACACTGAGGAAACACTAACATTGACAGCAGCAAAAGTCATCAGACCCAGCAGACAAATCAGTTAGCAAGCAAGTTTCAACCAGAGCACTGAGGGAAAGTTGACTGTGTTGAACACGTTCACAGGCTGATAAATTTAAAATAATTTCCCCCTTCTGGGTTTAGGGTGGATTTTAAACAGTATTGACTACAGGGACTGCTTTGTCTTCACTTGACATGCACTTGAACATGCAATGACCCTAAGCCTCACCTTCCTACTGATACTAAGAGAAGAATGAGTCATGGCTGAGGAGACTGGGTGTAGCATTTGCTGTGCAAGCCCTAGGACCTTAGTTTGTATCACCAGAACCCATGTAAAGACAGACACAGTAGTGTGGGAGTGTAAGACAGATGTAGGAGGCAGAGAAAGAAGAATCTCTGGATGCTGACTAACTATCCTTGTGCATGTAGCAGTGAACAAGAGATAAGGTGGATTATAAAGGCGAACAGCTGATACCCTCTCACCACCACTTGCATATCATGTCATAGGCATGCCAATTAACTCACCGCCCCCCCCACACACACAAACAAACAAAAAGCTAATGAGTCATTGAGGAGTCACAGACAGGGAGACAGAGGCAAGAACACATGCCTTGGGTGCCCATCGTCCTTACCACAGGATTGACACCAGCTCAGTTAACTGCACCACAAAGCAATGCTCACTTTCAATTGGTCTGGATGAGAAAAAGAGTACACTGAGGCAAGAAGCAAATTCAGTTGTGTAGCAGCCCATATATCACTATATATATAAAGAAAGAGCAATCCCAGTCTGCTCAAAACAACCGCTTTTACTTGAGTTACCTGGAGCAGAAACAGGGGCACAAGAGACGTTAGTCAAAAACAAGTTTGTAGTGACAGAGCATAGAAGGGTCTAAATGTCTCAGGGCATCCCAAGAGTGTCACGGAGGGGAGCGCTCATGGAACCACATCCCTTTTGAGATCTATAAGCAGTTGAAGGTTGCTAGAGAGTAAACATGTTTTCGTCAGTGGTGTAGCCATTGGTAAGTTGCCTGTGTTTGTGTGAACAGCACTAACCTAAACAATTGGGTAAATAACAACAACAAAAAAAGACATGAAAGTAGAGGGCAGTGACCTGGGGAGAGAAATCAGGAAGGATGGGGAAGAAGGTGGGGGGAAATTATTGGTACGCGCTAGAAAATATAAATATATGATATAGAATTAACAGAAAACTTACCCCAAAAGTTAATACATTAACCAACTTCCCCCTCAGTGTAGAAAAAGTGATGGGATACAAGTGATGGGATAACAATTGAGTTGTAATCTGAATAAATTAATTAAAAAAGGGAAAAATGAAATTGAGGACTGAGATAATTCTTATCAGAAAACCTTCTTCCCAAAATTGTGCTGTGCTTAAATATGGCTAAAGTAAATGATCTAGCATCAGAATCTAGAAGTCCTGGCCCAGCACCAGTACCAAAGCTGGGCTGAACTGAGTTTCATCCTTGCTTTTCTCAGATCGTTTCCCTGCCTGCTGTAAAGCCTGATGAGACCCTCCACATGCTTTACCAGCTTTACCAACTGTGTTCTCTCCCTCTCCCCTGCCGTTCTTGTGTTCATTTAGTAGCAAGTATTTTATCAAGTGCCTGTAACTTACTAAGAAATTTCCCATAAGGTTCAGCAGATCCAGAATGGGATGCAGAGAATCAGGCATCAGAAACAGACAGCACTAACTGACTTGCTCATATTATTGCAATAGTTGCCTTAGTTATGGCCCCCTTCCAGATATTGCCTCCAAATCAGCCCAAGGGATCTTGTAAGTGTTTGAGTCAGGTCCTGCCATCCCTGAGCTCATAACCGCTAACCTGCCTATTGTTCACAATACAGGACAAATTCAGCAGATCCACTTACAGTTGCCTAGGGCTGCCCTCCTCTGTGCCACTCTGTCATGCTCCAGCACCTGTGATGACATCTACCCAATTCTAGCCAACCTATCCCACAAGCCTCTTCTCTACCCAATAAGCAGAACTGCAATCAATACCTCAGAACCTTTGCACTAGAATGTTCGTTCTATACTGCCCCTCTGTTTCTCCTCATATAAATGCTTTAATAAATGGCAGGTGGTATATAACTGTCATACATAACATATGTTTTACCCATGTATGCACGGGTGATTAACTAATACCAATCAACCATTCCTCACACAAGACAAGAATATTGTGACAAGAATATTTTAAAACGACTCTTAAACATTCTATCATCTAGGGCTGTGAGAAAGGACATTTGTCACTGATATAAATGCAACAAGTGTGGGAATCCTCTGGTGACATGTCTAAGAGTCCTTGGTCTCATGTCCTCATTTTCTGGCTCAGATGGTCAGGGGAGGAAGTGGCCCAGTTGGTTCTGATGCAGGCCTTCTGCAAACTACTTTAGGTGTTTAGTAAACAGTCCCATGATTTCCGAAGCTGAAGGTAATTTACTTTGAATTTTTCAGAGACCTTCTCTGGGATGAAGTGCACTGAAGATCAAGCTCATTGACATTCCACTGGGACCAATGGAAGGAATCACTTCTCCTTAGTTTGCCGGATACATTAGGGAAGCAGATGAGCTGAGTGTTTAGAAGACAAGGTGCATTTCCACTATCAGCAGGGAAATTGATTGCTCCCCTCTCTGTGCATATGCGTCCTCTCTCACACCACACTGCATGCATGCACTCACACACAAGTATACATTCAGTAACACACACACACACACACACACACACACACACACACACACACACACACACACACACCGCACAAGCACAGCTCTGCCACACGCATCTGGGAAGTTCTCCTACAAAGACAAATGTCTTCATGTTGCCTATTTCATCATCTGTGATAAATACTAACCCATTTCATAATAAAACAAGGACTATACATCTAGTAAGATGAGAGGGGGGAGGTGGAAAAGGAAAAATATTATCTCTTTATTAATATAGGTAATCTACAAACCTGAACTTTCTTACTCTCCTTTCTCTCTCTGTCTCTCTCTCTGTCTGTCTGTTTCTCTGTCTCTCTGTCTCTCTGTCTCTCTGTGTCTCTGCCTCTCTCTCTCTCTCTCTCTCTCTCTCTCTCTCTCTCTCTCTCTCTCTCTCTCTCGTGTGTGTGTGTGTGTGTGTGTGTGTGTGTGTGTGTGTGTGTGTGTATGTGTTCAGGTTACATGTGTCTGTAAATGTGAGGAGGCCAGAAAACAACTTCAGGTGTCATGCTTCAGGAAAAATCTGTCCACATATGTTTTGAAACAGAGTCTCTTGCTGTCCTACAACTCACCCACTGGGGTAGACTGGCTGGCCAGTGAGCCTCAGGGATTACTGCTTCCCCTTGTGCTGATTATAAGTACCAGGTTTTTATATGGGTTCTGGAGATCACACCCTGGTCCTTGTGCTTGCAAGGCAAACACTTTACCTGACTAAGCCATCTCCCCAAACCCTTTTAACATGCAGAAAAATTCAAGACTCATCATGTATTCCTAAGCATGACCAGTGAAGTGGCTCTAAGTAAAGAAGAAGATGGAAATATCACTATGTATGTTGCCCTTTCCCTTTACAGTGTGCAAGCCAGATGTAGATGCAAATGTGAGTGAGACCAGTGTACTACGGCAAACCTTCCACGCATGATGTAAGTTTCTAAATGCACATGTACACATCTATTTCACTCTAACCAGAAGAGTGGAAACTGAGGAAATGCAACTAATTGTTCTTGCTGCTGTGGTAGCAGCAGCAGCAGCAGCAGTAGTTTTTGTTACTGTTGTTGTTGCTGCTGCTGTATCACTCTTCCATATGTATCTCACACATCCATTTCATGGGCATTGGCATCTTGCCTAATGCACCAACTCTTTGACTCTCTGGTCACTCATCTGTGAACCCCTTAGAGTAACGCATGCACAGGGCACTGTAGTTTCTGTATGAACATGGGACATCAGTGAACCTGTACCCATTCCACTGTCCCTTTGGGCTTCATTTTTATAGCACACGTTCAAAGAAAACATTATCAAGAATATGTTCAAAGCCTGGCATGGTACCACACCCAGCACTCAGGAGGCAGAAGCAGGTGGATCGCTGTGAGTTCAAAGCCAGCCTGGTCTACAAAGTGCATCCAGGCCAGCCAAAGATACATGGATAAACCCTGTCTTGAAAAGAAAGAAAACACAAGAAAAAAAAAGAATATGCTCAAAGACAACTGGAAAATGGACCAGTGAGTAAAAGCACTTGCCTCACAAGCTGGAAGACATGAGTTATGATCTCCAGAATCAATGAACATAGAACGATGTTTAATTTACTCAAGCTTCTCCTTGAAGCCTTGGCCAGTGGAGAGCCATACAACCTGAGAGCAGCTTTCCTGGGTGTCAGTAGAGCCACACACCTCACGGTCCACCACAATTGGGCTTTGGCTGCCCTCAGAGAGAATAATGACTTCAAGCCACAGCCCAAGGCTCTCAAAAGCCACTTGAATCCTCTGGGTCTACTTGTTGCTACTGATGCTCTTTCTGTCTTCATCACTTTCATGATCCGTCAATGTTCTCTGGAAGTAACCACCCCTCCCCAAGATACACAGTGACCAAGGACTAAAGACTTCTTCCTCTCGAAGTAAATACCTTTTTTGTTCATCATACAAACCACCCTTATGTATTTACTTATTAACTGTGTGTGTGTGTGTGTGTGTGTGTCTGTCTTTCTGCATGTCTGTGTGCTGTGTGGGCTTGTAGAGGTATAAGGCACCTTGTAGCTGAAAGTTCTCTTTCTCTACCATGTAGGCCTCAGAGATTAAACTTATCAGACTTGGCCACAAGTGCCTTTAGCCACTGAGCCATTTCACTGGCCCCACTCTAGTCATCCTCATATCTAGATAATCCCCATATCTAGTTATCCTAACTAGAGTGTCCGAAGTTTACTAAAAACCAGGAGACAAGAGTTGACAACATGAAATGAATTTGTTTACATTTGGGACAGAACTGAGAAGAGAGAGAAACTGTATTTTCTTTCTAGCTTGCCTCTGGCAATGTTACAATTTATAAGAAAGAAATGTGCATATGGAGTCAAAGATGAAGTGATAAATCTTTTTTTGGGAAACAGCCCTTCCTCTGAGTCCACACGTTCAGCTTGACCTCGCTCTCATCGGATTTCCTGGGAGAAACTTAAGCCCCCTGTTATGATTACATGATTACATGATGGTGCCTACTTCGTGGTGTGAATGAAGCCAAATTGCTTTATCTGCTGAAGAAAGGAGGTCAACAAAATGCTGCTGCTTCTCCTCCCCCAGAGAAAGTCTCCAACACAGGAAGCTGGTGAATGTGAGAGAAGAGGTGCCTACTCACTAGACAAAAGCCCTGCCTAGGAGAATGCTATAATTCACTCCTTCTGGAATCTCCACTCCCACCAAAACATGGTGCAAAAAACTTGAAGACTTGAGTGTCTGGAGCCAGCACGTGAGGAAGACTCCACAGACCCACGCAACAAAAGGCACGGGGAAGGTGGTAAGTCAGGTGTGGCATCTGGTCCTGCTAGCTCTTAGATTCTTTGACTAGAACAACAAAGGGAGACCTGCATGAAATATTCCAGTTTGGAAATGTCACAACTTGTGTCTTAATGTACACTGCATGGGCCTAATGAAAGCCATTTTTCTAGTCAGATATGTAGTAGGATTTCAGGTACATGCATATTTACCAAACTGAGATGTCCTAACCAGCCTGTCCAGCAGGTCACTCAGTGACCCTGGGTAGAGATTGGAATGGAATGTATGATGTTAGGATGCTCCTGATTGCGGGCAGTGGGGGAGAGGGAGGAGTGCTTACACATAAGCATGTATGTTCTTCTTGAAGCCACAGATCAACCTCAGGCCCTGCTCACTCCATGGTTTTTAATTAATTAATTTATTTTTATGTATATGCGTCTTTTGTCTGCATGTCTCTGTGTGTACCACATGTGTGTCTGAAAAAGGTGTGGGATCCCCAGGAGATATAGATGAATGAGAGGTGCTATGTGGGTGCTCGGAATCAAACCTGGGGGTTTGGAAAGATAAGCCAGTGCTCTTAACCACTGACCCATCTCCTCCTTGGCCTCTGTCTATTTGTTCAGACAGAATTTTTCACTGGCCTACAAGTCATCAGTTCCACTAAAACCCAGCCACCTGGGATCCTCCTGTCTCCATATCTTCAGTACTACAATTAAAGATGTGCGTGCCTGCGTGTGTGCGCGCACACACACACACACACACACACACACACACACACACACACACACACACGCATGTGTGCTTCAGTTCTTACTCCAGTTCAAAGGCTCTGTGACCTTGGGGCATCTCTCCTTACTTTTTCAAACTGCCAAGGTTCACCACCTCACGTCCATGGCTCAGGATTTCACCTGGCCAAGAGCCCCTGACAGTGGCATTCAGTGCTGCTCTACTGATATTTTGCTTTCAGTGTAATTACCAGGATAGCTTTCTGAACACAGTCAGCTCAGAATTGAGATTCAACGAAAGGAGTCATTAGCGGTTTAACCACGTTAAAAAGGAGAGCATAAAAGAGCTCCAGATCTCGCACGATGCTATCTAAAGGACAAACGGTTGTCATTTAAGTTCTGACATAATTACAACATTTAATGTTAAAATGTGCAGTCGTTAGTTATCCCTCCCGAATAATTGTAGTGTTACCAGCCCATCCAGAGGCCCATAATTGACTTGCCTGGAGGTTGCTAGGGCGACACTTACTCAGTGGAATGAGTAAGAGGAATTAAACAATGAGACCTGGAAGAGACGGCTTATCTCCTTGAGTTAGGGAGAGGCAGAGCAGGAAGACCTGGAGAGGAATCCTGCTCCCACCCAGGAGAGTCTTGTCTGTCAGGGACCAAC
The DNA here is from genome assembly GCF_964271855.1 of Acomys minous. NCBI lineage: Eukaryota > Metazoa > Chordata > Mammalia > Rodentia > Muridae > Acomys > Acomys minous. Next base: position 71,168,818 of record NC_140483.1, on the reverse strand, counting down.
AGGGTCTCAGTTGTGCTGGAGAGAGATACCATGCCTCACAGCCTTCTCCTCCTGTTCACTACGTCATGGCTGCACTCCATCACCGTCATGTCTCTGTACGTACTCATGAGCTTTTGCTACAGAACCACACAAAAGCCCAGCTGTATAATAGGAAGGATTACATTTAAAGCAAGCGTCAGGGGGGATTTTGGTATGGCTAGTCCCATGGACCTCCACGTGTGTCTCCTCCCCCAGGAGCACAGTCCTTCAGAATGACAGCAGGGATGCTAAGAGACAGCAGAGCCACTCAGGGCTTTTTAGGCTGTCATCTCACATCAGGAACAGGGAGACTTCCATTCTTTTCTACTGCCCAAAGCAAGTCACACTGTAACTGCTCTGACAGAAGGAAATATGTTCTCAGCAGACCCCTGTGCTCCTTTATTCAGCTCTCAGACTATTGAAAAAATGAGGCCTAAGAAATTGGAATTTCCTCAGGAAAATTATGCTGGGAAAAAGGAAGAACTGAAGCCTGGTGCTAGCCAGAGATAGAGCTTGTCTTCTATTTAACACAGTTCTGACAGCCTGTCAGATCACCTTGCAAAGGAGACTAGAGTCTCAATGGAGGGGACCACACCCTGACCAGGATAGCTTAGCTATGCACACCTCTTGCCCTCTGTTTAAACCTAAACCTCATATCAAGACCCAAAAGATATATTTGGAGGTCACTGGATGTCTGTTCCTCTTCCTGGTGTAGCCACAGTGACTATACCTCCTTTCTCTGTTTGTTGCAATTATTTGTATGTTAAATTGGCCTATTAAAAGCAGGTGGTTGAACTCATCAGAGTGACCACAGCCCAGGCTATGACCCTAATAATTCCGTGAGCAACCTGGCCAATCCAATACCAGGGGAAAGAAATAAGCTCCTCTCATGGTGTGTATATGAAAGAGTAATCCTTTCTGAAGAACCTTCTGTCTGCTATCCCTCTGGAAAACCACAAAGAAAGGTGTTCTTTTCCTGCCCCCAACATACTGTCTATCACAAACTTAAGAAAGTCAATTCTGGATCAGTCGCCCACTGAGATTAAATCCAGTGGTACCCAGAGATTGCCAATCTGGGATTACAGATGCACATACTATTTTATCCATATTTTTTACATCTATATTTTATTTAGTACATGTAGTATCTTTTAAACAACTCCATCTTATACAAAGCAAAATATTTAATACCTCACTACTGTTTTGATAAATATTTAAATGTTAGCTATTTATAAACTACACATAAAGAAGAAAGGTTATTTAAGTCCTTTCTTTTTTCTTTCTTTCTTTTTTTTTCCTTCTCTCATACAATACATCCTGAGAGCAGCAGCTTTCCCTCCAGTTACCCCTCCCAGTTCCCCACCTCACCTCACCTCTCCTACAGAACCACTGCTCCTCCATTTCTCTTCAGAATAGAGCAGGCCTCTTACAACTAAACACGGCATAACAAGATGGCATCCAGTTTTGTATGTGGGTTCTGAGGATCTGAACTCAGGTCAACAGGTTTGTGTGACAAGTGTTTTACCCACTAAGACACCTTTCAACCCCTGATCTTTCTTCTAAGCTACACAATCAAGCTATCTAGCGTGGGGTAACTACTGACACTCCTCCTTGTCAAGGGTATGGTAATTTGAGATATTGGTCCTTACCACACACTCAACACAAGTCTGTGTTACAGAGCACACAAATGATCTATTTCCAGGAAAGCTCTGGAAAAGAGGACTGTCAACAGTTGGCCATGATTTTCTTTCTTTCTTTTTTGTCCTATGCCACAGATCTGTTGACAGGCTAGAGGATGGATGAGCTAACTTGCAAGGGTCCTCACTATCAGGCATCACTGACTAAAGGTAAAGAGAAGCATTTGAAAAGCATTGTTTGAGATGCCTCTCATGTCACAGGGAGCTGTTCTCTAACCACAGATTGCTGGAAGGTTTTAAATATATTTTTATATGTGGGTTTCATTTACACATAAATAGAAACACAAACAAGGTCAAGGAACTTTTTCACATATTCTTCTACCAATCTGTAGTGTGCTTCAGTCAGTCACTGTTATCTCTCCAAGGCAGCAATCAAGCTGGAGAAATGAGCATTCCTGGGCAGCATCAGTAACATATACAACCTTTATCTGTCCACAGGTTTTTCTCATAACAGCTATTTAGAACAATCCATCCTTTTGAAGATGTTACTAGAGACAGTGACATCACCACTTGACCTAAGTGGTCCTTTCCCTCCTCGTGTTTACCTTGTTTGAAAGACTGTCTGCCTCGCTGGGACCAGGCAGAGGATCACACAGTTCATCGCATCAAAGAGACAAATCAAAGCAGGTTTGTGCTCAGTTTGAAAATCTCAAGCAACTTCCCCCACAACTTAGACCACAGGATCTTGGCTAAAAATAGTGCTCAAGGCAAAGAAATAGGAATCTCAAGTTTATTACATACTGTGATAAACCAGACACATTTGGTAGATTTTTAACTCTCTCTCTCTCTCTCTCTCTCTCTCTCTCTCTCTCTCTCTCTCTCTCTCTCTGTGTGTGTGTGTGTGTGTGTGTGTGTGTGTGTGTGTATGTGTATGTGTGTGTGTGTGTGTGTGATGTTTCTATGTACATGCCCATGTGCATAAGTTCAGGCATGTACATGCTACAACACATGTGTGGGAACATCCTCGAATGTCTGCTCTTGCCTTCATCCATATTTGAGACAGGGTCCTGTGTCACTCCACAGCATATTCAAGGCTGACTGGCTCATGAGATTCAAGATGTTCTCCTCTCCTTATCTCAGAGCTTCCCATGGGAGCACTGGAATTACAGACATGTGCCAACACCATGCTCAGCATTACTTGGCTTCTGAGTATCCAAATTCAAGTCCTCCACCGCTGCATGGCAAATGCTTTACCCTTCAAGCCATCTCTCCACTTCTGGTAGATATTTCTGTAGGTATATTTGTGAGGCTTACACCCAAGAGCATGGAGGGCAACATAGAACTATAAAGCCAAGCCGTGAGACACTTCACGTGAGTTAGCTCACCAGCTCTGTGTAAACCCACTCACTAACTCTTCTTCTCATTCTCATTCTCTACTCACGAGTGAGCACTTTAAGGCCTAGAGAGACTAACTGATTTTCCCAGATCAGTGGAAGAGCTAGATGTCAGCACTGAAGCCCGGTGTCAAGACCCTGTCCCCTTTTGGCCCCCTTGCATTTATCTAAGAAAAGAGTCACTCAGGAAAGCATGTCTGATACATGCAGAAACGTCTATCCCATCGTACCAGACTTCTTCTCACAAAACAAGCAGAAAGACTGCAAGGCAGACATCAGAGAGGACTTCTGCGAAGCAGTGTCTCCTGGACATGGCATGGCGCTGCAGCCATGAACTCACGAGTGATGTGTTTACATATATAAGTCCTGCACAAGGCAGTCAGCACTCCAGCAGGAGTGGGGAAGGGGCTCACTGGGCCCCGAATGAAATTGATTCCTCCCCCCAGCTGTATCCATAGACTATCAATACTTCCTTAGCCGGGGTAGGATCCTGTGAGCCCCTTCCTCACTCCTGCTTCATCACACAGTAGAAGCCCTAACTAAGGCAGCCGCACTTCTGACTTCTGGGGATCTGAATCACCAATCCTACCTTAATAACACACAGAACCACCCTCAAGCTGCATACAGAACAGCTTATCAGAACCTCCAAGGTGAGCCATGGGCACCTATAATTTCTCTTAATCTACACGAAGTCTGGGGTGATATTTTCATATAGTTTTATAATATTTGAACCTTTTGCAATGAAAATGAAAGCAAATACCTCTCCTACAGCAAAAGTAATGAATCGCACATCGGCTACATATGTGTAGGGAGCCTCAGTCCAGGCCATGCATTCTCTTTGGCTGGTGGTTCAGTCTCTAAGAGTCTCTATGGGCTCAGGTTAGCTGACTCTGTAGGTCTTCTTGGCACCAGCATATGTGGCAGGAAAGTCAGTGTTAGAGATGGAAGGGTTTGTAGCTGGACTGGTGTTTACCTTTCTCCATGAATACTCATCTATAGAGTGAAGGCTGTAGTTAGGCGCCATCTCAACTTCTCTCATTCAGTAAGTTAGGTAGGTATTGTTTTCAGCAATAGGGGCCTTGCCATCAGTTTGTGGAGAGCTATTGACTTGACAATAGCCCAAGTTGTTTGGGGGGTTCTCCTGAGACTCCTTTGGCCAACAACTCAACTAATGTAACCCATTCCCAATACTAAAACCTTCATTTGGTGATGAGATATATCCAGCTGAGGCTCTATAACCCCCCCACCAGTTGGTAATTTCATTTAGATTGTGGTGTGCATTTGTAATGCCAGACCTAGGGAGGCAGAAAAGGGCAGATTCTCAAGTCTAGTCTGTGAGCCTGGCCTATTTTGTGAGTTTCAGGCCACATGAGCCACTTTGCTTCAGAGGAAAATTGGGTGTTGCCTGATAGTGACACTTAAGGTTTGTATACATACATACATACATAATACATACATACATACGCATACATACATACACGCACACACACACATACACACACAAGAGTGCAGGAATAGGCACGGGTTTGAAGTCAACAAGATCTGAGGGTCTGGCTTAGCACTTAAGAGCACTGATTGTTGTTCTAGAGGACCTGGGTTTGACACCCAACAACACATGGTGACTCACAACTGTCTGTAACTCCAGTCTAGGAAACACAACACCCTCTTCTGGCCTCTGCGGGTACTGCATGCACATGATACATACATAAACACCTATATACATAAAATAAAATGACAATGATGTTTTAAAACTCTGAGTCTGGATTTCTAGATTAGTATTCTTGGACAAATAACTAGTCACTGTGAGTTTTGCTTTGAAGTATGTACTCTGAGGAAAATACCTCACATCTGGCAGCTAAAGTGTAATGGTACGTGTAGACGTCTAAAGCACCATTGGGGCCATAGCTATTATCATCATCAATTTCACTGCCATCAAGCTAATATTTTATTAGTATTGATAACTTTTTGCTTCCAAGGATTTAATGAGAGAGGGAGAAGAAACATTCCAGAATCCTCACAATGTTTAGAAAGAGACAACTTACAAAGTATTGACAGATAGAAATAGCACAGCTTTTGTGGAGCCTTCTCAGGGTTCTCATGAGCTACTTTGTTTTCTTTTATGTTGTGAGTACTCAAGACAACATTCCCTATTATTTCTTGAGTTGATACAAGGCCAGCTCTGAAGATGGTGTCCAGTAGCAAAATCATGTTTTTCATCTCTTTATAGATCCTTGACAGAGGAAAAGTAACTATTCTTCAGGCAATGTTTGTGGAAGTCCAGCAGAGATCAAATTAAGCCATGGCCACGGACTGGGTAAAGTGTTTGGCCACAAAAGCACGAGGACCTGAGCTTGAGCCCAAATTCTCAGGAGAAAATCAGATGGTGTGGGGGCCACACTTGTAAGCTCAGCTCTGCGGATTCAGAGTGAGGAGGATTACCACTAGCCGAATTAAGAGAGCCCCAAGTTCAGAGAAATACTCTGCCTCAAAAATAAGAGACTGAGGAAGACACCTGAACTTGACCTCTGGCCTTCATATACATGTATACACATGCACACAGGTACCCACACACACATATACTCCCATACACAAGAACAAAAAAAATATATTAGAAGATGCTTGGTTATCTTTCTAAACAAACATGTGTTGTGATTTTTCCACTGGAAAAGAAAAAGAGAATCCATCAGAAGGTCTCACACCCTCCACGCAGATTAACAGCTGGAATCTTGCTTTTAAAGTCATCTTGTCATCTCATGACAAAAGGAGGACATCCAGGGAGCTCTTGCAAGAGACAAATTCAGAGGCAATCACTTTGATAGATGGCTGCGGGCCCTGGGTGCACCTGCAGAAAGTCAGCACGAAATAGCAGGTGGAGGGAATAATAAGGGAAGATTCAGAAGACAAACCGCCAGAAGAAAACCATCCTTTAAGAAGAGGGAGAACCTTTGTCAATAAAAATGTGGCATCAAGTAAAAGGTTACAAAACAGGAAGCCACAGTTGATTCAGTCTGCCAGGGAGCAGATTCACAGCCAGAGAGTTCCTCCTGTCCTTTGCCTCTGCCTGCAGCAAGCCACTCATCAAAGCAGAATGCTGGGGTGGGGGTGGGGGTTGGGGAGGAGCCCATGGCTAATGCCAGCTTTTGGAGGCACAGAGTTCCAGCAAAGTCACTGCTCAGTCTTTTCTTCGTACAAACCAGTTCATGCCCCAGAAAAGGGTTTGTTTGAACATGGGAATACTCAATGTTCAGAGCAGGTCATGAAGAACAGGAAGCATTCTGGGCATAAGGGTCTGAGGAAAGAGTGTTTGGCAGGTGATGGCTAAGAGGCATGTTCCATGAAAGCCTTCACTTACCAGGAAAGTGGGATATCCTACTTGGTCTCTAGGTGAGAGAAGCATGAGAGAATGGGGAAATAGAAGGATCCAGAGGGTCCTAGAAACCTACAAGAATAACATTATGATGGGCAGATCCGGGCCCAGGGGTCCTGCTCAAACTATGACACCAGCCAAGGACAATACGTGCAGTAAACATCGAAGCCCTACCCAGATCTAGCCAATGGACAGGACATTCTCCACAGTTAAGTGGCGAGTGGGGTCTGACTTTTACACATACTCTGGTGCTTCATATTTGACCACATCCCCTGGATGGGAAGGACTGGTGGCACTCAGAGGAAGGATAGCAGGCTACCAAGAAGAGACTTGATATCCCATGAGCATATACGGGGGAGGAGGTCCCCCTCAGTCACAGTCATAGGGGAGGGGAGTAAGGGGAAAATGGGAAGGAGGGAGGAATGGGAGGATATAAGGGTTGTTGGGATAACAATCGAGATGTAATATGAATGAATTAATAAAATATATTTTTTAAAAAAGAACACTCCTGAGAAAATCCCCACTGTGAGTCATGAGCATAAGGCAAGGTGAGATGACTCCATCTATAGAAAGGAACTGGAGCTGGTAGGCAGGAAGTTAACTCCAGGCAAGACTGACCAACAGGCTCTCTAAAATAGGACATAAAGCACAATAGATGCACCTGCTCAGATCCCTGAAACAAGATGTAAAAACAACACTAAAAGGCAAATGGTGGTCAGGATGTGGGCATAGTCACAGCCATAGAATCCAGATGGGCCAGCTCAGCCCCGCTGCCCCCGTAGGATATAAAGCACGTTAGGTGACAATAGTGGACTGGCTTGGTCATATTAAAGCAGCTTCTTGACTTGTCCCCAAGGAAGCATGCAATCACTATCCTTCTCTTCCTATGGAGCTTTACAACTTTAGCAGTACCTAATCTTGCATCTTTAAGTCTGCTTCTTATGCACTAAATTCTAGGTAAACTTAACCTCTGAGAAGATCACACCCCTTTGCTGGAAGTGCTCACCATGGCAGAAGCTCAGGGGAGTGAGTAAAAGGGAGAGGAGAGACAAACACCTTATTCCTAGCAGGGTTAAGGTCCCAGCTGCTCAGCTTGGCTGGCTCTTTTTCTAAAACATGCTTTCTTGCTTCTTTAGTTCATCTAATTACGCTCCCTTCCCTCTCCTCCTCCTCCTCATTGCCTGATTCTCTTCTCTCTTTGCTCTTTCCCCCGTCTAACATCTCATCTCTCCTGTTTTGTTATGTTTTTTAATTACCTTAATAAACAAAATCTGAAGCACAGTTACAGTAAATCTCTGGAGAATCCCAGAAAGAAAGAGAAAACGGGGAGACACATCTCGTCAAGTCAGAAGCTGTCAGGTGCAAAGCCCAAGGATGAAGTAAAGGACAAATTCCTTGACCCAAGGATGCTGCAAAATGGCAACCAGAACCATGCCTGATGACTTTGGCAATGCCTCCTTGACCAAATCAGAAACCATACGATAGCAGTGCCAACCCCAGAAGGAAGACACATTTGTATGGCTTTTCATGTGAATATATTAGTAAACATATATTCACTCCAAATAGGATACCACTGGCAAAGCAAAGTCCAACTTAGCAAACTAATAAGTTTATTGGGCATGCTTAAAGAATATGGGCAAGGGGTTATTTACAGGAGCAGGTAGTTGTATCAACAGAAAGCTCACTCCTGAATGGATGACACAAAAGCTGCATCGCTGAAGCTTCCAGATCTACTTCAGAAAACTTGGCTGGTAGCAAAGTTTCCTTCCCAGCAATTGTTACGGCTCATAAACCCTTGAAAAGAGGACTTCTGAATCTTATAAATTTTTGGAACTTGCTGAGACTTGTGAGTCATTTACTTCCTGAATCTTAGCAAGCCTTACTGTAGGATGGAACGTTTTAATTCAGAGGGAATTACTACACAGCAGACACCAACTAGATAGGACAGAACTGACAAAATCTGAAGCCCTGAAATCTCAAAAGTATGGTCTCCTAAACAAAGCCTGTACAATGACAATGGCAGTTGACATATCAAAACTGGTGGAGGAAATAACACTAGGCCCCAAGCTTAGATGAAGAGCAATGAGCAATTAATGGGTACTGAAAGAGGGAAAATCAGTCTTCTCCAAAGACAAGCCCCCTGATCCCCTGATAGGCTATTCGATACAAACACATTTTGCACATTTGCCCTAAACACACACACACACACACACATACACACACACACACACACACACACACACACACACACACACACACACACACTGGATTCAGCATCTTGTATTTGTGTGTGTAAAACAATAATTAAAGAAGTCTTATATTTGAGAGGGAGTGGAAAAACATGAGAAGACTTGAAGGTGGAAAAGAACAGGGTAAATACAAAACTCATGTATCAAATTCTCAAATTTTTTCTTAAAAATTAAGATAAAAAACCTAAAACAGACACAGCCATTCTCACCCAAGCCAGAATCCCAGTCTTGGAGGAAATAACCCATACTTCATAAGGTGTCAAAAGAGGAAACTATCACGAGATGGAACATGGTGTACAGCTGTCTCTTAATAGGTTGACTTACAGCTCTTGATGTGAAAAGTGCCTTATTAACACAGGCCTTGCCCACAAGAGGTATAAGGCGTCCTGGGTGCCAGAGTCCTACTCCCACAGCCTCTGATTCTCATTGGTCACTGTTTCATGTAGCTTTCACTACAGGGGGTGCTGGGAATAGTCAATTCCTATGGGTGTGCAATGGCCCCATGGCTATAAAGTCATGATCATGCCATCAGAAAGGCAAAAATGTCATGTCTGTAATCAGATTGAACTTCATATGAATTGAAATGTAATGATCCTCATTCCTATCCATTGTCAAGAGACATGACATCAATAGGGCTTTCAGAATCAAGTAGAAACTGTAGTTTATTTACACAATGGGATAGTACTCAGGCACTGAAAACAAGGAAATCTTGAGATTTGCATGCAAATGGTTGGAACTAGAAATGATCATCCTAAGCGAGGTAACCCAGACCCTTATATGTGGATTTTAGCCCAACATAGATGTCCTCTGATAGACTCCATCCAGTAGGCGATCTGGACAGATGCTGGGACATGCTGTTGGACTCTGGGTGGAGTGCTGAGAGTGATATGGAGGAATGGGGACAATGAAAGAACCTCAAGGGTTCAGGAGCCCCACAAGGAGACCATCAAGGCTGGTGGACCTGGACTCAGGGGTCTCGCACAAACTCTTGCACCAACCAAGGACAATGCATACAGTAAACCTAACCCCTCCCCCTGTTCAGATCTAGCCAATAAACAGCTCATTCTCTATGGTTGTGGGGAGAGAGGCCTCTGGCAAAAACTCTGGTGGCCCCAGTTTGATCACTTCTCCTTGGTAGGGAGGCCTGGCAGACACACAGAGGAAGAGGAAGAGGCCTGATAGGCTGTGGCCATATGGTTGGAAGGAGGTTCCCTTCTGTCAGAGGTCTAGGGGAGGGAGAATAGGCTGGAAGAGGGAGGGAAGATGGGAACTGGAAGATACAAATGAGGGCATAACAGTCGGGATATAATCTGAATAAATTATAATAAATTAAAATTTTAAAAAGAAGAAGGCTGAGTTTGTACCTCCCCTGGCTGACTGACTGCCTAGGTGTGAATGTGTCCAAGATCAATGGATGTCACAACCCCATTCCAACTCTCCTCAGCCTGCTGCTCTCCGTTCTGTCCTCCAAATTTCTAGAAAAGCCTCAATAAAAGAGAAAAATGTGTTGCTGTGTACCTGGGTTCCAGCACTTGGGATGTAGATCTTGGAAGATCAGAAGTTTAATGCCATCCTCAGTTATACAGCAACTTTGAAGACAGCCTGAAATACATGAGAATCTCTTTCCATAAATTAAATTAAACAGAAAAATGGTTGATGGGTCTACTGTATAGCTCAGGCATAGGACAACAGCAAGCATTCACAAGACTTTTGGTTTAATCCTCAGAGCCACAAATAAAGCCACAGGTAAATTTCTAAGTGGGCTATCCACCACTTGGTACTAATTATTTTTTAAAAAGGAAAGAAAGAAAGAAATGGGCTTTCAAAGAGAGCACAACGCACCAGCCCTGCGGAAGGGGCTCTTCTCCCTGTCCCCCCCCCCCAATTTCCATGGTAGGTTTCTTAGGTGTGAATGTGTCCAAGATGAATGGGTCCCACAACCCCAATCCAAATCTGTTCAGCCTGGTGTTCTTAATTCTGTCTTCCAAATTCCTAGAAAAGCCCCCAGAGAATGAGGAAAAAGGAAAAGAGTGCTCTGCATCGTGGAAGCTCCTTCTGTTTCTGGCTCACCAAATGCTGGGACAAGCTTTTGTTGGTCACAGAAGCAAGCACGGGTCATCCAGACAGCCATCTGTAGAACACAGCAGGCTTTCTGGAGAGCATCCGTGAGCCTGCTCGTTTGACTTTACCAGTGCTATGAGTTGGCACAAAAAGAATTCCAGAATTCTCAGAAGACGGTATTTCTGGGATTTTCTTTTTTGTTTCATTTTGTTTGGTATTCTCTCATACAATACATCCTCACCTCAGTTTCCCCTCCCTCCACTCCTTCTAGCTCTGCCTTCACCTCCCCTCTTGCTCAGATCTACGTCTCCTCCTCTAGTTCCATTCAGGAAAGAGTAGGCCTCCTGGAGATATCAACCGAACAGAACCTAACAAGATACAATATGACTAGGCACAAACCTTCATATCAAAGCAGGGTGAGGCAATCTGGTAGGAGAAAAAGAGAAGAGTACTAAGGGCAAGGAAAGGAGTCAGAGACAGGCACAACCCTAACTGAGATGCATAGGGCCTAGTTAAGTCCTCTGCAGGCTCCCTGAGTGTCAATTCAATCTCTGTGAGCCCCTATGAGCCCTGCTTAGTTGATCCTGTGGACCAGCTATGTGCTCCTAGTTTCCTCAACCACTCTGGCTCTTATAATTCTTCCTCCCTGAGAATAGGGTATTTCTAAGCTACCCGATTCTTTTCCTGTGTCTAACTAGGACAGCTTAACCTATAAAGAAGAAAATAAGAATGTTTTCATTACCACTTGAAAATATCCTTGTCAACAACTTTTCAAGAAAGTAGTAAAAATGTGTCTGAAGAATTTATTACATGAAAGGCTGTATTATGTTAGTGTGAAAAATGAATGTGGTTATCACGTCTAAGCCCTTCTCTCCTAATGTAGAGAAGCACCTGTGTGGTGCTCAACCTCAAATTTCATTGAGGTACAGTGTAGGCATGTACTGTGGAGCATCTATAGATGGCACAGTTAGAGTTTATGCAGAGTGCGAAGATCTCTGCCTCAAGATCTTTGTAAATGCAGTAGATAGTTCTCTGATCATAGACCATTCTTTTAAGATTCTTTAAAAATGTGTCAAGAACCATTTGAGCAAAGATTTTAGGAAGATATTCTACTTTATTTACTTTTCACCATTAGGTTCCCTCTGAACCTTAGAGCAAAGCCTCAGAGAATTGGAGGTTATGTAAAAAACAACCTACTGTGAGTCTGGGGTGATATCTCAGTTTATAAAGTGCTTGCCACATAAGCAAGTGGACCAGAATTTAGATTCCCAGCACCCATGTGAAAAGGGAATCTAGGTACAGCAGGATATGACTGTAAGACCACTTAGGAAGCAGAAGACCTCACAAGAGCCCTGAGACTCACTGGTCCTAAGGAATCAGTAAGCTCTGGGTTCAGTGAAAGACTGTGACTGTCCCCCAGAAAGCTAGAGAACAAAGCAATTGAAAAGATGTCAGGTTACCTAACATTAAGATCTGACCTTCATCACTGACATAGGGGAGGGGAATAGAGTGAAAGTGAGAGGGAGGAGGAACGAGTGAATACAAGGGATGGGATAACAATTGAGATGTAATCTGAATAAATTAATTTTTAAAAATAAGAAAAAAATATAATTATGTAAAAAAAAAAGATCTGACCTTCATATACTTACACACACACACACACACACACACACACACACACACACACACACACAAACACACGATGAGAAGGGGAGATAAAAGAGAGAGAAACTTTAAAGAAAAAGTCATTTACATTTAAGATTGTCTTATCCAACAAAAGAAAGGATCTAGAAGAAAATACATAGATGAGATAGACAATGGGGTGTTCTTTCCCCAAGATCCAATGACTGAGCTATCTTCTGTGTCTAGAAGTAAACATGAACACCCTGAAGACAGCAAGAACATTTTCATCTCTGTCTTTGCAGTGCTTAGTGGTATACCTGACAGCCAGTTAGTACTAGAAAAAGTTAAGAAAACAAGTGTGTGGCCATGCAACCTAAACTTTGGTTCTCCTATCCAGAGAACAAGGATGATGGTGATCAATCCCAGCCCTACCAACCACATAGGACACTGTGAGAATCGAGAAGCAGAAGAAGCCCACTCAGCATTGCGTGGCCTTGGCAACGGCTTCAACTCCATCCAGTCATTTGCTCACATTGTACTTGGAACTCACTGAGAGTGTGTGGTATATGTGAATGGTTCCAGTCAGTAGCTGGAGATGTTTGTGTGTTGACGCTGACAGATGTAGGTAAATGAGTTCTGGAGAACACAGCTGTAAGACATCTCTCCGAACCCAAATTCTGGTGATCATATGTAACTGGGGCTTTTGGAAGCTCCAGCATCCCTGGAAACTGGCTTGAGCTCACAGGACAGTGATAAGAAAATCAGTTGAATGTCTTCCCTCAGAAATGTTAGATGAAAGAAAATCAGTTAAATATCTTCCTTCAGAAATGCTAGATGGACAAAAGACGAAGTGTGAGGCATAGAAGAGTAAACACAGAAAATGTGCATAACCAGGCCAGAGGTGCTGGGGCATGGCGGGTGGGGCAGCTCTGGTGAATCATATCACTGCAGTGGAGAGGGATGCAGAGAGCTGAGGCTGCTAGCATCCCAACTTCTCATCCTTAATGCCTATTCCCTTCAACTGCTAAAGAGCTCAGTGCTCCCTGGTGGTTAGTGGAAGAGTTTGTCAAGATGAGCAATCAACTCAGAAACATTTTACATCTTCCGAACAATTGCCTCATTCACAATGTAATTGTGCTAAAAGCAAAGGCATTCAAGTACTCCCCAGATACAGTGTGCTGCTCCTACCCAGATCTGGATAATACTTGACAAACTCTCATGTTACCTTCATCTCAGATGTGAGCGGGATGCCCAGGACCTTCCTCACAGCAAGAGATGCTTGAATATATTGCTCATGTTCAGCAGGAAATATAGTATTTCCAGGCTCATGTTTTCTTTATCAAAGTGGGGGAAAGTATATGATTTTTTTCAACGTCTGTATTAATTATTACAATTTAAGATAATTTAGTAAGAACAATACAATTCAGAGTTGATAAATTGTTTATATAAGCCAGAGGAAGAGAAAACTTCCATGTTGTTCCTTTCACCTTGTATCTTAAGACACGGTCATGTTGGAGGACATTAATTAGGGACAAATCCAAGAATTCATTTCTCCAGCTCCCAACACTAGGATTTCAAGCATATGCTCCCATTCCCAGCTTTCTTTCCACAGATGCCACGGCTCAAACACAAGTCCCCTCAATTATATAGCAAGTGCTTCACCAACAAAGCTATCTCCCCAGCCCATGGCCTCCATTTTGAAAAAGCAGTTGAAAGTAATTTGTGAGGATTGATTGTCATCAGTTCTACTGAGGCAGTACCAATGACCCATGTACTTCAATGTGACCATTCCCTTGGTTGGTAATGGATTCCAGAAGGGGTAAGGTAATGAAAGTTCTCTAAGCTCTAACCTATATGAGGTCAGTCAAGGTCCAACCATGACAGGCCAGGGACACATGTATACACCAACAAACTAGCGACTCAGTACCCAGCTCTCTTCGTACCTTAGAGGAAGCCATCCCAGAGGGGCCATCATGAAGAAGATGCATCTACACAATAGACTGGACTGGTTCCTTTCTTCAGTGCAATGGCAATGTATCTGACAAAGGCAACTTAAGGGAGAGAGTTTTTTTTGGCTAATAGCTTGAATATATGGTCCATCATGGTGAAGAAGTCATGGCAACATTAGCCTGAAGTGGCTGGCCACATTGCACCCAGACAGGAAATAGAAACAAAAGAATTTTGGTACCTCACTCACTGCCTCCATATTTTTCTACAAGAATCTGTCAGCTTTCATAACCATCTTCCCCCTGTTATGGCTCCTCAGTCATTGACAGACACTGTCTCCAGACCTGCAACAATAGTGTAGCCTACCTATGGAGCTCCTTTGATCTGGGGAAGTAGCTCAGTCACTAAGGTGCTTGCAACACATGCACTGGGACTTATGTTTGATGCCTAGGACTCATGTAAAAATAATCTGAGCATGGTGTCATGTGCTTATAATTCTAGATGAAAGGAGACAGAGCCAGGAAAATCCTTGAGGCTCACTAGCCATCCAGCTTAGCTGAGTCAATAGATTCTCTATTCAAGGCCAATGAGAGACTGTGTCAAAAAGAAAAACAAGGGATGGATGGGGGCCTGAGGTAATTCATCCAAGGTTCATCTATAAGCTCCACATGTATGTGTATGTGCACACTCACACACGCGCGCGTGCACACACACACACACACACACACACACACACACACACACATACCTTTCTCAATAAGCTTATCTTACTTCCTTAAGAAGACTTGAACCTGTTGTGTGGCTTCTATAGGCTCATATATTTGAATACTTGGTCCCAATTCAGTGAGTTGTTTGGAGAGGACACATATGTGTGGTCTTATTGAAGAAGGTGTGTCTCACTGGGGATTGGCTTTGAAGTTTCAAAAGCCAACACACACGCTCAGTCTCTCTCTCTCTCTCTCTCTCTCTCTCTCTCTCTCTCTCTCTCTCTCTCTCTCTCTCTCTCTGCCCCAATCTTGTAGAGGAGATGGAAGCTTCTGCTCCAGGACCATGCCTAGCTGCCTGCTGCCACATGATGATCATGGACTTGCCCTCTGAAACTGTGAGCAAGTACCTAATAAAATGCTTTATTTTTTTTGTAAGTTGCTTTGGTTATTATGTCTCCTCACAGCAATAAAACAGTGACCAAGATACTGCCCTAATCCTTTCTGGTTTCTGTATATTAAGGCAAATGTGGATTTTTCTTGATATAATGCAGTGGACCCCAACCTTCTTAATGCTGTGACCCTTTATGACAGTTTCTCATATAGTGGTGACCGACACCATAAAATTATTTTTTGCTGATACCTCATAACTGTAGTTCTGCCACTGTTATGTATTGTAATGTAATTTTTTTTATAAAGAAAGGATTGCCAAAGGGGTTGTGACCTACAGGTTGAGAACCACTAGATTAAGGGCTCCTTACAAATATTGCTGAGTTCATTTAAAATTACTGTATCAGAATCCATGTTCTTGTAGTTATATCATTCCCCATGTTTGTACAGTATTTAGGGTGAAATATTAATCTGAAATTGCCATGTGTATATCACTCATAATTCAGAAATTCTGAGCCCAGATGCTAAGAACACCCACACTCTTCCAACACTAAACCTCTGTTTTGTTTTGTTTTGTTTTGTTTCGATAGCTCACACTTTAGCAGTCCTGCCGTGGGGGATACCTGGACTTGTTTCTCTTCATGGGCCAAGAGATATAAGAGTATAATTGCACTCCCATGGCTAATAACAGATGCCCCATCCAGACACTTTGTCAAAACCGCTCAGTGAGTATATGTGTCTCTCTCGCTCCTTGGTCTCATTATTCTTCTGGCTTTTGTTGGAACACATTTTATGCCCAGGAGAAAACACATCAGCAAGAGAAAGACTTCAGGCAAGAGAGACTTCAACATTTCAATAAGCAAAAACAACTCTAGCAAATCCCATAGAAAATTGCTTCCTTGCACAGCGGAGCTCAATTTTTAACAGCTTTCAAGGAATCTTTAGAAATTTACTAAATTTTAGGAACTTGTTTTGACCAGGACATAAGCCCTATACAAGGAACCAACTCTGGTTTGTTTGTTTGTTTGTTTTTTTCTGACCTTAGAAACTGCCTTTTCACACAAGAGTAATTATGAGACTTTTCTTCAGCTAAAGATATATTATTTATCACATTTGTAAACTCCTAACCAGCTAGTTCATAGAAATCTCCTTCCTTCCCACTTTCCCACAGTCACCACCTCCTCTTCTGCTCGTAGCATTCAAGTTTCTACTAACAGTCCTTTTGGTGTATTATGGTTAATGTTTTTTGCCAACTGTAACAGGTTACAAAAAGTCACCTAAGAGAGAAATTTCTAGATTGAAGTAGAAAGACCCACGACAGTTGCCACTTTTTCTAGCATCCTTATGGCACATGGGAAGAGGACAGAAACTATATCCCACAGACCCTTTTGCCAGCCTGGTTTGATTTTAAACTTTCCATAGAGATTAGAAAGAGATAAGATGCAGAATCCATTGCTATTCCTGCAGCTAACAGATGAGATGCTGCCTTCTAGAAAATTACCCTAGAGTCAGGCCATTTGATAATAAACAGCTAAGACTATTAGCAGTTATTTCTTATATGTGTCACTGAGGTCAGCTTAGTTCCACCCTGAGTGATGAGCCTGAAGGTACCAAAGGCAGTTGAGAAGGAAAATGAAAATTTTCACAGCACTGATGTGTACAGCATTCCAGTGGAGGCATCTCAATGTCTCCTTACAAGAAGAAAAGCCCCTTCAAAGAAATACAACTCAGCACTAGTCTCATCAGACTATGCCAGAACATCCCCATTCCATTCTCTGGTCCTGCTGTTTTTCAGTCTGTGCTTCAGCTGATGCACAAACTTGTAGATAGGCTGTGAAGTCTATTTGAGTCATAGTACTACAACGTGATGGGCCAGAAGAGATGTCATAGGTATGGACTTTCAAAGAATCATTGGCAATCACCAATGACTAGGCTACCTGAGTGAAGGCTTAGGATAAAAATGGATGGTCATGGAACTGGTATTAGGGGTTCTAAGGAAGAGGGCTTGCAAAAGGAGCACAGAGCCAGTAGACATTTGATCCCGACTGGCTGCTTCCCAAAGAACATTTGTTGCAAATAACCAAAAGACACTGCAGTTAAAATAGTCAGCCTCTTTGCCTGTCCACTGGGCTCTTCACCAGAGTGACCAGGACATAAATTGAAGTTATTCATCAGTTCATCAACCTGGACTTCTACTGGCTTTTCCAACTGCCAAACATGCTGCCTTTCTGAAAGGCAAATCATGTCATTATATAGCACCATTCCTCAGAGAAGCAGCCAGACACCTGGTGGGTATGTTGGACCCCTTCCAATAAAGAACCATTAATTATCCTCACTAGAAGAAAGTTGGTCTAGATTGGGATTTGGCCTCTGTGACCCTAACACTTTTAGCGAGTCATTATCCCTGAACTTACTAAGTGTCTTTACCTCCAAACTATCACTTCTGTGAAATGTGATTTCTTAAAAAGAAGTCCATTCCGTAGAAAGAATAAGGTAGGGCTAAGGAACATGAGTTCAATCCCCAGCAACCACATGAAAAAGCTGGGCGTGGGGGGAATGCACTTGTAATCTTAGTTATGGAGATGCAAAGAGCAAAGGCAGGCAGGCCTCTGTGGTTTGTTGGCCAGGTAGCTTACCCTACTTGATGAATTCTAACCCATTGAGGGACTCTGTCTAAAAAACAAGCAAACAGAATCTGAGGAACACCCGAGGCTGTCCTCTGGCCTCTGTGAACATGCACATATACAATAAGTGTGCACATTTACAGACACAGAAGGGGGCAAGAAAGAAAGACAATGGTTTTGTGCCCTTGGTATCACCCATTATTATTACTTTCCCCATTATTCAGAAGCCACTAGCCTTCTAGAATATTGGACTGGCATAATAGGAACTCAACTGCAGTATAGCCCTGGAAAACCACTATGCAGAATTTAAAAGTGATCTTTACATTGTACGGGAACTAGCTACCAGTCAAGGACTCTTCCTCTGACATCAAAATACAAAGGTGGAAGCTCCCAGCAAGGAAAGTAAAAGTGATCACACTGGGTATAATCCCAACAAACAAACTACAGGCTTGCTCTTTCTGCCTGTATCCCTGTGATCTGATGGTTTAGGGGCACCTGATCTGATGGTTCCTGAGGCATTAAGGGTATCCTCAGGGACACAGCAGTGGCTCCATTGAACTATAAATTCAACCAGTTAGCCAAAAGGTGAGGACAGTGGATACTGCATCAGATTTAATACTATTTCTTGAGTATGAAGTATAACTAGAAATTTAAAAAATAATCAGGGCAAGACAAAAAGATGACCAGAATCCAGATTATTCCCTTGGATATAGTAATTCCATGCCTAATGGCAAAAGTTATGAGTATTGAAGACCCAATGTAGTCTGACACAAACTCTTCAAAAGTATGTGTTTAACTCATCTCATTTGCTGAAGAATATTGATCAGGTCAGGTGCTTGTTGAAGGCAAAGGGGATTTGGAATGAATAATGAAAAACTGTAATAAATTACAAATGCCAAATATGATCTTAACCAATTCTGTCAACTAGACTATAATAGATATTTAAACTCTGTATTGCTTACATATTTACATATCAACCAGTGTTCTAGCCTTTTACTCTCTTTGATTTTATATAATATGATTGGTGATGGTTCAGTCTTGTAGTGACAGGATACCAGAGGAGAATTATTACTAATACACTAGGACTGTGGATATTAATTTGGAGCTAGATGCTGTTACTATTAGAACTCTGCTAGTCTCATGTCACAAACAGAGCGAGAACATCTTTGTTGTGGGACAGAATTCTTAGGTAGAATCATATTAGGGTTATTATTCACTGGAGTTTTAAATATAAGCATTTGTTTATGAATGCTGTGAAGGCAAAAGGCTGGTCTGTTCTATACGGGGCTGGATCTGTTTGATGGTCAGCACCATCACTGTTCCCTTATGTTCCACCCTGCTGACGAGGGCTGACTGTCTGAGACGCATGTTTCTCAGATGCTCTCATGTATGGATCCTATGAAGATTCTGCCCAGAGTAGGAGGTCCAGTGATACTGGAAGGCAAATAGAAATTGGGGCATGTAAATGGGCTTTGTTTTTGTTTTTGTTTTTGTTTTTTTAATGAGAGTCCTTTCCTTCAGTTTTGAAGTGACACCAAGTATATAAGAAACCTGTATTTCTATCCTTTATTGAAAACAGAAAATACGTCTGGTAGTAAATGAACAAATAAGAAAATGTATGAATACAAATGCGGATGGATAGATGGATGGATGGATGTTTGCAATGCATTCACCAAGGACATACGAATTGATACATGAATACTTGGAGGCATGAATGGATGATGGACAAAGGGACGCATGAACACATGGGTGGGCATAGGCTACAGCCAGGACTATGTAATGTATTCAAGAAACTTGATACCCTAAGGAAAATTTTAATGAAATGAGATCAAGTGATGGCTTTGAATTTTGTTTTAAAGATAAAGGAGAGAGCATCAAATGCTAAGAGAACATTTAAAATTAAAAGGGAGCTCCCTAGAGAAGGAAAACTGATATGCTAGCGAGAATGCTGATCGCTATTAATGCGAGCTGAGACTAGATGGAGGCATGTGGACACAGCAGTTAAAGGCATCTTAAGAGGAAAGCACCAAGTCCTTCTATGGTCTTCCCCCCCCACATATTTAGAAACCTGGAGAAGCTTATTGGGGCTTTACAAATCATAGAGCTTTCTACCCAGTAGGGCCAATTAACCATGAAAGGGTAGAACCTCTGACTGCTACAAGTGCCCACACAACAGCTAGATGATCTGGCAGGGAAAATTACTCCAATCTGGAAAGGATTCTCAGACCAACTAAAAGAGTGGACAAAAGGAAATGTTTAGCTCTTTCCAAAGTACACCCTCCTGGCTACGTCAATAGACGCCTGCCTAGGTATGACAACAGCTTGTAGGGAGCTATTTTTGGATTAGGCACCCATCCCATCACTCTTTAATTCCCATCACATAAGTAGATGACTACTTTGCATATGCAAGAGTGAGAATGATAGGAAAAGTGTATGCTAAATAAAGCAATCTAATTAATAAAGCAACTGTCAAGTGCCTGCCATGCTAATTTCATCTGCTAGTGTTCTCACGCGGAACTCAAATAGGCAACCTAATAAATGAACTTTTAGGAGAAAGTGCTCAAATTGTATCAAATAAGGGTGATTGCCAGAAACTGAAACAATATCTGAAAGTCAGAGTCTCTGCCTTTGATCTTTGCTTCTCAAAGACCAGCTCAGCTCTGAAGTACCCCTCTGAGAGGAGAGCAAAAGTAGGGGTGACTTTTCCCTGCCTCATGCTTGAAAGCCTTTTCTATCAGCAATAGACCCAGAGTCAAAGGTGCCCCTGCTACATGAGCTCTCCAAGCAAGACCAGAGCCTAACTATCTAGCAGAAGCACCCTTGCCTTCCTTGAGGTACCTAACCCTCTGCACTCTGGCCTCAAAGTCTAAATAAGGGACAAGAAAGGTCACCTGTGCTCTAGTTTCAGACACTAGGGATTCTTGGGGCTTTTTGGCAAGCCAGTTTAGATTAGTCAGCAAGCTCCAGGTTCCAGTGAGTCACTGTGTCTCAAATGTATGGTAGAAAATGACAAAGATATCCAAGGTTGACTTCTAGCTTCCACATTCACGCACGCACGCACGCATGCACGCGAGCGCACACACACACACACACACACACACACACACACACACACACACACACACATGCGTGCGCGCATAGTGAAGGGCTGGGAGTGGGAGCAGGGGTAGTGGTGGTAACCATCAGAGTAGACCAAAGTAAAAGGTGAATGTCTGTAAACTAAGAAACATAAAATGGGACAAAATGTGGACATGGTTTTCTGAGATATAGGAGTTTAGCAAAGATAATGCCAAAGCAAATGTTTATTTCCTGCAGTCAGTCTGAATATTTGCTATATGTACATAATAATTTCTAAAAGTTTGAGTCACACATTTGCTTGGATGATCCATAAAGGAAAGGCTTTTTTATTTTTTATTTTTTAAGATATTCTTTTTTAACCCAAAAGCAGAAAGACTCAAATGGTATGTACTCACTTATATCTGCATACTAGCCCAAGGGGCATGTCCCATAAAAGCCTTCACTTACCAGGAAACTGGGACAGAGGGGAGGACATCCTATTGGGACTCTAGATGAGAGAAGCATGGGAGAATAGCAAAGTAGAAGGATCCAGAGGGTCCTAGAAACCTACAAGTAGAACATTATGATAGGCAAATTTGGGCCCAGGGGTCCTGCTCAAACTAAGGCACCAGCCAAGGACAATACAGGCAGTAAACTTTAAACTCCTACCCAGATCTAGCCAATGGTCAGAACAGTCTCCACACTTGAGTGGAGAGTGGGATATGACTTTCTCACGTACTCTGGTGCCTCACATTTGACCATGTCCCGTGGAGGGGGAGACCTGGTGGCACTCAGAGGAAGGACAGCAGGTTACCGAGAAGAGACTTGATACCCTATGAGCATATACAGGGGGAGGTAATCCCCCTCAGGAACAGTCATAGGGGAGGGGAATAAGGGAAAAATGGGAGGGAGGGAAGAATGGGAGGATACAAGGGAAGGGATAACCACTGAGATGTAACAAGAATAAATTAATTTTTAAAAAGGTGTTTTTTTAGATGTATTTATTTATTTTATGTATATGAGTGCCCTGTCCATATGTAGAGCTGCATTCCAGAAGAGGGTATCAGATCCCGTTATAGGTGGTTGTGAGCTGTCATGTGGTTGCCGGGAATCCTCAAGACCTCTTGAAGAGCAGACAGTGCTCTTAACCACTAAGCTATTTCTCCAACCTGAGGAAAAGCTTTTTCAAACATCTCAATCCTAGAGTCCTGCCTTCCCAATGTGACTCTAACCTAAAACTTTGAACCCACCCTATGGTAAGGAAACTGGTGTTACTCATATGTACTCAGCTTAAATCCAGGAAATGGCGATTTCTGGGGCATCTGTGGCCACTACTAACATATAGTCACTGGCAATGTCATTCCTGGTGGTATCTCTAAATTTGAAGGCATCTTCTGTAGAAGACCCAGGGTATTGTTGTAAGATCCTGGTGGCTCTTTATGGATAAAAATAATGATGCCACAGCCTTTTAATATTTAAAAGCTTTAGCCTTAGCTGGGAAGACTCTCAACTAGCTCATCTAAGTTAACCTGTCCACCTAGCCCCATCCAGCCACATGGCTAGCCATAGCTTCCAGTCATGTAGCCATGTCTGCCTCCTCTCATGTCTCCTGGAAAAGAAACTTTTCCTCTTTCTTCTTCCAAGACTTCCTTCCTCTATCCCAGGAAGTCCTGCCTTCCCTTTTCCCTCCACCCAACCATAGGCTGCCAGCAACTATTATTATCCAATCAGGGATAATTAGGGAGGCAAGATTTATACATCATTTTGGATATGTGAGAAATTGCTCATAGAACAATAAGGATTTGGGGAAAACAATTAACATTTGAATGCATAGTAGCTCCAGATCAACCCCGGCAATCTTCTTTCTTGGTGTTAGTATGATTTTATGGTTGATGGTAACTTTGACTCAACACAAGCTATGTATGTGTTGGAGAAAGGAGAAATGTAGATAAAAGTGCCAAAACAGGAGACAAAGTCTGGTTCTCTCAAATATGGTCCAGGTGATGATGGTGGGGTGTTCTGGATTCTTTTCCTGTAGTTGTGATAAAATGTTTTGACCAAAGCAATTTATGGGAGAAAAGATTTGTTTTGGCTCCCAGTTGAAGGTACACTCCATCTTAGCATGGAAGTCACAGCATCAGGAGGTTGAGGTTGCTGGTTATATTACATTACAGTTAAGGACAAAGAGCAATGAATCTATGCCTCCTGGTATTCAGTCCACTTTTTATATTTTATTCAGTCCAGAGTCCCATGTCCAGGGAATGGTCCTGCCCACTATTAAGATGAGTCTTCCTCTGTCTATTAATGAAATCAAGATAATCTTCTGAATGATCAAGGCTTGCCTTGAGGTGATTCTAGGTTTGTCAGGCTGAAAGCAATAACTTTTATGGTTATGTAATCTTACCAAAGCCCCTTTACAAATGAGAACCTCCTTCCATCCTCACATTCACCACTCTCACCTGCAGAGGATTCAGGAGCCCCACAAGGAGACCATAAAGGCTGGTGCATCTGGACCCAGGGGATCCTGTGAAAACTGTATAGCTAATCCTCCACAGTTGTGGGAAGAGTGGGGACTGACTGCCTCAGACATGAACCCTGGTGTCCTCAATTTGATCACTTACCCTTGGTGGGGAGACCAAGTAGACACATAGAGGAAGAGGAAGCAGGCCTAATAGGCTGTGGTCATATGGTGGGGGAGGAGGTCCCTTCTGTCAGAGGTCTAGGGGAGGGGAATAGGGTGGGAGAGGGATCGTAGGTGACAACTCGATGATACAAATAAGGGGATAACAATCAGGATGTAATCTGAATAAATTATAATAAATTAAATTTTTAAAAAACATCAGACACAATAAAAATTGTTGCTGAAAAAAATTTTGGCCAATGTTCAAACAAAGGAGATAGAAATGTAGCAAGAAGTTCCATTCCAAGCTCCAGGGGCACCAGCGGTGTATGTAAATCACTGCATTGAGGAAGGGACTTCTGTCACCTATAAATGCCTATCTCACTGAGCAGTTATGATGTTGGAGAGCTCAGCAAGTGAAGGCACTAGTTACCAAGTCTGACAACCTGAGTTCAATCCCAAGAACCAGTGATGGAAAGAGAGAACAAGTAGGAGATAGCAAGGTTTCTTCTGGCCTCCCCACACATACCAGGGCATGTGCCCACCCACATACACACTTACAAACATACACATACACACACATGCATACAACACCACATACACATAAATCAATATAGAAAATGAAAGGGGGAGAAGTATTTGTCTATAATCCTACTCATATAGAAGGTGGAGACAGGTATACTCCCTAGGGCTTGCTAGCCAGCCTGTCTAGCTGAGTTAGTGAACTCCAAGTTTAGATTCTGTCTTCAAGAAGTAAGGTGAAGAATGACTGAGGAAAAAACTGAAGTCAACCTCCGGACTTCAGACAACTATGTACACGCATGCACGCAAAAGTGCAAATTAGACTGGTGCAAATACCCAAACAAATACATAACTAAACGCACACATATACTTTCACACACACACACACACACACACAGAGAGAGAGAGAGAGAGAGAGAGAGAGAGAGAGAGAGAGAGAGAGAGAAGAGAGAGAGAGAGAGAGAGAGAGAGAGAGAGTGCTGATTGAGTGACTACGCCAAGGAAGTACCATTCGGTTGATCTAAAAACAAGGCATGCACTGTGTTTACATGAAACTTCTGCGTGCATCATTTTATATGATAGACCAGGAAACCTTCAGTGTCACCTTTGATGAGGAAATTGGAGCTCAGAAAGAGTGCAGAGCTACCAGTCAGCACAAACCAGCACCGAATCAGAAGATATACTTCCCCAAAGTGTGTTGTTCTGTCTGCATCCTCTGAGATGTCCCCAGGAGGTGCACTGGGGTCATCTAGGGCTTGTTCCACATGAAGCCCATCAAGAAAGGAAACGACAAGTTACTTTTCTTGTTGCTACAGCAGAATTCCTGCCATTGGCATCTTAAGGAAAGAAGGGCCTGCATGTGTCTAGGGTTTGAGGGAATAGTCCATCCAGGTGGGAAGGCACAGTGATAGGAACATGAGGCAAGTGGGTCATATGAGAGCCACACTCAAGAAGCAGGGAAATGTGAATGCCGGCACTCGGCTCACTTCCTTCTTCTAATTCAATCCGGTATGCCAGCCCATGGGATGGTGTTGCCATTCTCAGGGTAGGCTGAATAGTCAGTTAAGTCTTTCTGTAAGCATATTCAAGGATGCACTGAGAGATGCCAACAAGTTTAGAGTAAGGATGAACCATGGGAGCGTGGATCTGGGAGGAAGTGTGTCTGTGTAACAGAGACACATCCATTTCCCTTCCTACTTAGTGGCAACACAAGGTGGCTTTCTGCTTGCCGCTCCGACCGCTGCCTCTTCAGCAGGTATAGATGGTCAGATAATGAAAACGAAGCACTGCACATGTTGGAGCGGAGCTGAGCAGAAAATCTATCTCGTACGCAGGCTGGGAGGGCAGGTTGAACGGGAACTCATGTAAATCTGGAAGAGTCAGATAAGAAACACCTCTTAATCCAGCTCACACATCAATCAAGCGTAACATTTATACCTCACGAGATGGACGTGCTGATCCACGATGGCTTTTGTGAGAATGTGGTGAGGATAGGATGGCATCTATAAAGAACGGATGCAAATCTGTGATTCGGAATGCCAGGAAACACCCAGCCTACTGTGCTAAGGCAAGGCAGCCTGCGTCCTGACAGTATGACACAAAATGCAAACACAAGAACCTCATACAAACCTTTTGGGCCAAGGCTGAAAGGAACACTAAAAGGTTACCATTGACAATGTAGAATAAAAATAGCAGTCTGCAATAAATAGAATGGCCATTAACTTTTAATATATATATATATATATATATATATATATATATATATATATATATATATATATATATACACACATATAATGTCAAACCTCACACATCACCAATTTTTATAACAACTTTTACATTGGCATGCTGAGAGAAGCACCGCATTTCCTGGAGGATTTTTTTTCTTTCTTTTTCAAAATAATAGAGAGGCTGCTGCCATAAACATCATTCAAATGTATAGATCTCATCTCTGCATGCACAAATGAGTGCAGCCTGTGTACATGGACATGCTAATAAGAACTGGAGTTGACAGAAAGGGATAGGGCAGCATTGCAAGAATGACCTTTAGCAGAAGCAGGGGGCAATTCTAGAACAGCACTCCTTCACTTCCCCCATCCAAACTAAGAGATAAAGGAAAGAAGAAAGAGGCACCCTGACTATTCTCTGTAGCGTTGCCTGACATATGGTAGATGTGACCCAGAGTCACTGAGATCCAGCCTCATCATGTGCTAGTTGGACTGTGGTTTTTCATAGATCCAAGGGTTACTTTATGCTTCCTGGTCAGCCTCTGTGATGGTTAATATTGACGTCAATGGGACAGGATCTAGAAATAGCCAGGAAACACAGCTCTGGGTGTGTCTGTGAGTGGGTTTCTAGATAGGGTTAATCTCTAGAGTGGAAATGTTACTGGAAGCCCCACAGAGATTATTGCTGAGACACAGTTTATAGCCGATTGAAAGTCCCTGATGGCTGGGACTACACTCAGGTATTCAGGGACCTCAGCAGCTGCAGGAGGAATGGGGGCTTCACAGAAGCCAGCAGTTTAACAGAAGCTAAGATGAGCAGTTAGCTGGAGGGAATTCTGCACAAAAAGGCAGTTTAGCAGAAGCTAAATTAACTGGAGCATCTTGACATCAGCTTTCCAGAATAGAGTTGAGTATTTCCATGGGACTCTCAATCAAGGAGATCAAATTCCAGTTAAACCTGAAATGGCCTCATCAAAAGTACAAGATGGAAGAACCTCAAGGATTATCACCCTCTAGCCATAGTTACATCTTATTTGCATTGCTGTGACCATTCAAAACTTAAGGTTTTGATTGAAGATCAGGCCATAGAGTCCATGGCAGAGACAGTCCCTGCTCCTCTAACCAGGGGACCCATATGGAGGCTGAGCTGCCTGTTGGCTCTAAGATCACTTCCCCCTATAGGGGTGCCCTACCAGGCCACAGATGAAGAGGATACAGGCATTCCTGGTGAGACTTAATAGGCTGGGATCACTTCATATGGGAGGAGGCCTCCCCCTCTCAGAGGACTATAGGAGGGGCATGGAAGGATGGGAGCGGATCAGGAGGAGATGAGGGAGGGGGCTGCTACCAGAACATAAAATGAATAAATTTTTTAAATTAATTTTTTTAAAATGAAAAAAAAAACTTAAAGTTTCAATTCATGGTCTCAAAGAGTTTCAGTCCATCATGATGGACGAGGCAGGGTAGAGCCACTGAGCTCATAGTACTGGGAATGTGGGGCAGAGACTGTTCATGTCACAGTTGCCCAGGAATCCAAGAGAATGTAGGAACTAGGGCTGACTGAGTATAACCTTTAAAGACCCACCCACTCCTGCTGACCAACTTCCACCAGCTACACCCCACCTGGTGAAGGTTCTACAACTTCTCTAGATAGCACTATCTACTTGGGACTAAACATCTAAAGCAGGAGGCAACAAGGACCTTTCAGATTCAAATCATAACAATTATCCCAGGAGGAAATTAGTGTAAAGCAGTGGGCCCAGTATTTGGCATCCTAGTGAGTAATTAATAAGAATTAGCTATTTATTTTCGCTCTTACTCAGCATGTTGCTATTAAATGGATGAATTCAATAGAAAATATTGTTGCACTGAGGCATAGCCTGCCACAAGGGACAGCTTGCAGGCACAGGCAAGCTTTCGACTGGCTGACTTGCCAGGACCCTTTCCATCCTAATCAGTTTCTAATTTGCAGGCGTAAAAATTACCCAAACACATCAAAACTGGAAAAGATGACTCTGCCAAGCAGTTGCCTGTACATTGACTGATAGAGCAGGGGAGTGCTGGAAATACTACTGCCTTCCTACTAAGCCAAAGAAAGTTGCCCTGTGTGCATGTGGAAGAGTCATTTAGATAGCAACCTGTGTTATCTCCTTCACACAGGGTCTGTGCAGGCCAAGAGCTGCTTTACTTCCACATTTTTGACAGAAATCTGTTTTTCAAATTTGCAAACACATTCTGAAAGTAACTACTTACTGGGCTGGGGAAATGGCTTCGTCAGTGAAGAGTTTGCCACATGAGGACCTACATTCTGTCTCCTAGAACTACGTAAATAAGCTCAGCATAGGAACATTGCTATAGTCCCAGGACTCTGGAAAGTGAGAGGCAGGTGGGTCCCTGGGGTTTGCTGGCCAGCCAGTCCAGCTGAGTTAGCAGCTCCAGATTCAGTGAAGGACCCTGTCTCAAAATAAAGAGCAAGAATACTGTGTCAAGTGATTTTTTTAAAAAATCCAATGTCAACCTCTGACGTCCACATGCATATTTATATATGTGCATGCATTCATCACACACACACACACACACACACACACACACACACACATGTACTTTACTTACCAGCTTACTGATAAACACTTTTACTTTGATGTTTCTCTTCTGGGTTTCCACATCTACATCTTGGAAAGAAATCATCATTTCTAGAGTATTCTCTCCCACCTTGGAGACAGGGCTGCCCAACCCTGTCATTCACAGTATAAGTGAAAGGCAGACAGCTTAAGGTGATCTGGTTGCAAGGACAGAGTGATATTGTCAAGTTTCCTTTGAAAACAAGATGGCCCTTGCTTGACAAGAACCAGCATGGGATTGCTGAGTGTTGCTGCTCTGGTGACATGTTTGGGTAGGGAAAGTATTGTCTCATGGTCTTGTGATCTCAGAATCCATGGGCAAGTGGCAGAGAGCAAAAAAGAATGAGCCCCAACCAACTCTGGTGAGGAATTAGAGAAAGTGAAGTCACACCCAGTGTTTAGACAACATACCTTGGGTACTCACTGGAACCTTTAAAAGTTGTACATCATTATGTTTAGGATAGCCTTAAAAGAGAAGGGTTTTAATGACCCTGGCTTACCAGTGAGAAAACTGAGCCTATAAAAAGGGTGAGTCCCAAGCCAAGCATCTAGTAAGTAATAGGTCAGGACCTTACATTCAGCCTTCTTCCATCTGAACACCATGCCTTTGGGATCAAGCAGGGAAATAATTTAAACAAACATGCATCTCTCAAGAACTTCAGGATTACCATGGATTTTATTTTTATGTAAATTTATCAGAGAAAATGCCATGTGTTTGTGGAGGTCCCTTACACTGACTGCCACCTACATTTACAATGCTTTTTGTTTGTTAATTTTCTTATTAATGTGACAAAATCCCCGACAAATGCAACTTCAAGGAGAAGGGGCTTATTCTGACTCACAGGTTGTTCAGTCCACTGTGATGGGAAAGGCACGGTATTAGGAGTATGAGGCAGATGTCAGATTGTATCCACAGTCAGAGAGCAGAGAGCAGTGAATACTTGATGGTCAGTTCATTTTCTCCTTGTTATTCAATCAAGACTCTTCATCCATGGACCCATGTTGCCACAGTTACCATTAATCTTTCCCCTTCAATTAACCTAATCTATAAAAGCCCTTACAAACAGGACCAGAGTATTGTCTCCTAGGTGTCAACATTAATTATCAAATGTCTCCAAATATTGTCAGATATCAAACTCATCCAGATAATGGCCATGGGCCCATGGGACAACCCAAATATTTTCTGTTTCCAAGTCTCTAAAGCAGTGTTTCTCACCCTGCAGTCTGGGACTCCTTTGGGGTCATGTATCAGATATTCACATTACAAGTCATAAAAATAGCAACATTATGGTTATTAAGTAGCAATAAAAATAATGTTATAGTTGTGGATAACTAAAGCATGAGGAACTGTATTAAAGAGTCACAGCATTAGGAAGGTCGAGAACCACTGCTCTAAAGCCTTGGCCTCCAAGTGTTGCACTGAAAGCAACCAGAAAAACCTGGTTGATGTGACTTGCAAGGAGGTGGGACAGGCTGATTTTAAATTAAATTACCTGATTTCTGATTCTAAGAAACTTGAACTAACAGACTTTTTTTTTCTCTGATTAGAATCTAGAGCTTTGTGTCAAACAACTCCCTAGGGCTCCCTGCCTATATATGCAGTGTGAAAGGCAAAATAGTTTTTTGATCTTTTAGCAAAAAGGCGCTCCTCTCTTGTTCACATCTAAGCTACAAAGAAAAAGCCAACTGAAGAGAAGCACACTCATACTCCAGGAACAACTTGGCATGATCACCAAAATTGATTTCTCTTCCCCTACGCAAGAAGAAGCACTAGTCTGCTTGTTGAGGCTAGGCAGGACCCAGAAGGCCTACAGGCTAGAAGCTCGTGTGCTGTGTGTTGCTTCTAGTCTCAGAAGCAAGCCCCACCAACATCCTCTTTTTCTACTCCGGCATCCTTGGACACACGCACTCTGTGCTAGTGCGACCTGCCTCAGGCCAGAGACATGACAGATTGTGGAAAGCAAAGCCTTCTGTTGAACTATTGCACCCGAAGAATGGGTGGTAAATATATGTTTATTGTGTTGAAATCATGGAGATGGACTTCATTGTAGCCTAGGCTAGCCTGACTAACCCATTCCTATGTGAGACATAGTTTCCTTGGAGCAGTAAACCTCAAGACTGCCCTGGCTTTGGTCATATCATGGTCACTACCAAGAAAGCTACACAATGATCACTGCTATCCCTCAGGAGAGTTGGTGATTTGAATGTATTATTGTTTTGTGTCTAGAGCATCTGTCTGGCGACGTGCAAGTGTAAGTACTAACAGCAGACAGCAAGCTGGATGGATAGCTTTTCCTTTCTCTACTTAGGGTACAATTGATGTTTCTTAAGTATTTACTTTGTGCTGGAAAATGTTAAGACAGTCGTTCTTTTTCCTTCCTTTCTCCCTTCCTTCTCTCTCTCTCTCTCTCTCTCTCTCTCTCTCTCTCTCTCTCTCTCTCTCTCTCTCATCTATTCATCTATTTTATTTTACATTACTGATTACAGAACCCAGGGACTCCCCTACACTAAGTGTGCACTCTACTTTAAGCTATATCCACAGACCCCTTTTTGCTTTTTATCTGAGACAGTGTTACACTTAGTAGCCCAGGATAACCTCAAACTCACAGAGTAGTCCAGGAAAACCTTGACCTTTTGATCCTCCTGCCATGGCCTCCAAAGTATCCAGGGTAACAAATCTTTGCTGCCAGACTTGGCTGTTGTAGTTCCAACTCTACAATATCCCTGCAATTAAAATGGGCATTATACATGGATCAAGACTTAATATGGTAGCAATTAATATACATAATGTTTATCACCAGCCCTTTAAAACAAAAATATTAAGAAACTATGGTCTGTGGACTTTCTTATTTAAGGTCACATATGCAAACTGGGCTATAACTCTAGGTGAGTGAGGCTTTCAGGACATGTCATAAATCTGCTCACTCAACATATACTGAATTAATGATTAAACAGATCATATGTATATAGATTAAACAGACAGACAAACAGATAGATGTAAATTATCATGGTATCTTCCTTTAGTAGGAAAGCTAAATATCCTGGGAAATGTGCAGAAAAGAGACCTATTTTTTTTTTCACTTC
This sequence comes from Acomys minous, assembly GCF_964271855.1. NCBI lineage: Eukaryota > Metazoa > Chordata > Mammalia > Rodentia > Muridae > Acomys > Acomys minous. The sequence continues at coordinate 71,137,176 of NC_140483.1, read as the reverse complement.
ATAAGATGAAGAGTTAAATGAATATTGAGAACTGGCTATTTAAAATACAGGTTTATTATTAATAGTCATGACCCATGTGTGCAGCTCCCCATCTTCTCTGTGTGATGGTAAAAATAGCTTAACTTCCTTCCCTGTTTTTTTGTGATGATTTAGGGAGCTAGCTTAGGTGAGGCTGTGGAAAGGGCCTTGGATTTGTTATTTATAGGTGGTCTGAGGAGAATAGAGGGAAATAAGAAGCCACTGGAGCCAAAGGGCAGCATCTTCATGCTCTTTCCTGTGGCAGAACCATCTACCTCATCCTCCCCAGGCCACACCAACTCCCTATTCCTTGAGGAGGAAGATGAGATGAGAACAGTGTCCCATGGGGAAAGATGGCACTACCCTCCTGGCTCTTTGAGCTCCTCTTGAGACTGAGGCCATTCTGTTCCTTAAACACCAGGTTCATTCCCAGCTCTGAGCTGCTCAGCAGAAGGTGTGGCAGAGCATTAAGCACCAGCTGGAACACACAACAAAGAAATAACTGCAAACCCATTTCTGACGTGCGACTCCCAAGCCTGCGGGGCAGCTGTGTGCACTTCCTGTGCAGTGTCCTATTCAACATTGCTCAGGGTTTTCTACAGGCTTCTTTCTCAAAGGCATTTCTTCATCTTGGCCTTATTAGCCTTGCAGCTGAGAAAACCCAAATTGTAATGGCATAACTACTATAATAGTACCACTTGAGATCATTGTTTTATTATTTATGTTATTCACTTACCCAGGAGGATACACGTACAGATGATGAAGTTCTTGCCTAGGAACAGAAAGTTCCATGTCCATTCTGAGAAGAGACAGGCCAGCAGAGATAGTGGAGAAAAAAAAAGCACAGATCCTGTCATGGCATGAATGTGTCATCTAAAAAACACGGCTTGGAAACTGCTGGGTGCCTTTCCTTGGAATGATGTGAACATTGTCTTTTCACTCCAGATAGAGTATTGCCAACACAGCAAAGGAATGTTTTCATCCAAGATTAGCTCAGTGAACCAGTGAGATTAATGAGACATCAGGTGACAGGAGGCATCATTAGAAAGCCCACTGCAATATAGAAGACCACTTAAGAAAGCTACATCTTCTTCAGTTTCTATGTCCCCTACTACTAGAAATCTCAAGTAGAGTCCCCCTCATATCTTCCTAGAAGCCTGCCCTGGCTTAGGTCTCCAGCTAGTCATACAGCTGCCCCGCCCACAGTCTCTCTTTTCTCTGCAGGATTTCTGTCCTCCTGCCCTGTTCTCCCCAAGTATAGTCTTCACCCTCATCTTTCTCTGCACTCCCTCTCCTAATAATGTTCCCTGTCTTCAACAACTACTGCTGTCTATTCTGTTTCCTCTTTTGAGTGAGAGTTAAGAATCCTCCCCTGGGTTCTCCTTGTTTCTTATCTTCTTCCATCTGTGCATTTTAGTATATTTTTCCCTACTATATGGCTAAAATCTGCTTATAAGTGAGTACATGCCTGGTGTGTCTTTCTGCATCTGGGTTACCTCACTCAGGATGATCATTTCTAGTTCCATCCATTTGCCTACAAACTTCATGATTTCCTTGTTTTTAATAGCTGAGTGGTATTCCATTGTGTAAATGCACTACAGTTTCTTTATCCATTCTTCAGTTAAGGGAGGGGCATACCAACTCACCCACAAAAACTTCCATCCAAAGTTTATGCTGCCTACAAGATGTACAGGGATAAAGATAATGAAGACAGAGCAGAGATTAATGGAATGTCTAACCAATGCCCATCCCACCCCAAGACCCACCCCATGAAACAGAGTCACCCCCTGACACTATTAACAATACTCTGCTATGCTTGCCTATAGGAGCCTAGCATAACTGTCCTCTGAGAGGCTCCACCCAGCAGAGTTTCAAAACAGATGCTGACACATACAGCCAAACATTAGGCAACGCACAGGGAGTCTTCTAGAAAAGTAGGGGGTGGGGGGAGGACCTGGAGGTGACAAGAGCTCCACAAGAAGACTAGCAGGTGGTGCAGACAGTCCAGATGAGACTTGGCGGGCTGTGGTCAAATGGTCGGGGAGGAGGACGCCACCTGCCAGAGGTATAAGAGAGGGAAATAGATTGGAGAGGTGGAGAGGGTGGGAACAGGAAGATAAGAGCAAGGGGATTACATTCATGATGTAATGTGAATTAATAATAATAATAATAATAATAATAATAGCAATAGTAATAATAATAATAAGATGGAGGCTACAGAGGGCATTTCAGTCATGAATGTCCCACTGCCAGGAATAAGGTTAAAGAATTTGAGGCTGCTGACTCCATCTCCTGCACTTTCCACAGCTAGAAGACACTCACCAGATGCCCACATTTATACACTGGACTTTCCACCCTTCAGAACTGTAAGAAATAAATGTATTTTCTTTCTAAGTTTCATGGCCCATAGTGTTTTATTACAGAAGGACAAAAGAAACCAGTACACCCTTGAAGTGGCTATCCATGGCCAACCTGTGACATAAGTTGAGCTGAAGAAAACACAAAAGTTCTATAGTCCACAATTCCCTTTTCTGCCACCACAGGCATGACAGAGTTTCTGTGTTCACCTGCACAGGACCTGGGAGCTGTAAGCACCAATAGAATAATAACATGTGGGTATTAGTCACTTTCTGCAGTTGTGATACAGTCCTCTAATAAAAGGAACTTATGGGAGAAAGTTTATTCTAGCTTACAGTTCTAGGAAATCATTCCATTGTGTGTTTGTGGTGAGGAAGGCCTGAAGAAGGAAAGGGAAGCCAGCTAGGCACAGCACATCTATACTAAGGAAGTGGAGGGTAACCAGAAAGCGAGAGCAGAGGTATAAAACCTCAAGCCCCACCCTCAGTGACCCACTTCCTTCAACAGAACCCTGCCTCCTAAAGCTCCTGAAACCTTCCCAAACAGTATCACTAGCCAGAGAGGAAGTGTCCAAACACCAGAACATTTCTCATTCAAAGCAAAACGCTGTGTTTCTCTGTGGTTATGCCACCTAGAGGGGTTTTCCATGTCATGGAGATTTGAAATGAAAAGGGAGAGAGAGAGAGGGAGAGGGAGGGAGGAGGGAGGGAGGGAGGGAGGGAGAGAGGGAGAGAAGGAGAAAGAAACAAAGGTAGGAAGGATGAATAGATGAGTGCTGACTGTAGATTGATGAGTGATAAGCTGAGATGCAGTTTCCATGATGCCGCTACACTGCCTTTCATGGAGAAGGTCCATTTTGTGTCCCTTCACAATGATGAAAAAGACCATTCCCTGGCCCTAATGGAATTCTCTTAGAATTTTATATGCACATTAATTGCTTTTAAATTTTTATCACAGATTATTTCTTTTGCTTTTCCTTTCACAGATAAAAAGAAGTAGAAATTGTTCCTTAGTTCGTGGTCCTAGAGGGTTTTCTGTTCTTTGCTTTATAAATTCAGTTTCTGGTTAAAAAAGAAAAGAAAAGAAAAGAAAAGAAAAGAAAAAGAAAAATTGGCCAAGGAGAGTGAATCCCTGTGTGTTTGAAGATGTGCCACGAAGCTGCCTGAGGCAGGAACAAAATTTCTTTTGTGCTCTAGTGTTCTATCTTTTAATAATTCATGCAGATTTCTTTCACATTTCAGTTCTTAATGGATCTGTATTTGGTTAATATAAAAATAATGATATGAAATCACTTAGCAATTAAATTATTTTAATTTCTTTCATCTCCTCCACAATCTTCAAGAAGCTGTGCTGTGCTTTATTTCTTGTCATGCCTCAAAGGTGTGAGACCCCAGTTTAAATGTCGGAGATGGGGACAGCCTCCTACACTTGTCATTGATGGCCTTTTCTTTTCTTAGTGTTCCGACCTACCCCTCTGTGTTCATTCCTCTCACTATTACATTCCAGAGTTCTGGATCTGGATTCCAATGGTTAATGTGTTAGAAACTTGATCCCTCAGTAAGAGGAGGAGGTTAATAGGAGGTGATTAGGTCATTACAGGATTAATATAACAGATCTTGTGCAACTATGGTCAGTGTGTATAAAAGAGCAGGACTGGCCCTTGCTCTCTGTTTTCCTGTCTTGCAGTGTGAGTTCTCCCTCTTCTGTATGCTCCCACCACCATGACGCCATCTTCAATAAGGTATGCTGCAGAGCTGAGCACAGGCCACCTCAATTGGTCCTGAGCCTCCAGGGCTATGAGCTAAATAAACTTTTCTTTTCTTTCCTTCCTACATATGGCTGCATAAGGTCATCTGCACTGGTGTATATATTGTATTTGGAGCATATTTTCCACACACCCCACTACCCTGCCCTCTGACCTTCTCCCCTGCATTAGTTCTTTTTTGTTCCACTAGTTGGTTTTGCTTCTACTTTCATGTCATCTATACAAGTATGGTTTTAAGTATCTGTAAGGTCTAAGGCTCACCAATGAGAAAAACATGGCATTTGCCCTTTTGAGACTGACTTGGATCTCAATATAATTATCTCAAGTTGCATCCATTGTCCTGCAAATGGCATAATTTCATTTTTTGTTATGGCTAAAACAATTCATCTATCTACCTATGAACCACAATGTTTTATTTATCCATTGCTCTGTAGATGAATGCATAGGTTGATTACTGTGATTAGTGTTTCTTTATTTATGAATAGGAACCTAGTTTTGGTTCAAGCATTTCAGTTAAAGCTAGCTACCTACACCTCCCTGACACAATTCCAGAGACCAGTACTCAGAACACTTCAGGATACAGCAAAACTGAGCCACAGGTCTGAAGTCAGTGGGGAGTCACAGAATCCTTGGTTCACAGTTGTCTTTGAGTCTGCGCAGTGCTACTGTGGGTCCTAACACTCTTTCTATATAAGCTGCAAGTTCTCAGCAGCTTCTGTGTGGAGCAGGAACCCTAGCATCTGGGTCCAGCTTGGACCCAATGCTACCTCTATCAGAGCCTCTTTTCTCTTGTGAGCCTTTGTTACCATAGTCTTCAACCCAGCAAGTCATCCTCAGCTTTAAGTTTCCCTTACAGATGCAAAAATGACATTATCCATTCATTTTTCCACCATAAAAGCACTATGTTGTCAGTCTAGGATACTTAGAAAATATAATAGATTAGAAAAACCACCCACAGCCAACCAAGGAGAGAACAAGTGGAAGCCACGCTGTTAACTGGTGAGTAGACTCCACCTGCTTTAGTCTCCAGCTGCCATTGCTGTGGGTTGGCTCCTGTCCTCTCTTTGTATGAAGACATGTTGATGATGTAAGCTTGCTCTTGTCTAGCTGGCCTTGCATGTTTGGATGTTTATGCTCCTAAGAAGAATACCAAGCCCATTTTTGAATGCCAAGCAATGTCTGGCCCATGGGGAATGTTTTTCCTTCTCAACCTCATTAAAAAGTTGCTACACCTTGAGTAGTGTGGTGGTATGAATAGGTATGGCCCTCATAGACTCATATATGTGAATGCTTGCCCCATAGTGAGTGGCACTATTAGCAGGTGTGGCCTTGTTGGAGTAGGTGTGGCCTTGTTGGGGGAAGTGTGTAACTATGGAAGTGGGCTTTGAGGTCATACACACACACACACACACACACATACACACACACACACATACACACACACATACACACATACACACATACACACACACACACACACACACACACGCACACACACGTGTGTGTGTGTGCTATGCCCATTGTGGGACACAGTCTCCTTCTTCTGCCTGCAGATAAAGATGCAGAACACTCAGCTTCCTTTGCAGCAGACCTTCTCAAGCGCCATGTCTGCCTGCATGCCATCATGCTTCCCACCATGATGATAATGGAATAAACCTCTGAAAGTGTAAGCCAGCCCCAATTAAATGTCTTTCTTTATATGAATTGCCTTGAGTATGGTATCTCTTCACAGCAGTAAAACTCTCAGGCAATTATCAACTTGATTAGATATAAAAACAACTAGGAGATATGCCATCGCATAGATCTGTGAAGATATTTCTGAGAAGAACTAACTGAAGAAGAAAACCCTCCAAGAGTGGGCAGCATCTAGAAATACAGAGAAGTCCATATATTTTTTAAAAAGTCTTAGGAAAAAGAACTGTTGCTTGTTTGCCTTAACATATTGCTGGTGAGTGCATCTATTCTGTTGCTGCTGCTACTGCAGCAGCTGCTGCTGCCGCCACTACTGCTGCTACCGCCATCACTATCATTCTTCATTGAGCCCAAAACTCAGATTTTTTAACCTAATAACTTGAAGTTCAGACGCTCTCAAGGAATCCTCCAGGTCTTTAGCACCAGATTGGGACTGCTAAGGCATCAGTCCCATAGACTGAGCAACTACCAGATTCTCAGCTCTCCCATGCAAAAGGCCACTGTTAGACTTCCCAGCCTGTATTATATGAGTCAATCTAATAAATTCCCTTTTTCAGTATTATATTCATTCTATTGTTTCTGTTTCTCTAGAAAATCCTAACTAAAATATAATTATGTTTATACTAAGATGGAGAAGTCTAAGTTTAGATAGGCTAAGAAATTTGTCAAGTTCACACAGCTATAAAATGACAGGTAACATAGGGCAAATGCCAGTACCACCCAACTTGAACTGTCTATATAATGACTTTCACTTTTATTTTGTTTTTGTGTGGTTGACTATAGATGAACCTTGAATGGACCATGGTACAACATCAAGATGTCAAAAAGACAACTACAGAAAGTCTTTAATCCCTGTCTGACTCATTAGCACCATCTCCTCTCAGAAGGACATATTACCCCCTGCTATTAGGGGTCTGTCACTCATGACAGCACTTTGTAGTATGAAGAGAAAGCCAGAGCCATATCAGAGCATCACAGAGCAAAAGGCAGCCTCTAAATTATGACTTAGTCAATGGCTACCTCTAGTCCTGCTCTTCCAAGACCTAGTTCATGATGTTTCCATAATTCAAGTATCAATGAGATGCTGTCCTTAGCACAAAAACAATATGGAACAGAGAAATATTCTGAACCTGAGGGACTCACAGTCAGGTGGAGGGGTTGGCGTAGATGACTCTGGTCAGGCATGGAGCGGTAGAGAAGATGCAGAAGAACTTGTGGGAAAAGATTGATGGAGAAAAGACAGCATGAAAAACTGAGAAAGGGAAGGGAGGAATTCCAGAGACAGAGAAGTCAGTATGAACTAAGGCTCATTGTTAGCACCTCCATTTTGTAAGGCCCCTCCATTTTTGTTAATGGTGATAATTTCAAAAAGCTGCAGTAAGAACTAAAGTGATTTGTTTCCCATCCTGCTAACATGTTTCTGGATCACCTGACATCATATTACTCAATACTAACCACTCCCTTGTCAGACCTACACACAATGAGTCTTGGACCCGGACAAGGTTTGTTAGCCCCTCCCATAACTATCTCTAGTTTGACAGCCAACAACTAGCTTTGGTTTCTCAACCTTGTGCCCTCCCTTCTGCAGGGTTCTCAGAGAGCTCAATCTGCAGGTAGAGTCTCTCATGTCCTTGTCTGTTTTCCTTTCTCTGACTTTTCATGTGCTAATCAGGGTTCTCTGGAGGACCAGAACACAGAGAATGAATGCATATTACAAAGAGGAGATTTATTAGATTGTTTTACACAACACAGGCTGAGTAGTCCTGTAGCAACTGTCAGTGTACTGGAGAGCCTGAGAAGCCAGCAGCAGTCCAGGAGGCTGTACATTCCATAATTCTCTCTGGCACTGAAGACCTGGAAGATTCCCAGAGAGTTTCTGGCCATATTGAAGAGCTAAAGAAGCTGGGTTCTGATGACAGTAAAGGATGGAGCAACATGGCAGGAAAGAGGTAGATGTACTTACCTGCAAAGAGTGAAGGCAGGCAAGCAAGCAGCACTGATTTTTGCAGGGAACTTCATATCTGGGAGCTTGCAGAAGGGTTTGCCTCCTTACGGGGAAAGATGTTTGCCCTCAGTTAATCCTTCCTACAAATAAATGCCCTTGAAGATGTACCTCTTACTTGATTCCAGAGTCAAGCATCTGACAAACAAGAGTAACCATCACAACACATGATGCACTCGAAAGGCTGCTGATGGCTCCAATTCCTCTGGGACATTTGGAACAGGAAGTAAAAATAACTAGAAATGTAGCCAACTGCCCTTTTTTGGAAAGCTCAAGAAAAATGTTGTTAGAATTAAATAAGACACACCAAAAGGGAAGGATTTGAGCACTTTAAAATAATTAGGGGGGCTGGAGGGATGGCTCAGTGGTAAGAGCACTGTTCTTCCAGAAGTCCTGAGTTCAATTCCCAGCAACCACATGGTGGTTCACAGCCATCTATAACATGATCAAGTGTGCATTGTATACATAATAAATAAATAAATCTTTAAAAAATATATAATTAGAAATGATGGACATCCAAGATGGCAGCACCAAACACTTACTGTGTCTGATTAGCAGAACAGCAGTGACTGCACAGCAACCTAAGGACCCAACTGAGAACTGCAAAACATAAGTGCTGGTGACTCCTATGTGAGAGGAGTCCAGACTGTGCAGAGCATAAGTGGGTCCAGCCTTGGGTCACCCAGCTAATCCACAGAAAAGTTCCTGGGTCTCTGCAGGCCTGTGCACAGCCTCCAAAGTCTAGCCACTGGCCTGTATGCATAGAGCACCTGTGCTCTGGCAATCAGACTGAGCTGAAGATGAAAAATCTCCAGTGTCTGAGTTTTCTAGCCCAGAGGATACCTCATGGTCTGGAAGACAAGTGAATCTGACCTTATGTCATCTGGCCAATCCACAAAAAGTTCCTGGGTCCACACAGGCTTAGGGTGCACATCACCTGAACTCTGTGTCTCAGATGGAACCGTGGACAAAAAAAAAAAAAAGAAAAGAAAACCAACAACAACAACAACAACAACAAAAAACAAAAACAAAACAAAAAAACACCAACATCTTAGTCTTGCAGCTGAGAGGAGACCCTCACCATCTGGAACACAAATGGATTTGACCTCTGGTCACCCAGCCAATTCATGGAAAGTTCTCATATCTATACAGGGATAGGTGGAAAATTTCAATACCCCCTTACACCAAAGGAGAGATGAATGACACAGAAGCTAAACTGAGAAATAATGACACTAACAGATGTGAGTAATTAAATGGACCTAACAGATATCTACAGAACTTTTCACCCAAACACAAAATATTACACTTTCTTCTCAGCACCTTCATGGATCCTTCTCCAAAGTTGACCACATAGTAGGTCACAAAGAAAGCCTTGACAGATACATGAAGACTGAAATAATACTTGTATCCTGTCAGACGACCATTGACTAAAGCTGGTCCTCAACAACAACAGAAATAACAAAAAGCTTGCATATACATGGAAACTAAACAACTCCATACTCAACGATAACTTAGTCAGAGAAGAAATAAAGAAGCAAATTAGGGACTTGCTAAAGTTCAAGGAAAATAAAGGTACATAATACCCAAATTTATGAGACAAAATGAAAGCAGTGCCAAGAGGTAAGTTCATAGCACTAAATGCCTTCATAAAGAGATTGAAAACATTTCATACAAGCAAATTAAGGACACATCTGGAAGCCCTAGAAAAAAAGAAGCAGTCACACCCATGAGGAGTAGACAGCTGGAAATAAGTGACCCACAAAATTCCATCTGAGAACTCTTACAGCAGATTAACACCTTAAGCAAAGTGGCCAGATACAAACTTGTTTCAAAAAATCAGTAGCCCTCCTGTATACAAATGACAAAAGGAAATAGAAAGAAATTAGGGAAACTATATCCTTCATAATAGCCACAAATAATATAAAGTATTGCGGTATAATTCTTACCAAGCAAATGAAAGACTTCTATGAAAAAAAATTCAAGTCTCTGAAAAAAGAAAATGAAGATGACATCAGATGGAAAGATCTCCCATGCTCATGGATCAGGATGATCAACACAGTAAAAATGGCCATCTTACCAAAAGAAATCTACAACTTCAGTCCAATACCTATGAAAATACCTACACAACTCTTTACAAACCTTAAAAGATCAATTCTCAACTTCATATGGAAAAACCAAAAATCCAGAATAGCTAAAACAATCCTGTGCAATAAAGAATGTCCTGAGGCATCTCTATCCCTGCTCTCAAGCTGTACTATAGAGGAGCAGTAATAAAAACAAAACAACACATGGTACTGGCATAGAAATAGGCTGGTTGATCAATAGAATACAATCAAGTACCCAGAAAAAAACCCAACACACCTATGGACACTTAAATTTTGACAAAGAAGCCAAATCCATACAATGGAAAAAAGATAGCATCTTCAGCAATTATGTTGATCTAACTGTATGTCTACATGTAGAAAATGCAAATAGATCCATATTTATCACTCTGCACAAAACTGAAGTCCAGGTATATTAACAACTTCAACATAAAACTGGACACACTACAGAACACCAGCATCTCAGGCTCTAAGATCAACAATTAACAAATCGGACCTTAGGAAACTGAAAAGCTTCTGTAAAGTAAAGAACACTGTCAACAGAACAAAATGACAGCTTACAGACTGGGAAAAGATCTTCACCAACCCTACATCCAACAAAGGGCTAATACTGAAAATATATAAAAAACTCAAGAAATTAAACATCAAACCAAATTATCCAATTAAAAATGGAGTACAGTGCTAAACAGAATTCTTAACATAGGAACATCAAATGACTGAAAAATACCTTAAAAAATGCTCAACATCCTTAGTTATCCGGAAAATGCAAATCAAAAGGACTCTGAGATTTCATCTTATACCTATCCGAATAGCTAAGATAAAAAATTCAGGTAACAACACATGCTCGTGAGGATGTGGAGAAAGAGGAACACTCCTCCATTGCTGTTGGGAGTGGAAACTTGTACAATCACTTTGGAAATCAACCTAGTGCCTTCTCAAAAAATTGGGAATAGTGCTCCCTCATGACCCAGCTATTCCACTCCTGGGTACATACCTGAATGATGCTCTACCATACAACAAGACGTTTGCTCGACTATGTTCATAGCAGCTTTATTCATAATAGCCAGAATGTGGAAACAATCTAGATGTCCCTCAACTAAGGAATGGATAAAGAAACTGTGGTACATTTACACAATGGAATATATCAAAATTAAGGAAATCTAGAAATTTTTAGGCAAATGGATTGAACTAGAAACAAGCATCCTGAGTGAGGTAACCCAGACCCAGAAAGACACACATTGTAAATACTCACTTATAATTAGATATTAGCCCACCATAAATGTCCTCTGAGAATCTCCACCTAGCAGGGGATCAGGATCAATCCTGGGACTGGCTGCTGGACTCTGGGTAGAGTGCTGAGAGTGGTATAGGAGAATGGGAGCATGAAAGAACCCAGGGGGTTGAGGAAACCATCAAGGCCAGTGGTTCTGGATCCAGTGAGGCTTACACAAACTGTTGCATCAACCAAGGACAATGCATGCAGTGAACCTAGACCCCCTGATCAGATATAACCAATGGACAGCTCATTTTCCATGTTTGTGGGGAGACTGCCTCTGACATGAACTCTGGTGTCCCCAGTTTGTGTAGAAGCCTGCTGAGCACACAGAAGAAGGAGCAAGCTATCTGGATGAGACCTGATAGGCTATGTTCATATGGTGGGGGAGGAGGTCCCCTTCTGTCAGTGGTCTAAGAGAGGGGACTAGGGGAGAAGAGGAAGGGAGGGTGAGAATAGAAAGGAAAGACACAAGCTAGGAGACAACAATCAGGATGTAGTCTGAATAAATTATAATAAATTAAAATTAAACAACAAAAACAAAAAGGATACTTTGCCACTATGAGTTAAAATGGGACAGTAGCTCCTGCTTTCTCAATTATGATCATTCCCTGTCTTTCTTCAAAGATGCAGAGCCTAATAGTGGTTATAATTTGTGGGAATACCTATTAAGAAAACTGATGACCAACGGCACCTTTGACTCCTCAAGGATACCTGTAAGTCCATACCTTAAAGCTCCATTAGTATGTACCATGTAGAAATCTTTACTGTCCGGCTCTCATCAAAAGTGAATGTAAGAGTGACTGAAGAGATAGTTGATAAGCTACGAGAATTATATGCCTCTTGCAAAAGACATAAGTTCAGAATTCAACACACATGTCAGGCAGTTCACAATGGCTAATCCAGCTCCAGGGTGAGAGTGTCTGCCTTCTGTAGGTGCCTGCATTTACTAGCACATACATACTCACATACAAACAAATGTATACTTCAAATGAAAAATATCTTTTTAAAACGAATTTATATAACTTGTGTGTGAGAAAGAAGCCCTAAAGTCATAGTCTTTTTCAATCTCAGAGCATTGTGAGTATGGTTTTTTGTCAAGCTAGACAGCCAGAATTTGTATTCCCCAGCCACGCTAAAAGTAGAATCTTCCCCATTTAGCTATGGGATCTTAGGTGATTTTTTTTTAATCCAGTGGTCAAACCATAGGAATTGGCATCAGTTTGTCTGGGCTCTGAGAGACACTGATTACTTGAATGAAGTAGCTCTGCCGTGCAACTAAGGTTAAGCATCACTCCTTTAAGAACAAAATTCAGGGCCAGAAATTATGAATCTTTATATAAATTAGCCTCCCTAAATATATTTCTTCCTATGGAGGACATTGTCTGTTACTAACATCCATCCCACTCCTGGACCGCAAATGGCAGCACTGGTGCTCACAGCAATGACAGGAGACAGCATGCTGCAGCCTCCAGAGTGCGTGATGCACAGGATGGGCCAGTGAGCTGCAAAATTAAACTCCTCTTTTTAGAAGCCATTTGTGTGTTAAGGAAGAGAATAAATAAGCTAACACCATGGCCACTTTAAAAATGCACAGAGACAGAGAATTTATTTGACTATTTCAGACCAATGGGGGGAAATGAGTTTTATAATTGAAATGATAATGGTATGAGTTAGTATGGGGGTGGTCAGGGCATTCTCAGAGGTGGTGTCCTCAATAAGTTGGCCTCTCAGACAGAGGGTTGCACAGAGGACAAAGAAAAGAGAATGCTTTCTGGATGAAATATGGGGTCCCTGGGCACAGAAGTGGTCTAGCCTTCTAAATACAGCATCATTATAGGACCACAGTGAAATTGCTTTATAATTAATGACAATGCTTATCTGTCCTTTGTCACATCTTCCTCTGTCTTCCTTCTCTATACAAAATGCGAACTACTTGTCCTACCCTCATGAGCCTACTGACATTAAAAGGCTATACATGCCTTGACCTTCCCCACTTGATGGTAGACAGATTGTAGTGTCAACTACTGTTTACACATTTGTGGAGAACTTTCTCTGTGCCCTGCATTGATGGACTCCATGATAAAGACAGTTGCTTACAGAGAAGGATCCACCACTGTACTAGCTCAGCAGTGTCTTGTGGGTTCTAACGGAAGAGCCTCAGAATCAACCAGGGAAGAGACAGTTTGGGTAGCAGCCCCTCAAATGATGTCACACAGAACCAGCCACTTAGACTGGTGAGTAATTCTCTCCTCTGAATTCAACCATCCCAATCTAAGACTCTGGAAGTAATGGAAACATAGAAAGCTCATAAAGTAAACAAATTTACTAGGTTCAGGAAGCTCCTGGAGCGTACGCCACTGCAGTGGAAGCTACAATAGCTATGGAGAAGAAATGCTCTGTCCTTCAAGTCACCTGGGATTTTCAGGGATGTAGCTCTCATGAGTCATCCCCCATTCTGGGGTAGAATTTTCAGTGATTCAGGTGTTCTTGAGTCATCTATGACACTGTAAGTAACTCTAATTAATACAGTTGTTCACTAAGCTAGGTGGGTATTATATTTCTTTGGTCTGTCATTGTTATGTATAGGGTTAAAAGACATTCATCCATGTTTGACAAGGAAAATTTGCACAAGGACCTAAAAGTGACCTTGATTCAAAGGTTACAGCTGTAAACACATGTCAGCCCATTTTCCAAAAGATCTGTTTTCTAGCATTGCAACGGCCTCATTATAGGCAAGGATCTTAACATGGGAGTTGGTGGAGAGGGCATAGGAAGCTACTATGTGTCCTGGCTTAGCACTCAGTTGGTCTACTACAAAGGCTCGGCACTGCCATGATCTGAGCATCAAAAGGGACTATAGGAGGTGCTGCCCTAAGCAGCCTTGACAGGCAGCCTGGTGAATTAAAGGTCAGACCTCTCTGCCTTGCCTCAGCTGCTAACAAGGGGAAATAACACTGCATCTAAATGGAGGGCAAGAGTTGTGCATAACTAAACAGTGCCAGTCACAATGTCACACACACACATCAATAAATGATTCACCATCATTCAGGCCCCAGGATGTCCTACAAGATGGTCTCATAAGTTGCACATCTTCTCTCTAGGAGACAAACCCCTCCTCTGGCTGTCCCCAGACCTCAGCCTTTCCTTCTCTCAGCACAGGACTAGTAGGGAAATTTCAGTTTCTAGGATCCATTGTTTCAATAGTCAGATGGCCCAAGGGAGGCCACAAAAGTCTCTTTAGCTATCCTCCATCCTCCAAGACCATTTATAGCAGCACATGGTATTTCTCTTTGATTTATTTTAAAGAAGTTGTGTTGAAAACAATCTCTTTTTTTCCTGCTCTTGGGACTCTATTACTCCTATTGGGTTGCTTTCTCCAGACTCGATATGAGGGTTTTTGCCTTGTCTTATTGTATCTTGTTTTGTCCTGTTTAGCTACTGTCTCTTTGAGATCTTCTCTGTTCTGTAGAGGAAACTGGAGAGGGGGGGAATCTAGGGGAGAGGGAAAGTGGGGGGAGCTGTGAGGAGTAGGTGGGGGAAACTGTGGTTGGGATGTATTGTAGGAGAGAAGAATCTATTTCCAATGAAAAGACAGGAAATCTTCCTCCCCTCTTGATGAGTCAACAGGCTTCCCTACTCAAATGTCTCTCTCCCTTTACATCATAGCCCTTCCCATTTCAATGTGTGGAATATTCATTGAATCCCATTTCTTGAGTAAAATGAATTAACATGGAGAAGCACAGGCTTTGAGGATCAGAGGGTGACAAATTTAAGTCAAGCTGCTGCACCCACCTTGCTCGGTTCTGACTGTAGGTCCTCCCCAGGCTCAGTTTTTCTCAGGACCAAGTGGGAATGATAATCCTACAGGCTTACCGGAAGGATAAAATAGCCTAAAACCTGTGAGGTGCTCAATATGGCATTTGTTACATGTCATCTCTGAGTCAGCATGGCCATCAAGCCTCTTGAAAGTGCTGAGGCTGCTGAAGTGACTACTGTTCACTTTTTCTCTGTCACTGTAAAGTAAATAGCTCCATCTTCACATGGTTGCCCTGGGATACCAGCACCACTTGGGGCCCATCATCTAATGCTTGGTCCCCAGTAGGCACTGCAGAGATACTAAATGCCTTCCTCCATACAAATATGTGCATGTGTGTACATGTTGACACTTGATTGAAATTGTTATTTAGTACATGTATTATAGTTAGCTTTGGATTTCAACTTGACACAGTCCAAAGTGATCTGAAGAAGTCTCAACTGTAATATTGCCTTGATCTGATTAACCTAAGGGCCTGTCTGTGGGCATTTTCTTTATTATTGATAGATGGGGAAGGGCCCTGCCCATTGCGGGTAGTGCCAGCCCTGGGCAGGTGGGCTTGGGATATGTGAGTTCTTGCCCTGGGAGCCAAATAGTAAGTAGCATTCGTCTGTGGTGTCTGTTCTAGTTCCTGCCTTGAACTCATGCCCTGGCTTCCCTCAGTAATGAACTATAAAACCTGTAATCTAGAATAAACCATTTCCTGCCCAAGATTTTTTTTGTTATGGTGTTTATCACAGCAACAGAAAGCAATAGGAGATGTCTACAGACAAGATGTCAGCACAAAGCAGGCTTCTGTGTGAAGGAAACATTGCTATAGTCAGGATGCCCATTACCACCACAAGAGTCCCTGATTTATGAGGTTTGCCTCCTGCTCATCCCCAGTGGTCTCTCTAAGGCCCTAGAGGGTATAGTTCTCTGTCTCATTTTCAATCTTTGTCTCAGCTGTTCCTGAGACTCTGTCCTGAAAAGGAAGGACTGGAGCAGTGTGATCATGTTCGTGTGTAGAACAAGCCAGTCAGCTGTCCACCTTAGACAGTCTGTTCAGTGGATAAGCATCATAGCCAGGTCTTGTACAAATGCATCACCTCTCACTTTAAAGCATCTGCTTCCACCCTCATTCAACACCTTTTGCTTCTAAAGAATTATTAAGGCGGTATTATTAACCAAGTCCTTCTGGGTGCTTGTTTTGTATCACATTATACTCAGTGTGTTATTTAGTTTTCACAAGAAGCTAATAAATAAATATCAGGCTACTTCTTCCTAAAGGAAGGAACTGAGACACTGAGAAGTGGAGTAACTTATCTCTCAACACAGATGACAAATTAAGAAAAAGAGCCGAAATCTGCCCCTCAAAGCTGCTTACCTACTAGGCTTTCTGTTTTCCTCTCTCTCTCTCTCTCTCTCTCTCTCTCTCTCTCTCTCTCTCTCTCTCTCTATCTATCTATCTATCTATATCTCTCTCTCTATCTCTTTGTGTCTCCCCTCTCTGTCTCTGTCTCTGTCTCTGTCTCTGTCTGTCTGTCTGTCTGTCTGTTTCTCTCTCTCTCTCTCTCTCTCTCTCTCTCTCTCTCTCTCTCTCTCTCTCTCTGTGTGTGTGTGTGTGTGTGTGTGTGTGTGTGTGTGTGTGTGTGTGTAGTGATTTAAAAATCTGAAGTTCCAGGGATTGGGGAGAAGGTTGGTGCTTCCCATGGAAACCTTACTTAAAGGCCCCAAACCTACATTTTAAAAGTTAGCTGTGGTAATGCATGCTTGTGATTCCAGGACCACAAAGGAGTAAATGGGGAGCTCCTGGAGCTCACTGGCCAGCCAGCTTAGCCAAACCAGCAAGCTCCAGGTAATGATGAACTTGGTCTCAAAACTGTGATGAATGGTACCTGAGGAACAATACCTAAGGTTGACCTTTGGCCTCAACACACATGTGCACAAATGCACAACAAAATCCTGAGGGTCTACCTGTCATGATACATGCCCTAGACAGTGCATCTAAAATTCAAGTATAGCACACCCCCAGTACACTACCCTCTTCACAACCAGTTTCACTTGGGAATCATCTGCAGCTCAGGGGAAAGGCATGCGTATTCATAACTTTTCTCCTTGCTGTGAGAAAATACCTAACAGAAGAACAAGGAAAAAGACAATGAATGGGGGCTGGAGAGATGGCTTAGAGGTTAAGAGCACTGTCTGCTTTTCCGAAGGTCCAGAGTTCAATTCCCAGCAACCACATGGTGGCTCACAACCACCTGTAATGAGATATGGTGCCTTCTTGTGGTGGGCAGGCACACGTGTTAGCAGAATAGTGTGTAAATAATAAATAAATCTTTTTTAAAAAGAAGAATGAATGAATGTGTTTGGGCTCTTGATTTTGGAGGTTTTTTTTTAATCATGGAGGGAAGGCTACTGTGGGGTAGAGTATTTCACATCATAACAGTTGGGGAAAAAAGAAACAGATGGAAAAATGGGACCAGAAATAACCTTCACAGCCCCACCCCCACTGTGCCATACTTCCTCCAGCTAGACCCTTGCTCCCAAAGTTTTCATAGCCTCACCAAATGGAGCCACCAGCTAAGGAACAAAAGTTCAACAACTGAACCTGTGGCAAACATTTCAGTGTTCAAATCAATGTAACCCCTGTATCTCCTAACATAGATATTGTATGTTTACATTGCACCTCTGATGCCTGCTCCAGGAGAATGGTGGCTTTCCTAGAGAAAGTAACTGCTTTAAGATGATACCTAATAAGGAGGGGAAATCATGAGGATTTACTCAGACCTTCCTGCCATAAGAACCCATATTCCATTGGCCAGTGTGGATTGCTAAGTCTGTTAAAATTCAGAAATGGGGTCCATGAGCACAGCATAAGTCCATGAACCTGACTTGTAAAACACAGACTTTTGGAATCTCCAGGCATTAGTATCCATAAAGAGACAGCACTGAGGACCCCTGACGTATGAGTATGTACTTTTATATCACATATACATAGGCACCCTAGCAAACAGACTCAAAAATAATTCAAAAGTTTATCCTGAGGGTCTCTGATCTGGAAGCAGAATCTCGGCAAGGCCACATTCCTTCTTGGAGACTCTGCAATAAAGTCTTTCTGCTTAAAATTCCCAACTTCCAAGAGCTACCTGAATCATTAGTTCCATCCTCCAAGCCAACAGCATAGCATGTCTCTATCTAATTAATCTTCCTAGAAGCTGAAAAATACAGGAGAAGGTGGAGACATCAGAAGCTAGAAGTGTGAAGGATATTCTCATGAAGCTAAGCCTGCTAAGCATGTGGCTAAGAGCTGTTGGGCTGCCACTGGCAACTGAAAAAGAGTCAATGGAGTAATGAATGAAGACAGAGGGTAAACCACTGCAGGGCGTGATGTAGGAGTCAGAAGAGACGGGGAGTAAGACATGTCCACTCCTCATCTCCTTAAAGCACTTTCCAGGGGTCAACCCTAGGAGGGAGACATTGGCAGTGCAAAAGAACAGTCTGCAAAGACCCATCTACATGTACCAGAGTTAAGAATAATACACCGGGAGCTCAGGAGACAAGAGCTTATTGTGTTCTATGCCTGCTGCCAATGTGTGTGTGTGTGTGTGTGTGTGTGTGTGTGTGTGTGTGTGTGTGTGTCTGTCTGTCTGTCTGTCTGTCTTTCTGTACATGTGTTTGTATGTGTTCATACATGTGTAGGTACATATTGAGGGGTGCAGACCAGAGGCCAACCTCAGATGTCCTTCATCAGGTATCACACACTTTGGGACAGGGTCTCTCATTGGCCTAGAACTCAACAAGTAGACAAGGCTGATTGGACAGGAAGCTCTAAGGGTCTACTTGCTTCTGCTTCCCCTGTGCTGAGATTACAAGTGCATGCCACCACACCAAGATTTTACAGGAGGAATAAAGAAGGAACTCATGTCCTCAACCTTGAAAAGCAAGCATTTAGCAACTGAGATCTCTTCTCCACTTCCAATTAAGAAAATCATTATAACTTATCAATTGAGCAGGTCTACTTAGTCTCTTGGGGGAAATGGGTACTAAGAGATGTTAAGGAAACCTTCCAAATGTTATCTTGCTGAGATATATGAGGACTGAGTTCTAATGTTCCTTTATTCTCTTCTCTATGACTTGGATGGCCAATTCTGAATGCGCAGGCCAATCGCCTGGGAGAGCACAAGATAGAACAGATACAACCATGCAAAAGGGTAGAAGAGTCACTCCAGCAAAGGCAAATGACTGTAAGGCCTCAAAATCCTGATCAAGTCCTGACCCTGCAGAATCAGAGAGAAGGAAACACGACCCATCAGCTGGGCTCATCCCTATCTACCCAGTGCTCTTCTCTTCACAGTGATCAGCCTGCTTGTAACCAGCTCCTGTGGGCATGACTGCCTTGGCTGTGACTACCGGCAGCCATTCCAATCCCTTCAGTGGAAGCTAAGGCCCTGCCCTCCACTGGTTGTCTTCATTGAAAGATAAGACATACAAACCCTAGTGGTTACTTTCCTGTGAATGTGAAAAAAATAAAACAAAAACCCAATCTGACCAAAAGCAATTTATGAAAGTGAGTGGTTTACTTCCTCATCAAGGTTGTCTATAATTGAAGGATACCAAGACAGAAAGTTGAATCAAAAACTATGGAGGAATGCTACTTACTGGCCCACTCACTGGCTCCTGCTCAGCTTGTTTTATTATAGAGCCAGGGCCCAATTGCCGGGAGATGGTACTTCTCACAGTGGGCTGAGCCTTCTCACATGATTCATCAGTCAAGATAATATCACACAGACATGGCCACAGGACAATTTGATCAAGGCATTTCCTCTGTTGGGGCTCCCTCTTCCTAAAAGATTCTAGGCTGTGACAAATTGAAAATGAACACTAATCAGTATACAAACCAAACCAAAAAAAAAAAATCCCTCCACCACATCCTCAAAAGATGACTCATATTCTTTGTAAAGTGTTGAGACCTATTTTCTTTTTACCACAAGGTCACAAGAATCCCAGGCTTTCCTCACAATCACTATATAACTGAGTATGACCTTGAACTTCCAATCTTCCAGTCTGTACCTCCCTCATACTAGGATTCCAGGTATGCACCACCGTGCCAGGTTTATCCATGTTTATCAAACCCAAGGCTTGGTGTATGCTAATGAGGCAGTTTCCCAACTGAGTGACATCCCAGCCCAAGGAAGAATTTCTAATATTCTGTACTATCCTTAGAGGGTAAACTGCATCTTCTTGTGAGAATATTTGAGTGGGCCACCTGAATGTCTCAGGACACCACACAGGAGAGCACACACTGAATCCTAAGTGGAACCATACATCTTCTCCTGAGTTTATTGTAAGGAAGCTGTGCTGCCATGTACATGCATACAAAAGTCCAGCAGCCCTACATAGTATAGAGACAAGAGCATCTGCAAAACAACCTCTTTAAGTACCAGATGCTAAATGCATCCACAACAATTGGTTATCCTTACAAGCAGCAACAGGACTCCCAACAGGCCTAGAACAACAAAATTAATGAATTGGAAAGCAAGAATCTAATGTATGAGCTCTCAAAATTCCACAGGCTGGAAGACTCATGGAGCTCATTATGTAAGTCAGTGATGGGGTATAAGGGATATGAGGCAGCCAGGAGGACTCCAACGGGAACATGATGAGGACAGAAGAACAGCGGGAAAAACAGAGACAACTGGTCAACCCAGATCAGCTCCTCCAAGGAGGTAAAACTCCATTTCCAATGTGAAGCTTGTTTGAGTTTCAGTAAAACAAATAGTATTTACACAAACAGACTCTACATACACATACAAAAAAAATGGCATAATGAGAAAGCAAAACAGCAGAATTATATCCAGTTTACACACTTGACAGTTAAATCATTTCATATTGAATTCAGGTTTCATGGCCCATTAGAGGTCTGGAGGGAGAATTCTCAGGGATACTTCTAGACTAATGAGTGTTTTGCAAATTGTTTTCTAATATATTTGTTCTTTTTTTTTTCTCATGGGTATAATAAGAACCTTTGGTTTATGGAATTTGGCCATACACTTGAGAAACAACAATGTCTATTTTAATTGAACCTAATTTATTTTTATTAGCAGAAGATGTTGGTGCTTTGTGTCTTTGAGATACATTCTTGACATTGATAAACAAATGATGTAATCAGTCAAACTATTACAGCCTCCTACACAAGTCTCTACAGATCTTTCAAATACCCTATGAATAATGTTCCTTGCCTCCTACATAAAGATGTGGGTATCTTTTTGTGGCTCCAACAGGGAAACAGAACTGACAGAGAAGCCTGTGTCATCTACCTATTCCCGTCTCCAGACACACCCTCTAAAAGGAAGAGCACAGCATCACACTCAAAGCCTTTTGCCTAACCAGGGCCACAGATAACAACACACCAGACCTTCCTTGTACTTAAATGGCAAAGTCTTCTAGGAACTCTCCCCTGCAGCCATCAGGAAGGCATTAAAGCAATTATTTACAAGTCCTGTTAGAAAAACCAACTGAAACTGTGGCTTGGAGAAACTCTCTTGTGAAGGATTTGCCTTAACTAGTTATATATATACTTAATTTATCAATATATGGATATAATAGCCATATTACTTTTCTCATTGCTCTGACATAAATGTGCTAAAAAAAGAAAAGTTTTGCATTGGATTACAAATTAAAAACGCAGTCCACCATTGCAGAGAAGCCACGATGGAAGGTGCTTATGGCAGCTAGTCACATTGACTAAAGATAATGGGTACTGACGCTCAAATCATTTATTCCTTCTGATTCAGTCTAAGAGCTCTGCCCACTGCATGGTGCTCCCTACATTTAGGGTGAGTCTTCCATGCTCAGTTAAGTCACTCTGAATAAAACCATACATACCAAGACATGTGTTTCCAAACTGAATCTAAATTATCTCATATTGACAGAGAAGATTTGCCATCACAGGTGCCAATAAGTTGTCTGATTTGCTCATCAGTGAAAGGTGGTTTGTCAATGTGCCTACTGTTGGAAATCAACATATGAAACCTATTGATTAAGTATGCTTCTTACACTGTATTTTGTTCTATGTTCTAGACCCCAGCAAAATCAAAGCAGAGACTCCAGGTGCTAATCAGGTTACCTTCTCACATGTGAAGACTAACAAATTTATGAGTAAGCATAACATGGCAAGTAGCAATAAGTGCCCTGAAACAAATTAAACATCATAAAGAAGTGGAGGGAAGAAAAGAGATAAAGCTCTTCCTTACTTTAAAAATCACTAAGATGTACAAAAAGAAATATATTAATGCCCAGGAGAAAATGCAGCGTGAAGAGAAAGGAAAAAAGAAGATAAGGGAGAAAAAGAAAAGAGGAAAGCAGGGAAAAGGGCGGAAGGAAAGAGAAAAATTAGGAGAAAAAAGGAAATGTGTAGCAATTTCTTCCCAACTAAAACATTCCATCTAAGAGAGAGGCTCATCAAAATACTTCATAATGCTCAAGAAGGTCTTGAAACTGAAAAAATTGACAATGCCTTCCCCCAGTGCTGTAAGAAGTGAGGGTTGATGGGAAGAAAAAATGCTGACTTCCTGGGTTTTCTGTATGTCTTGCAGAGAGCTTTAGGAACGTAGTATTTGTGAACTGTCACTCAAACTGGTATGACCTTTTCAGTACTTGCAGCTTTCTTTGTGTCATAGTAATAACTCCAGTAAGCTCATCAGTTTGTCACGATGGACTTCAATGGAGTTGTTTCTTTGGTCTGTGGTTTTTTTCCCTACCTGGAAAGAGACAGAGACAGAAATAGAGACAAAGACACAGAGATAGAGACAGAGGAGGGGGGCAAAACATGGACCACAGAAAGAGAGAGATAGTGACAGAGAGACAGAGAGAAACAGAAAGACAAAGAGAGAGAGAGAGAGAGAGAGAGAGAGAGAGAGAGAGAGAGACAGACAGAGAGAGAGAGACAGAGAGAGAGAGAAAAAAGAGAAAGAGAGAGAGAAAGAGAGAGAGAGAGAGAGAGAGAGAGAGAGAGAGAGTGCACAAAGGCCATGAAAGACTCGCTAAATAACTAGTACTTGGTCTTCAAAGCAATGGACAGCTTATAGATAGACTGGATTGGCTTAGAGTGTGATGAAAAAGATCCCCATGACAACTGACTGAAGGAAGGTTTGCAAGAGTAGTAGGGAACAAACAATGGAGCTGTGGTCATCCCTGTTAATGAAAGGACCTGGGACATAGCGGAGTGCACTTAATGGGAGACATGCGATCCAACTCAGATACTTGGAAACACTCCCAAAAAGGAGTGAAGAATGAAGAATGAAAGTTGCCATACAACACTCTCCAGACCCTGGTCAGTATTCAACAAGAGCCCCTAGCTTTTTCTTAATTTTGTCTCTATATATGAGTATATGCATGTGTACAAGCTATGTTCTGGAGTCAGCAGAGGTCAGAAGAAGTGTTGGATTCCTGCAACTCTAGTTACAAAGAGTTGTATAACATCATTTAGGTGCTGAGAACCAAACCTAAACCCTCTACAAGAGCAGTAAATGCTCTTAACCATTGAGCCATCTCTCTGGCCCTTACGGTTTTTTTGTTTGTATATTTGTTTGGTTTGGTTTCGTTTTTTTTTTTCAATAAGGGTTTGTCTAACCTTGGCTGTCCTGTACTCATTTTGTAGACCAGGCTGACCTCAAAGTCACAGCGATCCACCTGCCTCCACCTCCCTGAGTGCTGGGATTAAAGGCATGTGCCACCAAGCCTAGAGCCTCAAGTTTTTAATACTCATTTCCTTAGATTTTTTTGTGACCCAACAACTCTTGAGGCCAGTGGGACTTTCAGCACAACCTCCATTGACCATGATATTCTGAGAACAGGACAACTGTTTTCTTTTCTGAGGACTGGTTTACTTGCTATTCTTCCAGCCTCAAGTGAAGCACAGCCCCCTCTGTCTCTCAGTATCCTCTCAAAAATGTCTTTTCTGCTTGTGCAGTTCCAAGTACCCCATGCCTGCCTTCCCTGTGTCTTGTTTTGTTTCTTTGACACGAGATTGTCCAGAAGATAGATATTATGGGTCTCCTTATCCAGGTCTTCATCCTCTCTACTTCCTCATGCCTTCCCTGTGTCACATCTTGTGGTATCACTATCCTAGGGAAGTTTCTCTGATCATGAACCCAACAGTAGTCTTGTTTCTTGTTGTCCTGAAAGAGAATTTGACAGGACACATTAAAAGATCAAGCAGTCAAGAGCTTAATGAGACCAAGAAAGGAACTAGAATACACCATTTAGGGGGAGAGGAGGCCCAATTGAGTAGCAATGGGTTTGACCTTGGTGTGCAAGGGGATTATACTTTTCCCTCTCCTTCTGCTAACTCCTCCCTTGAGTCTACTCCAGGGTGATCACTTCTAGGAAAAGGGTCTGCTTTTTAAGGAAGTCCAGTTTACCCATAATGCAGTCTAAGTAGATGTATAAGATGCAGAAATACTTACAGGGGTTTAAGCACACTAAAGTTGAAAAGTTTACTGGGGAATAGGGTGACAGCAGTCTGTTCATGCTG
The DNA here is from genome assembly GCF_964271855.1 of Acomys minous. Lineage (NCBI taxonomy): Eukaryota > Metazoa > Chordata > Mammalia > Rodentia > Muridae > Acomys > Acomys minous. The sequence goes on along the minus strand of NC_140483.1, from coordinate 71,112,629 downwards.
TCCTAGGGCAGATGTTTTAAAACTTCTTTCGTATGACCTGCCTAGTATAGCCCCTTATTACCAGTTCCCCCTTACATCATGTTTTAGTGTTCCTGAGCTCTAAGAAACCAGATGAAGCAGCCAGAGAGAAATCAAGCTGATCCTACTACCTCTGCAATCTATTCTAGAAAAAAAAACCCAACAGCCCTGCTGTGAAGTTACAATGCACAAATCTCATCTGAAGTGCATCACTGCTATTATCTTTATATCTTGACCATTAGTTGACTAACATGATTATCTTTACATCCTGTTTCAGTCCTTGAGCTGGCCCATCCATTTTTATTTATGTCCTATTTTGAGGGACCTATTGGTCAGTCCCTCCTGGAGAAAACCTTCTGACTAACACAATGATTTTCCTTACTGGTTCCACAGAGATTAAAGATGCTGCTATTCTGGCACAGTTGCATTCTGCTTAGATTTCCCTCCATGTGGTACTTTGATGAGGCTTGCATCTATCCTTTGGTGGAGAAATCCATTTGAATATATAGTCACCTACTTCTATGATCACCACTATAGCCACCACAGGGAATGGAACACAAAGAGGCACATAGTCCTAAGAGCTTTGGGCTGGATACGGGGTGGGGATAGAATTATAGAAAACCAGAAGTAGCCATTCATTTTTCTTTGGTGTCCTTTCCCTTGGTGGTTTCCAGTAAACACCAATACAATACACACTAGAACAACAGAACAGGAGCCTCATCTCTGTGCCTCTGTCCTTTATCATCCATCCCCACAAACAGGGGTCTCTGTCTTTGGGAATGCAATGCAGGCCCTCCCTCCTGGGTCCCTTGCTGTTAATAGAGCTATCAAGGTCAGAGTCTGGTTGTGGCAAATCTAACATGCAAGGCTCAGTACTCACTCTTAATGGGCCGATGAAATGAGAAACAATGAATTCAGAAAATGGAGGGTTATTCAAGGTGGTTACTTTGGGAAGAAAAATAAAGATATTTGTTGATTCCTGCACCCCAAGTCCATCTTGAAGGTCTTTATTGTTAGGTCTCAAAGAAAAGCAGGACAAGTCTCACTCATTACCTGTGGCTCCTCTCAGCACTCCTCGCCCTACCCACGACCCTACGCCTCTCCAACCATGGCCTGGGCTTCAGCTTCCCTTCACCCAGCTTTCATCCATTTAGACAAGGTGCCTTCTTAGTCTTTTGGCTCACTCTTGGCCACTTGGTCTACTTGCTCATCCCCCTCTCTCATCTCTCTCTCTCTCTCTCTCTCTCTCTCTCTCTCTCTCTCTCTCTCTCTCTCTCTCCCCACCTCCCCCTCTCTCTTTTCATGGCCCAGTTCTGTCTGGACCTGGATGCCTCAGGTTGTTTTCTCCCTCATCTACAATAAAAAACATACTCCTCAGCCATACCTCGAAGCAGTCATGTCATCATTTTTCATTCACTGACATGAAGGTTTTAAAGGAGGCAAGAAAAGTTCCACTCATCCGTCCCTCATTATGTCGGTTTCTGAGAGTTGTCAGAACTATGTGACATGTCTTTCTGGAAGACAAGTTGCCCTCTGGTTAGAACCAAGATTTTAGGTATTTCCTCACATTCCTGGGAAATTCTAATTTCTTGGAGAGCATTATTTCAATAATTTCATACCAAAGGGGAAAATGGGGGCCTTTTTAGAATATCCTCATTCCTGACTGTACAATATCATTCCATAGTTTTCCCTGAAGACGGTGAGTGTGTGAGGAAAATAAAAAAGCTGAGAATCCTCTTCTTTCAGATTCTAGGGCCACAGAGACACCCAAGCTCCTGCCTCCCTTGCACATGAGCACATGACTTCCTTCTCCTTTCAGGTTAAGTCGTTCCTGCTATAAAGATGATTAGTGAAGCCGGCATCATAAAACAAATGGGGCAGAGAGCATGGACAGCTGAAAATGGTTTTTGCAAATTATTTCCATTCAAGTTGAGAGCAAATTCCCAGGACACCTTGCCTTTGGTGTCTCTACACTGTAGAAATTAGATTAGCATTAACGGTTACAAAAAGATCTCGTGACGCCTCCGAGCTGTGCCATCCACAAAAGGCCCTGTGAGCTCAAGCAAGGCTCACTCTGGGAGGCTCACAGTGCCTAAGTATAGGTGCCTTCAAACTGAGGCTGCCATCTCTCAGAGACTGCAGCAAATCTATGTGGGCCGAGCAGTGACAAGTAGGCTAACAGGGACCCTACCACCTCCCTCTCTGGAACCTGCCTCACGCAGTTGTTTTGCTTCTACAAAGGGGCAAAGAAGAATAACTCTGGGCAGCACCAGCCTCTCTTGAATCAACCCTATTTGAAATCATAGCCACTTGGGATTACGGAATGAGAGTGATTAGTCTTTAATTGGCCTTTGTGCTAAATCAGTGGTGAACTGCTAGTAAGCCTGCTGGAAGAAAATTGTTCTTATTTTTACTGAGAGGCGAATTGGTCCTTTTCATTGCTTTATGGGAGAAAGAAAGAATATCAACAATATGTCAAATGGAGCAGTAGGAATAAAAGAAGAGGTGGAGGTGGGGATGAATGTTTTGTCTGGCTTGAATGCAGTCATTTATTATGCCCTCTTTTAATTATGAATTATTTTTCCAGTTATTACTGGAATAGTTGTCAACTGCTAAATAACTGTGTTGCAATCGCTCCGCTAAGGAGAAATTATTTGAGCAAGCATTAAGCCAAACTTGCCTTTAAATGCCTTTGCTAAGGCCCTGCATAGCAGAGCAGTCCTATACTAGGCTGAAGAGATTGAGGATCACAAGGCATCCTTCCCAAAACCCAGCAGCATGAAAATTACCAACTGAAGACACTCTTGCTGACGACAGTGAGCAGAAGTACTCACTATTACAGACTCACTATCAAGACCAAGCAGACCAGCCAGAACTGCTTGTAATAGTGCATTCTCCTAGCATGCATGATGCCCTGGGTTCAGTCCTCCTCCACAAAAGCCTGTCCTTGTGACGCATGCTTGTAGTCCCAGCATGATGGAGGTAGAGGCAGAAATATCAGAAGTTCAAGGTCGCTCTCATCTACATAGCGCAAATCTGGCTGAGAATGCGTAAGACTGTCCAAAAAAATATATATGTATTGGTGGAGATGCTGTCTTCCTTGGGGGAGGAAAGAATGTTTTGGCATTTGAAGGCAGAACTTTTTTCTGTCTCACTGATGTATCCATTGATGAGAATGGGATGTTGAAGTTTCCCGCTATTAACGCATGGGGCTCAATGTGGAATTTAAGCTTTAGTAATGTTTCTTTTACAAACGAAGGTGCCCTTTCTTTCGGACCATAGATATCCGAAACATTTTTGTAGGAGGTTGGGACTTTTGCTGTCATATATGTCTCTCCTACCTCTCCCTCTTCCTTCTTTTTTCAGATTGTGTCCAGAAGACTCAAGGGAATAATCTGGGTGAACTCCCCCTTGAACAGCAAAATGCTCTCCAGCTAAAAAGAAGAGGATTAGGGGAGAGGGGTAATGAGGTACAGAAAACACCATGCACAGTCAGATAAATCCAAGCTAAGCTTTGTCCTGTTGCAGGATGCCCAAGTGCCTCGAGCTTGGAGTTCTCCTGGTGACATGGTTGCCTACTATGGTGGCTTGAATAGACATGGCCTCCACAGACTCATGTGTTTGAATACTTGGTCCATAGGGAGTGGCAGTATTAGGATGTGTGGAGTTGTTGGAATAGGTATGGTCTTGATGGAGGAAACATGTCACTGTACAGTTGGGCTCTGAGATCTCAGATATGCTCAAGCCACACCCAGTGAGACAGTCTCCTTCAGCTACATGCAGATCAAAATGTACAACTCCTTCAGTCTGCCTGCATGCTGCCACGTTTTCCTCCATCATGATAATGAACTAAATCTCTGAATGCATGCCCAATTAAATGTTTTCCTTTATGAGAGTTGTCATGGTCATAGAATCTTTTCACAGCAATAGAAACCCTAAGACACACAATTGGGAGATATATTTAACAAGCATATTATGTGCTGATTCTCACATACAGTACCACCTGTGCCCCCAGTGTGTGTGTGTGTGTGTGTGTGTGTGTGTATGTTGGGCACTTTTCTAGGACTCAGACATTCAAGGATAAATAATATTAGTGAGACTCTGACAATCATAGGATGTAGTGTGGTACAAAGCAGAATCAGTCAGGATGTCTTCAGAAGCAAGAAAGACTCACTCCAGTGCCTGGGGTTTCAGTCTAAGGTGCTGCTGCACATACCAAAATATCTAGAGAGACAGAACTCCAGCTATGGTGCCAGAGGTCTTCTCTGACTTTCTGGGTTTCTCTAGCCCTCTGTAGTGATGGATCTGTATCCAGGACACATAGAGAGTGGTAGACCTCACTCCTGGCACCTACCCTCTAAGGTGTTCTTCAGCCAGTGAGGTGACTCAGTAGCTAAGGGCATTCTGCCAAGCCTGATGACCTGAGTTTGATCTCTGGGACTCACATGGTGGAAGAAGAGAATTGATTACTGAAGGTTGTCCTCTGACCTCCATATGCATACCATGTGATGTACACATATACACAGAAAGAGACAGACAGACAGACAGACAGAATAAATGAAAAGAGAAGGCAAAGTAAAAAGCATTCATACTCTATTTTCTAGAAGATAGACAGGTTTTGTATTGAGAAATGGTTTCTTTATTGATATTTGACCTATGACTGTGACTAGCTTCTAATCAATCTTTTGGTGCTATGCCTGGATCCCCCATGGTATCAGAAAACCAAAACACAGAAGAAGGACAGTGGTTTAGTCACTGGTGTCTCCTCTATGCCTAATACAAGATCTAGTACTCCACTCATTAATTAATGCTTATAGAATTAATATACATCAGAAAGCCATCAAAATCCATAGGGCAAGGTTGGATTTGCACAGCTAATGAAAACTAAGAATGGATTTCTGTAGACCAAGAAAAGTCGCTGCAGTTTTGTAACTAATTAACCCTCTTTTCAACCGCTGCACCCCAAATCTGCCACCAAGATTCTTGGAAGAAAGGCTTCTACGAAGAGTGATCTTTCCCCACTGTAACTTTCCTTGTTAAGATTCCCCCATGGATGCCTGTTCTCAAGCAAGACATGAAATTGCTGATTTCTGCTCTATCTCCTCCAATTTGCACAGAACTGCCCTTTGAGATTCACAAATGTGCAATTGTCATGCTACCATTAAGTCTTCCAAAATATCGATTTCAAATGTGAATTTCCATCCTTACCAATTACTCAAAAACAAGTGTGTCATGGGAAGATTGTATTTCCCCACCTTTGCTTGCAAGCAACAGTAAAATTCAATTAGGTTTTTAAATAGTTGGTGTCTCAGTAAAAACTTTAGAGGCGGGGAAACATGATCAGCTAGCTCAGTCGTTTCCAAGATAAAGCCTGTTAGTATGCTTAAAAAAAAAAGCCACTGCTACCCAGACACCAGGCAAGAGTGTGTATAGACTGAGTTCTTCCAGGATTTTCTTTCTATGGCAGTTCCAATTTCAAATGGTGTATTTATTTAATAGTATATTTGTCTAACATCTGTCATCTTTTAGTTACATTGTATGCTTTACAACAGTAGGAACTGTGTTCCTCTTATGTGTAAACACTATACAAGCAATGCCTCCCACAGAGTAAGCCCTCATCACATTACTGGCTCAAATAAATAAATAAATAGGCAAGAAGATGGACCAGCAGCATGCACTCTATGGACATGGTGTCAAGGGTGAGATTCAGGCAGCTGGGGAGATGGCTTGGTCAGTAAAGTGCTTGCTGCACAAACATGAGGTGCTGAGTATGATCCCCTGCACAATAAGTTAAAAAGCTAGGTTTGGTAGAATACTCTCCCTATCCCAGCACTGAGGAGGCAGAGACAGACAAATCCTTGGGGCTCTCGAGCCAGCCAACTCAGCCTACTCAGTGAATCCCAAATGAGAGATCCTGTCTCTAAAGAAAAAAACAAACAAAAAAACAAACTTGCTAGCTCCTAAGGAAAGGCAGGTAAACTCTGTACACATCTATACTATGCACACATGCACTGACACCCAGAAACACACATGTATCTGCATACACACGCGAGCGTGCACACAAGCATGTGTGTGCACGCATGTACACACACACACACACACACACACACACACACACACACACACACGAGATTCAAATATATGCACAGAAGACCAATTCTGACAACCAGCCTTCACCTTCACATTGATACTTCTTCAGCATCTTGTCCAGTCCCTACTAGCTTTTACATCTAAGTCTCATCTTGGTACCAGTGCCCACAGTGGCATGCAGTATGCCTCTGCTTTGGTGCTAATTCAAAAGACATTCCTAAGTGCATCTAAAAGCCTAAAGATCATAACTGCTTAGTTCAGTTCCCGCACGTCTCTGTCTGTCTGTGTGATCGGAAGCACATGCATTTGGCATATTCAAGTGTTGCTTAATAATCTGTCCACACAGAAGGCTTCACAGGGATTAGGAGCAGTAGAGGAGTTTGACTTGTGACTCTTTTGTCACAGAAGGGAAAGAGAGAGAAGAAATAATGCAAAACGACAGGGGAGATAGAGGGGCTGGGAGGACTCGGATCTGCAACCCAGTCAGGATGGAGCTCTGCTACACACCACTGCTAGCTCTCTCTCAAATGTAAACACAACACCTCTTCTTCTTTGTTGTTTAAATCTCTCTAAAGCAGTGGCTCTCAATGTATGGATCCTAACCCCTTTGAGGGTCACATATCAAATATACTATATATCAGATATTTACATTATGATGCATAACAGTAGAGAAATTACAATTATGAAGTAGCAACAGAATAATTGTATTGTTGGGGGTCACCACAACATGAGGAACTGTATGAAAGGGTCCCAGCATTAGGAAAGTTGATAACCACTGCCCTAAAAGCTGTCCTGGGGTCCACAGCAGAAGTTTCCAGCTATTCCTTTGTGATGTACAAAAATGCTATGCACACATGCACTGACACCCAGAAACACACATGCATCTGCATACACACGCAAGCATGCACACAACCTCTGAGGATTGCAGGAAGGAACCTCCTGTCAACAGAAATCCAAATGTAGAACTGAAATCTCAGTTTATAAAGTAGCACCACTCTTCCTAAAGGACAACTATCTCATGTCCTGAGAACACACACAAATGCAGTGGTCAGAGGATATTATGTCAGTCTTTTCCTGGGGAGACACAACACACAGTCTACTCACCCCAGACAGGAAATCCATAACAGATGAAGGTAAATGATTCCACCAAATGCCACCTTGGCAAAACAATGAGTTTGGAGGAGTTACTAACAGGAGTATGGGTGACGAGCAATCGAAAGCCCCCTTTTTGGCTGACTTGGTTAACATGCCTAATCAAAACAAACCAACTCATCCTAATATGTGGGGTTTTCCTTTTACCTTTATAAATTGTTACGTGCCTCTCTATGCAGAAGCAGTCCTTTGTCCCTGCAACACAAATATCTCTTCCCCCATCCTTTGTTTCTTTCCCCTTTCCCCTCATCCTCTATGTCCTGTCTTTGTCTCTTGTTCCCTACCCTTTGTTATCTCTGGGACAAATAATTCTCCTTTGTGCTGAGAACTTGGTAGGGGTGTCTTATGCAAAATACTGGTCCCATCAACAGTTCTTACAGTGTGGCTGCAGTTGTCACCAAGACTAAAGCCTAAAGGATGTCTCTGAGTCCTTAGCAGGGATACAAGACCGCTGAGACCCAGCCTCTTCTTCCTATGTCTCTTGACCTCTTCAGCTCACTTCAGTTCACTTGTCTGGTGCCAGCACATTCCCTTAGTATTTGTTCTCACATACACTAGCATTAAAATGACCATGTCCCCTGGAGGGGGAGACCTGGTGGCACTCAGAGGAAGGACAGCAGGTTACTAAGAAGAGACTTGATACCCTATGAACATATACAGGGGGAGGTAATCCCCCTCAGGAACAGTCATAGGGGAGGGGAATAAGGGGAAAATGGGAGGGAGGGAAGAATGGGAGGATACAAGGGATGGGATAACCATTGAGATATAACAAGAATAAATTAATAAAGGAGAAAAAATTTAAAAAATTTTAAAAAAAAGTTAAAATATAAATAAAAATAAATAAATAAAAATGTTCATTGTTTACCTGAAATTCAAAAAAAAAAATGTCCTGGCCTCTTATTTTCCAGGGTGTACCTCAAGACTCAGCCATAGAACTTTCCAGAACAGTAGCATCTCTTAGCTCTTTTGACTCTTCATATTCTACCTTCCTGGATATGTCTGAGAAACCAATTTTTGTCTTCATTACCAGCTCTACCTCTCTATTCTACCTTTAACTTGGGTTTCATATTTTTTCCAGTGATGCCTTTTATTTATGTGTATTAATTATAAAAACATGACACTGTTACATCATGACATTTTCATATGTGTATATAATGCACTCTGATCTTATCACCCCATTACCTTCTTTTGTTCCCCTTTCCTACTATTCTCCTTCTTATTCCCCCATGGGCTCCTTGTAATTTCATGTCTCTTGTTTTTAATCTAGGCCCCACATATGAGAGAAACACGATATTTGATTCTCTGAATATGGATTATTTCACATGACACATTGATATCCAGTTGCATACATTTTTTTCTGCTAATAGCATGATCTTATTTATCATGGCTGAATAAAATGCATATGCATATATATTTTATTCTGTTTATTCATTCATCAGTTGCTAGGCACCTAGGCTGATTTCAAAACTTGCCGATTATGAATAATGTTGCACTACATGCGGGTGCACACGTAACAATATTGTTTGATACCTTTCAGTATAAACTCAGGGTCCAGTTGTCAAGTTTAAAATGCCCTGGATTGCATGCTGTACCCAAGAGATTTTCCATGTATACTCCCTAGCTGCTCTTAGGTAATCTTGTACCTTCTTAAAAGAGGTGTGTGTGTGTGTGTGTGTGTGTGTGTGTGTGTGTGTGTGCGCGCGCGCGTGCATGTGCATGCGTGTAATAGTACCCATAGAGGCCAGAAGATGGTATATGATGCCCTGGAGCAGAAAGTTGTGACCTGCTCAACAGGGGCACTGAAAGAACAGGAAGGGCCCTTAACCACTGAGGCATCTTTAAGCCCTCCTGTAACTGATATAATAACAAGCCCAAACTGTAGCTATCTGAGTCTCACTTTTCCCTAGAGTTCCACTTCTCACATGACAGCCCCAAACTACATGAACTTTGACAGGTTGAACTGAGATTGGCTGAAAGGAAGAAACACGTGCCAGAATTTGAATACGTAATACCAGAAGATGTGTAATATCTCACCAGCTTTTCATGTAGACTGCATGATGAAGTTAAAATATTTGAAAATGTAATATGAAAGTAAATGTTTCAAAGTTAATTTTACATTATTAATTTTTTATATCTGCTTCATCATGGTTTCTTGTGGATTTTAAAGCATTACGTGTGGTCCATGCTGTGTTTGCATGGGCAGTATGATCCCGAGACCCACTCTGGCCTTTCCTGGACCTTCTCATTCCCCGCTGGCTTGTTGAGGAGACCTCTGACTCTCAGTAGGATCAGATGTAGCTGTCCCTCTTCCCCTCCTCACAGGACAAATGTTTGTCTCTCCCTTCTCTTTCTACTACAGTTCCACTAGGTGCTTGACTACAAGCTGAAGAATGAAATCGTAAGTTATGTATTGCCTCTGTTCCCCACACGGAACTCATCCACAAACCCTAATGGCTCATCCTCTAAAATATACCCTAGCTATAAGCACATGCCATGTGACTTGTCCTAAGGAGACATGAGTAGAACATCCATTCATCACAGATAGAGAACTGACCACACACCATATAAATGACTCCATTGAAGTGATCTTATAGTGCTTGCTTGCAATATCAAAGGTGGTGACTACTTAAACCCCTAACCCAACCTGGGTGACAACTCATGAAAGTTGTGTTCCTGGAGCTCCCTGCACAACCCATCAATTGACAAGGCAACCAGAACCTCTTCTCTCTGGAAATTGTTATTGCTTATATAGCCCTGGGGTGGGGCATTTTGTGAATCTTATAAATTCAGGAGCTTCCTAAACCCTGTAAGTTTGCTTTACTTCCCAGACCTTGTATGTTTCATTTGCTTGCTGAGATTTATGACCCTCTGTCCCTACTTGGGAGATTTTCCCACTGGGAGGAAATAGGTACACAATTGCACCTGTCCCCCATTCTGCTACACTGACTCCAGGCACCATTACCCTCACTGTACATGACAGAACTCAACATACTGATCTTCTCTGTTGACCCTACCACATATGCTCTACCTAGAAGGAAATGTCTTTTCCCATTGTGAATAAGGCTAACTAAGACTGAAACACTAATACCTCCAGTTGCACTGAAAATCAAAGTCCCAACCACGTATGAAAGGCCCACTATATTCTTTTTTTTTTTAAGATTTATTTATTTATTTATTATGCATACAGTGTTCTGCCTGCATGTACACCTGAAGGCCAGAAGAGGGCATTAGATCACATTACAGATGGTTATGAACCACCATATGGTTGCTGGGAATTAAACTCAGGACCTCTGGAAGAGCAAGCAGTGCTCTTAACCATCAAGGCATCTCTCCAGCCCACTATATTCTTTATGGCCTTACTCCTCTTCACCTCTCTACATCCATGTCCTACTTTCTCCTTGTTTGTCAGACAAACTTCAATCTCACTCTGCCCTGTGGTCTTTGTACTTGCTGTTCCCTCTGTCTGAAATGAGCTTACTGTGTCTCCTCAGAACAGTATGCCTCATTACAGGGGGTCTCTTGGATGTCCCACCTAAACCATGGGCTGCCTAAGGCTGTAAGGCACAATATTCCATTCTTCTCTTATTAGCCCTTATCACTCGGAAGAGTTTGTCAGTGCATGGGTCATTAACAGTCTTAAAACGCTGTCATTCACTACTGAACACTGGTACCTATTATTTCTCCCACATCACATTTTCTATTAATCTGTCTGACATAGGCACCCATGTGGATGATCCCATAGAAAGACTTCCAGTGATTTTTTTCCCAGTGTTGAGAAGGATATGCAGTACCCTATACATGCTGGGAAAGTGCTTCATCACTGAACAACAGTCTCAGACCTTTTCTTTATTTCAATACAGGGACTCTCTATATTAGACTGGCCTTAAACATATGATCCTCCTGCCTGTCTCCCGTTATAGGCCCATGCCATCATGCCCAGCTTCAACTTCTATCTTTCTTATTAACACACACAGATAGAAACAGAGACAGAGACAGAAACAATGAACACTAATTGTCCTTTAGTTTAGTAAGGGTACGTGAAGAATTCACATTGAAACCAATTTGTGTACTGCTAGCTCATGTCAGCTACAGTTCTTCACTGTAGCTAAGTTCTTCTTGGCTGTTACAAGGCAAATACTCTCAGGGTTTCATGGAGATTAAAGTAAACACTATTTTGTATCTTTGGTTGTCAGTGGTCTTCTTCTTCATGATGGCCCACAATGTGCATTTGAATACATAATACCAGAACATGTGAAATATCTCACTAGCTATTTCACATTGGCTGCAGCTGAAATTGAAATATTTGAGAATACAATATGTAATATTTGTTGCAGAGGTTGACGCAAGCCATACCTGAGAAAAAAGACAGAACAAGTGTGCAGAGGGAGCCTTGCTTGCATTCATGACACTGTTGTCTTCTGGGCCAACACTGGCTGAGGTCAACAGCATTCCTACCCTTGAAGTCCAGGAAGTAACTCTCTTTCTTCACAATAAATTCTCCTTTCTTGTCAACCCAGCCCCCTTAGACAGCTGCTCTTAGCAATGAGAAGTCCTTTCTAATGCAGACACCCAGAAGGAAAAAAGCCAAACAGCCTCTGCTTCCCTTGGTGGTCATGGGGTTGGCCTTGAAAAATGTGACCTTTTCCCAGAATGATCCAAGAACCAAAAAATTAAAAATTGAGAGCTGGGTTCAGGCAGTAGAGTTCTTGCCTTGCAACCATGAAGACCTGAGTTTGATCTTCTAAAGCCTACATGTAAGGCTAAGTATGTAACACTTACTTACAAACCCAGTCCTGGGTAGGCAGACACAGGAGGATGCCAGGACTCAGTGAACAGCCAATACAATTTACTTGGTGAGCTCTTCTAAACATAGACACGGACCCTGACTTTAAAAAAAAATGTGAATGACCCTGAAAGATGATAGGTGATGTTATTCTCCAGTCTTCATGTACTCATGAATATATTTAAAGACACAAGTATACCAGGACACATGCAGAGAGAGACAGAGACAGAGACAGAGACAAACATAGAAACAGAGAGACAGAGAAAGAAAATTAGTCCCTTTGTGCAAAAATACTGGCTCCCAGAATGACTGTGGAACAAGCACATACTTCCTCCTTTGTTGCCCAATGCTTTGTTCCAGGGAGAGTTCTCTTGGGCCTTTGGGGACATTGACATGAAAAATTCATGCATAGTTTATTTTATGCAGCGTGCAGCTTCCTAAAAGCTGTGTGTGCATCACATTTTTAAAAAATTGAGTCCCATTTCCCTACTGACTCTGGCTATCTGCTCATAGACACTTTGCCTTTCTCCATGATTTATCTCCAATTGGCAGCAGCAAACTATCACCCCAGCTCCACAGCTCTATCCATCCCAAGAGGCTCATCAATCAATCATCAGAATTTCCATTCAGAGCCTATTACGTGTAAGACATTGTTGGCGATCTGTAAAGAGAATAAGGAATACACGAAGGCACCTGGGGAAGCTGCTATCTGAATCCTCTACAAAACCATGTGAATAGCCACACTCTTATTTATCTCTTCTGTAAATTCAAATTTTCCTCTATCAGGGTTTTCCCAAAGAGGTATCTGTGTGTTCCCAGCAGGCTATCTAAGTTACCATAGAGATGGAAATGCATAAAAGGATATTTAGAAATGTAATGACATCTATAAATCCTCAATAACAGCAGTAGTGTTTATGGAAGCAATAATTGAGACTATCCATAGTGTGTTCTGAGTTGGGGGAGGGAGGTAGTTCAAATATCACACCAATCTGTTGCTCCAGGCAAAGTAAGAACAAACTAAAAAAAAAAGTTAATAACATCCTATGAAAACAAGTCTGCAAGGACTTAATCTTCTTTTCTAGCAGGAAATAAATTCATACTACTGAAGGACCTCCAAGGCAACCTCCAATATCGCTGTGGTCTGAACTTCTTCCAGCCCTGTTCTTATGTTATCTGTGGCATCAAACTGGCTTTGCGACCTACCTCATCAGCGGCTACCCAGCTTTGAAGAAAGCATTTGAGATTTGCTAGTTATTCATCATCATCTGGACACCCGGGGGACTATGGCATCTCACAGAAAACTAAGAATTGCCGACAGGTAAATATCAAAAACAGCAAAGACAGCGTGCTTCAGATTTGTTGTATGTTTGCAAACACCAGAAATGAACTCATGCTCCCTTAGTAAAAGCAGAAGAAAATGGTTTTTTGCAATGAAAAAATATTTAAGATTTTAATCTGTGAAGTCCAAGATCAAAGTTAAAAAAAAAAAAAGTTCCAGGAAATTTAGAGGCAGCAGGGAGGTTTTCTTCTGGACCCAGGGTCACACCAGATGCTTAGCTGCCATTTTCCTGGTGCAGCTTCACCTCTGCCCTTCCTCAGGAGCCCGACCTTCCTGCTGCTCAGCACATGGACCCCCGACAACCTCAAGTCTACTTTTTTAGGCTCAAGCTACCTGGAGAGATGCCGACTCTCTCTTGTTCCAATTCCAAACTCCTAGGAAAAGCTGTGTTTTAGCAGTTTGTCACAGATGGCTGCCATTTACCCAGTAATTAGTTGAGGCTGGGGGTGGATGCCTTCTTCATCAGCTCAGAGTTCCATTGCAAAATGCCATCAACTGCATCGCTTAAAAAGCAGGCTCTTAGAGATGCTACAAGCAAGGTAGGTGAAGGATAAGAACTCTCCTCACTTTCTCCCTGTGCCCTCACTGACCTTTTCCCATGCATTGTGTTAGAGGAAGAAGAGAAGGCAGCTCATCTAATGTCTGTAATTATAATATCGAGCTAGTCTGGCCTCATATCCCCAACCAAAGCTACTGATGAGCAGGAAAGACAGCCAGGAGCCAGGGATTGTGTCCAAACTGGTCCCAAACACAGAGACAGTGCAATGTAATTGTCCCTGGCCTTAACAGTGGCTCCCCAAAAGATATGTCCAAGTTCTAACCTTAGGATCTGTACATATGACCTTATTGGAAACAAGTCTTTAGCAGTTGAATTAAGGATGTCTAGAAAAGATCAAACAATATTTACATTTATGTTGAAGCCAGAACCTAATGGCTGATGGTAGTGAGGAGATGGCTCAGTGAATGCTTTTACCTTGCAACCATGAATACCTGTCTTGAGCCTCAGAATTCACACTTACAAACAGCTTGGCCTTTTGGTGGTGTCTTAAAATTCTGCACTGAGGGACAGAATCCTGGCAGATCCCTGTGGCCAACTGGCCAAAAACCCAATCGAATTTTCAGGCGAGTGAGAAACCTAATCTCAAAAAATAAGTTGGCCAACATATAAGGAATGACTGTCAATATTACAATATTACCCTCCAGCTTTCACACACACACACACACACACACACACACACACACACACACACACACACACTCACATGCACACATGTACACCTGCACACATGTGCATGTGCACACATGCACACACAGACATACACACACACAGAATACAGAAGAGAACAAGCATATAAAGATAAGTATAGACATGAAGGCATTCAGCTACAAAGAAAAGACAACCAAGGTACGTCACAGGCTCCTGATGCCAAGAGAGACAGGGAACAGTGTTCCTTATGAGACTCCAGAATAAACCAATGCTGCAAATATCTTGATTTGAGACTTATCCAGAACCATAAGAGAATAAAATTCTGTTGTTCGAAGTCACCTATCGTATGGTCATATGTTATGGCAGAACTGGGAAATGAATAGAGATAGTGACGGCTTCCATCTCACAGGGCAGCTATCTCAATTAGCAGTGACTCTCAAGAGCACACTATTGAAAATTCTAAGACCATGCAATCTCTATAGAAAAAAGTGCAGCCATCGATTGGAGATGCCTGCTGTGTGCATAACTGGGGATTGCAGCAAACGGGTTACATATTTCTCTGCCTACCTCAGTATTTTTAAAGTATTTGGTACTAAAATAAATAAAAACTAGGCATGGTAGCACACACTCAAGAGGCTGAAGCAGATGGATCACAAGTTCAAACTCAGCCTGAACTACATAAAAAGTTTCAGGGTAGCCTAGGCTTCCTAGTGAGATCTTGTCTAAAGAGAAAAGGGAAAAGAGAGATGGATCCTAAGGGCACCTGTCTCCAGCAGCCTTAAAAATCTCAACCCCATCAACTTGAGACTCCTAATATGGTCTTCTTGATCTTTCTTCTGAAAGCAGTCAAGATTAATTACAATTACTCTCTGACTCTAACCTATCTTTGAGTATAGTAGACAACACTGTCCCCCAGCCTCCACACAGACATGTGAACATCTGCGCGCGCACACACACACACACACACACACACACACACACACACACACTCGCGTGCATGCACACAGGGGCACATGCACACAGAGAGAGAGAGAGAAGATACTGACACTCACAGCACAAAGGGAAGTACTGCAGGATAGAGCTACCAGAATGAAATAGTAACCAAAGCCAAACAAACATGCAGGGAAGGGAGAGATCTATGTAGGCTGGAGAGACGGCTCAGTGACTAACAGCACTGCTGCTCCTGCAGAGGACCCCGCATCAGTCACCAGCATCCACATGTGGCTCACAGTCATCCATACCTCCAGTTACACGGGATCTGATGCCCTCTTTTGACTTGTATGAGCACTGGGTACACACGTGTGCATGCACGCAAAACATTCATACACATAAAATTAATTAATTATGTATTTTCTTTTTAAAAAATTAATACAGGATGAGATTCAGGCAAGAGATTCTACTTATTATCAAACGCAGCAGAGCTCAAAGAAAAGAGTAATCAGTAGCATTTTACTGAATTAAGTATATGTTTTTTTCCCATGTGGTTTGTGTATATGTTCATGTCTGTGTGTGTGTGTGTGTGTGTGTGTGTGTGTGTGTGTGTGTGTGTGTCTGAGTATATACATGTAGAGGTCAAAGGCCAACAATCAAAAGTCTTCCTTAATTACTCTCTACTGTTTGTTTTCTGTTTTTAAGCTTGAGGACCACTTATTAGAATTTAAAAGGAAAATCCCAGGACAGGAAAGCTGTAAACCTCTCAAACTTAAAAACACACAAATACATATACAAATCCATATACATATATACATACACATACATATATACATACACATACATATACAATAGCTGAAGAAATATTGGCAACAGATGGTTGCTGTGAGGAGGGTTGATCTTCTTCTCTCCCTAGAACTTTATAACACCCACCACTATAACTGTTCTGTTTCGAGAAGCAATGTTGTAAGAACACCCATTCATAGTTTTTTTCTCCTTCTCTTTATTCATCTAACACCTTTCACTCTGGAAGTTCTGAAACTGCACTCCCTCTGGGGCTACCATTCCTATCATTTCCTCATTAATTAGGTCAACTTCAACTTCATCATTCAGGATTCTTAACAATCTTTGTCTACAACCTTAAGCGCTCTGAAACATCTTTTGTTTTCTCATCACACCATCCATTTAAAAGCCAAGCCTGGAAAAACTCAGCCAGGTATCTCTCCCATTCCTCTGTGCCACTACAAAAAGATAGCCCAGGCACCTGGTACCACTACACGCTCTGAGCCACACCTTCAAGGGAACCCACACCTTTGCCAAGAAATCCTATGCTGCCATTCTGTGGCAGGTTTTCCCCCCAAGTGTTACTTTTCTCCTCCTTCTGTCTCCATCAGGAGCACACTCCTCACTCATAAGATGATCTTGCCTCCTACATCAGAGAGAAAACAGATGCTATGAGACAAGAAATACCCACAACCAAACCCACATGCCTTGCTGCAGTGAACTCTATCCATCTTGCCTTCCTTCACTCCCACATGGGATGGGAGCTAAGACAACTCTCCCACCATCTGTTCTTTGGGTCTCACCCACACAATCTGTAGCTATTATTTCTCCTTTTTCTTGTGATGTTCATGACCCATCTCTGGCTTAAAGCACCTCCCGACTTCCAGCTATGCCAGCCTAGTCACTCTTGAATGTCATTCACTTCCTTTTCAGTCGAGGAAGAGTGTCACCTCTTTACCTTCTGCAACTCTTTAGCCCCTGGGGTCTAACTCTGACACCCACTGTTCCACTTAAAGAGCCTTTGCTGGCATCTTTGATAACATCTCATGGATTTTTTTGCAATAATGGATCTTTCCATAAACTGAACTCTGGTCTTTTTTCCTTCCCTTAGTTTTCAGGATCAGACAATCCTGGACCTTTTTCCTAAATACAAATTAATCACGTGCCTACTAGAATAAAATACCTGACAAAAATAACTTAGGAAAGGAAGCCTGTATTTGACTGGCAGTTTAAGGGCACTGTCCTTCAAGGTAGGCAAGGCATGCTGTCAAGAGCCTGAGGCATCTTGATGCTTTGTATTCACAGTTTAAGAAACAGAAACATTTCTCCTTTTAATTCAGTCTAGGACACCAGCCTACAGAATGATTCTGCCCTCAGCTAGCAGGTTTTAACAACTTCATTAACCTAATCTAGGAACTTCCTCACAGGCATGGACAGTGGTTGGCTTCCATTGTGGTTTTATATTCTATCAGATTGGCAATCAAGATTAAACCTCACTTATGCCCATCCCTCTAACACTCACTGGTCCCAAACTAAGAAAAAGATTCATTTCCTCTGTGTGAGGACACAGCTCACTTCACTTGTAATTATCCCCTCACACATGCAACAAACATGCACAGAACAACTTGTGAGACCCTTAAAGCAGGACCTGGGCCTTACTCATCTCTATAGACACCAATGATGCCTAAGAAATATTTGTGTAAATAAATCAAATCAACCTAATTAGGCTCAAGGCATCCTTTTCATTTATGATGATTTCACAGTGTGTTCATCTGTGAGCATGACACATCTGTGTGAGTATACACAGGCACACATGTTCCAAGCTATGGAAGTCTGAGGACAACTTTTGGGGGTCAGCTTTCCTATTACACCTTGTTGAGACAGGGCCTCTATTATTTCTTTCTGCTGCACTGAATACACCTATAGTTGCTAGCCACCAAGGTCTCAGGCATTCTCCGATCTCCATCCCATCTCACTATGAGAACACCGGTTTTTAAGAAAAGCACTACTACATCCGGCAGGCAGGTAGGTGGGTGGGTGGTTTTTAGCATTAGTTCCAGGGGATCAAACTGAAGGTGTCAGACTCGTGCTGCAAAGCACTTTTATTCACTGAGACATCTTAACAATATAAAGTCATTCTTTTCAACAGTCCAATACTTGGATGGCCTGCTGTCTATTTAAACGACAAGCTGTCTCCACTACTCAATGCAGGAAATAAAAGTTGACATGTGGCCCAGCTGCTAAGTGGCTAACTATGCCCTGTAATGCTGTCAATACAGAATCTATGACACATAAGACTGGAAAAAAAGAAGGGGATGATATCAGGCAGTCAGTGAAGTGCCTGACATGCAAGCATGATGATCTGAGTACAGTTCCCAGCAGCCACATAAAAAGCCACATTTGATGGCATGTGCTTATAAGCCCAGAGAAGGAGAGGTGGAGGCAAGTGGGTCCCTGGAGCTTGCTGGTCAACCAGCTGAGCCTAACTGGAGAACCCGAGGTTCCAACAAAAGACCCTGTCTCAAAAACACAAGGTGGATGATTCCTGAGGCATGACATCTGAGGTTGATCTCTGGTCTACACACACACACACACACACACACACACACACACACACACACACACACACACTCCAGTGTTAGACAGAAGGGGAAGCTGGGGTAGGGAGGATGACCCCTCCAGACTGCAGAGGAAGAGGCAAGAAAATGAAAGCTTTAATTGTGCTAGTAGTGTGTGTTCCCACTAGGACCCTCAGCCCTGCCTGCTCTTCTCTGATGACGTTTAAGAGCCACCCAGAACATGAACACTTCTCCTCAGCAGCAGATGGCAGCAGTAATAAGGCACAGTGGCACATTAAACACTGACAGGCGGCACAAAAATGGGCTCCTCTCCCCCATTAAAAAATATAGCTTGTCTCAGAGATGCAGCAAATGGATGGAAACCACGCAGAGAAGTGGCTTCCTTATTGAGCTACAAATCTTCCAACATGACTTCCAGAAGCTTCACCTGCAGCCCTAGAAATGTGCTTCTACCACAGAAGAGGTTCCACAACACTGCCTTGAGGTTCTACTGACTCGTTCACTTAGCTTCTAATCCCGGACCATAGATGTTGGGTCCCATGGAAGTCAGAGACTCACAGATGTTCCACCCACACCAGGATGACACCACCTCATTTGGCTTCCCTACAAGCCTCAACACGTCTGTCTTTGAACTTCTGCACTGTTGTCTAACTAGCTCTAAACATCTGTGCTCCTATACCCACGTTCCTTGAGTTCTGTGAAAAGGAAACATTTCATGACTTGCTCACCACTGCTTTTCCGTAATGTCCAGTAAAATGTCCAGAACCCTGCAGGAGGTTTGGCAAGATGGAAAGGGCCAGGCTCGAGAATGCTAGGACTTAACTCTCTAGCCACATGATCTCAGTCAATGTGCTCACCTCTGTGGACTTCATTCCTCGGTTGTAAAAGTGTTCACCTGCCTGAAAAGTAAGTAGAATTAAAATTAGTTTTGAATGCACATAATTTCCAATAAAATTCCCAATGTGCAGTAGGAATCTGTATGGATTGGACAGCTTCCAGGGAGTAACCCCATACCCCATGTGTGCTGCATAGTTCTGATTATCAATTTGATACAACCTAGAGTCACCCTCTAAATCAAGTTGGCCAATAGGTATGAGTGTGGGATGGTGTTTTGATTGTTAGTTATTATAAGAAGATCCAAAACCCTGTGGCAGTGCCACTGCCAGGTTGATGTATAACAGCAAATCATGAGTGAAGAAAACTAAAAAACAAGCAGGCATGCCCACATAGATCTATCTCTCAACATCTCTCTCTCTCCTCCTCCTAACTGTAGATGTGATGTGACAATTTTGAATTCCTGTATGGCTTTCTCTTAGTGATGGACTTGTAAGCCTTTATCTATTTGCTTTTTGTCATAGTATTTTGTCACAGCAGCAGAAATAGAACTATAATCACAGCTTGGTGAAGACTCAGATAGCCAACTGAGAGACTATCCATTTATAGAGGCAAAGGGCATATGGGAAACCTCTGTAGCTTCCTCTAAATTTTCTGCAAAACTATAAAAAGAGCACACTAATGAAAGCTTAAAAAGAAATTATTGTCATGTTCCCTTGCCATAGAGTACCCCAAGAAATATACAGAAAAATAAAAGAAGGGCATGGACTCAGGATAAAAGGAAGATAAGTCAAGGTGGGCATGGTAGATCATACCTGTCATCCTAGTACTTGGGAGGCAGAGTCAGGTAGATCTCTGTGAGTTCAAAGCCAGCCTGGTCTACAGAGTGAATCCAGGATAGCCAGGGCTATTACTCAGAGGAAACCCTGTCTCAAAACACAAAAAGAAAAAAGAAAAAAGAAAGAAAGGAAGGAAGGAAGGAAAGAAGGAAGGAAGCCAAATATCGTGATGCCTCCCAGCACTCAGGAGGCTGAGGCACTTGGATATCTATGAGTTTAAGGCCAGTCTGGTCTACAAATCGAGTCTAGATCAGCCAGGGATGTTACACATAGAAACCCTGTCTTGAAAAACCAAAAAAGGGAAGATAAGTCTATAGATGACACTTCATGCCAATATGTCCAAGGCAAGCCATGTGCATAGTGAGTGGGGTATGCCAGGAAGTCTCAGATCATTTCTCTAAAAGAGGGTGTTTATTTCTGCATCTTCTGCCCACCTGAATGCCATCTTTCCCACTCTTGCCCACAACTCTGCAATGAGCTGCCTTTCAGGGACTTAGAGAGGGAAAGGAATCCTAAGCTGGGACAAAGGAAGCTACTGTCATTTGACCAGCTTTTGTGGAAACATCACTGGAGCAAGAGGAGTAGCATCTCAGACAGATGCGGAGGAGCCTGGTGACCTCCTTCTTTCTCTATGTTGAAGGATGAATTGCTTTGGTCATGTGCATGGATAGGCCCTGGTGGACTGCCTATTCTCCAGGAACAGTACCTTACACCCATGCATGTGTATCATTAACTGGATACAGTAGGTTATTTGCAAATGAAGACATGAAGTTAAAAGGTGGTGTAGTAGGTGTCTATGGGGAGTAGTGGAGGAAGTGGTAGAGATGTATAATCTCAGCACACTATATTCATGTATGAAATTACCAAGAATAAATAAAAATTCAAGTTTAAGGAGAGACGTAGCATCATCTGCCACAGGGAAGAAAGCTGTGAAAATGAGAGGTCAAGACATACTTAGGAGAGCCCAGGAACATACCTAGGAGACAAGCTCTCTCTGTACAGTGAGCATCAGAACATATGCTAAATGTGATTGTGGTTATAACATGCCAAGAGCAGCATCCTGTGTACTTGGTGGTTGCTAGCCACTTGTAATCAGCCATTCTTTTTACCTCCAGAATTTGACATCTTTTTGCAAATGTCTGCTAAATCTGGGTTGAGAGGGCAAGGAGAAAGTGTTTCTCCAGAATGGTCTCTGCTGGTGTGTCTGTTCTCTCTGAGGTGCCTCCTTCTACTCCATATGTTAGTATTCTGGTATTTCCACTCCAGCAGATACTCCTAAGAAGAAAGGCATAAATGTAGAAGTGAATTGCACTTACAGATCATGTCTAGGGTATGCATCATTAGTGTTTAACTCACAAAATCAGATACAGGGAAGAGAGAATGAGGCTTTGGAATGTGCTGGCCCCCACTTGTAGGAGACTGACTAGCCTCCTCTGCTTTTTCTTCCTAGTAAAGGACATGTGAAAGTGAAATAATCCTACATGAGAAATTTTTGCCTTTGTAACAACTCAAGAGGAACTCATGGGTGAGAGCTAAACAGATCACTGGTCCTTTGTCCCTTCCTGATGAAGATTTATGGAGGAAACTTAGATCAGACATAACTCCTCATACTCACATTGTGAGGATCAGACATTACAAGGGGGCCCATGGCACTGAGGCAGAAGTCATGTAGTTTCTACCAGCATTTGTTGGCACCAACCAATCTCAGTTGGAGTAATGTAACAGAATGTTCCTGGTCCCAGAAATATGGCACAGAAAAGATCTGAGCCAATCAGTGGCTAATATGACCTAATGTCTATGGACTGTAACTCAGGTCACCAGCCATTCGTCCCAGCCTATCAGCTTATGTCACACCTCCCTGTGATGGCTCCTTAGCCCACCCAATGAAATCAGAAAATGGCACACCCTCTTAGAAGCACCCTAGTTCCCTATTTTTAAAAAAGTCTGCAGGCCTTTGGCCTAGGTAGCTGCCATTTTGTATGGATGGTGACCCACCACCCTCCCCCATGCAGGCTGTTTCTGCAGAATACACATCTTTGCTTTTAGATCCTTTTTGAGTCCAGAGTCTTCTTTCAGTATTTTTTGAGCTTTACAACATCTAATAAATGTGAATATTTGAAGTCCGTGTCCAGCCCCATACTTGAAAGTAAAAACTGGGGCCATAGGGATGGTTCAGTTGGTACAAGTGTTTGTTATACAAACATGAGGACCTAAGTTAGAATTCTAGAACCCATGTAAAAACCAAATATATATCAGAAGGGTCCATATTCCCAGATGGAGATGGGGTTTCCCTGGAATCTCTCAGACCAGCTTCTTAGTGTGTACAGAAAAAAAAAAAGACCCTGTCCCAAGCAAGGTAAAAGGTGAGGACTGATGATCAAAGTTATTCCCTGACTTCTACACAAGTATCATGGACCATACATGCCTGTATCACACATACACACACACACACACACACACACACACACACACACACACATTTTCTTCAAACTAGAATTGTACTGTTCATAAATTATCATTCTTTTTTCGCTATACCCTGAAACACAGCAGTACCAAACTATTCTAAATGATCAAGGGATTCAGACAAAAGGAACAGAGGCAAAGCAGTGTCCAAAAATAGAAATTAAATCTGTTTATCCTTATTCCATATGACAAAGAGAGCATGCTGGATACATACTTGTGCTTATACACAGAAAAAAATTGGACAAGGCGAAGATTGCTTTTAGAACTCTTAAACTCTTTCACTGGCCCCATGGTGCCTCTGTTCCTGTCTCCTCTGCTTATAAGGTCCCAGGAGCTCTTTCCTACTTTGGGGAAGGCCATGATACAGCAAGAATTAAGCAGTGGTAGTCGACTTCTGTCATTGGCTCTGTGTCAAGCCCAAGACAGAAATCATGAGAAGATTCTAAAGACTTAAAGTAGGAGAGAAAGACCCAGACAAGAAAGCAAGGGGTCCTAAAAGTTCTCCCACCCAAGACCCAGGTGCCGCAATCCATTGTTACCATGTGCTCACAGTAAGGTATGGTCTCTGAAGCAAGTATTGGAGCCAGTGATGATCTTAGAGTTAAGGTTTTCACTAAAAATTATAAAGAACACTTCCCTCAAGGCCCTCAGCAGTGTAGGCTGGGGTCAGTCTTCTAACCACTCTTCCTTGAGCAGCTTCAATGGTTAACATATTAGTAAACATATAATCCAATGGTACAGTGGGTGGCTTCACACACATGCACATGTGGCAGCACTAACTGAACTCAGTGGGTTATGAAAAAAATAAAAGAAGTTATGAAGTTGAGAAGGAGTATAATGAGAGACTCTGGAAGGAGTTGGAGAGAAGGAAGTGAAGGTTAGAGATAAGCAAAATACATTTAATACATATATGAAATTCTCAAAGAATAAATAACAGTACATTAAAAAATAATAATATCGAAGTCGCATCATATGAGACTGAGGAGACAGCTTAGTGGGTAAGAGTATTTCCTGCACAACTATAAAGCTCTAAGTTGGAATCCCTAGCATTCATTTAAAAAGCACAGTGTGGTTTCATATGACTGCAACCCTAGCACTGTCAAAGTATAGGGAACTAAAAGGTACCCCTGGGCTTACTGGATGCCAAGCTAGCTCCAGGTTCAGGGAGAGACCCTGACTCAAGGGAATAAAAAGAGTGATAAAGCAGGACACCCAATGTCTTCCTTTGACTTCTGCTCATGTACATAAGCACATACACACACACACACACGCACGCACGCACATGCACACACACGCACACACACACATACACACACACCTTAATACATAGGCATGCAAGATACACACAATTACATCGTATACATACATATAGGCAAATGTACACATACCTTCAAGTTTCCATGCATACCTCTATTGGTCAACAAAATGTACTCATGGAGTAGTATTCCATTATCTGGGGTTTCACATTTTATGAATTCAGTGATTCACAATCATGTCCAGGCCAAAGGTAAAAGTCATGCCTTTTTTAAGAGAAAGGCTCTATTCACACAGTATTTGGATCTCACTGTCATTAGATAAGAAGGCAGCCATCACAAAATTAGTTCAAGTGCACTAGTCTCCCATGCCCACATTCATGGAGAACACACTTTAAGACTTACCGTTCCTGCCGGGCGTGGTGGCGCACGCCTTTAATCCCAGCACTCGGGAGGCAGAGGCGGGCGGATCGCTGTGAGTTCGAGGCCAGCCTGGTCTACAAAGTGAGTCCAGGACAGCCAAGGTTATACAGAGAGACTCTGTCTCGAAAAACAAACAAACAAAAAAACAAACAAACAAAAAAAGACTTACCGTTCCTAGTAAGACCTGGAACAAGGGGCAATTGGAACCACACTGTCTATATTACTTAGCATAAGCACAGTGATGCTGTGTCAAACCAAAATGGCTACTAAGTGGTTGTTAGTCAATTTTCTGTCACTAAAAAAAAAAAAAAAAAAAAACCAAATAGATAAAAATATGAGCAAGAAAGCTTTAAATTTGCTCATGGTTTCAATCCATGGTCCTTCCCTGATGTGTTTGTGTTGTGAAGTATACAGAGAGATGACTCATGTCCAACAGGGTAGAAGGTAAGTACATAAGAGTTTATCACACTGTTTAGAATGAAGCTCTGTTCTTTACTTCTAGAATTCTCCATGTAATGCGTCAGAGTTCACTTGCCTGAGAGTAAATGAAATTAGTCATGAAGGAAAACCAGGGCAGGGAGGAGGAGGAGGATTGTGCAGCTATAGTGCCTCAGACTTCAGAAAACTTTAGGTCTCCAGAGTCTAGCTACAGTGAAGGGGCAACAGAATGTTGCCTCTTGGCCCGGTGGTTAGCAGTAAACATTGCTATTACAGAAAACCCAAATTCCCTTTCTAGGATCCACATAGGGTGACGCAAAAGCACCTGTAACTCTAGCTTTATTAGATCCATAACCCTCTTCTGGACCCTATGGCCACTGCACTCACATGCACATAACCCAGACACACACACACACACACACACACACACACACACACACACACACACACACACACACACACTTAAATTTTATCTTTTTAAATCTTAATAAATAAATAAATAAATAATAACCTGGACTCTGAAAAACATACAGACTCTAGTATGCAATTGTCTATTGTCCCATACAACCCTAAAGGTCTAAGGATCAAGTAAACAGAATAGGAGACCCGTTAATGAGGCACAACCTACAATCACAGTCACAGTATAATCCAGAGGATAGAGGACACTGAAGCAAAGTGGCTGCCAGGAGTATGCCCTGGAGCCACAAGGAGAAGGCAAACATGTGGTAGATAGAGTTATGACTGCAGTGGGCACATGAGAGGAGAAGCCAGAATGTATGGTGGAGCCTGAACAGTGACCACAGTCGGCTAAGTGAACTTGTTGCCTGGTGGGTGCATCCAGATGAACCACAAGGTATGTTTATGAAGCCAGAGATGAAGAGACACAGAGAAAGGGCCTTGCTTCACTGTGGAAGAGAAGTTAAACACCTAGAGTCTCCCTCACCACCTAGAGCAGGGCAAGTGAAAAAAAAAGTTGGCATCACTACCCATGAACACCAGGAGCATGGACTAAGAGTGGTCATCACACACAAGGAAAAAAGACTCCTCAGATAACAAGGGGCATAAGAGACCCTAGCACAACCTAGCTGCTTCCCAAGGCCTTGGATTGCATCATGGAACTCCTTAACATCTTGACTCCCTGTCTGTCCTGAGGCTACACTTTAACAAGTGTCTAAAGACTCAGTTAGTGCCTTGTAAATAGAAGGGCACCCCCAGACACTGCTTCCTGTCTCTGCACTGACTGATATTATAATTGTACAGTGGTAATGTAATGAAAATCATACATTATATTAAAGTCACTATTAGGTATAATTTTAAATTTCCTAATAGCCACATTATAAAAACTAAAAGGAAATTGGTAAAACGTGTGTGTGTGTGTGTGTGTGTGTGTACTATCTTCCAAATGCAATCATTTTAACATCTTGTAAATATAAAAAGTTACCGCAATATTTTATGTATTTCTCTCAGCATTTGAAATCTGGTATGTATCTATATCACAATAATAGAGCATCTAAAATCAGAGGAGATTGTACACGCCTGCAGTGCTAGAATTTGTGAAGCCAAGACAGGGGACCACAGGTTCAAGGCAATCCAGGACTACATAACAAGACCCTGTCTCAAAAAATAGAATAGAATAGATCTTAGTCTTGATAAGCAGCGTTCGTCATGGCAGCAGTTGCCTGCTAGATTGGATAGTACAGATAGAAAGCAAGGAATATTGCCTTCTGGTGCTCTGGATTTAAACATTTATAGAAAGCTCATGAGTTAGTTTTCTGGTCACTGTGGGGAAAAACTAGGAAAGGAAGCAACTCAAGGAACCTTTATTTTTGGCTCATGATAAAAAGGTACAGCCCATCATAGTTCAGAAAGCACGGCAGCAGGAGTGTGGAGCTGCTGGCCATACTGAATTGCACTCAGAAAGCAGAGAGCAAACAGGAAGTGATACCAGTCTATAGATACCCACATTTCATAAGTAAGTAAGTAAGTAAGTAAGCAAGCAAGTAAGTAAGTAAGTAAGTAAATAAAAGCTAGGCTTGCTGGCACACACTTGTATTCCCAGCATTAGAGAGAAGCAGACAAAGTCCTTGACTTCCCTTCAAGCCACCTAGCTTACCTGGTAAGATCGAGGAAAATGAGCACCATTGTCTTAAAAACATGAACAGTTCCTGAGAAACAACACCAGAGGCTACCTTCTGGACTCTGTACACACATGCTCACAGGTAAACCCATACACACAGATGCACTAACACAATAATTCGTTGTAAAAAATAAATAAAGCTGTGTGACAGAAGAATAGAGAAAAGAGCAACTTGAAGAACCCTTGCTTGATTTGTCTTGTTATTCTGACCTTCAGTCTTAGTCAAAATAATTGTCATTCTCTGGTGACCTTAAGAATCCAAAAGTAAATAAAATAAAATAAAATAAAAATAATTCAAAAGTCTGGGAAATGTAGATTGGTGGACACAATACTGAAAGGTCCTTGAGAAAGCTTGCTGGGTCTCCCATCAACCTGGGACATCCATCAAGAAGACAATGAGGCCTTCTTGTGACCCTGTAGACCCAGAGCATTCCCCAGTACTTTAGGCTACCAGAGGCAGAGGGAATGTTTTTGCCAAAGAATAATCCAGGAGGCTCCTGGGTTGAAGGGAACTAGAATCTGGGAGTTCCCCAAACCCTGGGGGATCATGTAATTCAAAAGGGAGCATACGATAAATTCTTGTTCTCATAAAGTATTAGTCAAAAACACTCAGTAAAGTAGAAAAAAAACCCACTCAGTGAACACCTGATGTATTTGGTTATTTTTCTGTTGCTGTAACAAAATACTATGATCAAAAGCAGCTTAAGAAAAAAAAAAAGGAGTTTGGGTCTTATGGATCCAAGGGCATAGAATTCACCCTACATGAAAGCACAGCAACAGACAGGGATAGACATGGCAGCGGGAGCAGGAAGCTAGCCGGCCACATCTTATCTACACACAGGAAGGAAAGAAGGAGAAAACAGGAAGAGAGCCAAGGTTATTGAACTGAAAGCCTGCCCCTAGTGACATACTTCCTCTAGCAAGTCTTCACTCTCTAAAATTCCAAATCCTTTACAAGCAGTGACACCCATTGGAGACCAGGGTTTTAAATATATAAACCTATTGGGGGGGGACATTTCTCATTCTAACCATCACCCCTAGATCCAAGATTCTTACTTTGCAAGACATCTTTTTTATTGATAATATTCATATTACATCTCAATTGTTATCCCATCCCTCGTATCCTCCCATTCCTCTCTCCCTTCTGCTTTCACCCTATTCCCTTCCCCTATGACTATGACTGAGGGGGACCTTCTCCCCCTGTATATGATTCTAGGGTATCAAGTCTCTTCTTGATAGCCTTTTGCAAGACATCTTTGCCTCACTATGATGAAAAGTCTATACTAATTAACTTACAAAGGGAAAGGTTTATTTCAGCTCACATTTTTGGAGGTCTTATCATGTCTTGGCAGATGTATCGCTTGCTGCCTGTAGATAGTGTGGAGGCAAGGAGCATGTAGTAGAGGGAACTGCCCCCATCAGGTCAGATTTGTGGGGTGAATGTGAAAAGCCCCCAGGAACTCATGTCTTTGAACTGGTGGTACTGTTTGAGCAACCTATAAACCTTTAGGAGGTGGACTCTCCTAAAAATGGATTATTAGAGGAGGGCTTTGAGGTTTTAAGGCCTAGCCCCATTTCCTATTTCTTTCTGCCTTATTACTACGGGTGTCATGTGACCAGCTACCTCCTGCCCCTACCACCTTGCAGTCCCCACCAAGATGGACTGTGCCTTTGAATTGTAAACCTAAGTAAACCCCTTCTATTTTAAGTTGCTTTTTGTCACAGCAATGAGAAAAGCATTAATACAGCCAGGATACACATACACACACACACACACACACACACACACAAGAGAGAGAGAAAGAGAGAGAGACAGAGACAGAGAGACAGAGAGCAATCAGACTTCCACAATCCCTCTCAAGAATACTACACACATATTAAATATGATCTTTCACCTCCAAAAAATCCACACCACTTCTGTATAGTATCACCCTGGGAGCCACATGTCTTTAGGGTACATTCAGCATCCCAAGTATAGCACTTACACATCTGTTATTGGAAAAACAGACAAACCAAAGTCACTTTCTTGGAGGGTAGGCCTTCTTTAGGGATTCATGAGCTGACTTTCCTCTGGTATGTCTGAGATGAAAAGAGTGTGTTGTCCTATAGGCCTGGGAGCATGCCAACATTTTCTTCTTTAGTTTTTTCCCAAAGCAGATGTAGGGTACAAGCGTTCTTATGAGAAAACTAAAACAAGGTTGCTTTGATTCTGGCCTTCCTGTATATTCTGCCAACACAGGTTAACAAGGCAAAAGGGGGAAGAAAGCACATAAAAGCAGACATGTGATGTCTGGAAGGGAAGCTGCAGCTAGCCATGTGAGTCACACAGAGCTCTTTGAATGTCCTGCCTGCTGTGTAAAGATAACAGGGCACCTCACCCTCTTGGATGGGAAAAAGAGTTTTTTCATGTGACAGGTTAGCTCTGATTATGAAAAAAAAAATGTAATGAATGAGAGAAGGAACTCATAGCATCACCGCTCCCTGGGGATTTATAGTCAGGTAATGGTTGTGGGAGAAGGAAGACACATTTTCTTCATTGACATGGACACTGTTAAGTCACCTGTGCTCCTACATAGAATACCTTACCCATGATCCTCTAAGAAACACTAATTAAATCCACTCTCTTTTCCCACACACTTAGGCTAGTTTGTGAGAGGGGATCAGTGAGCAGGAGGGGATAAGAGTGGGGGTCAGGGGGTGAATATGATCAAAATACTTTATAAACATGTATGAAGTGTCATAGTGACACATTATTATATATAATTAACATATACAGAAAATGTGTTTCTCAGAAGGAATCAGGCAGAACGTAATGCAGCCTCTGCCTGCCCTATGGCTTCAGGGCCATTTCCATGGAGTTCCTCCAGAAGCATGTCACTAGCCCACTGCCCACCCAGCCATACCCTGTCTGGTCTCTGAAGGTTTCACTTTCATCCCCATCAACCAGTAGCTCAGGGTGAATCTCTTCAATATGCATGGCTCTTCTCTCTCCCTCTCATCCCACAACAAAAACATCTAAAAACACAGTAGATAGGTCATGTAGCAGGCTGAGTTCATTCCCAAGAAGGACCACCTGCCCAGGTACCCATGTGTCAGAATGAACGGATACCTTCATTCCTCTTTGCCTGTTGGTACCATCAAAGGATAACCATTTCATTGAGTTTGAAAGATGATTACAGTATTCCCCTTATTAATATTGGCACCTAACTGATAATAGAAGGAACTCCGTGCTAGCTAACCTACATGGTGAGTTTGAGACCAGCCTGGGGTATGAAGACACTGTCTCAAATCAACAAGAAATTGGAGAGGCCTGTCCCCCACTCTCTGACTCCACTCCCTGGGAACTTCTCTGAACTAGAGGGACAGCAACTTTCATCCTTCTTGTGAACACTCTCAGCTCTCTCTCCCCCTTTCCAGCCCTTTCTCATTTCTTTGTGTCAGTCACCAATACATGGATGCACTGTCTACCTGAGAACACACTGACCACACCAACCTGGAAATGAAGTAGACAATCTGAGCCTTCTTCCTTCCTGTCCCCCATTGCAAATTGTCCAGTCTCATCCCCAGTCCTGTTGCACTTGCAGGTATATGTCCTCCAACTCTACCTTGGTTCCCTGTAGACTCTGCCAAAGTGTTTTGGTAGACTCAGCTTTCCTCCTTCCTGAGGACTCTCTGAGTCCCCACTCCCATTCCTTTGTGTCAATCACTGACACCTAGACATGCTCTACCTGGTAACCACATTGGACCTGTACTCAGATCAGCATCTTCCCCAGTCATCATGAGAGAACCTTCCTCCTGAAGTAGATAGGACCTAACACAGACACCCAAAACTGGACACAGTGCAAAGACTGAGCAACCTTGGAGCACTCAGTCCTAAATGGGATGTCTTAATTAAATCAGGAAGCTCTACAGAAGAAGATGCAGAAAGAGTATGTGTGGTTTTACCTTTACATCCCTGGGATGTGATGGCTTCTAGCACAGACCCAACTTTGATAAGAGACTTTCTCACGAGATAAAAGATGGACATTGGCCTCTGGTTTCCTCATATGTATATGTGGAAACACACAGGCACGTACACACACACACACACACACACACACACACACACACACACACACACACACATCAACTCTTTCCCATGAGACAAAGGAAGAGCTGGCACTAAAATACCTCACATTCAAGAAATAAAATAAATTGTGATGATATATATATGAAATATAATGAATATATAATATATATTCTGGCAAGAATCAGAGGCATGTTTGGAAGTGTTACCTCCAGGGACCAGAAAGTAGGAAGTGAGCCTCTCACTTTGCATTGCTTTCCACTCTACATGGCTCAATTTCTCCAACCTGTAAAACAGACTTAGTAACAAATGGTCCCTATGGGCCTTATTTTCTTCTTCGTATTTCTGTAAGGATTGAATCATTTTAAATGGATCTAATCCATCTTAGCCTCATGAAAAATAAAATAAGCCAAGTCAGTAATTAAGTACATCATCTTAATTCCTCACCTTTCTCCTTCTCAGTCCCTTCTCAACCAAGGAATGTGAAACAGTTCCAAAGATTTTCTATGACACAGGAGCTGTAGAAAGACAGATGGTCGAAGTGAAGTACGTGGAGCCCTGGACAAGATACGGAAAATAGGACTGGATGGCAAGTGAGATTGCAAAGCTGCAGGGAGGCAGGTGGCTGCCAACTTTCTGTACCATTTTATAAAACTATTTTTCAACTCTATCAACTTAAATCATTTATCTAGACCTAAAAACATCTTAACCCCTAAACAACTAAGACTAATAGTAAAACTAAACTATCTGGTCTTTGACTCCAGCAGAGACTTGAGAAGGAATAAAAATTAACTACCTGAGTAAACAAGAGGTTCAGGTCAGCAGCTTCCAACATGAAAAAAATGAGTTTGCTGCCTGAACAGCCACCAAAACTCTCTATAACACTGTAGCATCATGTTCAGCCTTCTGTTCCAGTACATGTGACAGACATATTTGTGAGGCAGGAACTATTGTGGACTTGCTTATGCTGTCTCAGCAGAGATTGGCCATCGGCTCTGCCTACATCCAAGCTTGCCCATTTTTAGGAAGAATTCTGTCAATAGCCAAAATGAGGACATTTTGCCCAGCAGCTGGTTTACCACATTTTTAGACTCACCAAGAAAGGAAAGGTGTTTTCCTCAAGGTTCCAAGTACAAATAGCCAAAACACTATGAATGTAACATTAATATAATCCCTATTTGTTTCATTGTTATTCTTGCTGCATATAGTTTATCTTTTATATGCATAATAATATAAATGTATTTATAAAATTTTTTTAAATATTTTAGAAAGAAAAACATTTCCAGTAAAAAAGAAGGATATTTTTGTTTAATTAATTTATTCAGATTACATCTCAATTGTTATCCCATCCCTTATATCATCCCATTCCTCCCTCCCTCCCATTTTCACCCTATTCCCCTTCCCTATGTCTGTGACCAAGGGGGACCTCCTCTCCCACTGTATGATCATAGGCTATCAAGTCTCATCTTGGTAGCCTGCTTGTTCTTTCTCTGAATGTCACCAGGCCTCCCCACCAAGGGGAAGTGGTCAAATATGGGGCACCAGAGCTCATGTCAGAGTCAGTCCCTGCTCTCCACTCAACTGTGGAGAATGTCCTGTCTATTGGCTAGATCTAAGTAGGGGTTTGATGTTTACTACATGTATTGTGCTTGGTTGGTACAAGAGTTTGAGCAGAACCCCTAGCCCAGATCTGCCCATCCTGATGTTCTACTTATAGGTTTCTGGGACCCTCTGGATCCTTCTATTTCCCCATCCTCCCATACTTCTCCCACCTAGAGTCCCATTAGGATGTTCTCACATCTATCCTAATCTCCTGATAAGTGAAGATGGGCTAGGGTCCAATTGTAAGTGAGTATATACCATGTGAGTCTTTCTGACTCTGGGTTAATTCACTCAGTATGATCATTTCTAGTTCCATCCACTTTTCAACAAATTTCAGGATTTCCTTGTTTTTAATACCTGTGTAGTATCCCATAGTGTAAATGTTCCACAATTTCTTTATCCATTCTTCTACTGAGGGACATTTAGGTTGTTTCCAGGTTCTGGCTATTATGAATAAGGCCACTATGAACATGATTGAGCATATGTGCTTGTTGTGTGCTGGAGCATCTTCTGGGTATATTCCAAGGAGTAGAATAGCTGGGTCTTGAGGAAGCCCTATTTTCTAAGATAGCTCCAGATAGATTGCCAAAGTGGTTGTACAAGTTTGCATTCTCATCAGCAATGACGGAGTGTTCCCCTTTCTCCACATCCTCGCCAGCATGTGGTGTCACTTGAATTTTTGATATTAGCCATTCTGATGGGTGTAAGATGGAATCTCAGAGTCCTTTGAATTTGCGTTTCTCTGATGACTAAAGACTTTGAGCATTTCTTTAAGTGTTTCTCAGCCATTTGATATTCCTCTGTTGAGAATTCTCTGTTTAGTTCTGAACCCCATTTCTCAATTGGGTTATTTGGTTTGGTGGTGTTTAATTTCTTGAGTTCTTTATCTATTTTAGATATTCTACCTTTGTCAGATGTGGGGTTGGTGAAGATCTTTCCCAGCCTGTAGGCTATCGCTTTGTTCTGTTGACAGTGTCTTCTGCCTTACTGAAGCTTCTCAGCCTCATGAGGTCCCAATATTGATTGTTGACCTTAAGGCCAGGGCTGATGGTGTTCTGTTCAGGAAGTTGTCTCCTGTGCCAATGTGTTCCAGGTTCTTTCCCACTTTATCTCCTAACCGAGTTAGTGTCTCTAGTTTTATGTTGAAGTCTTTAATCCACTTGGACTTGAGTTTTGTGCATGGTAAAAAATATGGGTCTAATTGCATTTTTCTACATGTAGACATCCAATTATACCAGCACCATTTGTTGAAGATGCTATTCTTTTTCCATTGAATAGATTTGGCTTCTTTATCAAAAAACAAAACAAGTGACCATATATGTGTGGATTCATTTCTGGGTCATCTATTTGATTCCATTGATTATCCAGCCTATTGCTGTGCCAATACCATGATGTTTTAATTAATGTTGCTCTATAGTACAACTTGAGATCAGATATGGAGATTCCTCTGAAGGATCTTTTATTGTATAGGATTGTTTTAGCTATTCTGGGTTTTTTGTTTTCCATATGAAGTTGAGAATTGATCTTTCAATGTCTTTAAGAAATGTGTAGATATTTTGATAGGGATGGCATTGAATCTGTAAATTGCTTTTGGTAAGATGGCCATATTTTCTATGTTAATTCTCCCTATCCATGAACAAGGGAGATCTTTCCATTTCCTGATGTCATCTTCAATCTCTTTCTTTAGAGATTTGAAGTGTTTTTCAAACAAGTCCTTTTCTTGCTTGGTTAGAGTTACTCCTAGATATTTTATATTGCTTGTGGCTATCAAGAAGGGTGTAGTTTCCCTAATTTCTTCCTCTGCATGGTTGTCATTTGTAAATAGGAAGGCTACTGACTTTTTAATTTAATTTTGTATCCAGCCATTTTGCTGAAGGTATTTAGCAACTGTAGGAGTTCTCTGGCGAAATTTTGGGTGTCACTTGTGTACACTATCATATCATCTGCAAATAGGGATAATTTGACTTCTTCTTTTCCCATTTGTATACCCTTGATCTCTTTTTGTTGTCTTATTGCTCTGGCTAGAACTTCAAGAATTATATTGAAGAGATATGGAGAAAGTGGGCATCCTTGCCTCATCTCCGGTTTTAGAGGAATTTCCTTGAGTATCTCTGCATTTAATTTGACTTTGGCTATTGACTTGCTTTATATAGCCTTTATTGTGTTGAGGTGTGTGTCTTTTATCCCGGATCTCTCCAGAACATTAAACATGAATGAGTGTTGGATATATTTTTTAAAAGTGCCTGCAGGCTCACCTCAAGTTCACCATTTTGTCTAAATGGTGATCACTACATGCTGTATTTCTGCAAAAATAAATGTTATTTGCTGCTTGAAAAAAAACTATTTTTCAAAATAGAACATTCATTATTTAGCCCTTTGATCAGTAAAATGTCACCCTACTATAATTCTAAGAAAATTCATCATGATATTTCAAAGATTCCACATATATAAATATTTATGTAACTCTCTTTATACTAAAATATTTGACAATATCTTTAATTGCATCAATTGTTAACAATTGTGTAAATTGGGACATATCTAATGAATAGAACTCAATCTATAATGATATTATATAAACTTTGTTTAAACATGATAACTATTAAGTATTACAAATCAAAATATAGATTTTTATAAATCTTGTATTTGAGCCAAAACTACAACTCCTCTTTAAATTACAGTTTTGTTTATTTGTCCTGTGTCAGGATTGGGAGCAGGTGCCAGGGTATACATGTGGGTATCAGATGACAACTTTGAGGAACCACTTTTCTCCTTTTATTTTGTGTGGGTCTAAAGGCTCAAACTCAGGTGGTCCAGCTTAGCAATGGCAGGTGCCTCTACTTATTAAGCCACTGCACCAGCCCAGAAAAATTTAAATGCTGAAGAAATGTTCAAATAAACTTAAATATAGTAAATGCATAAAAAGAGATGACTAGGTACACTAAGTCTAGGAATCCTTTACTCATTTATGTATCTGTTCAATACTGTGAGTTAGACAGTGTCTTTGAGGCCCAGGACTTGTCTCCCTGTGCTCCCAACTGCAGGCCCAATGTTGCTTCCCACTGTTACCCTGACTTACATACCATGATGCATGGTCTCCCCTCAAACCATGAACCAAACCAACCCCTTCCTTCCTCAAGTTACTTTGTCTGGAAATTCATCACAGCAACAGATAACTAACATGTCAAAACTACTACATATGTCTCCCAGTGCCTTCACTGTCATGAATCTGGAAGTTGCTGCCATACAAGAAGAGAGGACTATAAAAACTAAAAGTCAACAGTTTTTTTTTTATCTGTTAGAGAACTAAGGTTGCAGGACAAACCTCTTCCCCAAACTGGAAACAGAGACGGATACAAAGAATCATAGTGTCTCAGAACAGGAGACACAGGGCAAACGTTCAAGGATCCACATAGGGAGTCCCCCCCCCCCAACTTCCCAAGTTCACACAGTGAAGACTGCAGAAAAATCCACTCTCACTTAAGAAGGGAAAATGTGACAATTTTGAAATATATTTAGAGCATTCTGCTCTATTTAACAAAGTACTAAGAATGAGGAAGCATTTCGGCCACTGGCATGAAATGCCTTTCTAGTCATCATAAAACAATGTACAATGATACGATAGTGAAATTTAAATCACCGACAGCATCGCTGGTTCTTCACACACAAACTACCCAAGCTGATGGGTGCAGTTTGAGTGGTGCACGCCAAGGCTGTGCTCGAATGAGCTCTCCTGCTTGTCTCCGTGCAGTGAAGCCTGGCATTGCTTTTCTGGAAGCAATTTGGAAGCTCGAATCAAATATCTCCACACTGCAATCACAGTGACCTAGAATCTGGCCCTATGAAAATTTATTCTAACAAAATAATGAATGGGCACAGAAGCATATTCTCTGACTGTCAGAGATATTTATCAAAGTCCTGTGTCTAATGATAAAAAGCAGAGAACAACTCCCACACCTAATAATAACAATTTGATAAATAAATAGTGACACATGTATATGATGGGCTGCTAGCCAATCATTTGGAATGAGGTTATGAGGGCTCCTTGGCTCTAAAGGGATGCTCATGACATATTAACAAGTGACAAAAGGAAAATTGGCAAATCTGATACCTAGCATGATTCCACCTTTTTATTTACTGAAGTAGAAAGAAGCATTTGAAAAACTACATACAAAATTGCTAATAGTGCTTAACTCTTGGGGTCTTGGGTTTGTTGACTTCTTAATACTGAATACATTTTAATCTTATTAAGTTTATATGTACCTTAATATATGCATTAAATATGTGCATGCAAATTTATAGATATTCTAAATTATGGTTATTGTTTCAAGAGCTGGAAATATAGATTAATATTTGTAAATCTTACTTTATCTTAACTGACTCAACACTGAATATTTTCAGAGTACAGTGTGATTTTTCTCAGAGTCTGTTTACATGTCATGATCAAATGGGATAATTAAGACCTCCCTTAGCTCAAACACTAGGCAGCTCCTCGTAGTAAGAACAATCAAGTTTTCTCATGTCGCTACTTTGAAATATGTATTGTTGTTAATTACAGTCACCCTACTGTGCAATAAGATGCTTCATTAGTCTACTTCAGCAACACATAAGATCTTTAGATACAGTTTATCTGGTCATTGAAAAGTAAGTAAAGTTATCAGGTTCTACATTGGTAGTTATTGTTTGCCAAAGAATGGGGAGACATTTTCTTCAGTGGTGTAGCCACTGGCAAGGGTCCCATGCTCTTGTGAACAGCCCCACAGCCATGTTCCCATAAACAACCCTCCTGAAACTCAATGCACCACTAAAGGAAAGTGGAAAATAACAAATGATAAGTGTTGTTGGTCTAATGGTATCTTTGCTGCCATCAGTTTGAAGTCTTACCTCCCAAGCTCTAAAAGGAAGCAATGGGATAGAATCAACAGGCACTGGTGGCCAGCAGGAAGCCATTTCTTTCCAGGAACCAGCTCAGTCATCAAGTAAATATCTAGTGCTGTGCCAGGCTTGATACACAGTCCACTTAGAACAGATTTCGAAGAAGGAAAAAAAAAGTAATGTGCATTTGTTTCATTACAACAATTTAATAGGAGCAGTCATCCAAACAATGGAAAATGTCAAGAGGGCTATTAAAGGCCTTCAGCAAGAACAGTGTGTCTAGGCACAAATATTAAGTGAGAATAATCTGGAGAAAGAAACATGAAGGTATGCAGTTCTTGCAACAGACTGGTGTCTCAGCAACCCAGCATGGCCTCCAGTTTCTGGTGGACAAAGAGAAGCCTTGGCTGGTCTTCTAAACAGCACCTAGTCAGCCTTCTAATCTGGGTGCATTGCTCAGGCCCGGGAACTTAGAAGTGAAGAGATACTCTCAGTGGTTAATATTGATTGTCAATGTGACAGGCTCCAGAATCATGCAGAAGAAAGGTCTCCAGGGAACTTTCTAGATTAAGTTAATTGAAGTAGGACTATTCACTCTACCTGTGCCACTGCCTGAGGTCTTGAACTAAATAAAAAGAAGCAAGTGAACTGACATTAGCATTTGTCACTCCCTGCTTTCTGACTACAAATATAATGTGACCAGCTGCCCCAAGTCCCTGCTGCCCCAAGTCCCTGCTGCCCTGACTTCACCACTGTGATGAATTATATCCTCAAATTCCCAAAGGAACACAACCTTTGTTGTATATTTTGTTGCAGCAATGAGAAAAGCAGCTACTATACTCTTCCTTCACTTACGGATCTCACAAATCCCTAGAAAGGAAGTTGGGGCCTGGGGAAATTGCTCATTGTAGAAGAGCACTTGCTGGCTAAGCAAGAGGACCTGAGTTCAGGAGCCTAACATTCATTCAAACACCATGCATGGCCTCGTGTGCCTATACCACCAGAATTGAAGGTGAAGAGAGGCAGAACCTGAGAGCTTGCTGGCCAGCCAGGTTAGCCAAAGTGTCAGGCTTCAGATTCAGTGAGAGACTCCATTTCAAAAACTAAGATGGAGGCCAACAGAGGAAGATAATCATTGTCTTCCTCTGGCCTCTGCATGTGCATGCATAGGCACATACAGCATGTGGGCATACAACAAACACAGAGACACACAGACAGACAGACAGACAGACAGACAGACACAGCATAGCTTTACAGTTTCCTGCATGTGAGTACCAGTTCTGCATAGGTAGAGATATCTCACACAGCAGGATGAATGCTATAAAAAGCTTCCAGAATGAATACACTGTGTCTAAGGACTTCTCAGTGTTCTTCATTTCAACTTTCCTGGGGGAGGAAGACTCTGAGGAGAGGCAGGCATTGGGGTGAGTTTTCAGCTAGACTGCTGCATATTCAGATTTCATTCCACACTGAAGAAAGTAGCTCCTCATTCAGCTAGACCCCAAAAGAACAAGAAACTACAACTGTGGACCTCCCCTTTGTCCTTCCCTGACACTACCCATGTACCAGCACAATCTATCCCAGGTTACCTGATCTAACGACTCATATTGATCGTCAAACTCAACAGGATACAGATGAGGCAGGCTTTGAGAGTTTAGACCTGTGCCATTTCCAGTCAGTCTCTCCACCTCTTGGTTTGTGAGCTACCAGGTATCAGAGCCACCATGCTGTCATGGTGTCATAACGTGGCATTGCTGCCTTGCTGTCCTCATCATTATGGACCCTAACCCTCTGTGACCATGGGCCAAAGTAAACATTTTCTATAGGGCACCTTGGTCATGGTGTTTTATCACAGCCATGGAGAGGTGACTAATGTGTGCCCTATGCTACCTCCCTTCTTGCATTGGCTTTCCTCTTACTTCTTAACAAAATGGACCAGAGCAGAAAGACTCGTCTTCCTGCTCTTGATTCTGCACACTTGGTTCTGATTTGCAACTTGCTTCAAGGCCTTTGCTTCCGCTTAAATTAAATATTTGTGTCAAAAGAATTATCTGCTCATTGTCCAGTGGAAGAGAACAAAGTAACCCCCATTCTCCTTGTGTCCCAGTGATGTTTATTGACCTTCCTAGTCCAGGGCTGGGAGGAAGTAGGTCAATCCAGTGTGTCCTTAATTGCCGTTCACACTGATTCTTGACACAGGGTCTCCCGCTAACCCTGGAACTTACCAATTTGTCCAGGATGGCAAGCCAGAGAGCCCCAGGGGTGATCCTAGCTCTGCCTCCCCAGCACTGAAACTACAAGCTCATATTATCACACCTGACTCTTTTACATGAGGGCTGGGAGTCAAACTGAGGACCTCAGGCTTGTATGGCAAGCGTTTTATGGACTGAGCCATCTCCCTAGCCTCTGATTCTTTTTTTTTTTTAATCAGTCTCCTCTTTGAAAATAAAACTCCTTTGCCCAGGGTACAGGGCTCTCTCTACAGCCATTCCCTGAGCCTAAAACCTTCATAGGAAGTAGCTCTTAGATTTATCCTGGGAGAGCAGATAAGCTAGGCCCAGCAGCTACCCATGAAAATAGGCTGTCCCATATCAGGGCACAGGAGACAGAATACAAAAAAAAAAAAAAAGAAATAAGGTAACAGTTGACAATGCCGCAGGCACAGAACAGCACTAAAGGCCTATTATCTCCCCTGGTCCAGAGGCTAGATTTGGGGTCTGGATGGAACTGGCACTCCACTTTGGTTGTGCAGATCATCTGGCCAACAGACCAGACTTACCTTAAGCCATGCTAAAGATATAGATGAAATAATTCTTCCTTTAATACAATACTGTACTTTTCCTTCCCAGAATCCAAGCCCTAGCTCAGTAACTTACTGTACAGCTTTGTGATTCTGCCTGCCTTTCTCATCTCCCATCTCTTCTAACTCTGTTCTAAGTACGCTTTCCCATACTCCTCCCCTGAAGCCTCTTCCACACCATGGGGCTGCTCATCTGCCATGTGTCTGCCCTCCATGCTGGTTCAGATCACATGGCTACTTCCCCTTCCTGTCCCCATTCTCTTCCTCTGGATAGTTGCTGGGATTTAGAGTGTGCCTTCCCTGGAATGTTTGTCCTTTAGATTCTAATAAAATTGCTTCCATTTGAGTTGTTTCCTAAATTATTTTACCAATGAAACTAAGAGCCCTAAGAGAGTTAAGGGGACATAGATAAACAAGAAAAGCAAAACCATGCTCTCTGAGATGGCAGCTTGTTGTTCTTAGAAGGCATTGCAAGTAAGAGAAATGGAAAGCAAGCTCCTGGGTAGGTATGTGAACAAGGGGAACTGGGAAGAGTCAAACATCCAACCAAGGGTACTTTTACCAAACTCCCAATGTTAGTTTACATGTGAGCCCACTAGCCTACCTGTTGGAACCTAGCAACATCTTATGTCATCACCTGCCACCACCAGGTGTAAAGGGACCCACTCCACCACTGTCAGCTCTCTTTCTCTCTCTGTCTCTCTCTGTCTCTCTCTGTCTCTCTCTGTGTCTCTCTCTGTCTCTCTCTGTCTCTGTGTCTCTGTCTCTGTCTCTGTCTCTGTCTCTCTCTCTCTCTCTCTCTCTCTCTCTCTCTCTCTCTCTCTCTCTCTCTTTCTCTCTCTCTCTCCCTGCCTCCCTCCCTCCGTCCCTCCTTTCCTCCCTCTGTCCCCACATTTTCTCTCTGTGTCCTTCTCTGCCCCCATGGCTCTGCCCCATCTGTCTTTCTGCTTGTCTACATGTCCAAGCATTCACCTCTACCTCTCCTCCAGACCCTAACCACCCCGCTCCTGCCCCAAATAAACCTCCTTATACAGGAACTGTTTGGGGGCCTAATTCCTTAAGGGATACATCTTGACATGGGCCCACCATGGTGCCTCCTTCTCCTTACCTACCACATCATCATTACAGATCCTAACACCCAGCCTTAGGGCCTTGCCTTCTGATCTGGAATGGATAAAGCTATCACTTTCCATAGCTGAATCTCAGTTTTCTGTCTTTCCCA
This sequence comes from Acomys minous, assembly GCF_964271855.1. Taxonomy (NCBI): domain Eukaryota; kingdom Metazoa; phylum Chordata; class Mammalia; order Rodentia; family Muridae; genus Acomys; species Acomys minous. Next base: position 71,070,799 of record NC_140483.1, on the reverse strand, counting down.
GACATTCAGTTCTTTGTTCACCCCAGTGAACAAGCTCAATGATCCCCCCAGATGACTCCAACAGCTCTATTACAATCTGGCAAGCCTGAAGGGACTCTCTAAAATAGCAGTCACATAAGAAGTCAGTGGGAGTGTGATGGAGAGGTACCCAGTTCCCTGTGGTCTTCACCCCAGAAGCAGTCTCAGTTCTTAGGCTTCCAGATGAAAAGAAGCCAAAGTGGACACAATACAAAGCAAGCAGTCACTGTTTAAATATAATGGGCAAGGGAACAAAAATCGACTCTTTCAAAGAACTGGCCTCGGTGAGCAGCAACAGCTCCACCCTGGCAATTATGCAACTTGTGTTTCTCCCTGCTCTGTGCACATCCCTGTGTCTTAAAGGGGCCTGATTTTTCTCTGAAGTCTAGTTTACTAGAAATGAGTTGGCTGTAAGTAGATTGCAAGATGCAGGAAGATGGCTTTGTGTATAAGCATGGGGACTTGAGATGAAATGCCCAGAACCCATGCAGAAATCTGTGTGTGTCATGTAAATGAAAAAAAAAATTAAAAATAAAAAAGGAAATGAAAATGATTGGTCCTAGGTATGGTGAAGGGGACAGTTTATTTTAGATATGTGAGAGGACGTAGTCAGAAGCACAGACATCTAGGAGAGTCCAGAGGGGACATGACTAGACTGAGCATGTGGGGGAAGGGGGAGGGGCAGGGGGAGAGAAAAGAGAGGAAAATGAGGTGCAGCATCCAAGAAGACAAAGATACAAAAGGTGCAAGTAACCAAAATGGATTGATTATATAGGAAAAAGAAGCCCAGGCCACTAGGCTGGATAGTTCCGTGTAGGCAAATGGGTATGCTACCCAGGAGTGCCCTGTAACAGGTAGGGACTGAGGGAGGGATGCTGAGGTAGAGCCCTATTACAGGTGGGGACTGAGAGATGCTGAGAGATCCTGGCAGCCAGGTCTACTTTGATATGTTAAATAGGCATCTTAGCCATTTGTCCCAGAGTTTGAACTTTAACAGTCTGTGCATGCTTCTGTAACACCAGAAATGGGAGGGTCCCTGGAGCTTGCTGACCAGCTGACCTGGCCGAAATCTAGCCAGTTCCAGGTTCATTGAGAGACTCCATTTTGAGAGCAAAAGGTACAGAGTGATAAAGCAGCATGGCCAACATCTTCTAAGGTCCACACTGGCACGCGCGCACACACACGCACATGCACAAGCACAAGCACAGGAATATGTCAAGGAGTTTGTAAGTATCCTTATAGTGCATAAGTTAGCACTGGAAAAAAAGGAGTAACAAAAATCAGCTTGATCCCCTGTCCAAAAAACCCCTGATGTCAGTTACAGCTCACACAGCTGAATGGACCACCACCTCTTTTAATTATTCATGTCCTGTCTATTTGACTGCCAAAAACTACCTCTAAATCCTTTTATTTTTACTCTGAGTAGGTCCAGCCAGAGAAAACTTCTTTGTAAGCACTCCTGACGAAACACCGTTGGGGCTCATGGCCTGGGGCAGCTTCCTGCGAGCTGAGGAAGTGGTAGCACCAAAAGAGCCCAGAGATGGGCATCCATTGGCCAACTCAGAGATGACATACAGGAACCTGATTGGTCGCCCAAATCTATTTCTTGAATGAGTCCACAGCCACTCGTCCTAGGTCTAATCAATTGTCCGTGTGGTGACCACGTGCCACTCACCCCCTCAGCCTGAACCCTCTGCCTTCTCCCACAGGCTGGACCCTCAGGAGGAGGACCAACACTCCATCACTACCTTTATAGCACAGTTGGAATTAACTACTATCAATGCTTGGTCTTTATTACTGTTGAAGGGTGGGGGAGATTGGTTTGTCTCTCCTGCACAGAAATTGACTGCAGTGGCTACTCAAAGTAAGTGGAATAAGAGAAGTCCAAGTGAGGGGACAGCTGCAGAGGAGGCTAAGGTGTTTTTGCCCTTCTGTTCTTCTCATTTGTGAAAAACTTGTCTTGTGCCCTGTGGTATCACAGCAAGCAAGAAGCAGCGTGCTGCCCTCCCCCTACAACAAACCTCGGGCTCTCAGAGATCCTAGACCAAATCAGCTCTGAAAGGTGACCAGAAAAATAGTGGCCGAGATGTGCATGGATTCACTTGATATGAAATGGTGTTCCTCTTTAATCTAGTTTTGTATTTTATCTTTCTTTTATGCTTCCTTTAAGCTATTTTATTTCATCCACCTACTCTCTGTCCTTCAGTGAGCCTATTTATACTCTGCAATAAAAAGAAAATTTTCCTATCACAGCCTCTCACACAAAGCTTTTCCATGGGAAATGGACATAACCTGATCTCATCTTCTTGTTCCTCAGAAGGAAATGAATCTTCCTTTGAAACCACCTCTGGCAGCTCAGTCTGGGTGTCATTTGTCCCCTGCTGAGATTCAATGAATGTCATGATAGAGACAGCCCCATCATCTGCACGACTGCTTCTATCTTTCAGTCCATGAGCTGGGTTGAAAGCCACACCATGCATACGTTCCTCCTCATCTTCAACTCTGCTAATCAACCGTGGTTGGCGCTGTCATCCATATTTAAAAAATGAGTCTCAGAGGGAAAGTGTGCCTCTCAGGGCAAGAGGCTAAGCCACTGATTCAACCCTTGGGTTTAATGGACATGAACTGATGCACACTCCATTTCCTTGTTGCCTCAGCCATCTTCTTTTCAGCAGTAACTTTATGATAAGTACTTCCTAACTTTTGCCTACCATCTTATTAGCCACAGCACCCATGGGCATGTGGTGCCTAAGCCTGGTGCAATGCTTCTCATAGAGATGTAAAGATGGACAAGAGCCCTTTTGTACTGCATACTATGAGGGCACTTTTATCTTATTTTATTTCATTTATTCCCTGAGAATTTCATACATGTATATAATAATCCTATCCACCCTCTCACTCCCCACTTCTTACTTCTTCCAGATGCCCCACCTCCCCCTTCCAACTGCATACCTTCCTTTGTTTGTTTATAAGACCCTAAGTCAAGTCAGCGTTGCACATTTGTACTTGGGTGTAGCTCCATCCACTGGAGCATGGTCAACCCACAGGAGACCACACCCTGAAGAAAACTCTGCCTTCCCAGCAGCCATCAACTGCCACTAGCTCTCAACTAGGCATGGGACCTTGTGAGTCCCACCTCATCCGTGCTGGGATTTTGACTGGCTTGATCTCAGGCTTGTCCTATGAAAACTACCACCACTGTTGAGCGTTCGTGGGCGTGACATTAATTTGCCATAGTCCTCGTTCTATGTCTCTTACAATCTTTCCACCCACTCTTTAGTTATGCTCCCTTAGCTTTGCAGGGAGGGGTGTGATTAGGACATCCTTTCAGAGCTAGCACTGGGCAGGTGCTTTACCAGCTGAGGGTCTCCATGCTCACTTCCACCCACTGGAAAGAAGCGTCTCTGGTGAGAAGTGAGAGCCACATTATCCATGGGCATAAAGTTAGGTATGTGGAAGGCAGTTCATTGGATGGTACCTCAGTTCAACAGAATAATAGTAGTTGCTTAGCCTCTCAGACAACAGTTCTCAACTTATGGGGTCATGATTTCCTTTGAGGGTTGAATGACCTTTTCACAGGGGTCACATAGTAAGTATTCTGCATGGCAGATATTTACATTATGATTCATACTGTTAGCAAAATTACAGTTATGAGGTAGCAACGAAAAATAATTTTATGGTTGGGGATTACCACAACATGAGGAACTGTATTAAAGGACCACAGCATTAAGAACCACTGCCCTAAGGCTTATGACCTCCCCAGCCAGAGGAAGTGAGTGTTTGTTAGTGTGTTAGCCCTCTGCCTTCTCAGAGCTTAGGGTCTCTAAGGGCAACAACTTAAAAGATGGCATTCATGTGTCCTTGACGAGCAGTGTGAGCTCCCACCTCCACTTCTGCTTCCTTGGCTGAGACGCAAGCTGAATGAGCCTTCTAATAACGGCACGGGAAGTGTGTTTACCAGCCATGTGGCATTCAGCCACATACTGCAAGAGAAACCATCATGTGCTCTTCCCTTCCTGGAGACAAGCCTTCAGTGCTTTACCAGGTCCTCTTGTCTCTGCTTGGGGCCCATGATGGAATCACCTGCTTAAAAACGTAAATCACATCTCCCTTTTCACTCTACATGTTTTCTTTCATTGCCATTGGAAGCGTGTCCTCTCCTTGGACTTATGAAAGAGGAGCAAGGGAGCTGAAAATAAGAAGATTCATCCTAAAACACTGTGCCTGTCAAGAAATGCTCTGTGGGCATGTGCAGAGGAATATATGAGGACATGTGGCTACTCAATTTCTGGGTAGGCAGCCTTCTATCTCACATGACCTGCCAGTACCTAAGACTCCCAATACAATGGGCAGTAGGATAGCAAAGGCCCAACCCAGCTTAAAGGTGTTGAACCCTCTAACACATTTTGTTGACTGTGGGGGTGGAAGGTGGTGGTGCGGTGTACACACGCTATGACATGCATGTGGAAGATAGAGAACACCCTGCAAGCCTGCCAGGGTTAGTTCTCTCCTTCCACCTGGTGGGTCCCAGGGATAAAACTCAGATCCTCAGGCTTGGCAACAAGCACCTTTACTGGCTGAGCCATAACAACAGCCCTCCTGCTACTGCTGCTGCTGCTGCTGCTGCTGCTGCTGCTGATGGTGATGATGATGAAGATGATTTATTTTCTTAACTTTTGGGAGGTCATTTGCTGAACTGATCTGTGTAGTATGCACATTACCACTTTTGTTGAGTATGGGAAGGGGGCTCAGGAAAGCAAGATTCCCTAATGAACAAAAACAAGCCTACATTTTTACCCCTTTAAAAAAAAAAGAGAGAGAAATATCCCACAGCCCCTCTGGCACCTCATCAGGATGGAAAATAATATCAGCTGGGCTTTCCACCCATGCATTAAAACTTGGAATTAAGATGCAGTGCCTTGGGGGCATTTTCCCTTTTTATAGCTATTTAGGAGTGATGAAAGCCTGAATACCCAAGAAAAGAGATCTTGCTTTGCACTCCACAGAGGTCCTTAGACTGCTTTTATTCTGTTTTGGGATTCAGGTCACATGGCTGTGATGGGGAGTATTTGGTGATGCTTATCTGAGCAGCCTTGCCCTATGATACTCTGCACTTGGCTTGTGTCTCCACTGAAAGATGACAGCAAAGAAACCAGACTGAAGGGTCTTCTTTGGATCAGCAGGATTAGAATCTATGGCAGCATCTCCACACCCAGCCTTGCCCCAGGAAGGAGGTGCTCTGACCCCAGGAAGGAGTTGTTCTGAATGACAGCCTTGATAGCAAGGAAAGAAGTGAACTTGGAAGGTGCCACAGTGATGGAGCAACCACAGTGGGCCAGTAATTGGCCAAACACTTCTCATACAATTGCATGTCACCCTCTTCTAGTCATGGAAGCATTATGATCACACTGAACAGTGAAGGAAAACAAGCTTACGACACTTAACGCCATGCTGTAGAGATAGTTCCCCTGTAAAAGGCTTGCCATACAAGTGTAAAGGTCTGAGGTTGCTGCCTCAGAACCCACTTTGTAAGATCCAGGCACTGTGCCATGATCTAATAACCCCAGCACTGAGAGGCAGACACAGGAGGATGTCTGGCACTGGTTAGTCAGCTAGCCCAACTGAATTGGCAAGTTCCAGGGCAGTGAGATTCTGTTCAAAAACTAGGAATGTTCGAGAGACAACAACTGAGGATGTCCTCAGGCCTATACACCACACACACACACACACACACACACACACACACACACACACACACTCCCTCACTCACACACAAGGGTTGATTAGTTCATGATGTGGTGAAAAGTCCCTAATACAGCTTCAAAGACACTAAGGCACTTTGTTGGAAAGTGGTGCTTACTACAGGAGTTATTAATCCCATGAGCAGACAGACAGACAGCATTATTGCACGATTTGAGGTGATTCAGGTCCCAGCACCAGAAACAGACAATATATATGGAAGGGGCTGTGAGGAGAAGAATCAGGGCCTATGTAGCAGAAGTTAGGGTTTCTTTCTGGGGATGGAGATGGTTTCCAGCATAAACCAGCTAAGCTCTCTGATTCCCTGGCAGGAAGCAGAGAAGGAAGAGGGACCAGGAGTGTGGTCATGCCCATTTTGATATAAACTCACTTCTAGGCTGATAGCACTTAGAAGTCTGTTAGCTAGAGAGACACAATCAGTGTCTCAGGTCTGAATAGCTGAGAGAGGGAGGATGCTGCAGTATTGAGCCTGGGCTACAGCTGGGATCTAGCATTACATTCTAACTAGTGGAGTGCCCATGACTGAGACAGTGTCCTTACAGAAGAAGCTACAGAGGCCCACTGCACAGCAATAAGAGGCCATGTAGGAACCAGAAGTGAGCCCTCAACTAGACATGGAATCTACTAGATGTTTGACATGGACTCCCCAAACTAGAGCTGTAACAAATAAACTGCTCTGACTTATAATCCCCACAGTGCTGTGGGAATGTGTGTACATGTGTGTATTCATGCAGGTATGTGTTATTGTTTTTGTTGTTGTTGCTTTTGTTGTTGTCATTGCCGTTGTTGTTGTTGTTGTTGTTGTTATTGTTGTTGTTGTTGTTGTTGTTGTTGTTCTTCTTCTTCTTCTTCTTCTTCTTCTTCATCTTCTTCTTCTTCTTCTTCTTCTTCTTCTTTTTGTCTATGTCTGTAAACACAGGAGCATGTAGAGACCAGAGATCAACCTCAGATATTGTCCTTCAAGAGTCACCCACCCTGTTTCATTCTTTCTCTTGAGACAAGGTGTCCCACTGGAACCTGAAGGGCCGATTTGGCTAGTCTGGTTGTCCAGCTAGGCCCAGAGATCCCCTTGTCTCTGCCTCCCCTGCCCTGGGATTGCAAGGATAAAGCACTGTGCCTGGGTTTTTGAGCGGGGGTGGGAGTGGGGTGGGAGGGAGGGGCATTGAGAACTGAATTCAGCTTCTCATGCTCACGTGGCATTTAACAAACTAAACTATTTCCCCAGATGCCTTGGAATCTTCCAGTAGCATGTCTTCAGCCTATGTCCTTCACTTCCATGCCCACCTTCTGTCCTCTGAGCCTACCACATGATCTCTGAGAACTGCTGACTCCTGCTCACAGTTGGAGGACAGAGATGTGCTATCTACCCTTTCCAAATAAAATTTTTGTTTTGTGTGTACAGGGAGATCACACATTCTATAATATACATATGGAGGTCAAGGACAACTTGTGAGAGTCAGTTCTTTCTTTCTACGATGTAAGACCCAGAAATCAAGTCCTCAGGCTTGGTGGCAAGCCCCTTTGTTCACTGAGCCATCTCACCAGCCCCTATCTATTCTTTTGTGTGTCCTGCTGCCACCGTACCAAAAATGGCCCTGTTTCCAGTAACAAATGTTACCCAGGCCCAACTCATTTGGAAACTGACAGACCAACTTTATTAAGGTGCCAACAGCTGTCCCACAGTGCTTTCTCCTTACATGCTGTGCCTGGGACTCCCTGAGACTCTGCTCTGAGTTTCAAAGCATCAGTTTTATCAAAAAAGAAAAAGAGAGATGGCTCATCCTGGAGTAGCAACCCTAGAGAAGGACAATCTGGCTGTCCATTGCCCCTTATGTCCTCTGAGATAGCAGTCCCAGCCAAGGAGCACCACCTCTGCAGAGCCCCGCTCTGGTCTACTGCTCTTGATAACCCCAGCCTCTCATTCCAAGTCTATGGTGGACAGTCAATCCCCCATCTCTGACCTAGTGGCCCCCTTTTTGTCCCTTTTCATGCCTCCATGCCCAAGTTTCCAAGCCCTATGTTCCCAAGTCCCCTCTGCAAAATGTCTAGTTTTGTCCCTTCCCTCCAAACACTACAGACTCTGTGGAAGGAGTCCTGACATGATTGCATGTGTCCAGTGTGCTATTTCGAGCAATGCTCTAGCTGCTGTTCTATCCATCAGCAAATGTTTCCCAGACCCTTGGAGCTAAGGCCACACAGCCCTGCTGCCCCATCCTTACTTCAGCCCCATTAAACTGCCAGCCTCAGGCTTTGCCTAGAGATCCCCACAAGCAATTTCTCCAGTTTCTAATTTCTTGTGGCAGCTCAAGAGCCTCGGTACAGCTGACCTTGGCTCCCTAGCAGAAAAGGGCTGGAACACCCTGAAAAGCATTCAGGGATGCAGGTGGGGGCAGCAGCCAGGGATGCTTAAAGGAAAATCTAACTGAAGAGAAGGCAGAGAATACTGTTGTCCTTGCTCAAAATTCCTCATCTATGGGATATCATCTTGCCTTCAGCTACCCTCTATCATAACCCTCAGACAAATTATTTCCTTTCCATTCAAAAGATCTGTGTTGGTATTCTCATTGCTTTAACAAAATATTTAAAGAGAACAAGTTAAGGAAGAAGGAGTTTACTTGGCTTACAGTTGAAAATTGAGCCCATTGTGCAGGGAAAGCATTTCAGCTGGAGCACAGAGCAGCTGGTCACGTTGCATCCACAGTCAGGAAGCAGAGAGAGAGATGAATGCTGGCATCAGCGCACTCTCTCTTCGTATTCAGTACCCCATCATATGGAGCAGTGCCACCCACTTTAGGGTGGATCTTCCCCCCTCAATTAACCAAATCTAGAAAGTCCTTCACTGTGCTCAGGACTTTATCTCCTGGTGATTCTAGAGCCTGACAAGTGGGTAGGCAACATCAACAAGTATGGGGGCTGCCAGCATCTATTCCACGTGCAACCCAAGGGATCATGGAAGCATGCTCTCAGCAAGCCTCCTATCTCATGAGGCTACTAGAGAAAATAACAGCCAGTTCCCACTGGGAGTGAAATTTCCAGTCCCCTGATTTATAGAGAAAGTGATAGTTTGAGCCTGAAGTTCCTGTGTTGTTGCATGGGGTTGTTTGAACAGAGAAATGCTAAAGGTGAAAAGAGATGCTACACCAGCCAGCATAACGGATGTCCTACACAAAAGGGAAGGATATTGGGACACAGACACACACAGGCAGAAGGTTATCTGGAGACCAAGAGGAAAGACACCCACCTGTAAGCCAAGCAGAAAGACCTCAGGAGAAACAAAGGTTCCTGATTCCAGACTTGCAACCTTCAGAATTGTGAGAATATACATTTCTGCTCTTTAATCAACTGGCCTGTGGTTCTTTATTATGGCAGCACAAGAAGACGCGAATAAAAACCAGATGTTCCTACTCAAAATCCAGGGCCCTCAGAAGAGGATCTGGGTAAAGTTAGGGACAAAATGCTATATAAGCTTGACATGAGGTCACAGTGTGGAAGTTCTGCAGATCCTCACGGACTGAGATGTGCTACATGAGAAAGATGTCAAGTGTGCTTTCCATCTGGCTGTCACCAAACCTGGCATCTGAAGCTGAATGGAGAAAGATGGCTGATTCTCTCCAGTGGGAAAGGACACACAGAAGCAGAAGCTCAACCCTAAACAAGACCTCTAGTTTAGGGCCTTCTGCCTGGCCCCAAAGCTCCATAGGCTGTGAGTTAAACTCTTCCTTTTTGTGAGGCTTAACCAAGTCATTAACTTCTGTGAACATATTGGTTTTGTGGTGGTGGTGGTGGTGGTGGTGGTTGTTGGTGCTGCTGCTGTTAAAACTAGGATAAAGGCTGAGGAAATGGCTCAGTTAGTCAAATGCTTACTGTGCAAGCAGGAGGACCTGAGTTCAATCCCTAGCACCCACATAAAAATCCAGCAATAATGGTACACATTTGTACTGCCAGCACTGAGAGGCAGAGACAGCTGGACCCCTGGGACTTGATGACCACCCAGCCTAGCCTGATTGGAGAGTTCCAGGTTAATTTGAGCCCTTCTTTCACAGAAACAAGTTGGATAGCACGTAGGTTGACCTTCTGTTTCCACATATACGTATACACAGTGCATGCATGTGAACCTACATACATGTACACAGACACACACACACACACACACACACACACACATGATAAAATCTGTCTCATAAGTAATTGTTGCAATTCTGTCTGGAGTAATATTATAAGCTGTGGGACATGGTACCAATAAGATGACAGTATGCATATCCTTATCTTTGTCTTTCAATGCAAGAGTATGCCAAATCCTTTTTCCTTAGGTCTCTTTACACCCACAGATATGGACCCTCACAAAAAAAAATTATACTTTATGTCCTTTCAGAAGCACACCCTGAGAAAAGCATTTAAATGCAAGGAGTTGTCTGGGCTATCGCCCCAGGACATGTCAGCAGTGAGGTGGAGGCATCTACACACCAAGGAAGACACCCCCATAAGGTTTATTACCACATGAGGTATCTCTGTGTGTAGCTGGAGCTTGACCATGTAGAGGAGCCTGAGAAGCAGTGTAGACACAGCACTTACTGTGGGAAGTAGAAGCCTTTCATTCTGGCATTTACAGTGGACAGGATTGTGTCTAATCAGCCAAGATAGATCTCAAGCGAGGTGGCTGACAGTCTGAAATCAAGCCAGAGCACACTGTAATAATAAGATCCTGGTAGATATGGAGATCTGTGCTTGGAATCCTCTTTGGCAATGGCTGCTCAGATAGCATGTGAATGGTTCTGAAACAGATGGAATTGTTCCATTTCTCACAGGCAAAATAACCAGCTCAGCCCACATACCCAAAGGCACTTATGCTCATGCTTCTAGTGCCCTGTGTAAACTTGCTGTTCACCCATGTCTTTGTGCACATGTGTGCATGTTTGTGTATGTGTGTCACGGTCCTGGTGCTCCAGGGATCCACCTGTCTCCAGTTCCCCAGGTCTGAGATTACAAGTGCATGCCACCATGTCAGGTCGTCATCTTGGCAGGTACTTCCCTCCACTTGTGTTCTGTTCTCTTGTGTCCCACGCAAAACTGAAGCGCTCTCTCTGGTGGTTCACCATCTATGGCTAGCTTTGGAATATACTGTGGAGACCCACACTGGGAGATCTCTACCTGTCATACATTTCAATGTGTGTACTTTTTTATCACAGGGTATGATGAGAATATGCATAGTAACAAGTACTTAACAAACCTCGGTGGGTTTAACGAGCAGAAATCCATTTTACGCTCACTCCTTCACTATCTGGGCAGCCTCCAGGACTTCAGTGATCCAACATGCTTTGTCTTATGTTTCACAGCCATAAGAGTCTTCCAAGCTCCCTGTGGTGAGAGAGACTATGAGACCCGCATGTGGGCTTGTCACTGACCCAGCCAGATTGACAAACATATTGTTCCCAACTTCAATTACTTTGCCTGGAAGTGAGCACATTCTAACAGCAATGTATAAATACGTGTGATGTCCCTGTGACTAAAAAGGAAGAAAGACTAGATGGTGTGTAGCAGCCGTCTGGGCAGCCCACCAGTTTCTTCTGAATAGAAACCTTTCACTCTCAAAGGAGGCTTCTTAAACCTCAAGAAGTAGACAGCTCACAAGACTCAGGAAGTTCCTGAGATTTACAAGATTCATGAGGGACCCCCCCCCCATTCCTCAAGATTATAAATGCAGCAATGACTACTGTGGAGAGTAGACTCTACTCCAGCTCAACCTGCTGAACTGCATGCAAATCATGCAAGGAACTCCAAGAATATGTCTTTTGTGAGTCATCAACCCAGGCTGGGGTATACTTTTAAGTCATGCAGCTACCTTTAAGTCATCCATACACCTGTAAGTAGCACTAATAAATTTATCACATCACCAAATTAAGCTTTTGATAGAATTAATATTTTGTTCTGCCTTTTTTTTTTATCTACCTGGGGTGAGTGGATGTTTATTCAATATCTCCAGACAAAGTCACTAACACTCTTGGGGAGATGAAACAGCCTTGTGAGAACCCACTGAGCACAGAACCACAGTGCAGCAATAATGGCCCAGGAGATCCCATCCAAAGCCAAGAACATAAAGCTAGATTTTCCCCAGGGCTAAGTAAGAGAAGATTCTGGTCATTCAATAGAGCCATGAGTGATGGCAAATCCTTCTGTTTAGAAATAAACTTCTCACTTTAACAAATCCACACCATGCATGTTATTAATCTAATACAGCACTGGCTTGCACGCATGCCAAGATGTCAAAGTGAATGTCCACAGATGCCACAGGCTCACCGGGAGATGAGTGGGGAATTCCCAGAATAAATATGTGACAAGTGACAGTCACAAGCAGGCTGGCTCCAACTGGCTGACTTCTTGTTTTTGATGATGATAGAAGGGGCCTGAAAGCACTTAACAGCCAGACAGGAGGCATCGTCCACTGTCTAGTATCTATGGTGCCAGCATGGACATCAAAACAGCAATAAAAAAGATCCTCTGAGAATTCAGTTACAAAGTCCCAGAGGGAGGATAACAATAAGGTTCTGGCATTATGGGAAAGTATTGCAGCTAATCATAACACAGGTTCAGCATTAACAAGATCAGTGTGGGCCTAACAACCGATAAATATAAAGGAAACAAATGAAAGTGTCAACCCACACTGATTCAGTTTTTGATGATCTAGTCCTGATTTTTTTTCCTTGACTCAGAAAATTTTATTTTTATAAGAATAGACACTTGGAGTAGCTTTTTTAACCGTTGACATTGAAATGCTCTTTGCCAGCCTCAGTATAGCCTTATTTCTGAGCTGCTTCTAATGCCTCCCCACATGGAAACATAAACCTCAGCCAAGCAGCACTGGCAACCTGTTCCTAGCCCAGGAAACAACACACATTAAATGGAGGAACTGGTCCAAGACCCACAGGGATGGAGACAGTGGACTTGTCCCCAAATGGAGAGTGGAGACAGCTGTCTCACCCTGAGAGGTGCTCTGCCATAAAGAAGCTGGCCAACACTTCTTATCATCCCTATTCTTGGTAACCATTTCATCTAGGGACAGACACGCATAAACCAACCCCGCCATTCCATCCTTATGCCCAGTGTCCCAGCTCTTTTCTGGACAGCGCTTGTCAGTCAAACATTAGCATCCCAGCAGAACAACCTATAGTCTGTCATGGAGCCATTTAAAGAAAAAGAAAAAAAAAAGGTACTTTGCATTTATAGAAGGCACTTAGAGACAGGAACTTGTATCAAGTAATAAAATTTTAATTAGCTCTCTAAAATGTAAGCCGTGAGCTTGGTGTGAAGCAATACATTTGTCCAAAGTGATCATTCTTTCAGGATGAGAGAGTTACCCACTTGGTTAAAACAATGAGCTGACCCATCTAATAGACTTATTCAGCTGGAATAATGGTTTCTGAGTCTTGGAAGGAGCAAGTTTTCTTAGTGTGGAATTCAGTGACTCAATCTCTTTTACTTCTCCCAACAGACTATAATACTGAGGCTGAGTCCACAAAGAGAAGCCTGGCGTTCTCTTAGGCAGCATTGCAGCAAGAAGCCTCGAGCCAGGGGAGGAAGCGGGGGAAAAAAATTTTTTTTTCAAAGCTGTCTTAGTAAATGTACACATCGCCATGTCAAAACCCCTTACCAAAGCAGATTAAGGAAGAATTGGTGGATTCCAGCTGATGGTCCAGGGAAGGCAAGGTGGCAAGAACAAGAGGCTGGCTAGTCACACCCAATCAGCATCCAGGAACCAGAGAAAGGGTACAAAGTGGGTCCCAGCTATAAAGCATCAAGGCCTGCCCCCAGTGACATACTTCCCCCAGCAAGGCTCTAAAGGCTCTTCCCAAACAGCACCACCCTCTGGAGACTCAGTGTTCACACACCTGAGACTACAGGAGGCATTTCACACTCAAGTCACAAGATATTGATGATGTACTCAGACCTTGTTTAGGCAGCCACATTCTTAGGGTGTCGTGGGTGAGGCTTCCCTGCCATTTCTAGGAGACACAATCTCACAGCAGACTTCTTGGTCTTCTGCCTCTTACAGTCTTTCCACCTCTCCTTCTGTGATGTCACCCGGTGTGTTTGTGTATATACTGCTTAGGGTTGGGCACTCCGTAGTCAGTCCTTCTGTGCATTTTGACCAGTTATGGTTTTTCTGTTATGGTCTCCATGTTTGGCTAAGTAGTTTCTTTGATAAGGGGACATCTATATTTATCTGTGGGTATAACAATAGGTATTTAGAATACAGTTCAAAACTATACTGGTTTCTTAAAATGGTGGGAGAAAGTTCTTCCTAGAGGCCATGACCTCACTAGCCCCAGGCTATTGTGTAGGTTTCCAGTCCCAGGCATGATTTCCCCCTGTTTAGCAGGCCTGATGGCCAATCAAATGCTGTTAGTTCCCAACAAGATATGAGTGTTACTATGCCACCCTTGGGGATATCTTGCCGTGCTTGTCATTGCTATGGTTCACAGGCGTCACAGTGAGGATGGATTATTGGCTGCTCCCCCATTGCTTGGCAGTTTTCATGACACCTTCTGGTACTATGAAAGCATGTTCTTAAAAAGAAGATTTTCAAGCTGGATCCTGTTCAGTGTTATATCCCAAGAGAATGATGTCTTCAGCAAGTCACTTACCTTCAACCTCTGAGAGTAACCAAAAGCAGTAGCAATACCCTGGATTGTTTTGAAGTCTCCCTCGACCAACAACTGGCAAGGGAGTTACTTGAGCCTGGTACTGGGGTTTTTCTTAGGCTATGGATGTTAGGGAAAACATTGTCAGCCCAAGTAGCATAGTTTCATTTAAACTATATATGTATATGTGTGTAAATATTTATATGTATTATATGTAATTTTAAGTACATTAAAAAAACAATATGGTTCCTGTGGCTTTTTGAAAATATCTACAGTGTTGTTTTCTCCTTTCCCTTCCTCTCCTTCTATATTGATCCCAACCAAGCCATTTTTAAAAATTAAAAAATAAAATACTAGCCTCACAGGCCCAATATGTGGGTTCTAGTCCTGACTTTCTCCACTTTTTTTGTGAGAAGTTCTGTGAAATCATATCACTTTGAGCTGCTGTTTGCTTCACTGTCCAAGTTAACTCGGTATGTATGGCTAGGAAGGCATCCTCACTCCCAACCTGAATCTATGGCTGTCCAGGGTGAAGTTTCTATAAACATGGCCATGGAGCCTGATTCTCGACACCCCTTCACTAGGGGACTCCTGACCACCTCTGCTACAGAGACATTTCATACCTTGATAACCAGGAAGCAAAAGAACAGAGATGGGAGACAGGAGAAGTGGTTCAGTTCATAAAATGCTCATAACACAAACATGAGGAACTCAGTTTGATCCCCTAGAACCTGCGTAAAAAGGCTTGGTGTGGTGGTGTACACATGTAATCCCAACATTAGGGGGAAAGAGACAGAATAACCCTAGGGGCTGTCGGCCAGCCAGTATAGCTGAATCAGTGGACTCCAGGTTCAGTGATAGACTCTGTCTCAAAATACAAGGTGGTAAGCAATTGAGGAGACATCTATAATAGATTCCTGGCCTAACAATACACACACACACACACACACACACACACACACACACACACACACCAAAAAACCTGTTCACCAGGAAGGAAGTACAGGAGGTAGAGATGGAAGCTAAGGGCTGTAAAACAGGAGGAGCTGAGTTAGCTGCACCAGCAGGTGAGACCCAGGATCTTGTCTGTGATGCTCTGCCCAGAGTCGGTCCTTGCATTTAACTAGAACAGACACTAAATCTTGCAGAGACAGTGGATGCAAGAATGAAGAACAAGCATTAGAGGGCCAAGGTAGGCCAAGTGTGAAAGAATCAAATAGAACGTTTTTACCAAAGGTTATCTATTCATATCATAGCGCTAAAGGCAACCTCACTGATGATACAAGTCCAGGAGGCCCCATTCTCTACATAGAATATACACAGAGTTCTGCAAAGCTTGTGCAAAACCATCAGAAGCCAACTGTTAGTGCTGCTTCTGGCTGCCTCCTTTGAAATGCTCCAATGGAGGGGGTACATGCCCTGACCCAGGTGAAGTTAGGTGTTGATGGAGTTTGGCAGGAAGCCTCTGTAAACTTCACAGGCAACTATGAAACAAGCTGTGGGAGGCAAGAAGGCTGTTCATTGCAACACAATTCAGTAGCCCATATTAGTTCAAACTTCTGGGGTCTGACCTCGAGTTGTTTATTTTAGACATATTTAAACATAGCACAGTCTGGTGAAAACTAGCCTTGGGATGGCTAACTCAGTCCCATGTGTACAACAAATCTAAATCTCTTTGAGAAGCAAAGTTGCCAAATATGAATCAGAATGTGACTACATTAAAACTCTTAGCAAAGTACATGTGGCACACTCCATAAAGATTGATTCTACAGATTGGCTGAGAAAAACAACTTTATGAAAACAGATCTGGAGAAGGGTCAGTCCCAGAAAGTCTTCAGCCACACAGATTGCACAAACATCCCCAGGCTAGAAAGCACATCCGTTCCAGCCTTCTTTTTTTTTTAATTAATTTATTCAGATTACAACTAAATTGTTATCCCATCACTTGTATCCTCCCATTTCTCCCTCCCTCCCACTTTCACCCTATTCTCCTCCCCTAGGTCTATGACCGAGGGGGACCTCCTCCCCCACTATATGGTCATAGGCTATCAAGTCTCATCTTGGTAGCCTGCTGATTCTTTCTTTGAGTACCACTAAGCCTCCCTACCAAGGGGAAGTGGTCAAATACAGAGCACCAGAGTACATGTCAGAGTCAGTCCCCACTCTACACATGACTGTGGAGAATGTCCTGTCCATTGGCTAGATCAGAGTAGGCGTTCGATGTTTACTACTTGTATTGTTAGTGCAATAGTTTGAACAGACACCCCTGGGCCTCAATCCACCTGTCATGATATTCTTCTTGTAGGTTTCTAGGACCCTCTGGATCCTTCTATTTCCCCATCTCCTATATTTATCTTACCCAGAATCCCAGGAGGATGCCCTCACATCTATCCCAATGTCCTGGTAAGTGAAGACTTTCTAAGAAGAACCTAAGTTCCACATTCCTTCCCTTGAAGGAACAACCCTGTATACTCAACCTTTCAAGTTCTCCAGGGCATGTCTGTGAACACAAAGAACATGTACATTTTAAGTACATTAAAAAACAATATAGTTCCTGTGGCTTTTAAAAATATCTATAGTGTCGGTTTTCCCCGTTCCCTTCCTCTCTTTCTATATTGATCCCAATCAAGCCATTTTTAAAAATTAAAAAATAAAATGCTAGCCTCACAGGCCCAATATGTGGGCTCTAGTCCTGGCTTTCTCCATTTTTTGTGAGTTCTGTGAAATTATGGCTCTTTGAGCGGCTGTTTGCTTAGCTGTTTAACTTAACTTGGTATGTATGGCTGGGAACATCCATGCCCCCTACAAAGTTCCCCATCTCTCTTAGACATTGAAATGTGCTAAGACAATGATGTCCCCACATGCCTAGAAAGTAAAGGTAAGATGCCTTGGGCAAAATCAAGAATAAGATGTAGGGGGGTTGATTTTTGTTTGTTTATGTTTTTGTTTTTATTGTATATGAGTGCTTTATCTCCAGAAGAGGCCATCAGATGACATTATAGATGGTTTTGAGCCACCATGTGGTTGCTGGGAATTGAACTCAGGACCTCTGGAAGCGCAGGCAGCGCTCTTAACCATTGAGCTATCTCTCCAGCCCCAAGAATAAGATGTAAAATCAGGACCAACTACGGATATCCACAGAAGGCAATCCTCACCCATCTGCTTTCCTTGGATCCTAAGCCAACAGCCCCTCCGTGCCCTCCAGGTCAAGTAGGACAGGGCATTTTTCCTTAGGGCAGTTTTCCTTGCCTGTATAGTCTTCTAATAACTTTGCCCTCTCTAGCCCCACACTGTTCAAAGCTAATTCTATTTCCACAACACAGTTCCTAGTACATTACTGGTGCCTGACCAAAGCAAGTCTGGTTTGCTAATGCACATGGGTCTGCTGTGTTGCTCTTATCTGGTTAGCCCCGTTACTTCTCAGTGTTCTTCTTCCATGAGGAACATAATATAGCTCTCTGAGACAATGCTGTCTGCAGGGTGCTCATCTCCTAGCCTGTAAAACTCAAACATAGATTTAGAGAGGAATAATCTGGAAATATTATGACCTGACTACAATCTCCTCCTGTGGAGTCCCAAACAGCAGCTGAAGGCCACAGAGACCCCACTCTTTAGAAGTAAACGAAAGGGTCACATCACCCTCAATATCATGAACAGAGATGAATCTCATGCTGTCCTGCCACACATCCTTTTCTATCTTGCACGTTTGTCCAAACTGTGGGATGCATGTACCCTAAACTAGCTGTGAATGCTGCCCAACCTATGGTGACATACTTTCTCAAAACATTGAGGTTATTTTGTGTGATTACTCGATTTTTAATAGGAAATCTTTGATCCGTTTAACAATTTCATGCATATAAACAATGTATCTTAATCATATTTACCCCCAACTCTCCTGTATCGCACCCCCTAGGAACTCTCAATATGTCTCTCTCCTCAATTCATGTTTTCCCCCTTTTAAGCACACTACATCTAATAATTGATGCCAGATGGACTATTAACTGCTCTTGGTGGCTAGATCTTGGTCAGGTCTTATGCGGGTCACCACGGATGCAGTAGGTTTATGGGCACAAGGGCTATGTGCTTTCCAAAAGATAATATTCCATAGCGTTCCTCCACATTCTCTGGTTTGTACATTCTTTCTACACCTGCTTCTATGCTGCTCCATGAGTATTGGGAGATGGATTGATATAAATGGCCCATTTATGGGATGACACTTTTTTTTTCAGGGCACACCTAGAAGGCAAAGTGAGCAATGCACTTCCTTATTAATACAGCAAAAAACTTTAAAAATCAGAATTGTCCCTGGGGGAAACTTTCACTGTCTCTGCTCTTCAGAAATAAATGAAAAGGTCATAGCTCTCCTGATATTGTGAACACAGTCTTTGCCTCAGTTTGGGTTTCTATTGGTGCAATGAAACACCATAACCAAAAAGCAAGTTGGAGAGGAAAGGGTTTATTCAGCTTACACTTCCACATCACAGTTCATCATCAAAGGAAATCAAGACAGGAAGTTGAACAAGGCAGAAGGGGCGATGCTTACTGAATTGCTTCCCCTGGATTTCTCACCCTGTTTTCTTATATAACCCAGGACCATCAGTTCAGGCACGGCATCATCAACAATGGACTGGCCCTCTCCCATTGATCACTAATTGAGAAAATGCCTGACAGTCAGATCTCATGGAATCTTTTCTTTCAACTGAGGCTCCTTCCTCTCTGATGACTCTAGCTTGTATCAAGTTGACTCAAAACCAGGCAGGAATGTGTATGACCAGGACTGTGTATGTCAAATAAATTTGTTTCTCCTCAAGTTAGTTATTGTCATTATTACAGCAATAATAAGCAAACTAGGACAGTGGTCTTTCATTTCCCTCAAGTCTTGAAAAAAAAACTGGTTGGCTTGGGAGAAGGTTCAATTGTTAAGGTGCTTTCTACACAAGCATGAAGACTTTAGTTCAATGTGTCAGAACCCATGTAAAAATGTTTCACAGGATGGCCTGCCCTTGTAATTCCAGCACTGGGAAGGTGGCAGCAGGATGATCCTGGGGCTCTCTGACCAGCCAACTTGGCCAAATCTGCAAGCCAAAGGCACTGAGAAGACTTTAAAATCAAGATGAATAATGCCTCAAGTAGACATTGAAGGTTGACATCTGGCCTCCACATGCATGCACAACACATGTGCACACACATGTGTGCACATGTACATGTGCACACACAAACATATACATACACAAAACTGGTTCATATGTAAATATTATTATGATCTCTAAAAAATTCAGAAAGGGTTTGTGGCCAATCGTCAGTTCCACAAAGCACAGGAACACTAAGGTATTTGTGATAACTTACTAGACATGCACACTTAGTGAATTACCATAGAAATATTATTTTTAAAAATCAAGCAGGAAAACAATGAGAAGGATGGCATAACAATACCAGGGTAACAATTGGTTATTACTTACTATAATAAAAACCAGCCTGCCAACTGCAATTTGCCGTTGTATTTCTTGGCAGTCAAAATGAGAAGGGATTGTGTATGAATTATTCAACATACCTAGTCTGTTACAGAATATTTCAACTATTGTTTAAGGACAAAATACAACAAAGATTTAGTGCTCAGATTCAAAAAAGACACCATCCAAGATCTTCTTACACTGGACAGTTCCGGAAGAGTAGGAATAACTATGAGAAAGTTCCTACAGTAAACAAAAACTCCATCTCAGCAGAAACACTTCCTAAGAGACAACTAAAATGGGGTTTGGTGCTGTGGTTGGATCCTCAGAACATTATCGTAGTATCTTCAGATATGTAAATTAGATGGCTTACAGCAACAGAAACCTAGGTCTTATGTTGCTGGAGACTGAGCTGGCCAAAATCTAAAACCAGAAGTTTCAGTACCTGGTGAGGACCTGTGTCCTGATTCAGGGATGACCGTTTCCTCCCTGGGTCCCCATATGGTGAACAGACCAAGGCAGTTCCCTAGGATCACCCACTAACAAGTGCTTTGTCTCTTGACTGCTCACATACCAAAGCCCCGACCTCATAAAACCATCACTTCAAGGACTAGGTCTCAATAAATGAATTGTACATGTGTGTGTACCTCTGTACGTGTGTGCATGTGTGTGTGTTCATGTGCACAAAGGTGCACATGTGTATGTGGATATGTGTATGAATGGAGACCATTCTTCAAGTGCTGTCCATCTTATTTTTTATAAGGTGGAGTCTCTCAATGCCTGGAGCTCATCAAGTAGGCTAACCTGACTGGCCAACAAGCCCCAAAGACCCTCCTGGCTCTGCTTCCCCAGTTCTGGGATTGCAAACATATGCCACAGCAGTCAGGTTTGGTTGTTTAGCTCTATGTGGGCTCCAGGGCTAGAACTCAGGTTCTTGTGCTTGTAATAAGACAAGTGTTTATCAATTAAGCTGTCCCCCCAATCCCAACATACAAGTTTTGAAAAGGATACAACATTCAATCACTTGCATATATAAGCCAAAGAGACAGAAGCACTGAAATGGAGACCCACCTGCTTTGGCCATGCTGAGCCCACCTCATCCTCTGATCATGTTAGAGCTTTCCTTAGTATGTGGGCATCTGAAAATGAAAGAACAGTAGTGTTTAGAGATGGGGGATTATTCAAGACAGGGCTTGCTGGGTCATTCAGTAAGACTCAGAATTTCTCATCTACAGAAAGCAGTTTGCCAGCACTTGGTCCTGGCAGCCACCTCAAGAGAAGATGCACATGGCCAACCTTGTTTTAGTAAGCAAATAGTTAAATGTCAAATACAACCAAAAAACTGCTACCAGGTGCCAGCAATAACAGCTGCCTGGAAGAGGTGATGGTGACTGGAGCAGCTTGTGGCCAGCAGACCTCCCTGCTCAGTCTATTGTGTATGAACAAGACTCAGTCCCTGGGGCTATGCTGATGTTCAGTGACAGGTGTCTGGACCTAATCCTCAGACCTCTTTCTCCCTGGCACATGCTCACGGCATCCACCTGCTGGGATGGCAAGCAGCCTGCCATGGCAGAGATGTTCCATCCACTTTGCCCTGCCAATTAAGTCCAGACTAATAGAAAGAGGCAGAAGTGTGGCTCCTACCATGCTAACGGATTGCTCCAGTATCCAGAAACCAGCTGAGCTTCCTGGCAGTGATCGGCTGATTCCTAATGGCCTCAAACCCCTCCCCAACCTCAACCAAAGAAACCACCAGAAGAAGGTTGCAAATGCAGAGCCTTTCAGAGAAGTTGTTTATTCCACTGGCGGCGAGAGGAGGGGTGGAGGGTGAGGGTGGGAGGGAGGAGGAGTTTATGACATGCAAGAAAACTACAGATGCCTTTACAGGTTAGGTGAAGCATGGCCTGAAAGGGTGGTGGAGGACCAGGCCCACACATTCAACAGATGCCAGCAGACCATTGAGAGGCTGCGTCTATCTGACAGGTCCATTGACAGCAGGATTCAGTGGGAGTTGGCAAAAGGTGGCCCTAAGCATGACGATGACTCACAGCAGAGTCTGAATACATGTTCTTGTGACTAGTGTGGTAAACGAGCAGGAATCTAGATGCTGTCATCTACTTATTACCGCATGACCCTCTGTAGACTTCTACTACACAGCAAGAGCTTATAGACCCTCATCATATTGGGAAATAAAATACTTTACTGTATGCATGTGTAATCCCAGCTCTGAGGAAGAAGAGAAGAAGAGAGGCAGAATCCTGGGATTCATTAGCCAGCAAACATACCACTTGGTAAGCTTCAGGCCAATGAGAGACCTTGTCTGAAAAACAAGATTAAAAGGTAGCTAAAGTATAACACATAAAGTTGTCTGGCCTCCACACATACACACATGCACACAAACAAAGCAATTCTTTTAAGTTTCCTTAAAAGGGAATTTCTTCATTAGAGAAAATAAAAGCATGGAATTTGTGCATTAATCCATCAGCTGAGGGCTTACTAATTAGGGCGATGAACTTTTGGAGTTCATTCTAGCGACCTCCTCACATGCCTGGATACTACCATCTACATCAGTATGCCTCACTATTCCTCTAGCAAGCTCTAGAGAGTAGTGGAACTAAGACATAGAAGAAGAGAAGAAAGAAGGAAAAGGAAGGAAGGAAGGAAGGAAAGAGGGAGAGAGAGAAATGAATCCCTCTACAAGGGTAATCCCAGGGCCAATGAGATGGCTCAGTGGGTATAGGCACTTACCCCATGCCTGATGACCTGGGCCCCATGTGGTGGAAGGAGAGACCTGATACCCTTTAATTGTCCTATGACCACACTAGAACCATCCTCATACACACACACATACACACACACACACACACACACACACACACACACACACACAAATATATAATAAAAATGATTTAAAAAACAGTAATAACTTTTAAATTGAACAGAAGCACAAACTTCACTTTTCATAATCCCCTCTCAAATATAACCCTTCTAATTAGAAAGCAATGTGGAGCCCACTGTTTGATTGAATGTTTCACTTGCCTATCTGCCCAGCCTAATCTTAGATTGTGCTCATCAGTAACTCGCTTTTACATATTCGTGCAGAAAGACTCAATACTTTAATTATAGACGTTTTAATAATGTGCCTTTGTCTGGCCCTTGTGCTGTCACCCTTTATTTAGACACAAACCATCCAAGAATTTTTTTTAGATCCTCTACAGCAATTTCTCTTTTAAATACTTTCAGGGACAGAGTTACTTTAAAGTAATAAGCAAAGCAAGGAGACGTAGCATGAAATTACATTCCTTCTCTGGAGCCTTTGTAATTAAATAAAAATGTGTCACTTACAAAAGCTTATAATCGTAATGGGTGGGTTTTCTAGAAGAGATTGCTGGCTTTATTAGTTAATGGTGCTGATACCGTGTTCCTTAGACATCCCTACAATGAAGAGCACATGGGAATTCTCTGCCGAAGTGGTGTGTGTTCTCTGTTAAAAGCACTGGTGTTGGAGCTGGTGGGGGGGGGGGGATTGCTCTGCAGGGTAAAGCACTTGTGGCACAAGCATGCAGACCCAAATTCAGCTCTTTAGCATCCAAATACATTTCAGATTTCTGGAGTGAGCAGGCTACATGACTGGCTGAGTCAGCAAGATTAGGGTTCAGTGAGAGACCCTGCCTCCCTACAAAAGTTGGAGAGAGATAAAGAAAGACACTCAACTGATGACAGCCTATGATCTTCACAAGCACACACAGCATATACATTTAGCCACAAACATTTCTACACACATGTAAATACAGAGAGAGAGAGAGAGAGAGAGAGAGAGAGAGAGAGAGAGAGAGAGAGAGAGAGGCATTGGTCATTCCACTTAAAGACACATCATGTCAAAGATCCATGGCCTTGGCAACCAGGTAAAACCAGGAAAACTGGCATTTTCAACCTGAATAACTTTGAATCTTTTACTGGATTTCTCTGCACCTTGGTGATTTTGTCCAATTGGCATAATGCCTGTACACAGCTCTCATGGGAATCAAACAGGTTTGCCTGATATCTACCATGTATCTTGTGGTACATGTACCATGTAAATTCTTTTTAGACCTCTGTGTGTGTGTGCATGCATGTGTGTGTGTGTGTGTGTGTGTGTGTGTGTGTGTGTGTGTGTGTGTATAAACACACATGCATGGCAGTCCACTAAGACGCACTGGATCCCTAGAGCTGACACTCATTACAAGTGGTCGTGAGCAGCAGAGGGCACGACTGAGCTCAGATCTGCTGTGATGGCAGCTAAAGCTCTTAACTACTGATCCATCCCTTCCTGTTAGTGTTTTTATATTATGCCACTAGCAAAAGACAGAGCACTAAAATCTCCCCTAAATACAGCTCTTAACATGTTTGTCTAGGGGTAAATTGTAGCGATTACTGTGCCCCTTTGCCACAGGAATTCCAGCGAGTGAATAGCTCAACATGGCTTTTTTGAAACTTCAAATCATGCAATTTTCCAAGATAGGAAAATCTTTTTAGTCTAAGCCTTTTAGTAATAAAGAAAAACCTCCAGGAGCAAAAACATTTAAAGTTATGCTGTTAATTGCCAGAAAAGATTTTGTGAGAGCAGAACGCAGGGACCTTGCCTGACAGTGAACGACTGTTACTTTATGAGAGATTCTCACTGAAGCGATGCTGATTTTTACATCTTCCTGTGTGTGGTAGGAGGTGGGCAGAGGTGTGTCTGTATCTGGAGCAACTTTCTGTAAGAGAAAGGTGACACATGTGAGCACATTTGTACCCGGGCCTTTGAGGCCAGACAACTTTGCATGTCATTTCTCAGGAGCCACTTTTTATACGTGTATTTACTTATTCACTTTGTATTCTGATCATACTCCCCTCCCTCCTCTCCTTCTGGTCCTACCCCCCCCCTCTTCTCCTTATCTCTTCCCCCCTTCTCCTCAGAAAAGGAGAGCCGCCGCCACCACCACCAACCCACCACAGCACATCAAGCCACATCAAGACTGAGCACATCCTTCTTCACTGAGGCCAGGCAAGGAAGCCTCACCAAGGGAAAGTGACCAGAAAGCAGGCAGCAGAGTCTATGTCAAAGACAGCCCCTGCTTCTACTTTCTAGGGAACGCACATGAAGCCTGAGCTGCCCATCTGGTCCATATGTGTAGGGGACCTAGGTGCAGTCCGTGCCTGGTCCTTGGTTGCTGCTTCCATCTCTGCTGGCTCCAGATCAGCTGGCTCAATTGTCCTTTTTGTAGCGTTCTTGTCCCCTCCAGGTCCTTCTATCTGGAGCAATTTTTTTTGGGTTTTGGCTTGTTTCTTTGTTTTTTCTGACACAGGGTTTTTCTGTGTAGCCTCAGAGTGTGGACTCACTTTGTAGACCAGGCTGGCCTCAAATTCACAAAGATCCTCCTGCCTCTGCCAGCCCAAGTGCTAGGATTACAAGCATGGGCCACTTTGCCTGGCATGGAGCCATTCTTTTTAGGACAAGTTTTTTTCGAGCACTTCTAATGTCTATTCTAGTTGTCCTTCTAAATGAGCATTAAGCATCTTCTCTAGGGTTCTCCGTGTTATTTAGCTTCTGTAGGTCTGAGGATTGTAGTGTGATTATCCAGTATTATATGTCTATATATAGCCACTTATAAGTGAGTATATATCATGCGTGTCTTCCTGGATCTGGGTTACCTCACTCAGGATGATCCATTTGCTGGCAAATATCAAGATTTTCTTGTTTTTAATAGCTGAGTAGTATTAAGAGAAGAAACAGGATGGGGCCAACCACGGAGGTCCTCTGAAAAACTCTGCCCAGCAGAGGATCAAAGCAGATACAGAGACTTACAGTAAAACTTTGGGGCAGAGCACAGGGTGACTTTGGGAAGAGTTGGGGATTAGAAGGGCCTGAAGGGGACAAGATCTCCACAAGAAGAACAGTGCCAACAAATCTGGGCCCAGAGGGACCTACCGAGACTGATGCACCAACCAAGGACCATGTATGGAGAGGTCCTAGACCCTCTGCTCAGATGTAGTCAATAGGCAGCCCAGTCTTCAGGTAAGCTCTATTATATGGGTAGCAGGGGCTGCCTCTGACATGGATCCTTTCACCCACTCATGTATTACATCCCCCCTGGTGGGACAGCCGTGCTGTCCACAGAGGGAAACAATGCAGGCAATCCAGATAAAATGGTAGGCTGGGGTCAGATAGTAGGGGAGGAGGACTCCTCGCTTCTGAGGTCTAGGGGAAGTGGGAAGGGGGAGAGTAAGGGAGGCTGGGATTGGGATGAGAGGAGGGTTCTACAAGCAGGATGTAAAGAGAATAAATTAAAAATAAACAAACTTTTTTAAAAAGACAGGGTTTTTTTTTAACTCGCTTGGAACTCACCAAGTAGGTTAGGCTGGCTAGTGAGCCCCATTCATTCACCTGTTTCCATTTCCCAATTGTTGGGATTACAAATTCAAACCACTAGACTGACTCTCTCTCTCTCTCTCTCTCTCTCTCTCTCTCTCTCTCTCTCTCTCTCTCTCTCTCTCTCTCTCTCTCTCTCTCTCTCTCTCTCTCCCTGTGTGTGTGTGTGTGTGTGTGTGTGTGTGTACATGTATGGATATGTGTGTATGTCTACCTGTATGCAAGTAGAAGCCAGAAGTTAACATCAAGTGGCTTTCCTCTATCACTTTCCACCTTATTTTTTTAGACAGGCTTTCTTCATCAAACATGAAGCTCTCTGTTTAGGATAGTATCTAGCCAGGGAACACCCAGCATCTGCCTATCTCCTCCCACTACCCCTCCCCAGCTCTGATTACATTCACAAACTACCACCCCCATCTTTTCCATAGGTCCTGGGCATACAAACTCAAGTCCTCACACTTTTAAGGCAAGCACTTTACCAATAAGCTCCCTCCTCAGCCCAGCTCCTTTCTTTCTTTCTTTCTTTCTTTCTTTCTTTTTTTTTTTTTTTTTTTTTTTTTTTTTTTTTTGCAATTTTGTTTTGGTTTTGGTTTTTATTTAATTAATTTATTCATATTATGTTTCAATTGCTATCCCATCCCTTGTATCCACCCATACCTCCCTCCCTCCCTCTTTCACCCAATTCCCCTACCTTATGTCAGTGACCAAAGAGGGCCTCCTCCCCCACTATATGATCATAGGCTATCAAGTCTCATCTTGATAGCCTGTCTATCCTTTCTCGAATGCCGCCTGGCCTCCCCATAAAGGAGAAGTGGTCAAATATGAAGCATCAGAGTTTGTGTCAGAGTTAGTTCCCACTTTCCACTCATGTGTGGACAATGTCCATTGGATAGATCTGAGTAGGGGTTCACTGTTTACTGCATGTATTGTCCATGGTTGGTGCAATAGTTTGAGCAGAACCCCTGGGTGGAGTTCTACCCACCCTGATGTTCTTCCTGTAGGTTTCTAGGACCCACTGGATCCTTCTATTTCTCCATTCGCCCATACATCTCTCATCTAGAGTTCCAATAGGATTTACTCACATCTATCCCAATCTCCTGGTAAGTGAAGACTTTCATGGGACATGCCTCTTGGGCTAGTGTCCAATTATAAGTGAGTATATACAGTGTGATTCTTCTTCTGGGTTAACTCACTCAATATGATCATTTCTAGTTCCATCCATTTGTCCACAAATTTCGGTATTTCCTTGTTTTTAATGGCTGAGTGGTATTCCATAGTGTAAATGTACCACAGTTTCTTTATCGATTCTTCAATGAAGAGGCATTAAGGTTGTTTTCAGGTTCTGGCTATTATGAATAAGGCTGCTGTGAACATGGTTGAGCATACGTCCTTGTTGTGTGGTGGAACATCTTCTAGGTATATTCCAAGGAGTGGAATAGCTGGGTCTTGAGGAAGCCCAATTCCCAGTTTTCTGAGATAGCTCCAGATAGATTTCCAAAGTGGTTGTACAAGTTTGTATTTTCACCAGCAATGAATAAGTGTTCCTCTTTCTCCACATCCTTGCCAGCATGTGCTGTCACTTGAATTTTTGATCTTAGCCATTCTGATGCATGTAAAATGGAATCTCAGAGTCATTTTGATTTGCATTTCTCTAATGACTAAAGACGTTGAGCATTTCTTTCAGTGTTTCTCGTCCATTTGATATTCCTCTATTGAGAATTCTCTGTTTAGTTCTGAGCCCCATTTCTCAACTGGGTTATTTGGTTTGGTGGTGTTTGATTTCTTGATATATATATTGTCAGATGTAGGGTTGGTGAAGGTCTTTTCCCAATCTGTAGGCTGTTGCTTTGTTCTGCTGATGGTGTCTCCTACCTTACAGAAGCTTCTCAGCCTAATGAGATCTTATTTGTTAATTATTGACCTTAAGGCCTGGGCTGCTGGTCTTCTGTTCAGGAAGTTGCCTCGTGTGCCAATTTGTTCCAGGCTCTTCCCCACTTTTTCTTCTAACCAATTTAGTGTCTCTAGTTTTATGTTGAGATCTTTAATGCACTTGGACTTGAGTTTTGTGCATGGTGACAAATATGGGTCTAATTACATTTTTCTACATGTAGACATCCAGTTAGACCAGCATCATTTACTAAAGATGCTATTATTTTTCCATGGAATATATTTGAGCTTCTTTGTCAAAAATCACGTGACCATATGTGTGTGGATTCATTTCTGTGTCTTCTATTTGATTCCATTCATCAACCAGCCTATTGCTGTTCCTTTACCATGCTTTTAATTACTGTTGCTCTATAGTACAGCTTAAGATCAGGTATGGAGATTTCTCTGGAGGGTCTTTTATTGTATAAGATTGTTTTAGCTATTCTGAGTTTTTTGTTTCTCCATATGAAGTTAAGAATTGATCTTTCAATGTCTTTTTTAAAATGTGTAGGTATTTTGATAGGATTGCATTGAATCTGCAAATTGCTTTTTGTAAGATGGCCATCTTTACTATGTTAATTCTCCCGATGCATGAACAAGGGAGATCTTTCCATCTTCTAATGTCATCTTCAATCTCTTTCTTCAGAGATTTGAAGTTTTTTTCAGACAAGTCCTTTACTTGCTTGCTTAGGTATTTTATATTGCTTGTGGATATCATGAAGGGTGTAGTTTTCATAATTTCTTCCTCTGCATGGTTGTCATTTGTATATAGGAAGGATACTGACTTTTTTGAGTTAATTTTGTATCCAGCCAACGTGCTGAAGGTGTTTATCAGCTGTAGAAGTCCTCTGGTGGAATTTTGGGGGTCATTTATATACACTATCATATCATCTGCAAATAGGGATAATTTGAATTCCTCCTTTCCCATTTGGATACTCTTGATCTCATTTTGTTGTCTTATTGCTCTGGCTAGAACTTCAAGTACTATATTGAATAAATATGGAGAGAGTGGGCATCTTTGCCTCGTCCCCAATTTTAGAGGAATTTCCTTGAGTATCTCTCCATTTAATTTGATGTTGGCTACTGGCTTGCTGTATATAGCCTTTATTATATTGAGGTATGTGCCTTGTATCCCTGATCTCTCCAAACTTTAAACATGAATAGGTATTGGATTTTATCAAACACTTTTTCTGCATCTAAGGAGATGTTCACATGGTTTTTTCTTTCAGTTTGTTTATATGGTGGATTACATTGATGGATTTCCATGTATTAAACCATCCCTGCATGCCTGGAAGGAAGCCTACATGGTCATGGTAAATGATATCCTTGATGTGCTCTTGTATTAATCTTGCGAGTATTTTATTGAGTATTTTTGCATCAATGTTCATAAGAGAATTTGATCTTAATGTCTCTTTCTTTGATGAGTCTTTGTGAGGTTTAGGTATCAAAGTGACTGTGGACTCATAGAATGTATCTGGTAATGTTTCATCCATTTCTATCTTTTGGAGTAGGTTGAAGAGTATCAGTATTAGCTTTTCTTTGAAAGTCTGGTAGAATTCTGTGGTGAAACCATCTTGCTCTGGGTTTTTTGTTTGTTTGTTTGGTTGGTTTTTGTTTTTTGTTTTTGTTTTTGTTTTGTTTTTGGTTGGGAGAATATCAATGATTGCTTCTATTTCTGTAGGGGAAATGGGACTATTTGGTTTGTTTATCTGATCTTGATTCAATTTTGGCAAGTGGAATTGATTAAGAAATTTTTCCATTTCCCTTAGATTTTCAAATTTTATGGCATATATGCCTTTAAAGCAGGATCTTATGATTCTTTATATTTCTTCAGTGTCTCTTATTATGTCTCCCTTTTCATTTCTGATTTGTTCATTTGGATAGTGTCTCTTTGCCCTTTAGTTAGTTTTGCTAACGGTTTGTCTATTTTGTTGATTTTCTCGAAGAGCCAGCTCTTTGAATTTTTCTTTTTGTTTCTAATTTATTGATTTCAGCCTTGAGTTTGATTATTTCCAGACATCTACACCTTTTGGGTGTTTCTGCTTCATTGTTTTCCAGGGCTTCAAGATGTGTCATTAAGTTCTTTATGTGCGATATTTTCAATTTCTTTACAAAGGCACTTAGTGCTATGAATTTTCCTCTTAGCACTGCTTTCAATGTGTCCCACAAATTTGGGTATGTCGTTTCTTCACTTTCATTTCATCTTCATTTCAGGAAGTCCTTAATTTCTTTCTTTATTTCTTCCTTGACCCAGGTGTCATTAAGTAAAGAGTTGTTTAGTTTCCATGTGTGTTAGACCATGGTGATCTGATAGGATACAAGGTATTATTTCGATCTTCTTCTATCTGTTGAGGCTTGCTTTGTGACATACTATGTGATCAATTTTGGAGAAGGTACCATGGAGTATAATCCTTTGTGTTTCAGTGAAATGTTCTGTAGATATCTGTTAGATCCATTTGATTCATGACATTGGTTAATGTAGTTATTTCTTGCCTTAGTTTCTGTTTCAATGACCAATCCTTCAGTGTAAGTGAAGTGTTGATGTCTCCCACTATTAATGTGTGGGGATCAATGTGTGGTTTAAGCTTTGTTAATAGTTCTTTTACAAATGTGGGTAACATTGTATTGGAAGTGTAAATGTTCAGAATTGTGGTGTCATCTTGATTAACTTTACTTTTGATGGGTATGAAGTGTCCTTCATCATCCCTTATGATTAATTTTGGTTGAAAGTCTATTTTATTGTATATTAAAATGGCTATACCAGCTGGCTTCTTGTGACCGTTTGCTTGGAATATTTTTTCCAGCCTTTTACCCTGAGGTAATGTCTATCGTTGTGTCTATGATGTGTTTCTTGAATGCAGAAGAATGTTGGATCTTATTTATGTATCCACTCAGTTAGTCTGTGTCTTTTTATTGCAGAATTTAGTCCATTGATGTTGAGAGATATTAACTATCAGTGACTGTTAAGTCTCTTAATTTTGATGTTGATGATGTTGGGTACAATAGGGAGTATGTGTGGTTGTGTTTTTGCGATGGTGTAGTTATCTATTTCCTGTGTAGTTTTGGTTGTAGTTTGTCACTTTGGGTGAAGTTTCCTTCTAGTAATTTCTGTAAATCTGGATTTGTGAATACGTACTGTTTGAATTTGATTTTATCATGGAATATCTTATTTTCTCCATCAGTGGTTATTGAAAGCTTCACTGGATATAGTAATATGGCCTGGCATCTGTGGTATTTTAGGGTTTGCAGGATCTCTATCCAGGCCCTTCTGGCTTTTACAGTCTCTGTTGAGAAGTTGGGTGTAATTCTGATAAGTTTGATATTATATGTTACTTGGTCCTTTTCTCTCTCCACTTTTAATATTTTTTCTTTGTTCTGTATATTTTGTGTTTTGATTATTATGTGATGGGAAGTTTTTCTTTTCTGGTATATTCTATTTGGTGTTCTGTAGGCCTCTTGTATGTTTATAACCATCTTCTGTAAATTGGGGGATATTTTCTTCTATGATTTTGTTGAAAATATTTTCTGGGCCTTGGAGTCAAGTGTCTTCTCTTTCTTCAATGCCTATTATCCTCAGGTTTCATCTTTTCATAGTGTCTTCGATTTCTTGGATGTTTTGTGTCAGCAATTTTTCATATTTAGCATTTTCTTTAATGGTTGCTTCAAGACTTATGACTGTATCTTCTAGTCCTGAGATTCATTCCTTCATCTCTTGTATTCTTTTAGAGAAACTTGCCTCTGTGTTGTTTACTTTCTTCTCTAAGCTTTTCCCCATTTTTCTTCTGTCTGGGTCTTTATGATTGTTTCCATTTTCACCTTCATATCTTGAACTGTTTTATTGATTTCTTTCAACTGATTGTTTGGTTTTTCCTGGACTCCTTCTAGTGTCTCTCTATAGGCCTCTTTTATATCTTCTACCTGTTTGGTTGTGTCTTCCTGCATTTGTTTACAGATTTTATTTGTTTCTTTCCATTATCGTCTTCATTACTAGGGATTTGAGGTCATTTTCTTGTATTATAATTGTACTTGAGTTCTCCAGGTTGCTTTTTTTGGGGATAGCTGGGATTTGGAGATGCCATATTGTTTTGGGTTTTGATGTTCATGTTTCTGCACTGGCCTCTAGTCATCTTGCTGTGTCTGATGTTGTGAGGTATCTTCTGGAGTCCTTCACTGGTCATTAAGAGCAGTTTGTTGGTGAGTAATTGTTGATTGAGGTCCTTTGCCTGTGGTTGTCAGGATATTCTTCCCTGGGACAAGCAGGCACCCTGGTTTGGCTGCTGAAGACTTTTCTCCACACCCTGGGCTCCCCACTGGTCAGCCAAGGTAGGTGCTAGTGCTCTGCAACTGCAGTATTGGTTTTAGGTAGTGTATGTAGAGCCAGTTTTCCTATCTTTGACTGGGCTTTGAATACCCTGCCATCAGGCCTGGGGCTTTGGTCCTAGGCTCAGATCACCCTAGAGTGCCTGAACCTCTGTTGGCTTCTTGAAATTGTTTACATTTCTGCCTGCTCCAACCAAGTAGTAGGGCTTAGGTTTGGCCTGCCATGGAGCGAGCAGCTACTGCCGTTTGATTGTTATTGGTTGGCTAGATTTTAGCTCTAGCCCCTCTGACCTGCCCAGCCACTCCCAAGAGCATGAGAATTCCATCTAGGCTGTGGAGCCTGGCTAGGTTGGGTCCATTGTGACCAGTTGTGCCAGGGTAGTCCTCTGAGGCTAACCATCTGGCTTCTGCCCAGGCCTGCTCAGAGGGCTGCTGCAGTTCTTGATGCCTGAGGGTCTCTGGTCTCAGTTCATGCTGCTGTGGCTGTGTATACCTGGTTTCAGGAGCTCGCAGCTTGCAGGTGGGGTCCTGGCCAAGAGCTGGGGATTGGATTGCTGGCTATAGAGTCTCCTTTTCAGAGCATGCAGCAGCTGGAAAATGTACCCACAGCCATCTGGGCACCCTTGTGGCACCTAGGCTTTCTGTGGACTGGCATAGGGTAAGTGGGGGTGGGCCTGAGGCCCCAATCCACCCATTTCCCATAGATTTCCCTAGTGCAGGAGGTTTGAAGCACCCTCACCACAATTTCAGTCCCAAATCCTGAGTTCGCCCGCCAAGCAAGGCTGCCACTCATAACTCGTCACTTACAATCTGAGTCCTGTCCAGGCTTTGGAAATTGGTCTGTCCTCCTTTCTGGGGTGCTGGATGACCTGAGGTCTGACTCAACCATGGTCTGTTCTGTGTGTATCTCTCTCAACCAGTTATCCCCATCTCCCGTGGTCCATGGGTCCAGTTAGTATCTGTGGTCTCTTCCCTGCAGATCAGGCAGTGTGCATCTTCATCACCACCATCTTGACCCCCAGTTCACCCTTTTTTGCAAATTTTTTTTTTACTTTTGGTTTTCCGAGCCAGGGTCTCTCTGTGTTATCCTTAGCTGTCCTGGACTCATTTTGTAGACTAGGCTGGCCTTGAACTTACTGTGATCTACCTGCGTCTGCTTCCCAAGTGCTGGGATTAAAGGCATACACCACCAAGCCTGGCTTCTTTTTTGCAATCTTATACAGTTGAGTTTGGTACTGAAATGACTAACTGCCTCTGAGCAGCCATGAACAGTTGGATAGGCTCCCATTACAATCACACAGTGCTCTTCTCTCGTGGCCTCTGCGACAAGTGCCACATTGCAAAGGTGATTGCTTCTCTCTATAAAATAAATGAGATAAAAACAGGAGTGAGTAGACGTGGCTCAGCCTTGCCTGCCCATCTATGTGTGAGGACACACAGCTGCAGATACATCCCTTATAACAAGGCACACAGTTGTCTCTTTGCATCTCACTGACCAAGTAGTGTGAAGTTGATGTCCTGGGATGTCAAGAATAGCAAAAGGCCCTTTGATGGGGAGGGGAGTTACTTAGAAACCACAACTGGATCCAGAAATAAACTCACAGATTGTCCTCGTCATGTCTGTTACCGAATACCTCACACAATCAGCTTAAGCAAGGAAAGGTTTATTTTGACTCACAGCTCAAGATAATCATTCCATTGAGGTTAGAAAGGGTGATTGTAGGAGTGTGGTCACATGGCATCCACAGTGAGGAAGAGAAGAGATGAATACCAGTGGTCAGCTCACTTTCTCCTTTTATTCAGTACAAGACCTCAGCCTTGGAGCAGTCCTAGACACATTAAGGTGTGGGTCTTCCCATCTTAATTAAGCCGGTTAGAAACTTGATGACAGAAGTTCCAAGACATCGTCTCTAGCTGGTTCTGAACCCTGTCAAGTTGACAATGTTAACCATCACAGCCATGTCTGTTATACCTCTACCTACAGCTCACACTTAGAATGGCTACACTCAACTCCCTCCCAGGTCTAAGCTAACTGGTTAGAACCATAAGCTGGTTAACTTAGGTTGCCAGCTGTCAGTCTTCTGATGTGCCTTTTCCCATGGACTTCTTCATTCTCTTTTTCATTCATTACCAGACCACACTCTGACCTGCCTTTATCTGGGAATGGTGTTTCCCACAGCAGAGCCTATGGTACTTTCCCCTCCAGACAATGAATGCACCCCCTCTCACCCCATTCTTTAAAATCTATCAACTCTACTTCCAAGAAGGCTGTGACCTGGTGCAGCTTATAGGCTCATCTGCAAACACCTGGAACGCTCACTGAAGCTTCAAGGCTCTTGGCAGATGATGCTTCTACTATTGCTGCTACCGTGCCTACGTGGATGAGATACAATCATGAGTTGCATTCTAGAAATTTTCTAGAAGCTCCCTCAACTCAGTTTTTTCATAGACCACAGCATGCAGACAAATGGAAGTGACTGTGGAAAGAGCAGTCTGAGAGGCTGACCCTGGACAGATTCTTTCCCTCCTGAAAGTCACTAAAGCCTAATTTGCTAGGTTTGTACTGGATCTTGTTAGAGTCCAGCTCTACAACATACATTTACGACTTAGAAAGTGTTTGATTTGGAGCTGAAATGCCTCCTGCAAGCATATGTGTTAAGAACCAGTCCTAAGGTTAGCACTAATGGACATAATGATGAAACTTTTACTACATGGAGTCTGATTGAAGCTTCTTAGGCCAGTGGGGGGCCCTGAGAGGGCTATGGTACTCCAGCCCCTTACTCTTTATGATTTGCTTGTTTGTTTAGATTTTTGAAACAAGTCCCTTGTAGCCAAGGCTGGCCTCCTACTCACTATCTAGCTGAGGATATCCTTGAACTTCTGACTCTCCTGAGTCTACTTCCTGAAGGTGAGGATTACAGGAATGTGCCATGGTGCCTAATTAATGTGGTCCTGGGACTCAGGGATTTATGTATGCCTGGCAAACATTCTGCCACTAATGTGCAGCCCCATCCCCACCCTGACCCCCAGACATAGATACAGACCTTACCTGCCTTTTGCTGCCTGGTCATTGCATGCCTAGTTTAATTTTATCACACATTTCTGCCTCAACACAAAGACAGGGAACCAACTGACCATAGACTAAAAGCTCCAAAAGAGAGTCAAATGATCTTTTTCTCTTTATAAATTGATTTATCTCATGTATTTGTTATAGTGACAGAAAGATGGGTGACACATGAAGTTTCAATAGAGTTTGAAGCCCGAGAACAGACACAAAGCTAGTGTGAGACAGGAAGGGTCATACACACTACAAGAGGAGGGCACCCTAGGGTCAAGCTTACTGATTCTAGAGCATTCCAGCCTTAACAGATAGAACAAGAAAGACATGGAAAGATTTACACATGGATCATGTTAAGTCTTGTGACTTATAGCAATATACTCTTACCACACAGAATGGGGCAAAGGTCATCCCCACAAAATGGATTTCTGT
The DNA here is from genome assembly GCF_964271855.1 of Acomys minous. Taxonomy (NCBI): domain Eukaryota; kingdom Metazoa; phylum Chordata; class Mammalia; order Rodentia; family Muridae; genus Acomys; species Acomys minous. Next base: position 71,034,805 of record NC_140483.1, on the reverse strand, counting down.
TTGAAAGGAAATATATGGGCTAGCCTACAGTATATTGTGGAAGCAAGACATCTCCCATTTTAAAAGTTGGAGGGAGATAAAAACCTGTCAATTCCCTCTTTAAAATGTGTTCCATAAATTGCAAAAAGAAAGAAATTATTTATAACCCTTTTTAGCACAACCCTACCACCACTCTGATCTGTCTTTGCCTCCCTTTCCACAAACCTGTTATTTCTATTAAAAGTCCCTTTCATAAAAATCAATTTTCAGAGCAGATTTATAAGAGAGATGTTGGTAATAGATGGTGGTGGCCATTTCTGTTGACCACCAGTGCCATCAGCAGTCATGGGTGAGGCTATAAAAATCACCTGTGACCCTTGTATTTTATCAATGCCAGATATTTGCAGGTCTTCCTAATTGTTCTCCTGCCATCTGTTGACAGTCAGGGCCCAAATAAAAGTCAGTTAACCAGTTTACAGACCAGTAAGTCTTTGTGGAGCACAAAGTGTGCTCAGATCCTGCACTGGGGATTGAGGAGGCTGAAGACTGTGGCCATTCTTTACTGTGCATTTTACAGAAGTCACAGCATCTTAGCCACCAGTCATTGGAGTTACTCTGTGAGACAGTCAACATAAAGAGATGGGTGGTAAGTGAGCGAACAATTAGAGTTGTGTGTATCATGGCTAAGTGCTATGGGGACAGGGATAAAACAAGGCAGTGACTTGGAGAGAGAAAAGAGCTTGGGTATAATTTGTGTTTGGAGAATTACAGTGTCATAGCTGCTTCTGGAACCATGAATGTTTACTGTATGCCACATCTCCTATGGAGCAAGAGAAGGCTTACTGCATGTGGGCTCCACCATTCCTCTGACTTGTCACTTCTTAGGATCACCTCACCATTTTGCTTGTCAGTTCCCTGGGAGCACACATAAAGCCAGCTCTAACTGAACCCTTTCATCTCACTGTATACTATACTGAGAGCACAGTGCACACCTCACAAAATCTCACAATGCTTCAAAGGGATAGATACTGCTATTTTCTGTATATGCTCTTTGCTGTAGCTAAAAGAGGCTTAACACCAACACATTATCTATACGGTTTGAAGGTCTCTATTTCCTTCCACGTTTTGGCAGGGTAAACTTGGACATTTACTTCACTTTATTCCCAGGTCTTTTCACTTACCTGATTGCTCATCTAATTGCTTTTTCATAGTTTTCTATAAACTTCTTGAGAGTTTTTTATGAAGTTAGCTACAGAGAAATGATGGATGTATGCATGCATGTCTCTATACCTCACAATTTTAATATAGATGGCATAATGTTCAAAAACTGTTTCTATAGCTTACAGACATCCAGGGTAGGCTAGAGAGAGAGCTCAGTCTGTAAAGTACTATATTGCAGGCATGAAGACCTGAGTTTGATCCCTGTGACTCAAGGGCAGAAGTAGAGTATATTGGAACACACCTTGGCATGTACGTCTGCCTGCATCATCATTGAGTTCTCAGTGGCCTCCATCTGAACCATGAGTCTACACAGTGAAGGTTAGACACACAAAACTCTCACCAAGATCAAGTCATATGACCAAGATCAAGCTGTTCCACAATAGGTGATGACTCTGCTAGCCAGTTTTATGTCAAGTTAACATAAGGTATAGTCATCAGAGAGCTGGAAGCTTCAGTTGAGAAAAGGCCTCCATAAGATCTGGCTTTGCACAAATGTATAGGGCATTTTTATACTTACTGGCTGCTGGGAGAGGCCCAGATCATTATGGGTGGTATCACCCCTCAGATGATGGTCCTGGGTTCTATAAGAAGGGAGGAGCAGGACAGTGAGCATCATTCCTCTATGGCCTCTTCATCAGCTTCTGCCTCCAGGTTCTAGCTCTGCTTGAGCTCCTGTCCTGACTTCCTCTATTGATAAATAGTGACATGGAAGTGTAAGACAAATATACATGCCCAGTTTGCTTTGGGGCATGTTGTTTCATCACAGGAACAATAACCCTAACTAAGACACTAACTAATAACTGGATTTCCCTGCTATCTGCTTATTGATCTAACATGTGGGATGTTCATTCCTAGGGCATGAGGTGATAGGAATAGCTAGAAAATGTATACTCCCCAAATGAGGAACCGCAGCAAAACACGTGTGGAACTGTGAACAAAGAGTTGCTCCTATCTTTTCATGGATTAGTGAAGAAATGATAGTAGCCATTCTTCTACCCAGTGTGACTGATGGAAATAATCCTTTTATGATAAGAGAGACAGTGACTAATGTCACTCATGCTGAAATTCATGCCTGTTATGTGTGGCCCTTAAAATTTAACTCTTGGGAATTACTATGTACAGAAGAAAGCCACTGTGGCAGAAACCAAATCAGCAAAGTGTTCCTATTATAACAAAACTGACCAGCAAATTAAACCTCTGAGGAAAAATTATATGAAAAGAATTGATTTAGATTAAAAAAAACTTTCAGGCAAGTAAAAGTTGAAACTTTTGAAGACCATTTAATTATACTCCAGAGAGTTTTAAGAAATTAAAGTGGGAAATAGAGTTTTCTCTAAAAACACATTTTTAGTGACCATCACTACACACAGGTCTCACTCTTATTCAAATATTTGCATTTATAATGGGGAGTGGATGAGCTGAATGGAACAAGAGGGGGTCTTGGGACCAGGTACACACACAGTAGGTCTGGCTGCATTGCTGACCAAGCTGTACACATGGTTAGCTACTGTAGAGTGTAGAATGAATGAAGGAGCTGATGCTGCCCTAGTCCTCCTAGTCCCCAGAGCATCTTTCATAAAATCCTTCCAGAATCAGCTTTGTCTCTCAACCACATCTTAAAATGTTTAATCCAGAAAGAACAGAACAAAACTGTCACCAAGATTCAAACCTTTATAAGAAAAGTTCCCCTGACACAAAGCGCCCTTCATAGCTCATACATGTATGCTAAGTAGGCACACTCCCGGGTAGTTGTATCTCCAGGCCTTTTTGCATCCCTTTATTTTGAACAGAATCTTACTAAATTGCCCAGGCTGAGGATGAAGGAAGGCCTCAAACTTGTGATTCTTCTTGACCTCAGGAGTGGCTAAGATTTCAGGACCTTGCCACCATACACGGCTAAATCACCATGCCATTTTTCAATGTGTTTCTTTGCTTGGTGGTGGTAGTGGTGTGGAGGGGGCAATGCATGAGTGTGTGTATGTAATGCACATGAGAATATGTACATGTATAAGAGGCACAAGTGTAAGTACAAAGGTTGTGCATCTGTGTGTACACATGTGGAGACCGGAGATTAAAGTTGAGAGTCTTTATTCTTGATTACTCCCCACCTTAAATTGAGGCAAAGTATCACTTCCTTGAACTCACCACTCACTGATGTGGCTAATCTCTCTAGTCATTTTGTTCTAGGGATCCTTTGTCTCTGCTCCCCAAATTCTAGCATTATCCACAGCTACTGTATCCGTCCAGCTTTATGAGGGCTCTGGAGTCCTCAGCCTTTCCTGCCAGGTGCTTTATCTGCTGTCTTAGTCAGTGGTCTATTGCTATGAAGACACACCACAAGCACAGCAGCTATTCATTTATTTTTTAATTTTTTATTATTAATTTATTCTTGTTACATCTCAATGGTTATCCCATCTCTGGTATCCTCCCATTCTTCCCTCCCTCCCATTTTCCCATTATTCCCCTCCCCTATGATTGTTCCTGAGGGGGATTACTTCCCCCTGTATATGCTCATAGGGTATCAAGTCTCTTCTTGGTAACCTGCTGTCCTTCCTCTGAGTGCCACCAGGTCTCCCCCTCCAGGGGACATGGTCAAATATGAGGCACCAGAGTTCGTGTAAAAGTTATACCCCACTCCCCACTCTCCACTCAACTGTGGAGAATGTTCTGACCATTGGCTAGATCTGGGTAGGGGTTTAAAGTTGACTGCCTGTATTGTCCTTGGCTGGTGCCTTAGTTTGAGCGGGACCCCTGGGCCCAAATCTGCCTATCATAATGTTCTACTTGTAGGTTTCTAGGACCCTCTGGATCCTTCTACTTTGCCATTCTCCCATGCTTCTCTCATCTAGAGTCCCCATAGGATGTCCTCTCCTCTGTCCCAGTTTCTTGGTAAGTGAAAGCTTTCGTGGGACATGCCCCTTGGGCTAGTATGCAGATATAAGTGAGTATATACCATTTAAGTCTTTCTGTTTCTGGGTTAACTCACTCATTATGATCATTTCTAGCTCAATAGGGCAATCTGGCTTCGACATCTGTCACTCCGTTGATCGCCAGAGTTGATTCGGCTGATATGGCTGGCTAGGCGGGTGTCCCCTTCCTCCCTCACCACTCCATGTGCGTCCCTCCCGAAGCTGCTCGCTCGGTCGAAGAGGACGACCTTCCCTGAATAGAGGAGGACCGGTCTTCGGTCAAGGGTATACAAGTAGCTGTGCTCCCCTGCTAGAACCTCCAAACAAGCAGCTATTCATTTAAAAAGTCATCTTCATCAAGGCTGGCTTACAGTTTCAGAGCATGGCAGGAAACATGGTGGCACACAGGCAAACATGGTGCTGGAGAAGAAGCTAAGAGTTTTACATCCAAATCCATAGGCAACAGAGGGAAACACAGGATGTGGCTTGGGCTAAAAAAACAAAAAACAAAAACAAAACTCCCCTCTAGTGACATACTTCCTCCAACAAGGCTGTACCTCCTAATCCTTTCAAATAAGCTACTGGATGGTGAGCAAGCGTTCAAATCTAAGATCCTATGGGGCACATTCTCATTCAAACCTCAACAGCAGTGGAACCATCTTCTCTGCTCCTGAACCACCTTACTGTGGTTTTTCAATACACAGAGAGTTAGAATGGGTGCAACTTCTTTCCTTAGTGAAGTTAAGGAAAATTATTTTAAACCAGTTTAACCTGCTTTGTTACATTTCAAGGCTGTGTGTTTTCTGTCTGAATGTTTAAACTGCACAAATTTAACATTAAGCAATTCCAAGATGCAATGGTCAAATAGACATCAACTCCAAGTTCTGTTCACTCCTCATCTGTGGGGACCAGCCAGATGTTGTCTACCAAGTATAGTGACTGAGCAATAGCTTCATCTTGCGCATGTGTTTGTCATACGAAATTCCATGCACAACCTTGACATCATAATGGAGATGAAGAAAAGTACAAGCAAACTACCCCATACTTGATTCCATAAAAGAAAAAAATATAAAGAATGTTCATCGGGGTATCCAATCAGCACCAGCCCCATGGTTTGATGCTAAGTCACCTAAGAATAAAACATTAGGGGCAGAGAGATGGATCAGCAGATAAGAGTCACTAAGCCGTATGACCTCACTCTGCTCTTCAGGATCCACATGGTAGAGGAAGAGAATTGACTCTGGCAAGCTGTCTTCTGACTTCACACACACACACACACACACACACACACACACACACACACACACATCACATCACATCACATCATATCACAAATGCAAAACAAGTTTTAAATAACAAAACATTAGTCTATTTCTGAGAACATATCATAATAGGGGCCTTTGAACAAGGTGTCAAAGAGTTGTATCAATGAGAATTTTCACCCAAAACACTATTTTCAATAAGAGTAACAGTAGAAAACTAAGACTCAATGAAAACTTGACTAGAAAAGATTTAACTATTTGCCTAAAAGCACTGAGTGAATTTCTTTCTTCAAAACTGGATCCAGATAGGATTAATTTTCCCATTAAAAAACACCTTAAAAAGCTACATGTGGGGCTCAGGAGATGGTTTGGTTGATAAGCAATTACCATGGAAAGAGGAGGACAGGAGCTTGAGTGTCCAGCATTCACATGCATGCTAGCTGGGCTTGGTGGCCCACCTGTAATCCAGCACTCTTGGGGGACAGAGACAGGGCACCCACAGACAAGCTAGCCAGCTAGACTGGGTTCTTCAAGAGGCTCTGCATCAGTAAGTAGAAGCACAGAGAGAGGAAGATGTTGGGAATCAACCTCAGGCCTCCACATGTTCATATACACCTACACAGATATGCACCCATGCATGTACACACAACACACACACATACAGGCACGAATGTGTGCTCACGTGTGCGCGCACACACACACACACACACACACACACACACATTTTTGAAAAAAGCAAAATAAGTAAGGCTTATAAGGATATAGGCTACATGGCAAAAGCCAGTTTTGTGAGCAGGAAAAGGGCTTTCTTAAAGCTGGAAAAATACAAAGAGAAAAAAACATTCTTCCAAGTATCCTCCACTAACAAGATACTGAGGGTTGATAGACCGGGATCCAGTAAAAGGCTAGGATGCTGAGGGCTATGGCCGCCAATGAAGGCTCCTAATGTCTTAAGACACATGCTAGAGAAGAGGGGTTACTGAAATGACTGAGCTGTGTTTCGGAAATATGCAAATAATGGGACCTAATTCTTACCTGGTATCTTCTGTATTATTGTATATATTGAGGGGGCAAAACATCTGACAAAGGCGACTTTAGGAAGGAACTTGGGCTGAGGCTGATCGATGACATCTGGAGTCAGGAGTGCAGAGAAACAGCTATCAGTGCAGAGCTGGCCTTTTCATTTCATTCAGTGCAAGACCTCAGCACATGGAATGGCAATACTCACACTTGGGCTGAATTTTCCCACCTCTTTAACCTAATCTAGAACCATTCTCACAGGCATGCTAAGAAGCTTGTCTTCTAGATGATTCTAGATCCGACCCAGTTGACTATTCAGTACTGACCATCACACCTTCCAAGTGAAAAGGCCAAAAATCATCCAACAGACCCAGACCCAAAGAGGTCACAGCTACTGAAATGACTAGATATAGATTGTAAAACAAGTACTTCAACTCAAGAATATCAAATTCAGTATTTAACGATTCACAGTCAAAATATACAAAATGTGCTATTAACAATTTGTGTATGTGCATGAGTGTGCACCTGTCCCTGTGGGGAAGTGTAGATCTGTGAGTGCCTGTGCATATGTGCATGCATGTGTGTAAGGATGGAAGCCAGAAGACAACCTCAGGCACCCTCACCCATCACCATCCACCTTGATTTTTGAGACAAGGCTTACTCCCAGACCTAGAACCCACCAGTTTATGTAGTTTAGCTGGTCAGTGAACTGGAGAGATGCTCCCATCTCTGCCTGCATGGGACTGGGGTCAAGCATATGCCACGATGCTGCCTTATTTTATGTAGTGCCAAGGATTGCTCTCATGTCCTCATGGCTACATGGTGGGCACACTTCTGAAGGAGCCACCACCCCAGCCAGACAAAAACAATTTTCAATATTCGAGTTACAGTAGAACCAGACAACAACAAACTGAGATGCCAAGGGCTCATTTTACAGCAGATCACACACAAGATTGACAGGTCATCAAGAACGGAGTAGGGTGTTTCCAAAGGAAGAAAGGTGAGAAGAAGAGGAAGGAGGGGAGGAATAATAAGGAAGAAGGGACAGGATAAATCAAAGCAAAGCAAAATATTTTAAGGAAGAGTAAAGACAGAAACAAACTGGTACAGAGTAGCCAAATAAATAGCATATCCTAAGGTGGATTTAGGAACTGGGGCATGGCTCAGAGGTGTAGAGCACAGACTATTCTTCCAGAAGACCTGGGTTCAATTCCCAGGCCCACATGGTGGCTCATAACTGCCTAAAACTCAAGTTCCAAGGAATCCGGTGCTTTCTTCTGGCCTCTTTGGGCATTGTATGCACATGGTCCACAGACATACATATAGTCTCAGACACCCATGAACACAAAATAAAAATAAATCTTAGGAGAGAAAGAGAAAAAGAGATTACCTCTCAATTAAACACAGAAGGTATATTTGAAAATAAATGTGTCAGGAGGCAATGAAACAAGTACACCAATTAAAAAGGAGTCAATGAAACAAATACACCAATTAAAAAGCAAAAACTACCATGGTAAGTTTTTTAAAAGCACAGTAGTCTATTCTGTTAACAGGTAACAAAATTAGAGCAAAATATAACATATGTGTGACAACATCATAATGAAACTTATCACTTTGCATCTACGTTGAAATTTAATTTAAAATGCTAACAATCACAAATCCTAAGCTATTGAAAGTTGAAATCTTTCAGTCAAAATCAATAAGGTAGTAAAATGAATAAAAGTAAATCATTAAATTATAAATAAAACACCTGCATATAAAACATAAGTTGAAAGCAAAGCATGTGTACATGTGTATGTGGCAGCAAGAGGGACTCTATGCCAGTGCTACAAAGCAGCACCTACTGTACCAATACACATCACACACAAAGTACAGTAGATAGCAAAATGTCCTCCTGGCAGTGAAGTTCTTTATCTTCCTGTGATTTTGTTTTTATTGTTTTTATTTTTGAGATAGCATCTCATGGTATAGGTTATAGTTTTGCTGGAACTTAATGTAAACTGCCTTCAAAATGGTGCTAAACCTCCTGCCTCTGCCTTCCAAGTGCTGGGCTCATAGGTTGGCACCAATACATCCAGTTCCGTGTGTGTGTGTGTGTGTGTGTGTGTGTGTGTGTGTGTGTGTGCGCGCGCGCGCGCGCGCACGCGCTTACACACATGCTTATATGTATATGTATGTGCAGGTATGCATGTATGTGTGTGTGCATGTGCATGTATGTGTGCCAGTATGAGTGAATTGTGTATGTGCATGTGTGTATATGTATGAGTGTATTATGCTTCTATATGTATGTGTACATGTGCATAGGTGTGTACATGTGTGTATGCATGTGCATTTATGTGTGTATATGTGTGTGCATATATATGCTTGTATGTGTGAGCATGTGCATATGTACGCATGCATGTGTATACATGTGTGTATGCATGTGTAGTTGCACATGCATGTGAAGGTCAGAAGTTGGCATTGGGTGTCACTATTTCACTTCATTATTTATTTATTTATTTATTTATTTATTTTTGTTTTGTGAGACAATAGCTCTCTGCTAGAGCTGGCTGCCCCAGAAAGCAATATGTAAACCAGGCTGACCTCGAACTCATAGAGATCTACCTGCCTCTGCATCTCAAGTGATGGAATTAAAGATGTGTGCCACCCTGTCCGGCTGCTTTGCCTATTTTCTGAGGTCTCTCAGTGACCCCGTAGCTCATCATTTCCACTAGTCTGTCTGGATGGCCAGACCCCATGGCCACTTGTGTCCACCTCCAGCACTGGAGTTACAGTCCTTCATCACTGTGACCAGCTTTTCCACGATGCTGATGAGCCACACCCGATGCTTACGCCACACCTCCTCCCAGGCCCACACCCCGCCCTGCCCACCCACCTTTGTGGACTCTGCTTTTTTTAATCCATGAAGTCTAAATTGTGCTGCCCATGTATTCTTGGGTGTGTGGCCTTCTACTGGAGTGGCTGACTTAGAAGGGTCTACACTAATAAAGAAAACTGACTCACCATCTCCCAGCAGCTATCAGCTGGATATGGACCTTCACATCCATGTGCAACCACACATGCATTCACATTCATACACACATGAACATATATACATTCACACATATACACACATAAACATATACATGTACCCATATATATACACATACATGCACATACATGCACACATATACACACATCCATGCACACATTTACACATATACATGTAGATATATACGCACATAAACACATGCATGTGCCCACACATATATATGCACATACATGCACACTTGTACACACATACACATACTTATGTACATCTACACACATACCTCCTACTTGACACACATGTACATGCAGACAGACATATACTCAAAGATGCACACACATATACATGCTATGCTAGCCTCGGGGGTAGAACTGCATGTATTCTTCCCCTCTCCATGCCAGGAGTCAGTCTGACTTGAGCCTGCACAGGTCATAACCACTGTAAGTTTACTTTGTCTGGACAACACTGCTGCCTTTATTCATCCACAGCTCTGAAGACATCCTCTGTACCTCTTTCCTCAGTTATCCCTGAGCCTTGGGAAAAAGGAGGACATAAATAACCCATATAGGGCTGGACCTTTCACAGTCTCCTCTTCTCTGCACCTTGGCCAGTTGTGGGTCTTTGTGTTAATCACCATTGCTGTAAATAGATGTTTCTCTGGTGAGGGCTGCAAGGTGCACTCCCCTACGGTACAATTATAAGTCATTAGGAGCCTGCTTAGTACTGCGTCCAGTACAGATCATTCATTTTAATGAGAAGTGCTTTGGTTCCGGATCTCAGAAATGGTACAAATGCTTGCACTTAGCGGTTTAAAAATCCAGGCTCTCTCCTGCCACCATGCTCTAAAATTCTTGCATTTTGGTACAAAGTTGCTCCTAATAACCTCATATTCTTTTTTGCTCCAGAATAGGGGATGAAGTAGAAACAACAAAATATTGAAATAAAAACTAAACCACAAGTAGGGATATGTGTTCCTATTATTCATGTCATGCTTAGACAAGACAGAAATGAACCAGAGAAACAGCTCAGGGGTTGAGTGCCTGCTGCTCTTCCAGAGGATGTGAGTTCAGTTCCCAGCCCTCACATAGAAAGGCTCAGCAGCCTCTGGTAAGTCCAGCCCCAGGAATTCTGAAGCCCTCCTCTGGCCTCTATGGAACCTCTCTAAATAAATAATAAGTAAATAAAAATAAATAAATCTTCAAAAGAGAAATGGGACAAGAAACACTTTGTGTACCACATCTAGACAGCTGGAAGTTTATTCAGGAGACCACAGGACATTCTAAACAGAAAAGATAAAAATAGAGAAATAGAGGTGGTGGAAAATGACATGCAGAGGCGCTAACAACTTTGCCTACATCACGGAAATCAAGTGGAAAAAGTAATAACCAGGCCCAGGTAACGTGGTTCCAACACTCTGCATACATCAACCACTACTTAAACTGTTCTGTTCTCAAGATAAGAAAAAACAAGAGAGAAAGAAGAGTTTTAAGACATAGACAGAATTGCTAACAAAAGGTTCACATTAACTGACCGCCATTTCTTACCAAAGCAATTGAGCTCATTTCTATTAAGGGGTCTGTGTCAACCCAGAAACACCACCTAGTGAAAACCATTGTCTTCTTTTCCTCCTTCATGGGGAGATTAGAGTCATTAAGTCCCAGAGACAATGATGGCTTAATTAAAAGGCAATTGTGGTACTGGAATGTTTCATCTGGGAGAGCTAAGCCCTGCTCGTTAGAACACCGCAGGCGGGAGCAGCCAGGTGACCACTGATGGATATTGGAAGGAGTTCCTGTTGGATGCTTTAATTCTTGGAATTGAAAACATGCTCTAGACGTCCACACAGCAGTGGCTGAAGCAATCAGGGAGCTATCGGCCGTGGTAGTAACACAGCAATGCAGATTCCATGTTGTAAAGAAATCTGGTGACATTTCTGCAATTGAAAGAATGCTAGAGCAAGAAACAAACCACCAGAAACCGTGTAGGGTTGGGTTTGGAGCTACTCAGGCCACATTCAACTAAAGGTGCCTCTCTCCACCCTGACAGCAGATCATAATTCCCACAGCCACAGGGAAATGACAGGCATTCTAAGATTCTGTCCCTAAGAAGTCAATAGCTAAGGGTGCTGCCTCCCACACGGCGGTCACAAGTTAACCTTTGCTCCTTATCTTTCCACCACAGAATCAGAGACAACAGCAGTGTAAGGGTTATTTTCTCCAAATCACATGAAATCTCTAAGAGGGGTCCCCACACTGAAACCTCCTCAGGGCCCTAGCCACGCCTCTGCCTCTCTGTGGGTTCCTTTCTCCCGGAGCCTGGGCTGAGAATCTGGTCACAGAGTTTTCTTCAGCCTTCTGGAGGCTCGCTGAGGAAGGCTCTGTCCTGAGGACCTGTCATGAGGAAGGTCTTCTGGGCAGGGAGGGAGCTTTTGAGCCAGATCCTCAGCTCCAGGGAGCTCAGGGTTTAGCCAAGGCTGAGGCAAGGGGAATCTACATCCCTTCCAGCAGTGGGAAGGGAGCCTCTGACTTGTGAAAAGCCAGATAACTGACCACACTTGGTTAAAATAAAGACAGGAGTTGAAGAGCTAGATTTTAATTCACTAAGCTTAACGATAGGATATGTGCTTTGGAAATGTCCCTGCAAGGAACTAGCCTTTTAACTCATGTGAGGGTCTGGTGGGTTGCTGCCAGCTGGGGACACACTTATCTATGTCCTAGCATGAAACTTACAGGGAGGGAACATTTCCTCTGCCTACAGACAAGGCCCACACCTATCTAAAAAAAAAAAAAAAAAAAAAAAAAAAAAACCCTTACTCCAAAGGGCAATTGGCTTCAGCATCCCTGAAAATACAAGGCCATACACAAAGCATATTCAGTTCAGGAGCACATTCGTACACGTGCTGAGTCTGAAGTCATAACTTAAAAGTGAGTAAACACATTTTTGGTGCACTTAGCCCAAGTTTTGGATCATATGTGTAGAAAATGAACGTGATGAGCAAAAAATGCCCCTGGGCATGCTCAGCTTGCCCCAGAAAGATTTAGCTGAAAGGCAAGGCACAGATACTTTGAAGGGGCATTAACAGGGGAGTCTGTGCCTGAGGGTCCCTGCCTCATTTAGCATCTGTCCAAGCAGGAGGGATCTGAGCGAACAGCACCAAAGGAAAAGGGCACCTACCACAGAGGAGCCCCTGCCCAGAGGAGTGTCAGCATTAACATTTTTTTCATATGCCTTGTTGAGCATAGCAAAGGATGGGAAGGCACAGAGAACGGGCACTGACTTCATCTAGGGGACCTGATGCCAGGCACAGTGCTGGAGGTGAGTGTGATGCCACCTGCCTCAGAGAACAGTTGTGAAGATCATGGCACCCCAGAGACATCATCTACAGTGCAAAGATGGCCCTGTAGGTAGACACTGTTATAGTGGCTCATGTTGTTCCTCTTGATGTGGCAGAATCAAACAGTTTAGAGATCAAAATGACTGACATTATGAGCACGTAGGCTCACGGTATGCAAGGAAAATATGAGATTGGAAGGAATGCCCTCCTAATGTTCAAAGCAGAAACAAAAACTAGTGTCAGCTGTCTGGATTCCGGACTATCTATAAGTTTATTAACATGCCATAGGAGGACTTATGAGTCAAAGCCATACAGTGTGATCTAAGTGTGTATAGACATGTACTCTAAGTAAACATAAGAAATTGGAGGAAATCTTGAAATTTGCATACAAATGGATGGAACTAAAAATGATCATCCTGAGTGAGGTAACCCAGACCCTGAAAGACATGCGTGGTATATATTCACTTATAAGTGGATATTAGCCTAACATAGATATCCTCTGAGAGACTCCATTCAGTGGGGGATTGGGACAGATTCTGGGACTCACTGCTGGACCACTGAGAGTGGTATGGAAGAATGGGGGAATGGAAGGACCCAGATGGTTCAGGAATCCCACAAGGAGATCATCAAGGCCAGTGGATCTGAACCCAGGGGGCCTGCACAAACTGTTGCACCAACCAAGGACAATGCATGCAGTAAACTTAGACCCACCTGTTCAAATCTAGCCAATGGACAGCTCATTCTCCTTGGTTGTGGGGAGAGCAGGGACTGCCTCTGACATGAACTCTGGTGGCCACAATTTGATCACTTCCCATTGGTGGGGAGGCCTGGTGGGTATACAGAGGAAGGGGAAGCAGGCTATCCAGATGAGACCTGACATGCTGTGGCCAAATGGTAGGGGAGGAGGTTCCCTTCTATCAGAGGTCTAGCAGAGGTACATAGAGTAAAAGAGGGAAGGAAGGTGGAAATGGGAAGATAACAGGTGAGGTGATAACATTCAGGATGTAATCTGAATAAATCATAATAAATAAAAAAATTAAAGTAATTGGATGACCAATGAAGACCTGTAAAAGAGAAATGAACCAAAGTATCAAGGCAGAAATTATCTTGACTGTTCTGTAGCTATCTCCTCTGAATCAAAACATTCTCTCCTAGTAAGAGGAAGAAGGTTCATAAAACTGCAAAAGTAAGCTGAACATATAAGACACAGGAAGTAAACAAAACTTACAAGACTTAGGAAGCTTCAGCTTCACAAAACCTGGGTTCAAGATTATAAAACTTTCTTTAAGTTACTGGAGGTATGAGGCTCTGTTCCGTGGATCTGCCTTATAATTCCTTACAGGGAGCTCTGTGGATGAAGTTTTTGTGAGTTGTCACCCATATAAGGATCAGCCTTTCTGTGATTCAGTTGCCTTTGAGTCACCTTTAGGTGACTTTAGGTAACACTAATAAACTCATTGGTGCACCAAGCTAGACCTGAGTGGAATCTCTTCAGTGTTTTGTCCCCAGTAGCCTAACTTAGGTTGACATATGCCCAGGGAAAAGGCACACAACGGTGATTCATAAGACCATGTAGAAATGACTGTATGCTACAGAAACCTGTACAGCCATACAAGTGCCTTGAAAGAGGGGATAAGACTCTGCCATTCGTGGGCTTAATTTCCAGCCCTAAATTTACCAATTCATTCCCTCAGCAAATGGGTAGTAAGCAACTGCTGGATGAAATAGGTTCTAGACTTACCACAGAGACTCACAACTAGTCAAAGTGCAGAAAATTAGCAATTGTGTAGTGCTTAGCCCTAAATGGGACATCTCTAGCACACTCCCTACTCCACAAGGATCAGGGAACATTGTGGAAGGGGAGACAGAAAGATTTTAAGAGCTAAAGAAATCCCAGCAGCTGTGGTTGCCTGCACAAGACCAAGTGAGTTAGCATTCCGGCATAGATGGAGGATGAACTCATAAGGGTCCATCCCTAACTGAGGAGTTGTTGAGAGTTGAAGACTTCTGGAGAAGCGAGAGTCAACTTCCTCCAGTGGTGTGGCCCCTGATAAGATGTGCACACATAGGCAACACTAACTCAACTCAGTGGGGTGTTTATGACTTTTTTATTAACTGCACATTCTGGTTACTCTCACTCTTGGCCATCTCAATGGGTTTTCTTTTAAAAGAGGAGGGAAATAGAAGGGAGTTCTGGGAGTAGTTAATGTGGTAAAGAGGTGATATGACCTAAATAGAATATATCTTACACATGTATGAAATCATCAAAGAATAAATTAAAAGTAAATGATAAAACATGTGGTAATAGTGCACTAGAACTAGACAATATGCCTCAGTTTTTCCATTAGTCAAAATAAGGACAATATTTTTTAGGCTATGAGAAGTTAAGTAAAATGCAAAGCCTAGAAGAGCCCATCACTTGTGCTTGATAAATAATGGCAGATTTTGTAAGTGCAACTACAGGTCAGTGTGAATATTCTCATTTCTCTGACCAAATGCCTCATAAGAATCAATTTAAAATAGGAAGAATGCATTTTTATTACATTTGATTGTGGTGGGGAAGGGAAGTGGCAGGACCAGGAGGCAGCTGGTCACACTGCATCTTCATTCAGGAAGAGAAGAGTTAGCTGGGATGGGATTGAGGCTACAAAACCTCAAGGCCCACTATCCTAATCTGTGTTCTCAGCAAGGCTCCACCGCCTAATGTTTCCACAACATCTGAAACAGCACCATCAACTGGAGGCCAAGCATACAAACAAGCACAAGAGCCTACGGGAGCATTTCTCATTCAAGCCTCACCAGGGTGCATACAAGAGTCAATACTTCTGCAACTCAGAAGCTGTTCTGCAACAAATCTGAGCCTTCATAACCTCTCCATTTGCCCAAATCACAGTCCCACAGCAAGGGTCTTCACATGGCTGTGTGATCTTCCCACATTCTGAGAGCTATGTACACAGCAGGCAGGAACACAAAGCTGTTTGTTACTCTGTGCAACCCCCATTGGAAACCATCTGGTGTTGTCAATGAGAGCAGAGTACCTTGTCATACAGCCTCTGCCCTTTCATAGTGAACAGCTCTCCACTTGTCAAAAACATAAGAAGAGCAATCATAATTTTTAAAGAGTAAAAAGGAAAAGATTATGAGGAGAGCTAGGGAGAAAGCCCAGACAGTAAAGTGCTTGCTTATAACTACCACAATGAGAAGACCAACAGCTGGATTTCTGCAGCTAGTTGGCCAGTAAGTGTAGCCTAGCCAGAAGGTTCAGGCCATTGAGAGACTCTGCCTAAAAAAAAAAAAAAAAAGAGGAATGATAGTCAAGGTTGTCTTCTGACCTGCACCTGGACATGGACACATGTGCATGCAAACCCACCTATATGTACATAGGGGCATGCATATACATGCTGATAGCCATACATACAAAAAAAGAAAGAAAAAGTGTTCATAAGAAATAGATGGCCATGAGCCCCGCAGTGAACATCACTGTCTTAGTGTGAAATCCCAGATTAAAGGGAATGCCTGACTTTTGTCTTAAAAAGGACAAGTGATGAATGTCCTTCACACAGAAGAAAAGGTTGCCAAGGGAGGAGGGGTGCTTCTCAGCATTTCAGCACACCCAGGAGTATAAAGTGCTTTATCTGAAATATAAGAGCCAGCCACTTGCAATGTCAAAAGTTTGGCTTATAAATGAATGAGGAAAAGAAAGGTTTCCCCAGGAGTGAAGTAACATTCAAATAGGACTATAGGCTTTCAATGCTGGAAGGGACATTGGCAATCAATCATCCACCAATAACTGAGCAGCAGAGCAAAGCCAGAGATGGAAAGTAACTTACCCGGAGAAATCCAACTCTAGAAGACAATGCTTTGGCTTGTGTTCCCCAGAGAACAGTAAAATGTGTGGCGCAGATGGTGGTGTGTGTGTGTGTGTGTGTGTGTGTGTGTGTGTGTGTGTGTGTGTGTGTGTGTGTATTGTGTGATGCGTTATTGGGAGGGGTATACTTTTGTATTTTATTTATTCTTTGACACTTCCATATGTGTACGTAGTAAATTTTAGCCATTTTATCTCATTATTCTCTCATCCCCCTTCCCTCTTCCATTAGAACCACTTTTCTTCTGGAAAATTCCCCCTATTGCTCTGATTTTTATGCTTGTTACATGTGTGACCCACAGAGTTTGATTACTGTTAACTGTATTGCTTAATTAAGTACGAGGTTAATTTGAGGCCTGAATAACTTACCAGTAGTTACACTACTGAAGAAAATGACAATCCTTCACTCAACAACCAGTATCCCTGGAGGGTAGGGGTGGGGGATGGGGCCTCGAAAGTGCTTCCCCAATCCATGGGCCCAATCATGTGAATGAGTAAGCACAGCTGTATCAAGTTCTTGAGTGCAATGTCATGTCATGTTCACAGGACGTTTTTGCACTCATAACCATCTTTTAGCTCTAATATTCTTTCTGCATCTCCTCTGCATTGGTCCCTAAGCCTTAATTGGGATGGTATGTAAGTTCTTCTTAGGACCAAGTGTTCTGCTATCACTTATTCTTGTCATTTTGACAGGTTCTGAGTCTCTGCATTAACCACTGCAAACAGAAATAAGGAGCTTCTCAGATCAAGGCTAAAAGCAGTACTAACCTAAGGGTACAAATATAAGTATTTATAAAACAACATGGGTACTTAGCAAAGCAACAGTATTATGTCCCTCTCTAAGGCCTAAGATCTCCTCAGCCATGGGATCTTGACCAAATTTATACTATAAGGCTCAGACTGCCTCCTGTAAAACAGTCTCAAATCAAATCAGAAAGAGGTTGGTTGACTCCATCATAACCCTGCCACCATAGCATCAGTGGACATATCTTGCCTGGCAAGTCAGTATTACAGCTAGTGGTGTGACAAGGAAAGACAGCGTGGTGTTTACTCTACCTTGTATTCTTGCTGAGGTCATTTTAGGCTTAACTAGAATTGGATCTCCTTGATGGAGATGCCCGTGGAAAATTACCCAACCCTATTCTAGGAACCCAAGGACAAAATGCCCCATCTAGTTTAGCTTCTGTTAAATTCTATGTTTGTGCAGAACTCTCTCCAGCTAACTGCTTATCTTAGCTTCTTTTGAACTGCCTGCTTCCTTGAAGCCTCCCTTCAACTGGGGAGAAAAATGACAGAAGGTGGATTTTGCCTCCAAAAGTCCTGTGTTCTTGACACTTGGGGCTGCAATAACCTGAATGTAGTCCCAGCTGGCTAAAATAGATTTCCAATTGGCTATAAACTGTGCCTGAGTTGTCATCTCTGGTGGGCTCCTGTGGGGAGCCACCTTTAGTGGCTCTTGGCTTAAAACATCAGACAACTCCCCCTTGTCTGTAGACTCCATTTTCTACACCTCTGCCTCGCACATACCGGGCTGAGGTCAACCCAGGCCACCCCTCCTGGTCCTAGGAAGCCACTTGTTTTTCTTTCTTTTACAGCTACATTCCCTCAGAACTTACTTCCTTATCTTGAAGTTTCTACTACCGAAGATAGATAGCAGGACATCTGCCATTAGGTTCCCATAGCAACCCTGCCTACCCCAAATGCTCTTGCCCCCAAGATTGCCTGTAAAAACCTGTGAATTTTTTTCAATAAACGAGGCTTGATCAGAATCCAGACTTGCCTCCCGTTTTCCATGCCTCCTGTCCTTTTTCACTCCCACATGCCCTTCTAGGGTCTCCATTTGAAAACCCCTTGGTCCCGGGCAGTTTCCCTAAAACAGTGGGACAAGACTCCATGGCTTTTCTCTGCTAGAGCCTGCAGAGAGCCTTCTGGACCCAGGAAAGTTAGCAGCAAGGAGGAAGCTACCTGCAGAGAGCCTTCTGGACCCAGGAAAGTTAGCATCAAGGAGAAGGCTGCCAACTGAGTTCCAGCTGGATTCCTCTGTATTCTGTACTCAACGTGTATAGTGGTGTCTTCAGCAATGGGGACTTATTACAAGGTCTGGTGGGAACCTAAGGGCAATGGCACTAGCCTATATTGTTTGAGGGACTCTGGGACTCCTTGATGAACAACTTGAAAGAAAGTACCCTACATTTAGTACTGGAAATATCCGTTAATAGCCTATTGTCCTGGGAGGAGCATTGTCAACCTATGCAGAATACCTCCATTCAGACTTCTTTTATTACTTATATTTTAATAAGTTTATAAAATAGATGTCTTCCAATGGTTCTTTTATCCATCCTTAGTTAGAGTTACTCCCCCTCCCATCCTCTGCCCTGTCATCCGCCTTGCTTTTTGGAGGGATGGTCTCTCACTGCCCCAAAACTTGCCACGTAGACAAGGCAAGTCAAGCAGCGAAGTTCCAAGGTTTCTTCTGTCTCCTTCTCACCGTTACTGAGGTTACAAGCACACGCACCCAGCTTTTCTGGTTGGGTCTTGGGGTTTTAACTCAGGTCCTCATGTTTGCAGAGCAAATATCTGACTGGCTAAGCTATTGTCCCAGACCCCTGAGGGCAATTTTAAATGCTAGTGTTAGCAGGAAGATGATCTCCTTGAGACTGCAGACAATACCATTTCTCAGTAATGTGTTGAGATGCAAATCTTTCACACCTAAAGTACCTTTAAGCTCCCTTTGATGTCAATATGCAGTAAAGGTCTGAAAGAAAGTGAGTTAACTTTAAAGGCAGCAGACCTCCAGAATCAATGCTGTTGCTTTCCTACCAAGCTGTTTCTGACATTCCTGCAGGAGACTCCATTGAAAATTAGGCACAATTGTCTGGGAATATCAAAATAGTGGCAGGTGATAGCAAAACTGTATCGTTATATTTTGCAACAGAGTCTATTAATTACCCATGGAACTCTAATGGTCAATTTCATTGTTCTAGGCAGAGTGCCTGTGCAATGTCATGCTCCTCAGATGGAGATTGGGAGGCTCCTAAGGCAGGCAGCTGGGTTCCAGAGGTACTGAAAATCACTCCATAAATATGCATCTACTCCAGGAGCATCCATTCTGCTCTAAGGCATCAGGGGGAATCTATGTGAGAAAAGATAGAGCCTAATTTCTAGTTGGTATTAATTTTTAAATATAAAAGTTATAGCTTTGAGGGCTTTCCATACTTTGATGGGCAATTCAGGTAGTAGCCATTGGAGCTCCTAATGCAATGAATCCATTCATTCTCTTATAGCCTGAGGGCAATTATAATGGAAAAAATGTAAATATATCCATGAAAGAAAAGTTCTCTGCAGTCAGATAGACCTGGATTCAGTCTCTCCAGTAGAGTTGCTGTGAATAATTCTATTTTTGAACCTCGATCTCCTAGTTGGATGAAGGCATATGTGTGAACTCACATATTTTGTCATTCGCTGGAACAAATACATGAGAAAATAAATAGAAGGCATATGTATTTGGCCACACATTTTCAGTCCATGGTCATCTGACTCATTCGGTTGGACCTGAAACAAGACAGAACATCTTGGAAGTGGGATTATATGACAGAATTCTTGTGACTGCTCTCTACATAGAAGCAGGAGCAGACAGAGACAAGAGAGAGGCTTTCACAAAGAATTGCTTTAAATGATGCACTTGTTGAAGCCAGGTCTCACCTCTTAGTAATCCATTCAGTAAGAGCTCATCAAGAGATTAATCAACTAATGAGATTAATCAATTGACACAAGCTAGAATCATTTTGGAAGAGGAAGCCACAAATGAGAAAGTGTTGCCACCAGAGTGGCCTGCAGGCCAACCTGTGTGCATTTTCTTGATTGATGATTGACATAGGAGGGCATTGTGGGTAGTCCAAGGTAAAAGGTCTAAGCCCAATTCTGGGGAAAAAAATATTAAAACCTACCAATCCCTGAGCACAAAAGCCCACCAATGTCTGGGCTTGCTCCATTCTCAAGGCTTGAAATCTCATCAATCTCCACCCTGGATATAAACTCCTCCCCCATTAAAAAAAAAAACTGTATAAGCCTCTCACCTGTCCAATTCTCTGCTTCTTGCCCAAGCAGAGGCAGCCACCCTCTTGTGTCTTTTGCAATAAATCTCCTATGTGAGGCATGTTGTATAGTGTGACTTTGTGGTGTTCCCTGGCTTCCAGATACCAGACTGTCTTTCCCTTCAGAGCTGCAACACTCGCAGTAGGAGAATCTCTCCCCTCCAATCTGTGACATTTCCATTGGGGAAGCTGTTCCACTCAGAGCTATAACACTTCCAGGTAATGCCATCCCTAGCCAGTGGTACTGGGTACTAGAAGAGAGCAGGTTGAGTAAGGCAGGAGGAACAAACCAGTAAGCAGTCTCTATGGATTCGGCTTCCGTTCTTGCCTTGAATTCCTGCCCTAACTGCCCTCAGAAATGGCCTGTGACCTGAGAGTTATAAGATGGAATAAACTTTTTGCTCCCAAATTATCACCCAAATAAGACAGCATCCAGTGACCTATCAGTGACTGCATTAGCCAGATGGAGACCACACTGTAACATATGAGCCACTGGGAGACAGACAAGCCGTGACAGTAGAGAACTATGCCTACTTGGTAGTTGGATTATTGGGAGAGTTAACTGGGACAATTTCACAAAATGTATAGTACAAGTTAGTATCTAAGGAACAATTCCCCTGCTCTCAGTTATATAGGATAGCAAATAAGATCTCAAGTCCAGAAGGTGCTTGAGAAGAATGTGAGTGTTGAGAACTATTGACAGAGATGCCTGCTAGAGGGTGGAGAGTAGCTCAAGCAGTAAAGTGCTTGCTGTACAAGCATGAGGTCCTAAGTCTGATGCCCACAACCCATGCATCAGAAGCCAGGTGTGGTGGTCCAAGCTTATAACCTCAGTGCTGGGGAGGTAGTGACAGGAAGACCCTTGAGGTTCACTACCTGAACCAATGAGCTTCAGGCTCAGTAAAAGGCCCTGTCTCAAAAAGTAAAATGGATATGCCTTAGGAATGGCACCCAAGGTTGATACCTGATCATAGGCATATACCCATCACATATGCATATACCCATACACACATGCACACACACATACATACAAACACACAAATAAATGCATTAAATAACCAAGTATGATAGCTATTAATGGTCCAGATTCTTCCCTGGCCCACATCTCCCATATCCACCTATGTATGTTGTGTGGCTTCAATGCGGTCCTCCTCTGATTCCAGGTATGACCATATGATTACATTTAGCATAAAGGATGAAGGTAAATACTATGTAAAAGTGGACCTGACCTGCTTAAACCTCTGCCATCACCTTGAAAAAGATGAGGTCAGGCTCCTCTTCAGATATGCAAATGCTCAGGGATCTGTCTTCTTCCCAATTATTCTAACCAAGGCTGGGCCAGAGAGTTTATACTCAGCCAGTGATGACCATGTAAGGGATCTATGCTCTGACCCCCAACACCAGACCAAGCACCAGGTTGTATTTTTTTTTGGTTATTTGTTTAATGTCACTTAGATCTTCTTAACTGTTTATTACACACCAATATTGGAGAATGGGAGGTGACCCATTGTTATGGCTAGCACTTTGCCCTCCAAACTCACATAGAAGACCTAATCCCCAGTACTTTACAATATGAATGTGTTGGGAGACATGACCTTCACAGAGGTGGTTACACTCAGACCAGGGCATTAGGGTGATCCCTGATCCAACCTGATTGAAACAAGCAGTTTTCATGGATAACTTAAAAACTGGGATTCTCTCCAACTTCCCACCTACAACATACTATGCACACAACCTCTCTTCAAACACAGAAACACTTAGCTCCTTAACAACTCCACACATGCAGGCATGAGCAAGAATGTATGCACACACATGCGCACACATTCATTACCACACACACAAATAAATAACTCAAATATGACTCTAGGCAAGAGGCAATTTCTCTATGTGAGTTGCAATAGGCAGCTGGAACCCGCATGGGTGAATTTTTGCAGTCTGTTAAAAACAAAAAACAAAAACTCACAAGTCTACCTTCCACTTTATTTGATCTTATGGTTCTCCTCTTGCCTGGGGTTGGGGTGGGAGGTGGGGGGGGGGGCGCACAGTGGGTGATGGCCACCACCCACCAAGGCAAGAGGAGAAGAGGAGGCACAGGGCTTAGAAGACTGTAAGCATAACAGAGATCAAACATTCCAGGAACCACTCCAGAAACTAGTTCAACTTTACTCAGGCACAACAAAAGCTATATAGCCCCTGGGAAGTAGGTCAGAGGCTTCTAGAATAGGTGTTCATAACTGGTTAAAACCAGGCACTGTAAGGATGTCTGTTTTTCATTTGGTAGCATGCTCCTATCATACAAACAGGAACACAGTACCTAATTATCCTATAGGTGCAGAGAAGGGAGAGATGTCAAGGGCCATATAGCAAATGTAGTTAGGGGCATCTATATCTAAAGACACTCTCCATATGGAGTCAGGCAGAGAACCAGAGGCTCTGCTGTGGAGAGGGAGTCCTGCACCTAAGAGTGAGCTCGGAAAAGCTATCCAGACCAGGAGGACTGCAACCTTGAACAGCAGGATCCTTTAGACATATCTTTTGCCTTTTCTTAATTTTCTTATGTATGGTATAGTGATTTAGTTGAAAAATCCCTGATTGTTCTATTTTACCAGTAAAGACTCAGGAGCCAGATGTTATGGTGGAAAACCTGCTAGCTCAGAGAGGCAGAGAAAGCACCCAGTTGAACTTTCTACTCAGCTCACATCACAATGGAGAAGGCCCAGAAGGGCTCACTAGCTCAGCTGGCAGCCCAGGAGGGAAAAAAACTGAAAAATCCGAGGTCAAAGACTTGCTAGCTCAAAGCCTGAAAATCTAAAAGCCAAGAAGCTGAGGAGCTCAAGAGCTAGAGAGCTAAGAACCAAGCTAAAATTCCAAGCTAAAGAAGTGTCAAAGACTTTTTCTACTTCTACACACTGTCTTAAATACCCCTCAACTCAAAGTCTCTCCTAATCTTTAATCGCTGTCGACTGGTTTCTTGCTCCTCCTCTTGACTTAGGGTTAACTTTATTAAATCCTGTGTACAGATAGACCTTGGATTAAAAGTGTATGTAAGGCTGGCTGAACCACACCTTAATCACCTGTTTACAATAAACAGAAAGTTCTTGGATTAAAGGTATGTTCAGGCTCAACCACAAAAAACAGGGATTTATCATTCAATCTCAGGGATCACAATGGAATCAACAACAGATTTTTGCAATTCACAATCTCAGGGATCACAATAGGATCAAAGATAGGTTTTTAAAGTTCACAATTTTATCAGGTGGTGGTTGCGCATGCCTTTAACCCCAGCACTTGGGAGGCAGAAGTAGGTAGATCTTTGTGAGTTCGAGGCCAGCCTGGTCTACACAGTAAGGCCAAGACCACCAGAGCTACAAAGAGAAATCCTGTCTCAGAAAAAAAAAGGGGGTCACAATTTCATGGATCACATTAAATTTAAATGTCTTGCAATATTTGTATTTAGAAAATATTGGCTCATTAAATTATATAGTTCTTCCAAGAATAGATACAGGCCAGTAATGTATCTGAGAGAGAGAGAGAGAGAGAGAGAGAGAGAGAGAGAGAGAGAGAGAGAGACAGAGACAGAGACAGAGACAGAGACAGACAGACAGACAGACAAGGACACAGAGAGAGAAAGAGACAGAGAGAGACACAGAGAGAGAGGTGTGTAGAAGGAGAACAGATATGCATGCCCATGGACACATGTGCTGAAGCCAAGAGAAAATTTTCTATGTCCTACTCCACCACACTCGGCCTTATTCCCTTGAGACAGGGTCTCACCAAAGCTTAACTTTAACTGACAGCCTGGTCAGCCTTCTGACCCTACACTATGTAGGGGCTTTTTCCACAGGTGCTGGGCTTCAAATTCCTCACGCACAGTGAGCACGATAGCTGGACCACTGAGTCGTTCTGCTACCTCCCTGCTACATTTCTTTAAGTTATTGACATCAACAATCTGCCGATGTGCAGTCTGTTTCCCTTTGCAGTTAATCTGTGGCATCAACTGCTTTGCTGTCTGGCCTCACTTTGTGCTGAAGTGTAAGCAGTTATACCATAATTCTGCATCCATGTGAAAATGTCAATGCCATAAAAAAAATGCAAGTGACATCTTCCTGTTATTATGAAAGAGGGTTTAAGCTCACAGTCTTCCTGAAAGGATTAGTCCCTAGTGTCTTCAGCCTTTCAATGGAGAAAACCATTGTACCAGACAATGCAGAAAATATCCATAGTTATGTCGTTACTTTGCTTTCAATTTTTTGATTATTTTCTTTTAGTTATTTTTTCCCCAAAGATATTCAGGTTAATTCAAACCACACTGGGAGCAGAGGAGGGAAAAGAAGAAGAGGATTGTTACATAGGACATTCATGGCTGTCATTCCTTAGGCATCGCATGTATGAGTCACACCACCCCCAGGAAGGAAGGGGTCCCTGCAGCTCTGCTCTGCCGACCTGAATATATAATCGAAACTGACAACAAGTCATGAAGCCTCCCTGAAAATAGGCTAAGGCTTCTTGGGGTAGCTTAACAGGCTTCACACCATTACTGGGTGCCTGCTTACCATTCATCAACTAAGTTAATTAGCAGATAATCACTGTCCCTTGAGCTGGATGCGACTTCAAACTCTCAGCTAATGAATTCAATTTTTTTTAAGCCAGCTCTTTAGAGTGTGTGAGAATATGGGCTTTTGTCTCAAAGGTTTACATAAGACCCAGATTCCAAGGCACAAACCTTTTACTGACACCTGAAAACTATACATATACTTCAACAAAAGCAAATAAGACCTTGAGTGACCAGCGAACCTTACAGTCTGTACTGTGCTATGCCTGCGTGGGGACCCAGGAAAACCTGGATCTCATTAGCTCATACGAGCTTGATTTATTCAGTTTAACAGGACCCTCCCTACAGCAGTTTATTATGAAGCTGTGAAAGAAAAACAATCAGGGCTCAAACAAGAAGAGAAGCATACGCAATGCAACATCAGTTCCGGGTTGCAGTCTCTCACTACAGAAGAATCACAACTCAAGAGCATGAGATAGCTAGTCACACCATAGTCAGTAAGCAAAGGGGAATGAGTTTGCACATGTATGCCTGGGATCAGAGAGTCCATTCTTATACCGTTTAGGATCCCCCTAACATAGGGAATGATGCCACCCACAGTGGATGAGTCTTCCCATTTTAACTAATGTAATCAAAATAATCCCCCACAAACATGCCCCAAAGCCCTTCTCCCATGTGATTCTAGGTTTTTTCAAGTTGACAATTAACACTAACCAGGACAACTAGTCATCAACTGCATTAAAATTCCATCTCACCCCAACCAAAGTGGCATGCAATTAATTTAAAAAAAACATGTAACAACAAATTCTGGAGGGAATGTGGACAAAATTCTAACCCTTATACATTGACAATGGAGATGTGACCTCATCCGATCACTGCAGACATTAATATGGAGATTTCTCAAAAACCTAAAAGTAGATTTTCCCTATGTCACAGGTGTACCCACCTGTCCTGGGATTCCAAGTCAACACATCACTGACCTATTTCCCACCATGTGTTTCATGCAACACTGTCCACAGTCAAAAGAATGGACACACTAAATGTGACATACACACAGTAAAATGTGTCATTCTTAAAAATGAATACAGTTAGAGAGAATCATACTAAACAAATTAAACCAGTCTCAGAAAGATAAATATTGTATGTTTTTTCTTTTTGTGGTCCCTAGATTATATAGATACATAAAATCATGTATAGATATATATGATGTGAAATTAGAAATAAACTGTCTAGGGGGATAAAGGAGACTGAGGGATAGAAAAAGGATGGGAAAGGGAAAGCTATAAAGCTTTGAGGAGAATATGTTCAGTATACAATATATAAAAGATTAAGGCATAAATAATAAAAATATGTAAATAAGTAACACAAAAAATCCAAAAGAAGAAATACAAATAACACAAATATATACAGAATGAAATCAACCTAGGAAAGGCAAAATAAAATAGTAAGATGGGCTTTTTTTACTGAAAAATAAAATCAGATACTTATTTTCATATGGTGACATCTTGTGCACCAATGACACAGGGAAATGAGTGCTCAGATGTGCTGCTGAACAAGCGTGCAAGAGTATCCATGGAATATAACTCTGCAGTGTGTAATGAGAGAGGTAAATGTGGAAACCATAATTGGCCCACCGTATTCATGGGAGATTGGGTCTAAGACTCATCTCTATAGCTGCTCAACTCTTTTGCATAATAGCACAATATTTGCATATAATCTTCATATGCTTTAAATCCTTTCTAGATTATTTATAATACTTAATACAATGTAAATGTGTATTGTAATATGTTGCTTCTGGCATAATGATGAGGAAACATACCTATACATGTTCAGTTTAAGTGCAATTTTTCCAACTGTTTTCCATACACAGTTGGTTTAATGAGACGATACAGGACACCCAGATGCAGAAGGCATCTGTACTTCTTCTGTAAATGTGTCCTAAGGAGCTATTTAGGGATGCAACATTTAGCCTCAAAAATGTTTTCTGCAGTTCTGGGGGGTTTTTTATGATAAAAGTTGGAAATAACCTAAATCTCCAAGAGTGGTTAACTAAATATGAACACAACATACATTTACATAAACACTAAAAACATTGTAAAATGCTTTTATTAACATAGGAAGATGGTCACAATATGTTAAGTACAAAAAATATTATAGGGGCTGGAGAGATCACTCAACAGGTAAGAGCAGTTACTCTTGCAGAAGACCTGAGTTCTGTTTCCAATACCCACATCACAGTTACAGCAATCTGAAACTACAGTTCCAAGGGATCTGATCCCCCTCCTCTGGCCCAAACAGGTATATGCTCATACATACATGCATGTGGGCAAACAGTAATACACATAAAAGTAAAAAACATTTAAAAAATAAAGCAAGATTATTCAAGGGCTGGATAAATAGCTCAGTAGGTAAAGTGTCTGCTTCACAAACTTGAAAACATTAGCTCAAGAATACACATAAAGCTGAGTGTGGCAGTACACACCTGTCACTCCAGAGCTTGGAAGGCAAAGACCTCCAAAGCTCACTGGCTGGTCAGCCAGAAGTTGCTGCTGAGCTCTGAACTACTGAACCAGTCACAGAAAATAAGGCAAACAGTTCCTGAGGAATGACATCTAAGGTTGTTCTCTGGCCTCCTTGTGCACACATGCACAGTGCATGTGTGCACATATACACACACAATTAATAAGTAAGGATATTATGGTCTGATTTTGTGAGTGTGGGAGAATGTCGTGTGTGTGTCTGTGCCTGTGTGTGCATGACTGTGCATGTGTGTGTCTGTGTGTATGCATGCATGTGTGAGTGTGAGTGTGTGTGTGTTTGTGTGTGTGTGTGTGTGTGTGTGTGTGTGTGTATTCATACCCCTGACACCTCTTTCAGTCCCTGCCTTGTTTCTTGAAAGAGGTTCTCTTTTACCTGGACCTTGCCTATTAGACTAGGTTGATTGGATAGCAAGCCCCAGCAATCTGCCCTTCTTTAAGGGCATCTCTACTTCTTTAAGCACTGGGATTCCAGGCAAGTACCACCATGCCTAACCTAGGGGTGGGGAGCAACACATGTGAGCATGTAAGGCCTGAAGTCAGCATTGTAGGGTATCTTCCAGTTCCTCTCAATCTTCTATATTGATGTGTGGTCTTCACACTCATCCCCATCTTGGTGTGGCCATGGTAACATGGGGCACTGCTGAGGAAGTGACATTCTCAAGAGTACATTGCATTCATCATACCCTCTTCTCAAGGCTCTGGCTTTAGCCGGTCTAAAACATCACCAGTGATGCTGCCACTAGCCAGGAGACCAAATCTGAGCCCCCATCCCAGTGATATCATTTCCAATGAGGTAGAACGAATGCCTGGGTATTTGGTGGTCGGCAGATTACAGTTCTCCCAGGAGTCTGTGTCTGAGCAGCCCTAGAAATAAGAACAAGTTGGAAACAGTTGAGGCAGGGAAGTGGATAAGAGTTCCATGACAGTTAAAAAGTGGAGGAGAGCTGGAGAGGTAACTCAGCCAGCAAGGCGCTGGGCCTGGTAGCATAAAGTCCTGAGTTTGTTGCTCAGAGTACAAATAGAAAGGCAGGTGTGGTGGCACACACTTGTTATCCCAGAGATAATAAAGGGGAAAAATCTTCTTTTTAAACTGCCTATAATCTCTTCGTTGCTGCTTATATTCAAATGAGAGCAATTATAGGGCAGGCCATGAAAGAACTTGTCTGAAACTATGAGGCAGATAGTGTCTGAGTGGTACCTGGAATAGCTAGCGTTGTCTTCTGGTCTGCACACACACACACACACACACACACACACACACACACACACACGCAGTATATGAAATTCACACAGATAAAGGTATACTCGTTGGCTGAAACCTTTCCTCTTGCTTCTTAGAGGGCCACTGTAGGAAGAATGTGCAAGTTCAGAAGCCATACATTCCACAAACACTTGTCATGTGGGTCTTCACAGAAAAGGCTTTTTCTAAGATAAGACCTTCATGGGACCCTGAAGAGGAAAATGAAACACCTAGCCATTGTCTGGTCCCTACACCCTTATTCTTGTGCTCTGGGTCCATCTTGAGATGGGTGCCTGGCAAGGATTAGCATTTTTAATATTTACTTACTAATAAAAAGAAAAGAGGATCTGGGAAGATGGCTCAGTGGTTAAGAGTACTAAGCGTTTTTACAGAGGACCCAAGTTCGGTTCCCAGAACCCACATCAGGCAACTTACATCTGCCTGTCATTCCAGTTTCAGGGCACGCAAAGCTCTCTGGGTCTCAACAGTAATCTATACATATAGCACATACACATAAACCCACTCTGGCACACACGCATAAACATAAATAAAAACAAATAAGAAGAATCTTTACCAAAAAAATTACACAAGTGGAAAAGACAGAGTTTTAAAAATGGATGTAATCTCTCCTCTTCAGTCTGCAGTTAAATGCAAGCAATAGCAGTGCAGGAGCCTGCTAAGAAGCATGAGAATTTATACAAAATGAATATAACAAAAGCTCTGAGCCGATGCAGTTATGAAAGAAAGTAGCTACATAGCCAGAGAGCCACAAATATGAAGTGCACAGGGAGGGAATCGCCAAACCTACGATTCTCAGTTGTTATTTCATTTTTGTTTGCATTTAAATGATTATGCATCTTGGCACAAATTACTTCATGCTTTTTCTACCAGCAAAAAGGGGAAAGAAAACTTGCACACTTCAGAGGAAAATCTCTTCAAGAGTCACAAAGTGATAAACGCCCCCAAGCCTGTTTACAAATGCAGGGGATGAGACAGAATTTTAATGAACTGTGCCACATAATCTAGTGGTTAATGATCTGTAAGAACCTTTGTCAATGCCAGTGATTGCAAACTCACTCTTTCAATTTCAAGATTAATATGAGCATCCACAGTTCCGAGTTACGCCAAAGGGCACTCCGGGGAGAGAGCTGTCAGAAGGCACGTGCTTTGTGGAGTACAACTGCAAGGCCATGGTCTGCTCTGTGCTCCTCTTCTTGTGTGTAAGCACTGACTTCGACCAGAGAGAACCCACAACAGTCTGGAGATCAAGCCACACAGTTCCTATGAAGTGCTGCTACAAAAAGGCCCCAATGGCTCTAAAGATATCTTTCTCCTTTTTCTGTAGGAGCTATATGGTTTTCCTGCTGGTGTGAACCACTGAGAAGGTGCAGTCCCAGGCAGACACTAGTCTTGATTTACAAAGAAAATGGCAGTGGACTGTTAACTGTGGGGAATTTGACAGATGGAGGCACCCTACTAATTCTGCTTTCTATAATAACTCTTGTTACAAATGTGTGTGTGTGTGTGTGTGTGTGTGTGTGTGTGTGTATGTGTGTGTGTGTGTGTGTGTGTGTGTGTGTGTGTAACAACAACCTCAGGTGTTAGTCTTCAAATGCCACCTCATTTTGAAACAATCTCTTTCTTGTTTGTATGCTGCATACATCAGGCCAGCTGGCCTTCTCTGTTTCCACCTCCCTCCTCCATATAGGAACCCTAGAACTACAGACTCTTGCTACTGTGCCCAGCTTTTTATGTGGGCTTTGACAAACTAAACTCAGACCCTCTTCCTTATACAAAAGCACTTTTGCCAGCTGTGTCCTCTCACTGGCCCCAAAATGACTCTTACCTGCTCTTTTTAGTGTGCTGTCTAAAGAGAGACACACTCTTCCTCTGACACCTCAATTTTGCAATTGAATTCTCTATCTCTTTTACCCAGAGTCCTCACTAAGGAGATGTGGTTGTCACTATGGTCCTAATGTCTTCAGAGTAGACAAGACAAGGCTCTCACCAGCAAGTCCACAGCATTTGTTGAGCTTCTAATACATGGAGGAGAATCTTCAGAAAGGGGGAGATGAGTAAGATTTCAGACCCATCCTTAATTTGCTCCCAATCTCTCATAAGGTACAGGAGCACTCATTGGATAACTAATAGATGATTGGATTGTAAACTGGAAGGGACTTTTTAGAAAGGTTTCATTTCAGCCTGGAGAGATGGTTCTGTGGGTAAAGTGCTTGCCGTGCCAGTACTAGGCCCTGAGTTTCAGATTTGTAGGGCCCATGTGAAGCTAAGTATGGCAGCATTTCTGTAATCCCAGCATTGCTGTAGCAAAGTGGGGTACAGAAACAGGAGATCACCCAAAAGTTCCCTGAGCAGCGAGCCTGACATACACAGCGACAAATAAGAGATCTTGTCCCAAACAAGGAGGAAGGTGAAGACTAACAACCAAGATTGCCTCTGACCACCACATGTAACTCACATGTCACACACACACACACACACACACACACACACACACACACACACACACACACACACCACGTCACAGACATACACATCAAACATGAGACAGTGAGAGACCTGAGACTTTTTTTAAAGGCTTTATTATTTCATGCCCAGGTCCCAGTGAATGTAGCCCAGGTAAACAGCAATGAGCTTGCATATCACTTATCACTGGCAGCAGTAGTGAGGCCAAGAACAGAACACACCTTAAGATCAGTTCTGGAAAAGCCATGATGATGGTGGTGATGGTGATGGTGATGGTGAAGGTGCTGAGGCCAGCAAGAGGGCTGGGAGGACATCACTGCGAAAGGGAAGATACCTGAGCTGCATCTGAGAAATCAATATACAGTATGTGATGACTGCCAAAGCTCAAGTGAAGAGGAATGGAAATGCATTGAGGCCAAGTCCTTCCTCCACATCTTTGCCCAGAGGATTCCAGAATGAGGTGCCCACTTCACCCACATCCCTGAAATGGCTCTCACCTTCCTCTGGTGACTTCCCTTGACAGCTTTTACTACATCATGCTTTCCTTTATCCACCACACAGCTGGTGACCACCCATTGGGAAAACCAACAAGCCACACGGCACTTTCTCCCACTTCTCTGTGGTTTTGTCCTAGATAAACTGTCAGTCTGGCCTTCTACCTGGCACTGTTCCAAAAGCCTGTTTCCTACTCTCAGTGTCCCTTCATGCTTACCTTCATCTACAGATACCACTTGGCAGTATCAGCGATGTAGTCATGATTGCCTATAAAAAAAATCATAACAAGTTTTTAAAGGTTTTGTGTTTTTAACTTAATGATAACTATGTGTTTGAGGGTATGTGCATTCAACTACAGATGCCTTCATAGTTCAGAGCGAGGTATTGGATCTTCTGAATTTGGAGATACAGGCAGTTTTTAACTGTCTGATATGGGTACTGGGAAACAAACTAAGTCTTCTGCAAGAACAGTGAGCACTCCTGACCACGGGGCTGTCTTTTTATCCCTATCATAACCATTTTTGGAAGCCAAGTGTATACTTAGTACCACTACAAGATGGAGATGGAGATCTATCTGTCTGTCTAATCCACACCAATGCCTATTATATGTATACACTGCTGTCCTACTTCCAGCAACAAAACCTCATATTCAGAACTATCTGCTTTTCAAAAGCCAGAAGTGTTCAAAGAAAAGCTGCAAAAGACCTAGGATTTACCTTTCTTGTAAACCAGTAAGTTAACCTGCCACTATTTAGACCCACATAGCAACAAAAGAGACAGGCTGGCATCTTTCACTCACTCTCGGTGGAAAGCAGAAGCAGGGCAATATTTTGCATGGCTTTCTTGAGCCCCAGTATCCACAGGGATGGAGAGCTGATGATACCTGTACGTCACAGGATGATATCTGTATATTGCAGGAGAGGACCACCAAATGATGAAACCCTCAGCTTAGATATGGCAGCAGATTGCCAGTGTGTGTGTGTGTGTGTGTGTGTGTGTGTGTATGCATGTGTACATGAGTGTGCAAGTGTGTGCATGTGTGCATGTGCACATGTGCACATGTATGTGAGCACTTGTGTGTGTGTGTGCATGTGTGTGTGTATGTGTGTATCTATGTGTATATGAGTGTGCAAGTGTGTGCATGTGCACGTGTATGTGAGCACTTGTGTGTGTGTGTGTGCATGTGTGTGAGTGTGTGCATATGTGCTTTTTTGAAATTTAGAATCTAGACAGATATCTCTAAGATGAAAAGTGGGGTTCGTTCATGCCTGATGTCTCCAGAGAAGCAACCATCCTAACTTCATCCTTTCTAGTTTCCAAGGCTCTTGCTCTTCAAAGTTGCTTTAACAGATGGTCTGAGAAGCCTGGGAACACCACAAGGAATTGCTCCTGATGTGTTCATGACAGTTTCTTGTTCTAAGACCAGTGTCACTATCCCTGAGGGTTGGCCCTATAAAAGCATCATGTGCCTTATCCTTGTGTGATATGAACTATTTCAGATGTTTTACATCTCTTACCTATAATCATTTCAATGACTCAGTAAAGTAAGGATCAGGGTTTCCTTTTTAAAGATAAGGAAATTGTGACTTTGGGCTTGGAGTCATGCTGTAAGGGGAAGAAGCAGCATTTCTCATCAAGTCAGCCTGACTGTAAAGCCTGGGCTTCTGCTCCGACAGCATCTGTTCTGGTGCATGAAGAGCCTGGGCTTTGGAACTGCTCGCTTGGTAGCGTGGCTGACAGCATGAGGACCCATGCTCACATTCCCAGCACTCAAATAAAAAGATGAGCTCATCAGATCCTTCCTGTAATCTCAGAATTGGGGAGACATGAGGATTCCTGGAGCTTCATGGCCAAACAATCTAGCTAAATCAGGGACTCTAGGTTCAGTGAGAAACCGTGTTCCAAAAGCTAAGGTGGAAACACAACTTCACAGAAAACTTCCTGTCCCTCTGGTTTTTACAATCTTTCTTCTCCCTCTTCAACCATGATTCTTGAGCCCCTGGTGCACTAGTTATGCTGTAGATATATTTGTCGAGACTGAGGTCCACAACTCTGCATTTAGTTGTACCAGAAAGCACAGCCACGAAGTCTCACCAACATGATGCCTAAACATGACATGAACAAAGATGACACCAATAGACATGCTAACGTGAAAGGAGGAAAGAGCATGAGGCCTCAGCCATACACAAAGAACTACAGGCAACTAAGGAATGCTGAGGATAGAAGACATAATCTTCCCCAGGGAAGAGTACCCCATGAATAACAATGTTTATTCAATAGGAAATGTCAACCCTGGAAATATATACACACGTCTAACATTATATGGACAAAACAGCTTGTATTTATGTACTTAAGAACACACACAAACACATATGTACATAATGTGTGTATATTTTTAAGTACATAAATACACACACATCATACATATCTATGTATGTATATGTACATAAACATATAGATGTATGCACAAAGTGTGTGTGTGTGTGTGTGTGTGTGTGTGTGTGTGTGTGTGTGTGTGTGTGTGATTAGGGAAAAAGAAGCCATTAATTTGAAAGAGTGTGGTGAGTACTGTTACATGAAAAAGTTTGGAGGGAGGAAAGGAAAGGGAGAAATAATGTAATAATCAATTGAGGAAAATATCTTGCATCAACCTGTTGCCTGACAATGTACACACACACACACACACACACACACACACACACACACACACACACACATACACACACACACACACACACACACACACACACACACACACACGCAGGCATAAACACAAAGAGTTCTGGCTTCTTTGACTCAGTGCAGGGAGTCAGAAAGCTGCGCAGCTTGCTATTAATTAGAAGTAAAGCCATTAGTTAGCTCCATTCTAGCAAGGTGGCCTTTAAAGAACTGCAATGAAGCATCTACATTTTAAAAGCAAATCCCATTTAACTTGGAACAGGACAAGATACAGGGAACCAGCTCATTAGCTTAAAATGCCATGCTACCTTTGCGCAAAAAGGATTATTTTTTTTAACCCAAGTGTCTTATAAAAATTCAAACAACATCCTGGCACCTTCCTACATGCATACTAAACACCATCAAAATGTTACCACCACATATGCCCACCCTCTTTGTAAAAATGTCATTACCTTTCCAGGCACCAAGCAGATGGAGAGAGAGTAAATGGCAGCAGTTAGGGAGCAGAGACCCCCAGATCTGCTACTATGACCTGTTGTTGCCCCACTCATGTCCCTGTCAACACATCTCACTGGCCTTTAAGGCCCATGGCCACTGTCAAATTAGCTTCAGACAAAATGCCTAGAAATATCTGCCTAATGGTTATTGCTTTTAAATCCCTAATATCCAGCTAGCATTTGTCTTTCTTGGGCTCAAAACCATTAGTGATACCTGCTGGACACTTTGTTAAGTCTTACTTGGAGCCATTAGACATGTGCCAGATTGGAAGCAGAGCTTTCTGCAAAATAAAAGTCAATAACCTGGTGCCAGGTGTGAGAGGTCAGCTCACTCCACGTACGTGGCTATTGTTGGAGCCACCAACTTGGGGCTGCGGTTATGATCCGGGGTTGGATATTGTCACTGTTATTCTCCATTGCCAACTAGAATCACCTGGAAAGAGAGTCTCAGTGAAGAACTGTATAGATGAGGATGGCCTGTGGGCATGCTTGTAACATAATTTCTTAATTGGGTAAATTGAGGTACAGGACCCACACTAGATGTTGGTGGTACTATTTCATGGGCTGGGACCTGGAGTGAGTGACAGAAGAGAGCACAAGCAGCAATGGTGAACGTGCTGGTAGCTGATCTTGACTGTGAACCTGTGGTCCTGTTGCCTTGATTCCCGCCCCCCCCCAAGGGTGACAATGAGCTGGAATTGCATACCAAATAAACCCTTTCTCTCACTAAACACCACAAAACCAAATAACCCAATTGAGAAATGAGGCTCAGAATTAAACAGAGAATTCAAAATAGAGGAATATTGAATGGCTGAGAAACACTTTTAAAATGCTCAACATCTTTAGTCATCAGAGAAATGCAAATCAAAATGACTCTGAGATTCCATCTTATACCCATCAGAATGGCTAAGATCAAAAATTCAAGCGACACTACGTGCTGGCGAGGATGTAGAAAAAGAGGAACACTCCTTCATTGCTGGTGGAAATGCAAACTTGTACAATCACTTTGGAAATCTATCTGGCACTCTCTCAGAAAACTGGGAATAGGGCTTCCTCAAGACCCAGCTATTCCACTCCTTGGAATATACCCAGAAGATGCTCCAGCATACAACAGGGACACATGCTCAACCATGTTCATAGCAGCCTTATTCATAATAGCCAGAACATGGAAACAGCCTAAATGTCCCTCAGTAGAGGAATGGGTAAAGAAACTGTGGTACATATACACTATGGAATACTACTCAGCTATTAAAAACAAGGAATTCCCAAAATTTGTAGACAAATGGATTGAACTAGAAATGATCATACTGAGTGAGTTAACCCAGAAGCAGAGAGACTCAAATGGTATATACTCACTTATAACTGGACACTATCCCAAGGGGCATGTCTCATGAAAGTCTTCACTTACCAGAAAAGTGGGATAGAGGTGAGGACATCCTATTGGGACTCTAGGTGAGAGAAATATAGGAGATAGGGTAATAGATGGATCCAGAGGGTCTTAGAAACATACAAGAAGAACACTATGATGGGCAGATCTGGGCCCAGGGGTTCTGCTTGATCTAAGGCACCAACCAAGGACAATACATGCAGTCATCATCAAACCCCTACCCAGATCTAGCCAAGGGTCAGGACATTCTCCACAGTTAAATGGAGACTAGGGATGGACTTTCACACGAACTCCAGTGCTCCATATTTGGCCATGTCCCCTTGATGGCACTCAGAGGAAGGATAGCAGTCTACCAAGAAGAGACTTGATACCCTAGCATCATATCCAGGGGGAGGAGGCCCCCCTCAGTCACAGTCATAGGGAAGGGGAATAGGGTGAAAGTGGGAGGGAGGGAGGAATGAGAGGATACACTGGATGGGATAGCAATTGAAATGTATTATGAATGATTTTATTTTTCAATAAAAAAGAAAAAATAAAAAAAAATAAAAACAAGGAATTCCCAAAATTTGTGGACAAATGGATGGAACTAGAAATGATCATACTGAGTTAACCCAGAAGCAGAAAGACTGATATGGTATATACTCACTTATAACTGGGCACTAGCCCAAAAGTCATGTCCCATGAAAGTCTTCACTTACCAGGAGATTGAGATAGATGTGAGGACATCCTACTGGGACTCTAGTAAGACAAATATAGGAGATGGGGAAATAGAAGGACCCAGAGGACCCTAGAACCTACAAGAAGAATATCATGATGGGTTGATTGGGACCCAGGGGCATCTGCTCAAACTATTGCACTAACCAAACATCAAATCCCTACTCTGATCTAGCCAATGGTCAGGACATTCTCCACAGTTGTGTGGAGATCCAGGAATGACTCTGACGTGAACTCTGGTGCCCTATATTTGACCACCTCCTCTGGGTGGGAAGGCCTGGTGGCACTCAAAGAAAAAATAAGCAAGCTACCAAGATCAGACTTGATAGCCTATGACCATATATAGGGGGAAGAGGTCCCCCTCAGTCATAGACCTAGGGGAGGGGAATAGGGTGAAAGTGGGAAGGAGGGAGGAATGGGAGGATACAAGTGATGGTATAACAATTGAGTTGTAATCTGAATGAATTAATAAAATAATAAATAAACTCTTTCTATCTTGATTACTTTTGTCAGAGTATTTTTTATCACAACAGGAAATGAAACTAAGACACATGGTGAATACCTCATCTGTACTGTCCTACCATGAACTAATTTCCCTGGTAGACCTCTTCTTGATGATCCTTCATTAAATACAGATGAAGATGAAGGGTGGTTTAAGATGAAGTCCTGCATGAACTCTGGTGCCCCCTATTTGACCACTTCCCTTTGATGGGGAGATCTGGTAGTACTCAAAGGAAGAATAAGCAGGCTATCAGGAAGAGACATGATAGGCTATGATCTTATTATAGTGGGGGACAAGGTCCCCTTCTGTCACAGACCTAGGGAAGAGGAATAGGATGAAAGAGGGAAGGAGAGGGAACAGGAAGATACAAGTGAGGGGATAACAAATGAGATGTAACCTGAATAAATTACTTAAATAAAAATAAAAAAAATAATGAAGTCCTGGGGTGCCAGCTGCTTGCTGTCCAAATGGGCAAGTTCATGAAACCTGGGAAAATGGTGCTGGTCCTGGCTGGATGCTACTCCAGATGCAAAGCCATCATGATGAAGAGCATTGATGATGGCACCACAGATGGCCCTGACAGCCATGGAATTGACTACTATCCTCAAAAAGTGATAGTGGCATTGGCAAGAATAAAATCACCAAGAGGTCAAATATCAAGTCCTTTGTGAAAGTTTATAACTACAATCACCTCATGCCCACCAAGGACTCTGTGGATATCCCCTTGGACAAGACTGTTATCAACAAGGATGTCTTTAAAGACCCAGCACTAAAATGCAAGGCAAGGCCGGAGGCCAAGGTTAAGTTTGACGAATGATACAAGACAGGAAAGAACAAATGGTTTTTCCAGGAGCTTCGATTTTAGGTATATTTTCATTTCCATTATTAAAAATTTGAAAAAAAAAAAAGAATAAAATCCTATTTTACAACTCCAACATTGGTAGTGGGGAATATACTAACATTCACCTTACAACTTCCTAACCCTACTTCACAAAAGAGCACTCCAACTCCTAAAGGTTTAGGGAAAAAACAAAACATTGCTTCTGCGGTTTTGATAAGGGTCCCTAAGGTCACCAGCCTGAATTGTTGAGAGGAGGTGGAACTGTGAGGAGATATCAGAGAAGAAGCAGTTAGGGAAGAGGTCAGTGGGAGAGAGGCAGCATTCCTACAGAGCAACTGGGCTAGTGAGACAATACCCCCACTCTCCAGCAAGGATACCACCTCATGAGCCTTGGTTCCCCCCTTGGACCTATGATTTTCCAAGGCAAGGAGATGAAGTAATGAAATGGAAGAGGAGGGAATTAAGAAAGTAAAAACAAAGAAGGGATCAAAAGAGGTGAGAGACCAGGGAACCAAGAAAAGACCATCTCAGAGTCCACTAGACAGGCAGAGAGCTCTGGAGACCCCAAGTGTCCCAACTGGGAGCATTCTCCTTCAATAAATGCCTTCCTCTGAGTTCTTCCTTTCTTAGTGGCTGCATGTTCAATTCCTTGTTCTCCTCTGGGAAGAACTGAGACACATGGGCAGCTAGCCATGGCTGGCATCAAAACTGGGGTTATAGAGCCAGATGAACAGGGCCTGTAGAAGATGTGAAGTCATTGAGTGTATGCCTTTGAAAAGGCTATTCCCAGCCTCTGCCTCTCTCATTCGTTGCTTCTTGGTCACCCACCATAAAGTGAATTTACCCTCTCTCACACACACTCCTGCAGTAACACTAGTATATGCCCAAAGGCACAGGCCATTTGACCATGGACTAAAATGAAATCATGAGGCAAAATAAACCTTTCCTCCTTTAAATTGAATATCTCAAATACTGTGTTACAGACATGAAAAGCTCCCACGGGCACGCATGCACACACACTGTTTGTCTCATCTTCCTGTCACTTATTTATGTATTTGTTACTTAAATATGATATTTTTAATTTTGAAATTTTAATAATGCATACAATATCTTTGTATCATATTTATCCCTGCTCCTCCCCTAACTCTTCTCAGGTCCACTCTCCCCATCCTCCCTCCCATCCCAACTTCATGTCTTCCTTTTTCTTTTTGTTTCAATAACTTGCTGGTTCTAATTTGTGCTAGCCACATACTCACAGATGTGAGCCATCCACTGGAGCAGGGTTTCCCTAAGTGCCTCACCCTTAAGGAAAACTCTGTCTCTCCTAGGAGCCAACAGCTCCTTATGAGGATTGGGGTTAGTGTGCCCTGTCCACGATGGAATGTTGACTGGTTTAGCAGCTGCTTTAAATTCATGAGCATCAATCACAAGAAGATGCTGTCTGTCTCCCTCTGGTGCTCCCTGCCCTTTAGTTTTGCCATCTTTCTAAACCTTTTCATGACAGTCATTTAGCCTTGGGATTCAAGGTGTGATACAGATATCCACTAGTAGCTGAGTGTTCCAGTGGCACTTTTTTGCACTTTGAGCAGGTGTAGGTCCTTCTTTTTAGCTTTTACTCTGATTAGAGAATTCATGAGAAACTAAGTTGAGCCAAATTTTTCTGAAAAGGTCTCCCTCCCTTTGTAGCATCTCTTCCCCCCCCCCTCTGTGTGTGTGTGTGTGTGTGTGTGTGTGTGTGTGTGTGTGTGTCTGACTTAACTACCTCATTTATTCCTGAAACCCCTAATAAATGAAAAGCCATCAAGAGTAAAAATATTTACATTGTTTAAACAGACTATTTTTCAATATTTACAAGTAAATAAAACTATATCCATTGAATTCTGGAAATAAGTTTAAGTAATAAACCACATGAAAGTAAATCAGTAAATACAGATTAACCATGAAATATAGGCAGTGACAAAAGGAAGTGTAGTTACGTGTGGTACAAGCAGTGGAGAGGGCTGAGAGGTCACCCTTTGGAAATACAACAGAGTTGAGTAGTCAACTTGTAGGGATACATTCAAAGTAAAACAAAAAACAAAAAAACAAAAAAACAGAAGCAGGGCCAGCATGATGCTTAGCAACAAGACTGATAATCTGAGTTCAATCCACATAACCCACATAGTAAAAGGAGAAAACTAACTCCCATAACTTGTTCTCTGACCTCCACATGCACTGTGACATGCAAGTGCACACACACACACTGCTCCCCCTGACTCACAGTAAAGGCTTGGAAAGCCTAGGGATGGTGTGATAGCTTAGTTGTTAAAGTTCTTGCATTGCAAGCATAAGAACCTGAGTTCAATCCTTGGAATTCCTGTTTTAAAAAAAAAAATACTGAGCTTGGAGTGACACACTTGTAATCCTAGCACTGAGAAGGCAAGGACAGGTGGAGCCCTCAGGCGCACAGATCAGCCAGCCTAACCTACTTGATGAGTTACAGATCAATACGAGATTCTGTCTTCCAAATAAGGTAGACGACACCTGAAGAACAGCATCCATATATGCACACACACACACACACACCCATATCTGAGCATACATAAATGTACATATAAACATACACACATGCATGTATACATATATTCATGCATGTATGCATGAATATATAAATATAAACAACCTTTTTTTATTTTTACTTAAGTAATTTATTCAGATTACATCTCATTTGTTATCCCCTCACTTGTATCTTGTCATTTCCCCCTCCCTCCATCTTTCACCCTATTGCCCTCCCCTAGGTCTGTGACAGAAGGGGACCTTCTCTCCCCTACTATAAGATCACGGCCTATCAGGTCTCTTTCTGGTAGCCTGCTTACTCTTCCTCTGAGTGTCACCAGGTCTCCCCACCAAGGGGAAGTATTCAAATAGGGGGCACAGAGTTCATATCCGAGTCAGTCCCTGCTCTCCACACAATTGTGGAGAATGCCCTGCCCATTGCCTAGATCTGACAAGGAATTCTAGATTTACTGCTTGCATTGTCCGTGGTTGGTACAGCAGTTTGAGCTGACCAGCCTGGGTCCAGATCCGCCAGCCTTAATGGTCTTCTTGTAGGTTTCTAGGATCTTCTGGATCCTTCTATTTCCCCATTCTTCCTTACCTTTCTCCCCTAGGGTCCCAATAAGAATTCCAAGAATATATCTCAATCTCTGGCTAAGTGAAGACTTTCAGGGAACATCTCTGTTGGGCTAGTGTCCAATTATAAGTGAGTATATGCCATGTGTATCTTTCTGGGTCTGGGTTAACTCACTCAGGATGATCATTTCTAGTTCCATCCATTTTCCCACAAATTTCAGGATTTCCTTGTTTTTAATAGCTGAATATTATTCCATAGTATAAGTGTACCACAGTTTCTTTATCCATTCTTTGACTGAGGAACATCTAGGTTGTTTCCAGGTTCTGGCTAATTACAAATAAGGTTACTATGAACATGGTTGAGCATACATCCTTGTGTGGTATAGCATCTTTCGGATATATTCCAAGGAGGACAACCCTTCTTCTTAACACTTAGAGACTAAAAGTTCTTGATGTAGAAGGTGAATCTATAATAAGGCTCTAGTTGAAGGGGGTGCTTTAAAACATAAGGAAGTAACACATGGACCATGCAGAGATGCAGAAAATCTACCTCTTTATCATCTCACATGGCATGAACATGCACACACAACAGTGGGTTCACTCACAACAGCACAAATTTAAATGTCTCCACATGGTATTCTCCATGTCACTTGCTATATTTCTGCCTGTAACTGTGATGTCAAAATACCACTTTGTGTTATTTATATAGTGTGTATGGGATGAAAAATCCTTGCTCTGGGGAAAGAGCTGTTAACTGAAAAGCAGTATAATTTCCCAGGAGCCATGTGGCAAACACCATTAGTTATAACATGGGGTAAGTGTGCCTGTGTGGAGATGCTGCCTGGCCCCGGGCCAGGGAAATGGTCATGCGCTACCACATGACTCTCACTTATGAAGAGGGCTGCTTTTTTTCTGCCCCATCTCCATGCATCTTTTTCTTTTCCAAAGTGCTCGGAAGTTTGCTAGTTCTTAAGAACTGTTTAATTAATAGGGTGTTGGACTAAGGAGATGGTTTAGGCAATAGGGTCCTTGACTTACAAGCTTGAAGATCTGACTTCAATCCTCACAACACATTTTTTAAGCTAGGCTGGCTTGGGATATTTCTCAGTGGATGAAACACTTTCTGACCAGGCACAAAAGTATGAGTTTGTGTGTCTAGAGCTCTG
Organism: Acomys minous; assembly: GCF_964271855.1. Classification (NCBI taxonomy): domain Eukaryota; kingdom Metazoa; phylum Chordata; class Mammalia; order Rodentia; family Muridae; genus Acomys; species Acomys minous. The sequence continues at coordinate 70,991,885 of NC_140483.1, read as the reverse complement.
TAATCCCAGCTATGAAATGGAAGGTGGAGACAGGGGAATCCCAGAAACTCATAAATCAGATGGCATGGCATATTTAATGGTATGTACAACAAAAGAAACCCTATCTCAAACAAAGTAGAAGGTTATATGAGGTTATGATCTCACCCTACATGTACAACATATCATGCCTATGCATGCATACACTTAGGAGAGAGAGAGAGAGAGAGAGAGAGAGAGAGAGAGAGAGAGAGAGAGAGAGATGAGCATTGTGGAGAATGCTTATAACCCCAGTTCTGGAGAGGCAGGCTCAAGTCTCTCTGAGGCCCACAGACCTACCAGCCTAAATTCCTGGGTGAGTTCCAGGCCAGTAAGAAACACTTTATCAGGAGTGATCCAAGATGGCTGTGCCAAACACACACCTTGTTTGATCAGCCAGACAGCAATGACTGTGTATATTGTGACTTAAAGACCAATCTGGAACCACAAAACACCAGTGCTGGTGATCCTCAGGTGAGAGGGGTTCAAACTCTGTGGAGCATGGTTGAGTCTGGCCAGCCTAGAGAAAAGTCCAGGGTCCCTGCAGGCACAGGTACATGCTCCGAAGACTAATGCCACAGGCCTTGCTGGTGGGCAGCTTCTGAACTCCAGGGCTCAGAGGGAGCCATGGACTGCAAAAACTCTAACCCCCAGGGCTTCTAACTCAGAGTCAACCCCACAGTATGCAACACAAGTGGATCTGCCTTCAGGTCACCCAAAAAATCCACCGAAAGTTCTGGGATCCAAGCAGACACAGATGTGCTCCAAAGACTAGCATCACATGGCAGGCAGCTTCTGAACTCCAGGGCTCAGAGGGAGCTGTGTGCTGCAAAAACACCAGCATCTGTGGCTTCTAGCATAGACCTGACCCAATGTCTGGAACACAAGTTGATCTGACCTCAGGTCACCTGGCCCATCCACAGAAAGTCCTCAGGTCCCTGCAGCACAGGTATGCTCCCCCAAAGACTAGCCACATGCCTGGCTGGCAGGCAGGCAGTTTCTGAACTCCAGGGTACAAGAGAGCCATGAGCTGCAAAAACCCTAACTCCCAGGTCTTCTAACTCAGAGGCAAACCTACAGCCTGGAACACAACTGAATCTGTCCTAGGTCACCTGGCAAGCAGGCCCACAGGAGCAGCCTTCTGCATGGATATCTTTCCATTTACTCCCTAGATGCCTTGTATATCTGGTTCATAAACAGGGAGCCAATAGGGACAGTTAACCCAGCAGAAATGAGCAAGGTGAGGGCCCAAAGCCCCATTGTCTATTCCTACCCCCAAACCCTCTGAATATTAGATACCACCAAACCTGCTAACACCAGAGACATCACAATGGGAAAAGGTCAGCACAAGAACACAAGCAACAATACTCAGGGTATTTGATACCACTAGAAACCAGCAGTCCCACCACAACAACAGACACAAAAAGATCAAAAAATCCCTTGCATCTGACTTTAACATGTACTCTGGTGCCTCATATTTGACCAAGTCCCCTGAATGGGGAGACCTGGTGGCACTCAGAGGAAGGATAACAGGCTACCAAGAAGAGACTTGATACCCTATGAGCATATACAGGGGGAGGAAGTCCCCCTCAGTCACAGTCATAGGGGAGGGGAGTAAGGGGAAAATGGGATGGACAGAGAGGAATTGGAGGATACAAGGGAGGGGATAACCATTGAGATGTAATATGAATAAATTAATAAAATTTTAAAAAGAAATGAAATATGATGTGCATTTGTGATAAGAAAAGAAAATAAATTGAGCAATCAGAGGCTTCTAAAAAAAATATTTCTTGCACCATATCAAACCACCATGGATTAAAGCTGGAGCTCAATAACAAAAGAAAGAACAGAAAGCCTACAAACACATGGAAACTGAACAACTCCCTACTCAATGGCCTCTTCTTGGTAAGGGACAAAATAAAAAAGAAATTAAAAACTTCCTAGAATTCAATGACAAAGAAGGCACAACATACCCAAACTTCCAGGGCACAATGAAAGAAGTGCTAAGAGCAAAATCCATACCATTAAGAGCCTTTAGAAAGAAATTGGAGAGATCTCATACTAGCAACTTAATAACACACCTGAAATCTCTAAAACAAAAACAAGCAGACTCACCAAAAAGGAGTAGATGGCTGGAAATCATCAACCTCAGGGCTGAAGTCAATAAATTAGAAACAAAAAGAACAATTCAAAGAATCAACAAAACCAAGAGCTGGTTCTTTGAGAAAATCAACAAGATAGACAAACCTTTAGCCAAAATAAAAGTCAGAGGGAGAGTATTCTAATAAACAAAATCAGAAATAAAAATGGAAACATAACAACAGACACTGAGGAAATCCAAAGAATCATCAGGTCCTACTTCAAAAACCTATACGCCACAAAATTTGAAAATCTAAGTGAAATGGACAATTTTCTTAATAGCTACTGTCATGACCCCTCCAGTGGAGTCTGCATGACGAATGATGCTGCACAAGCCAAGGACCATGGCCCAGGGAGAGCCTCCTGGAATGGGTCTGATGTTCCTGCCAGGAATAACTGATTGCAGTCTTTTTTTTTTCTTATTCATTTGTTTTGGAATATTCTGTCTTTTTCTTTTTCTTTTTCTTTTTCTCCTGACCTACTTCCATATCAGAACTTTTCAAATGTAACTGGGTTGTTAGGAGATGCCCTAACTTGGGACTGCAGCCAAGGGCCATTCAGGCTATTTTCCACTTGTTAATAAAAACATGGCTAAGAATTAATCATCAGTTAATAGTTTACATTATGACTTACAAGTAAAGTGTTTAAGAAAGCTCCAGACAGTGATGAGAGGAGCTAAGAAAAAACTGCCTTGACTCACAGATATTTGGCATAATAAGAGAATATTGACCTTTGATAAACAGAGCACATGCATACTGATACCAAGCTAGTGACTCAAGATTGATGACAACATTATTACTCTGCATCCTGTATTTTGAATTGCATGAAAAAATGTAACCACAAAAAAACAACCACCACCACCACCACCCCCCACATTTTAAAAAGTGTGTAGCTAGCTTGCTTGCCTGAAAAATACACTCAGACCAAACTACCTCTGGGTTTGTCTGTTTGTCACTTCGTCTATCTTTGCCCAGCGATGCTTCACAAAGTCCCATTCCGAAGGACCTATACCTGACTGAGACAGTCAATTGCAAGCTACTGATTCCCAAAATAGAATCAAGATCAGGTAAACACACTAAATAGTCCTATATATCCTAAGGAAATAGTGGCAGTCATAAAAAGTCTCCTTAAAAAAGGCCAGGGCCAGGTGAATTCAGTGCAGAATTCTACCAGATATTCAGAGAAGAGCTAATACCAATTCTCTTCAAACTATTCCACAAAATAAAAACAGATGAAATATTACTGAACTCATTCTATAAGGCTGCAGTCACCTTGATATCTAAACCACAGAAAGATTCAACAAAGAGAATTTCAAACCAGTTTCTCTTATGAACATTGATACAAAAATAGTCAATAAAATACTCAAACTCAATCCAATAACATATCAAAAATATAATTCACCATGGCCAAGTAGGCTTCATCCCAATCATGCTGAGGTGGTTCAATATATGGAAATCCATCAATGTAATCCATTATATAAGAAAACTGAAAGAAAAAGCCACATGATCATCACCTTAGATGCTGAATAAGCATTTGACAAAATCCAACACACTTACAGTCTTTGAGAGAGCATGGATACAGCATACCTAAACATAACAAAGGCAGCAAGCCTATAGCCAACATCAAACTAAACAAAGAGAAACTTAAATCAATTCTAGTGAAGTCAGGGATGAGACAACGCTGTCCACTCTCTCCATATCTCTTCAATATAGTATTGGAAGTCCTCACTAGAGCACTAAGACAACTAAAGAAGATTAAGGGGATACAAATTGGAAAGGAAGAAGACAAATTATTAATATTCACAGATGATGTGATAGTATACATCAATGACCCAAAAAATTTGACCAAGGAACTCCTACAGCTGATAAACACCTTCCACAAAGTGGCTGGATACAAAATCAACTCAAAAACATCAGTAACCCTCCTATATACAAATGACAAATGGAATGAGAAAGGTATTAGGGAAACTACACCCTTTACAATAGCCACAAATTATATATAGTACCTTGGTATAACTCTAATCAAGCAAATGAAAAAAATTGTAAAAAAAACTTCAAGTCTCTGAAGAAAGAAATTGAAGAAAATATCAAAAGATGGAAATATCTCCCATGCTCATGGGTTGAGAGAATCAACATAGTAAAAATAGCCATCTTACCAAAAGCAATCTACAGATTCAATGCAATTCACATCACAATTTCTACACAAGTCTTTATAGGTGAAGGACACTGTCAACAGAACAAAGCAACAGCCTACAGGCTAAGAAAAGATAATCAACCCTACATCTAACAAAGGGATAATATCCAAAATATATAAATAACTCAAGAAACTAAACACCACCAAACCAAATATCCCAATTTTAAAATTGGGGTACAAGGCTAAGCAGAGAATTCTCAACAGAGGACTGCCCTGTAGAGCCAAATATCCATGTCCTATCAGGTCCTTCAGGGAAAAGCCACACACAATCTATGGCCCTCAACTTTAAGGAATAACAGACAGACAGACAGACCGACAGCACTATTCCCAAATATAGCCCTAAGGACCATTGGGGTTCACCTTCACCTGTAGAGATCATATCAAATGTCACTAGGTTGCCAGTCTCAAAGGTCTTACTTACTGACTGGATTAAATAGTAATGTCTCAAACCTGCTGATTACTGAGTGTATGTGAAAAATAATGCTCTCACTCTGTAGTAAGTTCTAGAGAGTAAGGAAAGTGGGGCAATTTTACTTTTCAACCCTTGAGAATTGAGAATATAAATAATGTGCCTATTTGATACAAAACAGTGGTTTTTATACCTCTGCTTAAAACTCCCCATCTCCTTCAATCCCCATTGGCTGAGTACTTCAGGAAGATACAACCTCCCTAGAATGTAGTATAGCCCCTCCCCCATATTCCTGATCCTGTTGGCTCAGGGCACAGAGATTTATCTGCTGTGTATCCCCACACCTGAGATTCCCTTTCCATTCTGATATATAGGCTCAGTCACACAGATGGTAACTTTTAACCCCAAGATAAACTAAAGTGCCAGGGCAAGCAGGCACCAGCTGCCCGCTAAGGAAGACGGAGCCAGTGCTTTCTGCTGCGCTGTGATTCTTTTTGGTCATCTCTAAGGCAAATGCACCTCACATTGAAAACAGACCATAATGATTTATATCTTGTGCTTAATAATCCCTCCCCAAGTTTATTCAGGGCAGAGGAAACTTAGAATGCTGAAAGTACCATTGCATTAATCCAAGTTCACCCAATCTACCCTATTGCACCCACAGTTCATTCAATGAGGGCATAAACCAGGCCATCTTCATCTCTGCACTTTAACAGCACAACACAAAACCTGACCCAATTGTGGGAATGCTATATAGATATGGTGGCCTACCTCTAACCCTAGCCACACTGGGGGTGGAGATAGGGGAGTCCTCAAGCAAACTGTTGCCAGTCTACTGTAACTGTTATGCTCAGAGTTTATGGTATAAGGGGGAAGAGACTGGGAAAGACACTGGACATCAGCCTATGACCTCTACACATATACATGCTGATGTGAGGATGCACCTGCACCCTTTTATGCACATATTCACACCACACACAAAAACATGTCAAAAAAATTAAGGTTTGAAACAGTAGGACTATGTATTTGAAGCTGTGCTCACTACTGACCTGTCTATGAACTTGTCCTGTCATTGACCACTGACCATGGATTCCAGATCATTTTACAGTGAAATCTCACTGGCACTAAGTGAAACATATGGCTCCTCTGGATAATGTGGCATTGTGTAGACATAACCTAAATTCAAAAGCCTCTTAAAATAGAAACCTTGGTTGCATCTGTCTCATAAAAAAAGAAAAACTCATAATTGCTTATAATCATGTTCATTTACCATTTTCTCAACTGTTTAACAGCTGGTACGGGGCAGAGGACAGAAGGGCAGGAGGAGACACAAATAATTAATAAAAGTCAGTCTCCTGCCTTGATTTTAAATGTTATCAGTGCTCAAAATGTTGTAACTATTTCCCACATTCTACTGTCTAGCCTGCAACATGTCTAACTGAATACAGCCCCCATGCTCACCCCTAGGGAACTTAGAATGAGCAAAGGAAACCTGACACCTTCCTTTGAATGACTTGATAAAAGCTTGACAGGGGGAATATGGCTGGCAGGGAGCATTCAACGGTTGGAGAACAATAGATGACAAGTGTTTACATCTTAACATTCAAGTTGAGTTTTTGAAACATAGAAGTCAAACCAGAAAGAAAGTACCCATAACACATCTGTCTCTGGAGATATAGGATGGCCACTTCAGATGTGTATACTACAGAGCTGGTATGTTTTTAAGAAAGAAGGCTCTCTGTGGGTACATCTGCAGGTGCACACAGGGCACAGGACATAATTCAACTTTATCGAGATGTATCTGACCCTGCCTACCACTGTTTCTCAGGCATGGGTATTTGAATGCAATGCTCAGATCACTTGTGAAACCCATACCCACCAGGTGATCCTAGAACAGCACTTTGGCCATTCCTCAGGTGTTTCTGATATAAGTTAGGGCTGTTTCCCTAGCTGCCCATCTCCATCTTGCATCCAACAGTGAGGCCAACTCCCAACTCTCTGCAGCCATACTTAGAAGGAAGCACTTTCCTCCAAGATTACAAGAACATGTAAAGAGCTATTGGAGGAAGGCTTTGTAGGCCTCAGTTGGATCCCCCAGGACCCATGTTTTTAAAATGCAGGCACAGTTGCACAAACTTGCAATGCTAGAACTCAGAAGCAGAAACAGGAAGGTCTCTAGAACTCTCTAGCCAGATAACATAGACAAATCAGTGAGACACACACACAAACAGAGACCCTATCTCAAAAATAACAAGTGAAGGCTGACTGAAGAAGACAACTGACATCAACCTCTGGCCTCCATACACACGTAAGCATGTGTACATATGCCTCTCTCTCTCTCTCTCTCTCTCTCTCTCTCTCTCTCTCTCTCTCTCTCTCTCTCTCTGTATGTGTGTATGTGCAGATGTGTATGCATATATGTATAAGCCAGAGAACTACTCAGGTGTTATTTCACATGTGGCAACTCTGTTCTATACTAATAATTATTATTATTAAAAACATTTTTTTCATACAAATATTTTCCCTAATCTTCTCACAGATTTTCCCATCTCCCTTCTCTTCCAACATCATACCTTCATTCTCTCCTCTTTCTCTCTATTAATAAAACAAAGAGTCAAATTTAAAAAAAGAATAAAGCAATGTGAACTAGCAAACAAAAAAGGAAAAGAAACAAAGAAAGGAGGAAAAATAAAGAAAAGAACAAGAAGAACAACAGGAACAAGAAGAAGAACAAGAAGGAGGAAGAGGAGAAGAAGAAGAACAAGAAGAACAAGAACAAGAAGAACAAGAACAAGAAGAGGAGGAGGAGGAGGAGGAAAATATCCATGAAAAACACAAAATCAGAATCCATACCAATAAGGTTTAAAAAAAAAAAAAAAGGTACTATTAGATGACCAAAACAAAAAAAAAGTCCAAAACTTCCTTTGAGTTTCTTTTGTGTTGGCCATCTACTGCTGGGCATGGGGCTGGGCCTGAAGCATGGGTTGTGTACACAATAAGACTCCCTTGGAGAAATTAACTTTTCTTTCATGTGTGGTTGTCAATTGGAGATAGTTTCTTAGTTAAGGATGGGAACTCATGTCTACTTTTACCTTCTCAATGCTAGAACCTTGTCTGGTTTGGACCTGTGCAGGTCTTGTGCAAGCTGACATAGTCTCTGAGTCTGTATGTGCGTTGGTCCTTTTGTATCTGGAAGATACAGGTTCTATCCCCCTCTGTCTCTTATAATCTTTGCACTTTCCCTTCTATATAGTAGCCTAAGTCATGAAGGGAGGGGTTTTCTAAAGAAATCAGATCATCCATTTAGTCTCTCACTCTCTGCCTTTTGCCCAGTTGCGGGTCTCTGTATTAGTTCCCATTTACTGTAGGAGATAACTTCTCTAATGATGGCTGCATAAGACACTGATTTATAGGTATAGCAGAAAGTCATTAGGAGTCTTTTTACTGCTGTGTTCCTTAGCAGAAGAATAACTTTTGATTTTTTTTTTCCCTGTGTCTATGTCCTATGTGTTCTCAGGTTCTTAGGCACATGAGAAGTGTCAGGCATGGGCTTCATCTCATGGAATGAGCCCTAAATCCAATCAGGCAGTAGCTGGCTGTTCTCAGAGCATTTGTACCATTATTATGCCAGCATATCATTCAGGTAGGTCATCATGGTCGATCAAAGGTTTGTTGCTGGGTCAGTGAATGATCACCTTCTTTTGAGACAGGATGTCTCACTAGCCTGGAACTAACCAAGTAGACTAAGATAGCTATTTAGTCAGCCCCAGGCTTACACCTTGCCTCTGCCTCCCCATCAGTGGGATAACATGCCTATGCCACCACACCCAATTTTTCCACATGAGTTCTGAGGAATTAACTCATATCATGCTGTTTTCAAGGCAAATGTTTTACAAACAGCTGTCTCCAAAGCCCTATTTGTACTTTAACAGATGTTAATAATGATGTTTTTTCCTAGCACCATCTTCCATCTTCTCCTTTACATTTTGCCCAATTAGAGACAACCAGAAAAAGACACACCCTGATTTTCTCATGGGACATGTACCTTACATGTCAGCAGATTATCCAGGAATGGATTTTTGTCTACTGCTGTGACCTTTTCTTTTTGTAATAAGGACCAATCCCACCAAGCTCCAGTGAGTCCATACAATGTCTCTGGTCACACACCAACCCATATTCGGTTTTTTGTTTTGGGGTTTTTTGTTTTGTTTTGTTTTGTTTTGTTTTGTTTTTTTAATTTATTCAGATTACAACTCATGCATGCACACACACACAGATGCATGTGAGTTTAGGTGCCCTCAGAAGCCATAAAAAAGTCATCAGATCACCTGGAACTGGAGTTACAGGCAGTTGTGGAGGCTGCGAACAAAATCTTGGTCATCTGGAGGAGCAGCATTCTTTACCCCTGCATCATTCTGAGAGTTCTTTGTTTTGTTTGGTTTTGGTTTTGTTTTGTTTTGTTTTTTTTAAATGTAGGCAAATTGGTACATCCATCCCTATATAACAAATATATAAATACATACAGCATCTTTGGAGAGTGAATTCTATCTAAACCTAAGGTAAATGATCTTTTTACCCAGCAAGAACTCTTTTAGATGTCTGTCTTTTGGATTCCTTCCATACGTGCGCAAAGGCCATGTGTATAACCCTCTACTCAGCCACCAAAACATACTTGCAGAGTAGCCACATAGCTCATCCAGGCTATGCTGAAAGTGAAGAAAATGGTGTCTATATAGACACATTGATGGAAAGATCATAGAGAAAATTAGTTTGAAACAAGATTCAAGAACCATTTATTCAAGAACCATTATTATAAACAGCCAGATAAGACTGGGTGCATAGGCAAATGCCTGTAGTCACAGCTACTGGGGAGACTGAGGAAGAAAAATGGCTTGAGTCCAGAAAATCAAGGCCAGCCTAGATGATAGAATAAAAGCCTATCATTTTAAAATGAGGAATAAATGAATATTAAGCATTTTAAAAATCAAATAATCATACAATCTCTGGCAGTAATTATTCAGTTTTGCCAGTATAGTACAAATGCAGTCATAGGCCACATGTCCATAGAAAAACATGATTTTGTCCTAGTACTGCTTTATCTTAAAACTAGCAGCCTTTGAGCTGTAAATATGCAAGTGTTTTCTTCTTTTTTTATTAAAGAAGATGACCTTGTTGTAATAATTATAAATATTCATAACACATATGTACAGGCATTTCAAAGGTCTTGAAAGACTACAAAAAATATTGTAATCATTTGACCACTTGAAATTTTTTTGACAGCTCTTTTCTTTTTCATTCATCAGTTAGATAACAATTCTAACACATTATTCTAAGAAAAGCATTAAGTAAGAATTTTCCACTCTTTCGCAAAAGAACTCCTGGCAGAAAACCAAATCCCCCAGCATCACAAAGGCAGAGCCAGCCCAAACAGAGACAGTCTTGTCAAACCAGTGACTTGATAACTGGTTTGCTTCAAGACCACAAACAAGAACTTTTTCTAAATACACATATTGTTTTAAAATAGTAACTATAGTTCAAATTTCTCCAAGATGGCTTGTCTTTAAAGTATATGCTCTGAAGATGCTAAGAATACAAAGCATATGACAGGCTTCTGTTCAAGGAATCTGCATATGAATCCATGGATGACTTAAGAAGAACCAAGGGAAATAAAGAGTGTCATGCCAGGCAGACAAGCCTGGAGCAAGGGCAGCATCAAACAGGACAAGGGAAGAACTGGCTGGGAAACATACCTAGGCTCAGCAGGCTCTCTTGAGAGCTGAAGCATGCTCTCTGGAGGAAGGGAATCATCCTCATTACCAAGGAACATAATCCAGCCTGTTGTGATCAGTGCAGCTGATGACCCTCTCTTGTTGGGTTAGGTAAGTAGGGCCACTGGGGACACAGAAATCTCAAAAATAGGTATTTCTCAATATTTTTGGACCAACCTTGGACAGTAGTGTTCTTAATTCTCAAAGTCCCTCTTGTGCTGGGGAGACAACTCATTCAGTAAAGTACCTATTCATTAGGCAGCACTTATTCCCCAGAATGCACATTTTAAAAAGCCAGGTGCACACCTATAGTCCTAGCACTGTGGAGACAAAAATAAACAGAACCCCAGGACTCACTGTCCAATCAATATAGCCTTCTTGGTGAGACCCAGGCTAGTGAAAGGCCCTACCTTAAAAACAAAACAATAACAGGTGAACCAGCACCTGAGGAACATCACCTGTGGACACCCTCTGCCTCCACATGCATGTGCACACATGTGTACACATGCCCTACATACAAAGGGTCTCTTGGCCAGTCCTTCCTGCATGGGCTCTTTGACTACTCCTGGGAAAGCCAGCTTTCCTGGTTCTTCCTCCAATTCCAAACTCCTTTCTTTTACGTTGTTCAAAGGAAGCATCTGCTTCCACACTCCTGCCTCACCTTTACCCACTGTGGTCATTCAAGTAGAATCCACCCTGAGGAAGAGTCTACCCACCATCATTTTCACTACCTCAGCCTATGCCCCAAATGAGCCATCAAACTTCCTTGTTAAAACAGAGTGTTACCCAACCAGGAAACCTTCAACTGAAAGGAAACCCCACCCCATCTTCCCTTCATAGCATCCAGATGAAAAGTGAGAAAAAGGAAACATGAAGGGTGCAGCCCTCTTGCTCTTGGCTCAAGGATGCAGTAGGTTGAGTCAACTGTGTGATCTTGCCTCCAACAAGGAGATATATCCATCCTTCATGTCTTTCTCATGAAGGGCTTCTGGGGCTTCTGTAAGGCAAGCTGCTTTTTTTTTTTTTTTTTTTTTTTTTTTTTTTTTTTTTGGTTTCTGAACGGCACCTGCTGTTTTCAAATTAGTGTCATCTATTTAAGAAAGCCCCATGGGTGCTGCTCTGACAACTAGGCCTCTTCCTGCTTAAATCTTTCTGTAAGAGACTACTTTCAGTCCCACTTGAATTGAGTTTGATCAAGAGGAGACAGATGGGGGCCAGGTGGTAAGGCTCAGTTGACAGAGTGCTTGCCTACAATGCATGAAGCCCCAGCTTTGAGCCCCAGGCAAGTTCAGTGATAAGACACCTACGATCCCAGTATTTGGAAGGTGAAAGCAAGAGGATCAGGAGTTCAAGGTTATTCTCAGCTGTGTAGCAAGATCAACTTGGTAGCCTTGACCTCCTGTCCTCCTGCCTCCACCTTCAAAACACTCAGATCATATGTGTCTATCACTGAACATATTTGTCTCCAAAAAAAAAAATCAGTAATGAGAGACTGAGACTCTATACAGACACAAGTCAGAGAGTGACACCCTCAGGTCATGTTTAGGATGTTGACAAAGTGCCACCACCTCCCTGAGCTTCAGTGTCCTCCCAGGTAAAGTGATTAAATAAAGACTTTATATAGACAGTACCTCCAAAGACCCTAGTGTAATGCAGGGAGCTGTGGAGACAAGATAAAAAGAAGCTGGCCTTCCACTCCACTCCCACAGGTACATGCAGGTTTCTAGGCTTCCAAGCACTCAGCTGAGCAGCCTTTCATCTCTCTTGGATAAAAGTTTATGAGCTGTGTCCTCCTTGTTCCTGCCAGTTGCTCTTTAACTAAAGGCTTGCATGTTGCAGCTGCTCAGCCTGGTTGGCTGTGAGAAAACAGCCAACGACCATACCAAGACACACGGAGCCATGTGCACTTGCTAGTGTGCCAAGGCCTGGGATTAAGCACATGGCTGACCCTGGCAGCTGGCCAGACTCTGCCTTTTATCCTCTACAGGAAAAATTGAGCATATCATCAACCCTCTATGCCACCACAGCTCTTATAACTAAAATGCCTTTCATGGAAGATTGTTACATTTTGCTAAGTTGGCTTGAGTCCGAATGTCCTCTACTAAAGTTGAGATCTACATACAACTTTTAGGGTCCTTCTGTCCATACCTGGAGTCCTAGACAGGCCACCGCTGAGGCTGGCATCGGTTCTTGCAGGAATCACCAAGGGCACTTTCAAAGTGTGTAGGTGTTTGGTGAAAGAGGTGTTCATGCATGTAAAATTGTGGCACCATAATGGATTGACCAATTGGATGTTATCAGAGATCTTCCCAAAGCTCAGCCTCTAAATATCACTGGAGCTTTCAATACACAAGCCTTTGGGGGACATTTCAAACCCAAACCACAACATATCACTTGCATCCTGCAGAGCACCCCTAAACCTCTAAAGACAACACAGCTGGATACCCCCATCTAACCTTCCCCATCTCTTTTTATTTAAAGACAAGGTCTCAAGTGTTACAGGTGGGCCTTGAACTTTCTGTGTAGTTGAGGATGACCTTGAACTTCTGGCCTTCTTGCTCCCACCTCCTAAGTGCTAAGATTACAAAAGTGTACCACCGTGTCAGGTTTATATGGTGCTAGGGATAGAATCCACAGTATTGTGCTTTCCAGGCAAGAACTCTACAAACTGAGCTACATCCCCCGGCCTCCCTCTGTTTCCCTATTACACAAACTCTTTTCTTTTTGGAAGATTTATAACCCTTGTTTTCCTACCTGTGTTCTCACTTTATCCCCCATCTATCCCCCAATTCCTCCTAGCATCATAAAATGGCCATGTACCCCACCCTTTTTATCAGAATCCCCTATCTCTCTAGTCCCTCAGAATCTCCTATCTAGCACCAGCCTTACTGAGCCCAACATGGTGCCTCCCATGGTCACTTAATCTCAACCTCACATGAGACATCTCCTCATCAGTGCAGTTGTGACTTGGCTCCTCCGCGTCATAATAATCAAGACCCTTAGTCCAGCCTCAGATAGAACAGCCCTTGGTCTTCATTCAATAGCATGGTGTGCGTCACCTTGTGCCTCCTATCTCGTGCATTTCCCACACTATCAGGATGCTCGTTGTGGTGCAAGGAGGAACATGTAGCAAACATGTCACTATCCCTGCAAAGTGAAAGCCACCAGGCCCCAAAATAACCAGTCTGTGTTACCTGAGAGCATTTTTATCTCCCCATTACCTGAGATCAGCCTAAGAGTGGGAAAGTAAAATGTTAGAGAATAGGACATAGGCAGAAAGCTCAGTAAGTAAAGTGCTTGTCGTACAAGCATAAGGACCTGTGACTAGATTCCCAGCACCCAGGGAGAGGGGAGGAAGCAGACAGGGACAAGGCAGTATACATCTACAGTCTCAACATTCAGGAGACAGAGGCAGGCCAATCCCCAGCACTCATTGGCTAGACTAGCCAGGTTCAATGAGAGATCCTGCCTCAAAAAAAAAAACAAAAAAACCAATATTTTTAAAAGGAATTTTTTTAAAATAATTGATGTCAGCATCTGTCCCAACACATGTGTGAACACATGCACACACATGAACACACAGAATCAGAGTCAGTCACTCCAGTTCTCTTTGTGGGCTGAAAACCCCATTCTGAAACTCTCATCTTCCCTTTTCACAGTCAGTCATTAGAAAATTTCCATGAAATTGCCTTTAGATTCGTTTGTCTTTGGTGCTTCTCTGATTTGAATATCTATACAGAACAGAAGAAAAGGTGTAGAGAAAATGAAACTTTTCATTTGCAGAAAGAAACATGATAAGTGCCATCCTCAAACTTCTCCCTCAAAAAAAAAGTACTGGGGGGGGGGGGGGTGTCACTAGTTTGCATATTTTCTTTCTCTGTTTTTAGAGAAAGGTTCTCCCCAAACCTGCACCTGAGGGCTTACCTCTATAGATGCATTTTCTGAATAAATCATCTGTCAGTCATCCACAATGCTAGTGTGACCTGGTTATCTCTCTTCTCGGTAACAACCTCCAGCATCAAACAAGAGGACAGGAGATCAAAAATGCAGGGTAGTGAAGTGGGGGAAGGACCGGACAGGTCCCCAGCATTTTGGGAACTAGCACTGCAGACTGTACACAGGAGGCCTCCCATGTCTCATGGCATGGCTTCCTTTGCAGAACCTCTGTTATATCAGCTGGCCCATCAATTCATCCTCAGGCTCCTTTATTTTCCAGCTCTATCTCCCACCATGCAAACCTCTTGCCTAGTGTCCGGATTATTTCCTCCTCATCTAGCCCCGTCCTGGCTTAGCCCATACAACAGCATGAAGAATGCTCTGTGTAACTGTGGGTCAAATGCACTCACAGCCCTTTCCTTAACCACTCTGAAGACCTCTCATTGTCCTTGGAACAGAATCAAAGAACCTCCCCCTTCCATGTATATCTGTGTCTGTCTGTCTGTCTGTCTGTCTGTCTGTCTCTCTCTCTCTCTCTCTCTCTCTCTCTCTCTCTCTCTGTGTGTGTGTGTGTGTGTGTGTGTGTGTGTGTGTGTGTGTGTGTACATGTATACTTGTACATGTAGAGGCCAAAGCACAATCTCAAGTGTTTCTCAGGCGCCATCCCCATTGTTTTTTGAGGCAAGGTCTCTCACCTTCTTGAAACTCAACAAGGAAGCCAGGCAAGCTCCCTCAGGGCTGAGATTACAAGTGGGCACCACCATATGAGGCTTTACATCTATAATGTGGGTTCAAGTCACGACCCCTCCAGTGGAGTCTGTGTGACAAACGTTACCACAGAACCTTGGCGATGACCCCTACTCATAGGGAGAGCTTCCTGGAAGGGGTCTGATGTACTTGCCAGCAGTAACTGATTAGAGCGCTCATTGTTTTAGGAACATCCTGACTGTTCTTCTAAATGTTTACTCTTTCCATCTTTGTTTTTATTTTCCTTATTTAAAAACTTTTCAAAACATAGCTGTGGGGGCTGGAGAGATGGCTCAGAGGTTAGGAGCACCGCCTGCTCTTCCAAAGGTCCTGAGTTCAATTCCCAGCAACCACATGGTAGCTCACAACCATCTATAATGTGATCTGATGTCCTCTTCTAGTGTGCAGGTGTATATGAAGGCAGAACACTGTATAATAAATAAATAAATAAATCTTTTTTTAAAAAGTAACTGTGTTACTAGGCGACCCTTTACTTAAAATTACAGTCAAAGGTCATTCAGCCCAGCTTACCACTGAGTTCCGTTCCACTTGTTAATAAAAACATGGTTAAAAATTAGTCACCAACAAATAGTTTATATTATAACTTACAAATAAGTTTAGAGTAAAATCCCAGATAGTGGCTGATGAACTAAGAAAACAAACTGTCTTGACTCACAGATGTTTGACATAATAAGAAAACATTAACCTTTGATAAAGAAAACACATGCACTGATACCAGTCTAGTGACTTATAAATGATTGTTCAAGATTGATGACAACATAATTACACTACATTCTGTATTTTGGTTTGCATAAAAAAATGTAACCACGTGTAAACGCCCACATTTTAAAATATGTACATAAACCCGGCTTGGTTGACTCCAAAATATACTCAAAATCAAACAACACCTCTGGGTGTGTTTCTGTTTGTCACTTGCCTTCTCCTCTGCCCACTGATGCTTCAAAACTCCCAACCCAAGGACCTATACCCTACTGAGATGGTCCACGACAGGTTGAGAAAATCAAACTGAAGTTGTTCCGCTTATAGGGCAAGCACCTTACAAATTTAACAATCTCCCTGACTTCTGCAAAGCTTTTTTTTTTTTAAGTTAAAAATGGAGACCAGGGGACAATGGAAAACTGGCCAGAGATGGTTCTATCCTAACACATCAGTGCCAGGGATCAAACTGAGGTTGTCAGGTTTGGGCCATCCTCCTGACCCCTCTATTTGCTTTTACCAAAGACCTATTTCAAGTAAACTCATTGTTAAGTGAATGAACAGATTAATCTATTCATGAGGGAAAATCCCTAATCAGCTTTCAAAGTTCTTAACACCCCATTATGTGGACTAACCTTTAAGATGAGTTTGGGAGGGGAGAAGGCACATTAAAGCCATAGCAGATCTTGGTGGATGGAGGGTTACTGCTCAGGCATCCTCTTCTGTGAGCACTTGTATGCCCAGCCAATGGGACACAGCAACAAAGCAATGACCCCTCAGCCCTCAAGGCCCCCTTAAGCAGTTGAGACACTTCACCTAAGGCCATAGACTTCTCAGACTGGCCCACATCCAGCAGCTGATCTGGGCCTAGAGATCTGACTGCCTCCCTCACAAAACAGGACACCCAGAGGACCTATTGCAACCCTTGGAGCTGTGCTACTTTGTGGGCCTGCATCCTAGAAGCTCATCTCTCCCCCTGCCCTCACACTGCTTTCACTTCTGTTGTGTAACTTCCCCCTACCCAGAGGCACAAATAAATGTATATTCACCCATATAGAGCACCAATGACAGACCTCCCTGAAAAATGACTCTAACTTAATGGACCAGTGAGTGTACTGGAGTTACCTACAGGAACATGGCAATTCAAAGGCAGCTGCATCACAGAAAAGCCCAGTACCACATGAGTGGCAGCTCATGGCAGCTGCATCCCTGAGGCTCCCTGTACCACTTACAGGTAACTGAGTGATAAGAGAGCCTTCTTCTCACAGCAATCATTATTGCTTATATAATCTTATGAGTCTTATAAGTTTTAAGAAATTCCTGAGACTTACGAGGTTTGGTTTTTGTTTGTTTGCTTCCCAAGCCTTTTAAGTTTCCTTCTAGAGTCTTAAAGTGCCTTCCTCGAAGAGCACAGATGAGGGTATCAAAGGTTCCCCACCAAACTGCCAGATTACTAAAATCCACCCTAGTATCTACTCCGGGAAGCTTGACCCACACCATGCTCCTTCCACTGGTGAACACCTGTCATGAGCAAGACTATGGAAAGGGTGTTCTTCACACCTAAAGAGAAGACTGTGTGACTTTACCAAGAGCCATGTGGCCCCTTCTAATGGAGTTGTGGTCAAGAAAGGCCACCAAAAGCCCAGACAAGGGCTCTCTAACTGAGCTCAGAGGGACCGAGATGAGCAGGGGCTCTGTAGAAACTTCCTAAAGAAAGGGCTGCTTGATTTCCTTTCTGGGAAACAAGCCAGAACTAGACAGGAAGACAACTGGAGCAGATGTGGACAGGCAATGTGGGGAGGATGAAGGATGGCAACTGCCAAGTGTTACTGGTGGTCAGGATCTCGGCCAGATGTTTCAAGGTTCTTGTTGTCTTATCTAAGAATGAAATAAAAGTGCACGCAGATTTGCAAAAGTAGTGAGATCATTTCATTGAAAGCATCTCAGCAGTCCGATTGGCAAACACTTTCGAAATTGGAGGCCACATGAGTGAGTGTATTCAAGATCCCTGTTATTGTTTGGACCTTCCTTTTACGGAATTCAAGAGAAGGAAAATTTTGGCTCATAAGGAGCGCAGTTTGGGTGCTTCTCCATTTTGACTATTAGTTTTCAAGTTATATAAATATTTATTTATGGAGCTTATCCTTTCCCATAATGCATCTGATTTTAATCATATGCATACCCAATTATGCATACGTATAGTGCGGTAAGTTGTGGGTTCTCTCTAAATGCTACACAGGTTGTTCTATTGTGCATGCACCCAAAACAAGTCCAGGCCAGATTGGCCCATCCTTCCTTGTCTCAGGATGTGTTCCTGGATTGTCTAAATGGTAACAGGAAATTCTCAAAGGTTGCCAAGAGTAGTAACTTATTTCCATTGTTTAAAGCTGATGTGGCCTGATACATGTGGAAGTCCCAGGTTGCCAAATGGTTCCTAGGTACATTCTTAGGAACAGCATACACATATAATCAAGGCCAAGTGGATTACCAAGTTGTTAAGATATTCTCTATCCTTGCATGCCACAAAGGATCAGAGAAGGGAGACAGAGAGATAATCCTTTGCACTCATGAATATGAGCTGTACCCACAAACTACTGGCAATGGGACTACATGGAGATGCCACAAAGAAAAAGGTGCCTTTGAGAAGGTGATACCATTAAGTGATTGGATATTCTGGTACTAGATTCTCCTGGCCCCTAGCTTCACGCACCCACTGAAAAGTCAAAGTACTGAGTCATACACCACAGTGCCTGTTCTATCTCTTCTGGGTAACCTGGGTCTCCAGGTTATGTGTTCCTATTGCTGTGGTTAACGAGCAAGAGGATGTTGTTTTCTGGTCCTCACACAATCTCAGAACAAGGCAGCCACTGTGTATGCTTTCCACGTGGTGGTATAGCTTGATTGTCAGACTGACAGGTTCTAGAATCTACAAGGCAAGCCTCTGAGAATGCCTGTGAAGAGGTTTCTAGAATGTTAATTGAAGTGAGAAGACACAACCTAAAGGTAGGTAGCACTGTTCCATAGCTTGGGGTCCATGAATTAATAAAGGAAAGTGAGCTAAGCACCAGCATTCATCTCTCTCTGCTTCCTGACTATGGATTCAAAGTGACTAGCTGCCTTATACGCCTGCCATCCTACTGTCCAGTGGATAGGATTTAGCATCACCGTGTAAACACAGCTCAGGCTGTGTATAAGAGAGAGGGAATTTTTTATATTAGGTAAATTGTAGTGGGAAGACCTACCCTGGCAGTGGACGGCACCATGGGCTAGGGTCCTAAACTGTGTAAAATGAAGGAAGTTAGCCGAGCACCAGCATTCATCTCTCCATGCTTTCTTGACAGTGGACGTGATGTGGCCATCTGGCTCATGCCCCTGCCGTCATGCCGTCCCCACCATGATATGCTGTACCCTCAAGCTATGAGACAAAATAAACCTTCCCTTCACTAGATAGCTTTTATCAGGTATCTTGTTACAGCAGCAAGAAAGTAACTAATACACTCCATTTTACCAGAGCATGCCCATCACTCGCCTAGAGCCCTGCTTCTTTCAAGTGCATCGATCACCCAAATCTGTCACTATTTATCCCACAATGGAGATCCAAGTGCACACATCTGAGAGAGGCCAGTTTTCTTTCCATATTTCCAACACACATTATCTTCTCTTGACCTGAACACTTGTTGACCTCCTCTGATAATGAACTATCCCAGTGATTAAGACCTCCCAAAGGCTTGATATTTGCAAGGGTTAGTGGCTTCTCAGAGAAGAGAAGTTACCAACACCAGAAAGGTATTGGTAGGGAAGGATCCATTTCAAACCCAGGTCTGGGTTTTTATCTTTCTTTCTTTCTTTCTTTCTTTTTTTAATTCATGTACTTCTTTGTTTATCATCCTTTTCTTGTTTGAGAAAAAGAAGAAGACAGCAGGGAAACTTTAGCTTTGGGCTTTTATTTTGTTAGTTGGCTATTTCTTGACATTTCCAAAAAGCTTTCAGGCTAACTGGTATTTTTATTCTAAAGGTATTTCCAGCTACTCCAGCCCACTGGCTCAGGCTTAGCTAATTAAGCTCACAAAATGAGGAAGTATATAAAAGTTCATTGCAGAACTGTGGGCTGAGATGAGTCTGCATGCTAGGTGAGCACGTTGCTCAACAGGAGACTAATGGCAGACCACCAAGGCACATGTCCAGCATATCCCTGGGCAGTAGCTGATGGAGCTGCATGGTGAAATTCATGGGGCAAAAGACTGTTATTTGGAACATGATGCATCATGATTTGCTTTCCAGTGTGAGATAGCTCCCTCTATAGTCTCCCTCCCCCCCCCCGTGTGTGTGTGTGTGTGTGTGTGTGAGAGAGAGAGAGAGAGAGAGAGAGAGAGAGAGAGAGAGAGAGAGAGAGAGAGTTTGTGTGCATACAAGTATACAAGAGTATAGATGAGCATGTATATGTGTGTGCTTGCATGTGGAAGCAGATTATTAGGAGCCAGTACCACTTCTCAGGGGTTTTCCATCTTGTTTATTAAGACAGAGTCTCCCATTTAGACATGAAACTCAGCAATCAGACTCACCAGGGAGGTCCAGGGATCTGCCCATCTCTATACAACACTGGGATTACAAGCACATGCCACCATGGCTTGCTTTTTACATGGGTAATGGGTATCAAACCCAGGTCTTAATGCTTGACTAGCATGCAGTTCACTGATTGAGCTAACGATGTACCAAGCAAGTACTAGAGGGATCTCAATAACTCTGTCAACTGTGTTTAAATAAGCATTCACGAGTTTCAGAGAAGACTAGGTGTCCATAGGACCATACATTTCATTAAATAAATATGTGATGTTCTAAACCACAAGGGTCAGCTCTTACCAGCCCTCTTATGCTGTGTGCTATTGAATGAAGACGCTCTCAGAGGAGGTGTTGTGTCACGTGGTCCAGAGGAAGAAACCAGTTCTGTCAGGTGAAAGCCTGAGGCTGCAGAGCAAGTGTGCACGATACTTGAACTTGTCTACCCCTCACCCTTAGTGAACACTCAGGCCACTAAGGAAGACAGCAGAGGCTCTATCTGTCTGGGCTAAACCAACACTGGCTGTGAGGTAGAGAGGCCATGATGGTGTTTTATCCTTTGTTCTGCAGTGGAAACTCTCCTGCTATTGGCAATGTGGACAATATCAGCTTTGCTGGTCTCTATGAGGAGGAACAATGTTTTGTTTTGTTTTGCTTTGTTTTGCTTTGCTTTGCTTTTGATGTGAGCTCTAATGTATGCCAGACTGGCCTTTTACTCACTATGTAGCTTATAATGACATCTAACATCCAATCCTCCTGCCTCTACTTTCTGAGTGCTGAGATTGCAGGTGTGTGCTACCACAGCTGGCTTATTCAGGGAACCAACTCCAGGCCTGGCATACACTAAGCAAGCACTCTACCAACTGAGCTACATGCCCATCCTCCTTTCCTGTCCTTAGGGAACAGAGAATGGAGAAGAAAAAGGATCATGCACCCTTCCTTTAAGATCTTAAACACTTTGTGTCTATTAATGCTTATGGTTGGAGTCATCCTAAAAGCTATGGCAGAGGAGTGCCTACAGTGGTCATATCTGAACAGTCCTAGTCTGAGGGTCAGATATTCTGCTGTTTCCTTCCCAAAGCAAAGCTAACTATATCCCTTCCTGTGTAAACCTCTGCAAAGGTGCTGAGGGGACGAACCAGTTTTTAAAACACATGCCTCCTGGGCCCAGATCTGCCCATCATAGTGTTCTTCTTGTAGGTTTCTAGGACCCTCTAGATCCTTCTATTTCCCCGTCTCCCATGCTTCTCTCACCTAGAGTCCCAATAGGATGTCCTCCCCTCTGACCCACTTTCCTGGTAAGTGAAGACTTTCATGGGACATGCCCCTTGGGCTAGTGTCCAGATATAAGCGAATATATACTTGCTCAAACTATGACACCAGCCAAGGACAATACGTGCAGTAAACTTCAAACCCCTACCCAGATCTAGCCAATGGACAGAACATTCTCCAAAGTTGAGTGGAGAATGGGGTCTGACTCACACGAACTCTGGTGCCCCATATTTGACCATGTCCCCTGGATGGGGAGACCTGGTGGCACTTAGAGGAAGGATAGCAGGCTTCCAAGAAGAGACTTGATACCCTATGGGCACATACAGGGGGAGGAGGTCCCCCTCAGTCACAGTCATAGGGGAGAGGAGTAAGGGGAAAATAGGAGGGAGGGAGGAATGGGAGGATACAAGGGATGGGATAACAATTGAGATGTAATATGAATAAATTAATAAAATATATTTAAAAAATAAAACGCAGGCCTCATAAGTATAAAGACATAGGTTAGTCACAAAAAGCCTGTAAAAAGCCAGGCAGTGGCACATTCTTGTCATTCCAGTGGTGGTGAGATGGTGAGAGGAGACAGGTCTCTGAAGTTCTCTGACTAAGCAGACAACCTAGTTTCCTTGGTGAAATTCTAGTCTAATGAGAGACCTTGAGGTTATTCTCTGATGTGTGGCAGAGTGCTTGCCTAGTGGTCTGGCCCTGAATGTTCCTCTCCAGACTGGGCCTCTCTTGGACAGAGCCTCTGCACATAGTAGGTTCACTCTCCCTGTGCAGCTTCCTCCTTCCTCTTTGCCTTTCCTCCCTGGCTAGTGAGTATGTGCTTTACATCTCAGATAGATCCAGCTTCCCTTTCACACAGGAAGCATGTCCTGGCTCCAGCACATTCTTGCACGGCTCCATCTCACCGACTACCATGTATTTACAGAACTCACTAATGTCGTGATTCTACATTTCCTTATGTGATTATTTAATTCACATTTGTCTCCTCCATCTGCACTACAGGCTCCCATGGGAAAGAGTTTTTCATTTGCCATTTGCTTTTGATTTTTTCTCCCTTATGTTCCCAGAACCTAAAACACAGTATATGGCACATCACAGATGCTCAGTTATTATTTTTAAGCAACTGTATAACTGAAAATAATATTTTTTCTCCTGTGATGTTTGCAAGTATCAAAAAGATGCAGGAAGAATCTGTGATTCTCATTTCCAAACAGAAAGAAAAAAACATTATGGGTCTTTTCCTGGGAGGCATGAGTAAATTTCTATGCACCCTAGACAGGCCACCAACAATTGACCAAAAAGGAAAAACATCCATCCAAACCTCATTAAGTAAACCCATGGGTTTATTTGGAATGCTATAAGCATTCCCAGGAAGGGATTACTCATAAGAGCATGGGTTACTCAAAAGCAGCTGCATGTCCAATAATTCTATTCTAGAATGGGTAGCAATTTATGAAAGCTGTTTCCCTGGTGTTCCTTGTGTGACTTTTGGGCAGCTCAGACAGATACAGAGACCCTTCTTCCCACAATTTGCTACTGATCTATTACCTTGCCAAGGGGTCTTTTGAGTTTTATAAGTTTCAGGAGCTTCCTGAATCTTGTGAATTGCTTTGTTTTTGTTTTGTTTTGTTTTTTCCTCCCTAAATCTTAGGAGCTCCTTTTCTTCCCTCCAAGAGGAAATATTTCCATTGGGAGGTAATAGCTACACAACAGATGCAAACTCACATTGCACCAATGGGGATGAATTTATCTATTAACTATAAATGTGCACAAACATGTGTTTAGTGGCAATAATGCTTTTTGTTTGTAATAGTAAAAGCCAAGATCCAGCACACACTTTACTCATCAGAGAAATAGGTAGAAAAATCATTGTCCACCCACACAGTAGAAGGGCAGTGGTCACTGTAGAGAACATTGCTGGTCTTATTAAGATTTGGGAAGAGCTCTACGGTAGAATATCTAGTGGAAAAACAAGTCACAGAAGGATCCACAAAGTGATTTTTGAGATTGATCCCAGGGTCTTTCACATGTTAAGCACACATTCTACCACTGAGCTATAGCCCTCCAGCCACTTCCATGAACAGATTAGATTACTTAATTTGCATGAGAAGTTTCTTGACAAATAAATAGTAAGTGTGTAGTCATGGTAACTTCATGGGGAATGAGCTAGAGAAGAAGCTATATATTTTTTTCCACATACCTTTCTGAAAGTTTGAATTTTAGTGAGACTATGCAATACATTTTTGTTAGCACAAGCTAGTTGTTTTCAAAACTCAGTTGTATAAAATGTATCCCAAAATAAGTTCATTAGCACAGTGGTAGAGAGTTTCATTATTTCTAATTACCTTTCCTTCTCAATTATCTTGAAGTTCAGCAATTCTTATTTGGAACTTGGAAGTCTGGCCCACATTTTCTCTGCAACACCAGTGAATTTTCATTAAAGGGACTTCTATATAAAGTGGTGTTTCTGAGTCTGGGTAGAGAGCTTAGTAAACTGCTTGTCATACAAGCATGAGGATCTGAATTCAATCCCCACAATGAAATTGAAAAGTCTGGGCAACAGGCTGCTGAAATAGCTCAGTAAATAAAAGCACTAACTGGCTTTGCAGATGACCAGGGTTCAGTTCTCAATGTATACACAGCAGTTCACAACTGCCTGTTAATCCAGGTCCAGGGGGGGTCTGACATTCTTTTCAGGCTTCTGTGGTACATGTAGTACACATAAACTCACACAAGCACAATAAATAAACAAACAAATAAATAAATAAATATTAAGCTGGACATTGTGGCACACAGTTATAGTCTAAGCATTGGGGAAACAGAGACAAGCATTTCCCTTGGGCCCACTGGTCCTCCACCTTAGCCATGTCAGCAGAGTCCAGTCCACTAAGAGACTCCTTCACAAAGATAAGGTGATATCTTAGACACACACACACACACACACACACGTGTGCTTATATATATGTATATATGTATATTACGTGTG
The DNA here is from genome assembly GCF_964271855.1 of Acomys minous. Lineage (NCBI taxonomy): Eukaryota > Metazoa > Chordata > Mammalia > Rodentia > Muridae > Acomys > Acomys minous. Next base: position 70,967,143 of record NC_140483.1, on the reverse strand, counting down.
TGTGTGTGTTTGTGGAAAGAGAGAGAGAGAAAGAGAGAGAGAGATTTTCATAAAGCAAAAGCCCTCTAAAATGCAAGCAAGCACTCCAATCACCCAGTATAATAAATAGCATTAGTCTGCATTTGCACACACCAAAGCTGGCCTAGATGAAGTGAGCCAGGTAAGTTCCTCCCATGAGCTTGCACCTCCAGAAGGAGAATCTGTGCCTGAATGGAGCCAGTGTTTCCCCACACCTCTCTTTAGTGCGGCAAGTAAATTCTTAGGTTGAGTTGCCAAAAGCTAGTTACTCCAGAAATAAATACAGACCCAAAATATGACAAATCTCCCTGTGATAACCATATGGAGTCTGCCCACAGTGGGTTTCGGAGGAGAGAGGAATTATATAACAACACACCATGGTGTAGTATAGCTTGAGTCCCTGACTTCATAAATAACAAAACCACCCCAGGTGCTGCCTTAAGTGAGCTGTGACGGATAGTCACTTCCTCCAGCTCTGTGGCTGTCCACCATCTGGTACGCCAAGAGCTGACAGAACAGACACGGCAAAGGGCCTCCTTCCCTGTGTCCTTCCCCGTGTGCTCTTCAGATCGTCTACACTGGTGAGGCAATGGTGTGGCCGTTCCTAAACAGAAGCTCTCCAGAAGTGTTTCCATCCCCTCCTCCCCTCTGCACTCAACCATGTTTACCTTTCCCGATGTTTCCTCGCATCTTTGAAGCAGATGGCAGTGAACACATGACCTATTACTCAGAACCACAACTCGATGCCAAGGAAGAGGTGACTCTGCGAACAGAAGACAGCTGCGAGAGAGGCTCTGAGCCTCTGTGTTAGAGAAGTCCCAACAGGTAGCAGGCCGTGGAGCAAAGTTGACATGTAGCAACTTCCTCTGAAGTTCTGTAAGAAGTCTCAGAAAGTCTCTAAAACTGACCAGAAGCACAACCTCCTCCCAACTTGTATAAGCAGTAAGGACAGCTGAGGAGACGGAGACCCAGCCAAGCTACCTTGAAGAGGCACTGACCAGTGCATAGAAGGCTCTTTTGTCTATTGAGCCATGAAGAGAGCTCCAGGCTTCCAGCTCCATGAGCCATCACCCGGGCTAGGCTGAGCTCTCAGAGTCTGAGTTATCCATGTTCCCGTAGGTAACCCCTCAGCCTTCTCCCTTAAAGAGCCCCCAAATAAATTCATCATTTCCCTGGGTTGGATTTTGATGGCACTTTTACTTTGGCTCCCTAATAGAATGCTTGTTCGCATCTCCATGGCAAAGACATAGCAGAAGGCCAGCTGGGTCAGTGGCTTTTCCTCCAGGGGGCTGTGTTTTAACACCACTCCTGGCAGGGTGGGGAGGGAGGGATAGGGCCCTTCCCATGGAGCCCCTGCAGAGCTTGCACGCACTTGTGTGTGTGTGTGTGTGTGTGTGTGTGTGTGTACTCCACTTAGCTCCCACAGTCCTCTTCTCGCAAAATCTCTGGGCACTCTCTTTTTGAAAAGCACTATTCCAGAGCCACATACTTGGCTTGACAAAGCTTCTCGTGCTGAAAGAAAGAGGAAACTATTTGTGCTGCACAGCGGAGACTTTGCTTTGCATTTCCTTCACTTAGTTCATTCTATAACCTGCATGTTTTCGCCAAAATATATTTTCCTTTGCCCTGAGGGAAAATATACACTTTAAACATACAAATAAATAAAAGCTAAGTTAGCCCAATATTAAGGTAAGTTGGAAAACTCTGCTAATGTAGACGACCTCTGATGTCCTTTCAGAAGTGCACTTTAAATGAGAAGTTTTATTGTATTATTTATTAGTGCATAATTTGTGCTGCTTAAAATAACAATATCACCAATAAAAATACCCTCTGGAGCTGGGGAGATTTCTAAACCCATTAAGTCCTTACCACATAAGCATACACACTTGAGGTTAGTCCCCAGGAGCCAGGTAAACAAGTCTGATGTGATGGTAGATACTGGTAATCCCAGTATCAGGGAGGTAGAGCTAGGCAGAGTGCCTGGGTAGAGTTGTCCAGCCAGCATTGCTTACTCTGAAAGACTGTGGCCAATAAAAACTATCTCAGAAAACAGGGCCCATGGCCCCTGAGGAACAGCCCCTGAGTTGGCTGGCTTCTTGCCTCCACAGAAATGCACATCCATATGAATATATGCAGATACAAACACACACAAAATCCCCTGGAAACAATTGTAACTGAAAAGTACAGGAATCCGCTTAAGAGAGCCTCCTGAACATATAGATACACAAAATAGTGCTGATCGGGCTATCTATGCACTTATATCTCAGAATTATGGGCCAAGTCATCAAAAACACACAAGACAGAAACAAAAGAAAATGGATTTAAATCTTTCCTCTTGCTACATGACATCTATACAACCTTAAGTCCGGTAAACTCCCCAAGATTCTGTTTCTTCACCTATCCACTGGAGATAGAAGAAGACTGCCACCATGGTTTGTCACCTAAGGGTTCATGTGCTAGACTTGATCCTCAGTGTGGTGATGCTGGGAAGTGACACAACTGTTCACCTGCTGCTTAATGGAAGGTATTTAGGACCCAGCAGGATCTGCCCTCACATGGGACTAAAGCAGCTGCCCTGGCATAGCTGAGATGTCTGAAGGGCACAAGTTGCTACAAGCCCAGTTTCTGATTGCTCTCTGGCTTGTGTTTGATGATGTGACCACTTGCAACCACATACACACTCTAGTCACCATGAGCTCCTCATCAAAGCCAAGAAAGGCTGTGAGGTAAATAACCTTTCCTTAAAAAAAAAAAAAAAAGGTAACTTACCCAGGACATTCGCTAATAGCAATAAAAAAATACATTGGAATACAGAAACTTACCTTGTTGATGATATGTGCTAACTTGTCCAAACCATGTGTTTATGCCCAAGAGTTTCAGAGCTGGAGGCAGAAACTGGGCCCTAGCATCCTTAAAACATCCTGGAAGCCTAACAGACCAATTAAATAGGCAAGGAAGAGTGAAAAGCAGAGAAAGGAGGTTGATTCAATGTGGTCACATGGGGAAGGGAAGTAATTCATGTAAAGCAATGCTTCCCATAATGAGACCTGTGCATAATTAAGCAGTCTTGGTCAAGGTGTGGTCCTGCCCATCACTGACCTATCATTATCTCAGCCCCAGTCTCTCCTGTGAGGTGTTCTGACACATTGTCAGAATTATTTGTAATCTATTCCTGGGAAATACGCTTCTGGCTGGCACCAGGGGCCTTGGCTTTTGGCTTCCCACAGCTTGAGACCTGGAGAAATGCCAATTTCTTATGGCTCCCCTGTCTTAAAACTGTGATAACTAAAGTGAGGAGCACAAATGTCTCCCTTGAGAATAGCTTTGCTCCTACCAGGATAGTTACAAAATGTGACCTGAAAAATCATTTGGAATCCATAAGAAAGAGAAAAATGCAGGATTGTCCCTGACAGCCCCAGGCTGCAGAGCTGTCGAAGTTCTCTGTGCTCCCCAGGGCATGGCATCAGCCAAATTGGCATTGCAGGGAGTCACAGCTGCCACTGTCCTCCTGCAGCTCAGGAGTGGAGTTCTATAGAATGCTGTAGAGCCAACAAAGTGCACTGGCAAGAAGTCAGCTAGAGACATGTGCTCCATCCTCAGTGTGTCCCTGGGAGCATCCCGACCAGGAGGCTGGTAAACTAATAGTGACAGGCACAGGGAGGCCTAGACCAACTTCTCTTGAGGCACATAGAGACCTTAAGAGCAGAGGACTCTATCATAACACCCCAGCTCCCTGCTCCATCCATCTCATCCTGACAACCAGGGGTTTCAGCTGGGGTTTCCTGCAAAGGAATCCTGGTAGACTCCAGACTGCTTCCAAGTCCTCAGTACCTGCAGCCCCTTTAAGTACTGACAGGCACCCAGCTGGGAGCACCAGTCATGAACCTCTAGCTAGCAGGCTTCCTGGTACCTGAGTTTCTTACCTGGGGAAGTGAGTTTCTAGGTATACAGGCTCAGACACATCAAAGGAGTGCTGGTGGTCACAACTCCTGCTCCCCATTCCTTCCCTACTACCTGCTGGGGAATTGGTGAGCCTGACTACAAGCTCCTTCTGAACTCTTCCTCAGCGATGTATAAGCAGGGACCACAACGTTGCCATGTGGCTCAGGTCCTCTTCCGGCTCCTAGTATAGTCTTTCCATCTCTAGCACTGGGGCCTGATGTCTCTTCAAACCCCCTAGGAGGCTAGTGTGTCTACCTGCCTGCCTGTTTCTCTGTCCATGGTGCTAATACATCTTGTAACAAACTTCTTACCTCTGACAATTTAGTCCAGTGTCCCCGTTGAGTCTCATACCCAAGACCTTGGAAAATCTAAATGAGGGAAGATCAAATGTCAGCTAGGCTGTGACAAGCTATGGTGTGGCTGCAGTGCTGCTAGTCTACAGTTTGGAGACCCAGGATCCTGGTGTAAGGAAGTCGATCTCACGTCTATCTGTTGCTGAGATAAAACACCGTGACCAAAGCATATAACAGCAGAAAGCATTTAATTTGTATATTTATTGTTTCAGAGGGTTTGGGTCCACAATAGCAAGAGTTGGTAGAAGGAACAGCTGAGAGCTCACATCTTGATCTGCACGTTGGAGGCAGAGAGAGCTAACTGGGAATGCTGTAAGCCTTTTGAAATCTCCAAAGCCTAACCCTAGTGAAATATTTCCTCCAATAAAACCACATCTCTTAATTCTTCCCAAATAGTTCCATCAACTAAGGACTAAATATTCAAAGATATGAGAATAGAGATCACTCTTATTCAATCCAGTGTATTCTAATCTTCAGATTATGCTAGAATCCTAAAGAAGTAGGTTCTAACACTGGAGACGGAATTCAGGATAAATGAACTTGCAAGAAAGAGTGAGAACAAGCAAGCAAAAAACCCAAAATCTTTCTTCTTCCATGTCCTTTTTATGTAGGTTATCACCAGATGCAGTCCAGTTTTAAGGTGAGTCTTTGCACCTCGAATGATCCAGTAAGAAAAATCATTCATAGGTAAGCCCCACTAGCTGAATTTAAGTTGATTCCAGTTGTAGCCAAATTAACAACAAGAATCAGCCACCACACCCATCCTGAGCAATCAAAAAGGCAGCAGTGGCCATGTCTAGACCAGGACACAGAGGAGTTTGAGGGGTCACCATCTCTTTCAGGAACACTTCCTAATGACTGGTCTTATTGTGCAGGGTATCCCACACCATGCGCTTAATGTCTGTATAAATTCTGAGGTGAACACTGCATTGCACCCTCTTGTCTGGTAAAGGCATCAATGCTTAGGTTGCTGTGTAATGACCCTGGCAGGAATGAAGACATTCTAAAAAGACACTGTGCATCTTGCTTTGACTATCAGACTGTTGAGATGGTTGAAACAATTGTTCCTATAGAACTGGAATTTCTCAAGGCATGAACTACCTACACCTGTGATGCAAGCTTCAAATCTAATCAGAAAGTGGTTGGTTCTTCTTATCCTAGGCTTCCATTATAACCTATCATGTGCAACAAACTGCTTTATTTCACACATCTTTAATTACTCTCTTCCCCAGTGTTACATTGTACTAAGTCTTGGAGCCATTTAGAAGAAATGAATATGGAAGATTCCAAGATGGTGGCACCTAAGACATGTGGTGTCTGATCTACAGGGAGGAGAAAGAGGATGCTACTGGGGGCCACGGACCACAGTGTCTAGAGATCACTGGATGAAAGAGGTCCACACAGTGCAGACCATAGGCAGGTCTGACCTCTGGTCATCCAACAGCCCATGGAGGACAACAGTCCCCAGAGCCTGGACCAGAGCCTGGACCAGAGCCTTCCTGCAAAATAGTAGGAACTCGGTATATCGGACTGAACACCCAGCAGGAAGCATCAGAGTTCCTGACCTAGGGAAATCTTGGGGAAATGGGTGGATCTATCCTCAGACAGACTGTACCCACCTTGCACCAGTCCACAGAATGCCCACATGCCACACAGAAGCCCAGATGGCTGTGGACTCATTGTCCAGCCACAGTAGCATGGTCGGAGCGGGGCCAGGCAGGAGCCTAGCTGCTGGCCCCAGAGGATTGTCCCGGCACAATTGGTTATAACAGACTCAACCTAGTCAAGCTCCACAGCCTAACAGGGACCCCACACTCTCAGGAGAGGCTGGGCAAGCTGGGGGCAGAAATCTAGCCAACCAACAACAACCAGAAGGCAATAGCTGCTTTATCCCTGGCAGGCAAAACCTAGGTCCCACTGCCTGGTTGGAGCTGGCAGAAACCTAAACAACTACTACAAGCCATCAGAGGTTCAGAAACTCTAGGATGATCTGAGCCTAGGACCCAAAGCCCCAGGGCCTAAGGGCATGGTATTCAAAGACTAGCCAAAGACAAGATAACTGGCTATACATACACTACCTCAAATCAATACTGGAGCTGCAGAACACCAGCACTTACCTTGGCCGGCCCAGTGGGGAGCCCAGGTTGTGAAGCAAAGTCTCCAGGAGCCAAATCTAAATCACCTGCCTGTCCCAGGGAAGACACAACAGGCAAAAGCCCTTGACATATAATCACCCACAACAAATTATGCTCAACAGCCAGTGAAGGACAACCAGAATATCCTCCCAACATCAGAGAAAGCAAGATGACTGATGGCCAGTGTAAAAACATGAATAACAAAAAACAAAACAATATGGCATCTCTAGATCCCAGCTACCCCAAAGAAGGCAACCCGGAGAACTCAAACAAAATTAATACACAGGAAAATGACCTCAAATCCTTAGTAATGAAGATGATAATGGAAGAAATTAATAAAATCTTTAAATAAGTGCAGGAAGATGCAGCCAAACAGGTGGAAGACATAAATGAGGCCTATAGAGAAGCACTGGAAACTCAGGAAAACAAACAATCAGATGAAGTAAATCAATAAAACCGTTCAAGATCTGAAGGCCTATAGAGAGGCACTAGAAGAAACTCCGGAATATACATATAATAAGATGAAGGAAATCAATAAAACAATGATACAGACACAGACAAAAGAAAAACAGGAATGAGAGAGCTTAGAGAAGAAAGCCAGTAACACAGAAGCAAGCTTCTTTAACAGAATCCAAGAGATGGAGGAACTTACCTTGGGACTAGAAGCTACAATCATAGATCTTGAAGCAACCATCTAAGAAGATGCAAAATCTAAAAACTGTCTGACACAAAACATCCAAGAAACCAAGGACACCATGAAAAGGAAAAACCTGAGGATAGCAGGCATTGAGGAAAGAGAAGATGCCTGACCCAAGGCCCAGAAAATATTTTCAACAAAGTCATTAAAGAAGATTTCTTCAACTTAAAGAAGGAGATGCATATAAATGTACAAGAGGCCTACAGAAAACCAAACAGAATAGACCAAAAAAGAAAATCTTCCTGAGATCCAAGATGGCAGCCAGCAGTGTGGACTGTGTTTAGAAGCTCCAGTAAACAATTCAGGGAATTGCACAGAATTCTGAACCAGGAACACCGAGGTCCCCACACCACTGCAGCAGGAGTGCTCAGAAGTTCGAAGGGGCCAGGGTGCAGAGGACCTGCATGCCCCTCACACAGGACGAGCACGGATTTTCTCGGACCAGAACAGCAGTGGCGGCAGCGGCGGCAGCGGAGGCAGAGGCAGTGGCTGAGGTTTGCAGCTCGGAGCCCTCCGGCAGAGGCAATTGGTATGGTGGCCGGTGGGAGTTGCTGCGGGAAAGGGGACTTGGGGCAAGATTTGGGCCACGCCACACAGTTTGGGCTCCGTGACCCAAGCTCAACTTGGCAAACAGCTCATGCCCTGAGACCCAAACTGGATTCAGCATGCAGTTCAGCCCCAGAGACCCAAGCTCAGCTCAGTGCGCACTTCTGCCACAGAGACGCTGGCTAAGCTCAGTGTGGAGACACTAGCTCAGTTCAATGTACAGTTGGGTCCCAGAGAGCCAACCTCAGCTAAGCGCGCAGTTCCGCTGGGGAAATGCTAGCTCTGCTCAGCGCGCATTTCTGCCGCACAGACACTAGCTCAGCTCAGCGCACAGTTCAGGGTAAAAGGTTGGGAAAAAATATTCCAAGCAAATGGTCACAAGAAGCAAGCAGGTGTAGCCATTTTAATATAGAACAAAATAGACTTTCAACCAAAATTTATCAAAAGGGATGAGGAAGGACACTTCATACTCATCAAAGGTAATTCAACCAAGATGACATCACAATTCTGAACATCTATGCCCCCAATACAAGGGCACCCACATTTGTAAAAGATCTGCTAATGAAGCTTAAACCACACATCAATCCCCACACAATGATAGTGGGAGACTTCAACACCCCACTCTCACAGAAGGATAGGTCATTGAAACAGAAACTAAGCTGAGAAATAGCATCATTAACCAACATCATGAATCAAATGGATCTAACAGATAGCTATAGAATCTTTCACCCAAACAAGAAGGAATATACCTTCTTCTCTGCATCCCATGAAACCTTTTCCAAAATTGATCACATCGTAGTTCACAAAGAAAGCCTCAACAGATACAAGAGGATTGAAATAATACCCTGTATCCTATCAGATCACCATGGTCTTAGGCTGCAATTCAACAACAACAGAAATAACAAAAAGCCTACACATACACGGAAAATAAACAACTCTCTGCTAAATGACACCTGGGTCAGGGAAGAAATAAAGAAAGAAATCAAGGACTTCCTGAAATTTAATGAAAATGAAGGAACAACATACCCAAATTTGTGGGATACATTGAAAGCAGTGCTAAGAGGAAAATTCATAGCACTAAGTGCCTTTAAAAAGAAATTGGAAGCATCGCACATAAGCATCTTAACGACACAACTGGAAGCCCTAGAAAAAAAGGAAGCAGAAAAAGCCAAGAGGAATAGACATCTGTAAATAATCAAACTCAGGGGTGAAATTAACAAATTAGAAACTAAGAAAGCAGTCCAAAGAATCAACAAAACCAAGAGCTGGTTCTTTGAGAAAATCAACAAGATAGACAAACCATTAGCCAAACTAACTAAAAGGCAGAGAGACAGTATTGAAATCAACAAAATCAGAAATGAAAAGGGAGACATAACAACAGACACTGAAGAAATACAGAGAATCATAAGATCCTACTTCGAAGGCATATATGCCACAAAATTTGAAAATCTAAGGGAAATGGACGGTTTTCTTGATCAATTTCACTTGCCAAAATTGAGTGAAGAACAGATAAATAAGCTAAATAGTCCCATTTTCCCTACAGAAATAGAAGCAATCATTGAGAGTCTCCCAACCAAAAAAAACCCAGGGCCAGATGGTTTCAGTGCAGAATTCTACCAGACCATAAAGGGGACACTAATACCGATACTCTTCAAGCTACTCCAAAAGATACAAATGGATGGAGCATTACCAAATTCATTCTATGAAGCCATAGTCACATTGAAACCTAAACCTCACAAAGACCCAACAAAGAAAGAGAATTCAGACCAATTTCTCTTATAAATATTGATGCAAAAATACTCAACAAAATACTTGCAAAACAAATACAAGAACACATAAAAGATATCATTCATCATGACCAGCTAGGCTTCATTCCAGGCATGCAGGGATGGTTTAATATACGGAAATCCATCAATGTATTCCACCATATAAACAAACTGAAAATAAAAAAACCACATGATCATCTCCTTAGATGCAGAGAAAGCATTTGATAAAATCCAACACCCATTCATGTTTAAAGTTTTAGAGAGATTGGGAATACAAGGCACTTTCCTCAACATAATAAAGACTATATACAGCAAACCAATAGCCAAAATCAAATTAAATGGTGAGATACTCAAGGAAAATCCTCTAAAATCGGGAACAAGGCAAGGCTGTACACTCTCTCCATATCTCTTCAATATAGTACTCGAAGTTCTAGCCAGAGCAATAAGACAACAAAAGGAGATCAAGGGTATCCAAATGGGAAAAGAGATGTCAAATTATCCCTATTTGCAGATGATATGATAGTGTACATAAGTGACCCTCAAAATTCCACCAGAGAACTCCTACAGCTGATAAACACCTTCAGCAAATTGGCTGGATACAAAATTAACTCCAAAAAGTCAGGAGCTTTCCAATACATAAATGACAAGCTTGAAGAGGAAGAAATTAGGAAAACCACACCCTTCACATTAGCCACAAGCAATGTAAAAAATTTAGGAGTTACTCTAGCCAAGCAAATGAAGAACTTGTTTGAAAAAAATTTCAAAACTCTGAAGAGATAGAAGATGACATGAGAAGATGGAATGACCCTCCTTGCTCATGGATGGGGAGAATTAACATAGTAAAAATGCCCATCTTACCAAAAGCAATCTACAGATTCAATGCAATCTTTATCAAAATACCTACACAATTTTTAAAGACATTGAAAGTTCAATTCTGAACTTCATATGGAAAAACAAAAAACCCAGAATAGCTAAAACAATCTTGTACAATAAAAGATCCTCCGAAGGAATCTCCATACCAGACCTCAAGCTGTACTATAAAGCAGCAGTAATTATAACAGCATGGTACTGTCACAGCAACAGGCTGGTTAATCAGTGGAATCTAATCGAAGACCCAGACATGAATCCACACATATGGTCACTTGATTTTTGACAAAGAAGCCAAATCCATTGAATGGAAAAAGGATAGCGTCTTCAACAAATGGTTCTGGTCTAACTGGATGTCTATGTGTAAAAAAATGCAACTGGACCCATATTTGTCACCTTGCACAAAACTCAAATCCAAGTAGATCAAAGACCTCAAAATAAAATCAGAGACACTAAGTTAGATAGAAGAAAAAGTGGGGAAGAGCCTGGAACACATTGGCACAGGAGACAACTTCCTGAACAGAACACCAACAGCCCAGACATTAATGTCAACAATTAATAAATGGGACCTCATGAGGCTGAGAAGCTTCTGTAAGGCAGGAGACACTGTCAAGAGAACAAAGCGACAGCCTACAGACTGGGAAAAGATCTTCACCAACCCTACATCTGACAAAGGTCTAATATCCAAACAATATAAAGAACTTAAGAAATTAAACACTACCAAACCAAATAACCCAATTGAGATGGGTTGGAACTAAACAGAATTCTCAACAGAGGAATATCAAATGGCTGAGAAACACTTAAAGAAATGCTCAACCTCCTTAGTCATCAGGAAAATGCAAATCAAAACAACTCTGAGATTCCATCTTACACCCATTAGAATGGCTAAGATCAAAAATTCAAGCGACACCACATGCTGGCAAGGATGTGGAGAGAGAGGAATGCTCCTTCATTGCTGGTGGAAATGCAAACTAGTACAGCCACTTTGGAAATCTCTCTGGTGCTATCTCAGAGAACTGGGAATAAGGCTTCCGCAAGACCCAGCTATTCCACTCCTTGGAATATACCCAGAAGATGCTCCAGCACACAGCAAGAAAATTTGCTCAACCATGTTCATAGCAGCCTTATTCATAATAGACAGATCATGGAAACAGCCTAAGTGCCTCTCAGTAGAAGAATGGATAAAGAAACTGTGGTATATTTACACTATGGAATACTACTCAGCTATTAAAAACAAGGAATTCCCAAAATTTGTGGACAAATGGATTGAACTAGAAATGATCATACTGAGTGAGTTAACCCAGAAGCAGAAAGTGTTAAATGATCTATACTCACTTATATCTGCATACTAGCCCAAGTGGCATGTCCCATGAAAATCTTCACTTACCCGGAAACTGAGACAGAGTGGAGGACATCCTATTGGGACTCTAGATGAGAGAAGCATGGGAGAATAGCAAAGTAGAAGGATCCAGAGGATCCTAGAAACCTACAAGAATATTATGATAGGCAGATTTGGGCCCAGGGGTCCTGCTCAAACTATGGCACCAGCCAAGGACAATACATGCCATAAACTTCAAACCCCTACCCAGATCTAGCCAATGGACAGGACATTCTCAACAGTTGAGTGGAGAATAGGATCTGACTTTCACACGTACCCTGGTGCCTCATATTTGACCACATCCCCTCAATGGGGAGACCTGGTGGCACTCAGAGGAAGGATAGCAGGCTACCAAGAAGAGACTTGATACCCTATGAGCATATACAGGGGGAGGAAGTCCCCCTCAGTCACAGTCATAGAGGAGGGGAATAAGGGGAAAATGGGAGGGAGGGTGGAATGGGAGGATACACCTGTCCTTACTTCTACTTCTGACAGCAGGCTGTCTAACTGTGAACAAGCAGGACACTGGGAAATTGACTGTCCAACTTTGCAGAAACTAAGACCAGTCCTTCAACGTTCTTGCTTTACAGAAAAGTCTGTCATATATTATGGGCCAATAGGCTGAAGTTTGATGCCCCAGTGACACAGTTGATTGTCCAGGCAGCCAGATGCCTCTGTCATTTATGTAGTTCCGGAAGCTGCTTGTTCTACACTTCCTACATACTTAAGTAATATTATTTCCTTCTCAAGTCTTTGATGGGGTTGAAGACTAGATAGTCACAGTCTTACTAGAATTAAACTTAGTTGTTTAAGAATGAAGACAATGTTTTAGGCCTAAAAAGATGTTTTTAGGTTGATAAATGTAAGTTATGATAAGAAAGTAATGTGTGTATAGAACTTTGGACTCACCAGGATAGATAATGGAATACTTTTCCAAGGTTGCTGCACACAAATGGACTGGACATTGTAAATGTAATTCCTGATAATTCTCATAATTATTTTTATTGTATATAGTTTATTAACATTAGAGAAAAGGCTGGGTTTTTGTTTATGCTTTGTGTTTTTGACAAAATGGGGCACATGTAGTGGAAGTTTTGGTTTCTTTAAAACCCAGTTATATTATGTTTTTGTTTTAATCTCAAGTATGGGATATTGGTCTGCTTTTAGTTTGTCTATAGCTTATAAGTGTCTTGTGCAGGCTCAGAGAGGAGCATGGTCTTCAGCAGCTGAGATACTTGAACTCTGAGGACTCAGAGTTTATAAATACTATAGCCCAGAGACAGAAGGCTTTGAGAAAACATTTTGAGGAGACACTCTGAGGAGGAAGAAGCCTGCTGCTGGTTCATCCTACTGCTGGGTTTACTGTTTTCTGTTTTGCTGGACTGCTGGACAGACTGACTACAGATTGGAATTACCCCCAAGGAACTAAGTCTAAATAAGTCTATGTCTGTCCCCTGTCTCTTCTAACCTTCTTTCTCTCCTACTTAGTGCTGGGGAATTGGAAGGGAGGTAAATTCATAAAGAACCTCAAATAAAATAGATTTTTTAAAAGTAAAAAAGAAAAGAAAAGAAAATCTTCCCATCACATAATAATCAAAACACAAAATATGCAGAACAAAGAAAAATATTAAAAAACAGCAAGGGAAAAGGGCCAAGTAACATATAATGGCAAACCCATCAGAATTGCACCCAACTTCTCAGCAGACCATAAAAGCCAGAAAGGCATGGACAAGGTCCTGCAAACCTTAAAAGACCACAGATGCCAAGCCAGACTACTATACCTAGCAAAACTATCAATAAGCATTGATGGAGAAAACAAGATATTCCATGAAAAAAACAAATTCAAACAGTACCTTTTGACAAATCTGGGTTTATAGAAGTTACTAGAAGTAAAACTCCACCCCAAAAGGACAAGCTACAAGCAAAATTACATGAGAAATAGATAACTACACCATCGTAAAAACACCACCACACAAACTCTGTACTGCAACCAACATCAAAATCAAGGGACTAACAGTCACTGGTCATTAATATCTCTCAACATCAATGGTCTCAATTCCCCAATAAAAAGATGCAGACTAACTGAATGGATGCATAAACAAGACCCAACATTCTTCTGCATTAAAGAAACAAAGCTTGAACCATACATTGATCCCCACATATTAATAGTGAGAGACTTCAACACTCCACTTTCACCAAAGGATAGGTCAAAGAACCAGAAACTAAACTGAGAAATAATGACACTAACCAACATCATGAATCAAATAGATCTAACAGACATCCACAGAACTTTTTCCCAAACACAAAGGATTATACCTTCTTCCAGCACCCCATGGAACATTTTCCAAAACTGACCATATACTAGGTCACAAAGCAAACCTCAACAAATACAAGAATATTGAAATAATACCTTGTATCCTATCAGATCACCATGGTTTAAGGCTGGACTTCAACAACAACAGAAATAACAAAAAGCCTACACACACATGGAAACTAAACAACTCTCTATTTAATGACACCTCAGTCAAGAAAGAAATAAGAAAGAAATTAAGGACTTCCTGAAATTCAAGGAAAATGATGGAACAACATGTCCAAATTTGTGGCATACATTGAAAGCAGGGATAAAAGGAAAGCTCATAGCACTAAATGCCTTTATAAAGAAATTTGATATATCCCATATAAGCAACTTAATGATACATCTGGAAGCCCTAGGAAAAAAGAAGCATAAACACCGAAGAGGAGCAGATGTCTGGAAATAATCAAACTCAAGACTGAAATCAATAAATTAGAAACAAAAAGAACAACTCACAGAATCAACAAAACCAGGAGGTGATTCTTTGAGAAAATAAAAAAGATAGACAAACCGTTAGCCAAACTAACTAAAAGGCAGAAAGATACTTTTTTGAGTTAATTTTGTATCCAGACATTTTGATCAAAGTGTTCATCAACTGTAGGAGTTCTCTAGTAGAATTTTGGGGGTCACTTATGTACGCTATCACACCATCTGCAAATAGGGATATTCAATGGAAAAAAGGATAGCATCTTCAAGAAATGGTGCTGGTCTAACTGGATGTCTACATGTAGAAAAATGCAAGTAGACCTATATTTATCATCATACACAAAACTCAACTCCAAGTGGACCTCAACATAAAATCAGAGATACTAAATCTTTTAGAAGAAAGAGTAGGGAAGATCCTGGGACTCATTGGCACAGGAGAAAACTTCCTGAACAGAAAGAACACCAACAGCCCAGACATTAATGTCAACAATTAATAAATGGGACCTCATGAGGCTGAGAAGCTTCTGTAAGGCAGGAGACACTGTCAAGAGACCAAAGCGACAGCCTACAGACTGGAAAAAGATCTTCACCAACCCTACATCTGACAAAGGTCTAATATCCAAACAATATAAAGAACTCAAGAAATTAAACACCACCAAGCCAAATAACCCAATTGAGAAATGGGGCTTGGAACTAAACAGAGAATTCTCAACAGAGGAATATCAAATGGCTGAGAAACACTTAAAGAAATGCTCAACCTCCTTAATCATCAGGGAAATGCAAATCAAAACAACTCTGAGATTCCACCTTACACCCATCAGAATGGCTAAGGTCAAAAATTCAAGCGACACCACATGCTGGTGAGGATGTGGGGAGAGAGGAACACTCCTTCATTGCTGGTGGGAATGCAAATTAGTACGGCCACTTTGGAAATCTATCTGGTGCTATCTCAGAAAAATGGGAATAGGGCTTCCTCAAGACCCAGCTATTCCACTCCTTGGAATATACCCAGAAGATGCTCCAGCACACAAGAAAATTTGCTCAACCATGTTCATAGCAGCCTTATTCATAATAGCCAGAACATGGAAACAGCCTAAGTGTCCATCAGTAGAAGAATGGATAAAGAAACTGTGGTACATATACACTATGGAATACTATTCAGCTATTAAAAACAAGGAATTTCTGAAATTTGTGGATAAATGGATTGAGCTAGAAATGATCATACTGAGTGAGTTAACCCAGAAGCAGAAAGTGTTAAATGATCTATACTCACTTATATCTGCATATTAGCCCAAGGGGCATGTCCCACGAAAGCCGTCACTTACCAGGAAACTGAGACAGAGGGGAGGACATTCTATTGGGACTCTAGATGAGAGAAGCATGGGAGAATGGCAAAGTAGAAGGATCCAGAGGGTCCTAGAAACCTACAAGTAGAACATTATGATAGGCAGATATGGGCCCAGGGGTCCCACTCAAACTGAGGCACCAGCCAAGGACAATACAGGCGGTAAACCTTGAACCCCTACCCAGATCTAGCCAATGGACAGAGCATTCTCCACAGTAGAGTGGAGAGTGGGATATTACTTTCTCACATACTCTGGTGCCTCACCTTTGACCATGTCCCCTGGAGGGGGAGACCTGGTGGCACTCAGAGGAAGGACAGCAGGTTACCAAGAAGAGACTTGATACCCTATGAACAAATACAGGGGGAGGTAATCTCCCTCAGGAACTCAGGAACAGTCATAGGGAGGGGAATAAGGGGAAAATGGGAGGGAGGGAAGAATGGGAGGATACAAGGGATAGGATAACCATTGAGATGTAACAAGAATAAATTAATAAAGGAAAAAAATCAAATGGAAAAAAGAAAAAATAATAATAAAAAAAGAAAAAAAAGATGGGCTCTAAATTAAATAGAGAATTCTCAACAGAGGAATATCGAATAGCTCAGAAACACTTTTTTAAAATGCTCAATATCCTTAGTCATTAGAGAAATGCAAATCAAAATGACTCTGGGATTCCATCTTACACCCATTGGAATGGTCAAGATCAAAAACTCAAGTGACAGCACATTCTGGCGAGGATGTGGAGAAAGGGGAACACTTTCATTGCTGGTGGGAGTGCAAACTTGTACAACCACTTTGGAAATCAACCTAGCACTATCTCAGAAAACTGGGAATAAGGCTACTTCAAGACCCGGCAATTCCACTCCTTGGAATATGCCCAGATGATGCTCCACCACACAAGGATATATGCTCAACCATGTTCATAGCAGCCTTTTTTATACTAGCCAGAACCTGGAAACAACCTAAATAGCCTTCAGTCGAAGAATGAATAAAGAAACTGTGGTTCATTTATACTATGGAATACTACTCAGCTATTAAATCAAAGAAATCCTGAAGTTTGTGAGCAAATGAATGGAACTAGAAATGGTCATACTGAGTGAGTTAACCCAGACTCAGAAAGACTTACATGGTATCTACTCACTTATAGTTGAACACTAGCTCAAAAGGGATGTCTCATGAAAATCTTTATTTACCAGGAGCTTGGGATAGATGCCAGGACCTCCTATTGGGACTCTAGGTGAGAGAAGTATGAGAGAGTGGGCAAATAGAAGGATCCAGAGAATCCTAGAAACCTATAAGAAGAACATCATGATGGATGGATCTGGACCCATGGGGGTCTGCTCAAACTACCGCACCAACCAAGGACAATACATGCAGTATATTGTGAACCACTACTCAGATCTAGCCAATAGACAAGACATTATCCACAGTTGTGTGGAGAACAGGGACTGACTCTGACATGAACTCTAGTGCCCCATATTTGCCAACTTCTCCATGGTGGGGAGGCCTGGTGACACTCCAAGAAAGAATAGGGAGGTTACCAACATGAGACTTGATAGGCTGTGACCATATGGTGGGGGAGCAGGTCCACTTCTGTCACAGACCTAAGGGAGGGGAATAGGGTGAAAGATGGAGGGAGGGAGGGAGGGAGGAATGGGGGGAGATAAGCAAGAGATGTAATCTGAATAAATTAATTTTTAAAAAGAAGAAGAAATGAATATGTAGTCCAGGCCCTCAATGAACTGACCATGCAGTGATACAAAGGAAAAATTGCCCCTATGAGTGCCGTCGCTTTATCATGTGAACCTGAACAAGATGACGGTCCTGGCTATATTGTACACTAACCACAGCAGTCTACATACAAATCTAACTCCTTCCCTGGACTTCCTTTCTCTTTTCTTTCTGGTCTTATCCTGTGACTGGAAGAGATTAAACTAACCTCTAAGGACACACAGGGAGATAAATTTCCATGACAATTGTAAATTCCATCAAGTTGACAATTATCAGAATACCATATCTTTGAGCACATAAACATGCCAAGAAGTTTCTTCAGAAATGAAGCCTGCTATTTTACGCCATCAGCAACCAGAGATGCTCGAACTGATCTGCCATCAGGGAGGCACAGGATAAAGTAGGGGGGACTAACTGTTCTGAAGCCTATAGCGTTCTCCACCTCAACCCTCAGGCAACGTGTGACAGAAGTGCTCAGCAGCTGCACAATGAACGCCTCCATATCTTAGTCCTGATCATTCCTGCAGAGGAATTATCTCTAAGGGCTCTCTTTGAACCATCAGTGTCTTAAGAGCTTTGATCCATCCCCAGCAGCTGCCATTGAAAACTAAAAAAAACCACAGCAATCAGGAAATTCATAGCCGTGGGCAGCCCTTGATTCGCATTCTACAGAGATTTCCTGCCTCTGACTAGAAGGGGGTGCTTATCTGCGCTGCCAGGAACCAGGCTGCAATCTTGGGACATTAGTTCTAGAAACTGAAAATAATCCATAATAAATAATGAGAGCAAGGGAAAAACAGGAGTTCAATAACAAAGGCGGGGGAAAGGCACATCAGCCTTTGGTGCTCAAAGCTACATGGATGCGTGTTTCTCAAGGCAACAGCCTGTTAAAGTTTACCCCCTTCCATGAGTGCTCAAAGAATCAAAATCCGTCTCTAGATATAAATGACCCCACACTTGCACTTCAGATATTCAGGGGAAGGCTCTATTCAGACACATTGATACTGTCTCTGAGAATGACTGTTCCTTGTATTCAATCACAACTCCCTCCAGGTCTTCTACCTGCTAGATTTTTTTTTCCGAGAACAGTTAAAAGCAAGACATCATGGATATATGAATTCCAAAAACCTACATCTACATCCCAGGCACCCAGAGCCAGCTTACTCCGGACTGCTTCAAGCAAGGCCGTACACATTATAGATGTGGCTTAATGGCAAAGCATCCATAGAAAGCTAGGCTTAACTACCCAGCCTCCATGGGCCACATACAGACATAGCTAATAGTGAAAGCAAGAAAGGAAAGGTTATTCAATGCAGGTGCATAAGAAAGAAGAACAAAGATGTCCAGGGACCTGCCTCCCCATGTTCATTTTCTGAGTCCTGATAGGATGTCCAGGTTAAACAGAAGACAAGAGGTGTGAATAACTAAGCAGTCTCAGTCTAGGAATGCTCCTGCCCATCACTGACCCATCATTGCCTTGGCTCCAGCCTTTCCTGCAAGGTGGTCCATCAAGTTGTCAGAACTGTGTGAAATTTCTTTCTGAAAAAATGAATACACACACACACACACACACACACACACACACACATACACACTTTGCTAACATCTGACTCCAGGCCTTTCTTTACTCCCAGAATAGGATTCCAGGAAAAAAAATTGAATTCCTTGGCATTCACTTTTTTAGTAGTCTGATAAACAAAGGCAAGGGGTATAAGTATACCTTTAAAATATTCCTTCCAGGATGGTTGCATGCAAGGCAGAGAAGACCAGAAGACTATGGAAGCTAAAGAATGTCTCAAATCAAACCTACCAACTATGATCCAGGCTCTTGTCTTGTGTAGAAGGAGCCCTATTCTCTCTCTCTCTCTCTCTCTCTCTCTCTCTCTCTCTCTCTCTCTCTCTCTCTCTCTCTCTCTCTCTCTGTCTTTCTCTGTCTGTGTGTGTGTGTGTGTGTGTGTGTGTATGTGTGTGTGTGTGTGTGTATGTGTGTGTGTGTGTCTGTGTGTGTGTGTGTCTGTGTCTGTCTGTCTGCTCAGATATCCAGAATGGTCTGGGTCCAGCAAGTGTTCTCCAAGGCCCTCACTCTGTTTACACTACACAAGCCCACAAGGCCCAGCATTGGAAATCACCTCTTTCCCTTGGAACATTAGTTCTATAAAGACCATTCAACCTTGCATCATCCTGGCACACAACACATAGAGGCAACACAGCAGAGCACAGCCCATGCTACAGTCATGCTCAAGTTAATTTTAGCCATGTGTACCGACTGCAAAAACAAAGGAAACTCTGAACGTCCACAAATGTACTGGATTTTATTTTTCTAAAAAAAATTTTTTTGGATAGTGTTTCTCAGCTTCAGCTGCAAGGAAGCTCAGGTCCAACTTTGCAATGACCTCTCATACCTGCCGAGAACCATAGTTTATAAGACACTGTTCTCATTGTCATGACAAAATGCCTGACAAAAGCAGCTTATAAAAGTGTTTATTTTAGCTCATAATCTGAAGGTATGGGCCATCATGGCACTGAAGTTGTGCTAGCAAGAACTTGAAGCAGCCGGTTACATTATACATACAGTCAGGAATCAGAAATCAAAGCATGCTAGTGGTACTCTCCTCACTTTCTCATAGAAAGGTGCTGCCTACCATTAAGATGGGTCTTCCCACTGCAGCTAGCCCAGTCTAGGAAGCCCCTCGCAGGCATGCAGAGAGGCTTGTCTCCTAGGAGATTGAAAGTCTGTCAGGCTTATAGAATTAACCATCACACCTAGTATCAACTACTGTATCAGAGTCACTTCCTCAGCATTTACTTCACTGTAAGACCATGACCTCCTTGAACCGGTGTGTTTACTGTGTATGCACATGGCAAGAAGGAGAGCGGGGAGACTGAGGAAGGATGGACGTGTAGAGAGAGGGAGACACAGAGGGAGAGAGAAGAGAGCAGAAAGCACAGAGTGGAAATGGCATGAAGAGGAATCTCAAACCTGGGCTACTTCACCAGGCTTTATTCAGAAGCTGTGTAAGCCCTCCCTTCCCCCATCTCAGAAATAATGTTACGTAGGTTGAGCAGCCAAAGAGTCACTTCCTGAGATGATTTATAAACACGGGTGATTCCTGATTAAAATGAAGTCATACATTTCAGAGAAGTCAGATAAAAATTAGGGACTCGCTCAGAAAGTACTCAGAAGCGACCAGACAACCAAGGAGATGAAAGCCTGTGAATATGAAAAGGACATGCCTGCTGACTGTGTAATAATTAGCTTACCTTCAGACAGAGCCTGCAGAATGGAGCCAAACGCTATGCGGAATAATTTAATGACATCCGAACCAAGGTCATCCTTGGATGCTTCGTTCTTGGGATTCAGACCAGTTCATAAATGGTAGTTAATGGCCCATTCCAAGGAGAATCTCTGCATACCTAATGTTTGTAGATGACATTTTAGAATATGTGTCTCTTCCTAGTTACATATACAAGGGAATCTGTGATCGGGTACTTGCCATATAGCCCAAAATATAAGGAATATGTATTCTTTTTACTAAATATTTCTATGTATCTATTGCATGGTGATGATTACATCCTCATCTCCTCTCATCACATAATTTAACATGTGACTTGAAAGCAGTGATGGGTGTGAAAGATATCCCACTACAATAGAGACCTATAATATAGTACACCAGAGATGGTACTTTTCTTGTTACTATGATGAAATACTTGACAGAAGCAACTTTCAGAAGAAGGGGTTTACTCTTGCTCGTATTTTGAGGGTAGAGTCCATCACAACAAGGAAGGCCTGAGGCAGAGTGTGAGGCAGCTGGTCATACTGCATCTGCAGTAGGGAACAAGACGGAGATGGATACTAGCACTCAGATCACTTTTTCTTTAGGCAGTCCAGGATCCCAGCCCATTGGATGGTGCTGCCCATAACTAGGATGGGTCTTCTTACCTCCATTGCCCAGTCTAGATACTCCCTCACAGACAAGCCTAGAGATTTGTTTCCATGGTGATTCTAGATCCTATGTAGTTGACCTTCAAGATTAACCCATACAGAGGGCAATCTTGTTGGATGTTCTAGGAAGACAAATATTCTGCACAGTTCACATCTTTTGATTGCAGTGATTTCCATAACTGGCAACAAGATTAAGCTGGACCTCACCTGGGAGGGTGTCCAAAGCATAGTCCCTATTTCCAAGAAATGTATAATCTATTTATAGAGATGACATCACGAATGATCCCTTTCCCTTTAGGGATAAGTGAAGCAAAGAGCCTCGGACTTTGTTAGTGACAGAACCAGATATAGGATCCAGCCCTGAGTTTATGTAGGTTTATGTAGGCTATGTGCAAGGCTTCTAGTACCATCCTCACATCATTCAAAGATACCCATTTATGTTTCAAAGAGCCAGTCACCACCAGTCTCCCATTCTTTGTGCCTGGAGACTGTTTTTGCTACAAATAAATGGGAAATCTTGAAGGCCATAGATAGGCTAACTACACTGCTTCTCAGCTGCTATACATGTAGATGTGTCAAGGAATCACATCTTGCCTCATTCATACACTTATGATAAATGATGCCATAACAATAACAAGAGAAACCTTTAAGGGAACCTGGCCCTAGCTGAGGTGTTCCAAGTCTGTCCTCTCTGTACAAGTGAGTGCAAATGCAAAGCAGTGTGAGGGCATAAGAAAACAGAATCAGATCTCCCTTGATAGTCTGGAAAGAGCCAGAAGCTGGATCTCTGAAGACAATTGAGCTCACAAGATCTACAAGGGAGAGTGTGACTACTGATGGAATGAGCACCACAGAGAGGCTGGAAAAGGCCCAGCATGTTTGAGGAGTCACATAGGTTGATAGGCTAAAAAGCAGGTCCTAGAGGAAAGAAGAGATGCTAGAGAGCTCAGCAGCCAATGACCTCCTCCTATTTGGCCTGAGGCACTGCACTATTCACCACTTTAGAGACCCTGGAGATGATCAAAAGTCTCTGTTCCAGGTGGTAAATTGAATCATAGTAGGCAAGAGGTGTCTTCTGAAATAAGCCCACTCATTTTGATGTATCCTAACAGGACATTGCTCTGTGGAAGTAATGGTCCAGACTTCCAGGCTGCT